>NC_138202.1:8240013-8840013 GCF_964194415.1 Vipera berus
TATTCTATTCTATTCTATTCTATTCTATTCTATTCTATTCTATTCTATTCTATTCTATTCTATTCTATTCTATTCTATTCTTACCCGCTCAGTGGAACTGGTTTTCTGCAGCTGTTTCCAAAGTCTATTCTATTCTATTCTATTCTATTCTATTCTATTCTATTCTATTCTATTCTATTCTATTCTATTCTATTCTATTCTATTCTATTCTATTCTATTCTTATTCCATTCCATTCCATTCCATTCCATTCCATTCCATTCCATTCCATTCCATTCCATTCTATTCTATTCTATTCTATTCTATTCTATTCTATTCTATTCTATTCTATTCTATTCTATTCTATTCTATTCTATTCTATTCTATTCTACTATTCTATTCTATTCTATTCTATTCTATTCTATTCTATTCTTATTCCATTCCATTCCATTCCATTCTATTCTACAGGTTAAATAGGTTATTATCTATTCCAAGCTGGTGGGCTGTAGCTTTTGTGTTCCTTCCTGGGTGGAAATTAATTCAGCCCAGGGCCGAATCCTGAGATTCACTCAAAGGCACTTCCCGTATTAGAGTTTGATGGTTAGGCTAGCAGAAATAGTGAAAAGAAATAAAATTCCTTCTATTGGAAATCTCTTTGATTGGAAAGAAATGAGCCTCTTATGGTCTCCTCTGTTAATTCTGCCGAGATAAATCTTCATTCGTTAAAGGAAATTGTCTTTTCCCCCTCTCCTCTCTAACCACCCCCCCTTCAAACAATACACAAGCGAGCCCAATTATGATGCTTCTTCACCCTAATTGATCATTGCCCAGAGGTTCTTTAATACAAACCGTGGCGAAAAACAGCTGGTAGCAACCTTAATGGATTTTTTTTCCCCATGTGTGAAGCTTTTACGGCAGACCTGGGGAAAAGGTTTTGAGGTCTGTTTTGCGTTGTCTCAAAAGAGGCGGACAGGTTCAAGGTTCGAAAGGGTTTGGATTGAGTTGATCGTTGAGGCCTCCTTGATGGTGCAGTTCACAGGTGAGAGTGTAAACCTTTGCACTTAAGTAAGAAAAAGAAAAACAGATGCACAGGTACACGTGGTAGCAGGCTCAGAAGAAGGCCACGGGTAAAGCATGAACCAGCCACGTGCATTTTCTAAAGGCAGCTGGATTTCCTTTGTTTTTCCTTGAAAACGTTTCACTTCTCATCCAAGAAGCTTCATTCAGTTCTGCCTGAACGGTGGAGAATGGAAGGATTGCATTCCTTTGCAGTCCTCCGGTCGTTAGCATTCTCTCTGAGAGGCGTGGCGGCCACTCGGACCCCGCGTGAGGAGGGCCGCCTGAATAGTGCAGATGGGTGTGAAACCTTCTTGGAACAACAGGTCGGCCTCGACTTACGACCCCAATGGAGCCCAAAATTTCTGTTGCTCAGTGAAACATTTCTTGAGCTTGCCCCCCTTTCACGACACTTTCTTGCCACAGTTGTTAAGCGAATCACTGCAGTGGTTAAACTAGTCCAACTGTTGTTAAGGGAATCCGCCTATGCCACGGACTTTGCTTGTCAGGCTGAATCTGATCCCCATCCAATACAAGCAGAACTTCAGTAGCTCAACTGATATTTTTTTTTGTTTTGTTTCTGAACCGGCAAGGAAGTGGGGGCTTTTCAGTAATAACAGTTCACTTAATAAGCTTAAAATTATCTAGGAGCTCACTCTTATTTCTACAGTCCTCGATTTACAACCATTCGTTTCATGATCGTTCAAAGTTACTGTCGCACTAAAAAAGTAATCTATGGCCAGTTTGCACACTTATGACGTTTTAGTCTCTCCACAGTTGTGTGATCAAACTTTGGGTGATTGACAACCAGCATGTAATTTGTGAACGTTTGAATCATCCCAGAGTCCTGGGACTGTCTTCTTAGGGGGCTTCTGGCAAATAATAATAATAATAATGATGATAATGATGATGATGATGATGATGATGTTGGAAGGGACCTTGGAGGTCATCTAGTCCAACCCCCTGCTCAGGCAGGAAACCCTATACCATTTTGGACAAATGGCTGTCCAGTCTGTTCTTAATAACTTCCAGTGTTGGACCATTCACAGCTTCTGGAGGCAGGTTGTCCCACTGGTTAATTGTTCTAACTGTCAGGAAGTTTCTCCTTAGTTCCAGGTTGCTTCTCTCCTTGATTCGTTTCCATCCGTTGCTTCTTGTCCTGCCTTTGGGCGCTTTGGAGAATAGCTTGACTCCCTCTTCTTTGTGGTAGCCCCTGAGATACTGGAACACTGCTATCATGTCACCCCTCACTCTTCTCTTCGTTAAACTACACATACCCAATTCCAGCAACCGTTCCTTATATGTTTTAGCCTCCAGTCCCCTAATCATCTTTGTTGCTCTTCTCTGTACTCTTTCCAGAGTCTCGACATCTTTTTTACATCGTGGTGACCAAAACTGGATGCAATATTCCAGCTGTGGCCTTACCAAAGCATTGTAAAGTGGTATTAGTACTTGACTTGATCTTGATTCTATCCCTCTGTTAATGCAGCCTAGCACTGTGTTGGCTTTTTTGGCAGCTGCAGCACATGGCTGGCTCATACTGAAGTGATTGTCTACTAGGACTCCGAGATCCCTCTCACAGTTGCTACTATTGAGCAAGGTACCCCCTATACTATACCTGTAGATTTGGTTTTTCTTGCCTAAATGTAGAACCTTACTGTTTTCACCATTGAATTTCATTTTGTTAGATAGCGTCCAATGTTCAAGTTTGTCCAGATCCTCCTGTATCTTAAGCCTGTCTTCTGGAGTGTTGGCTATTCCTGCCAGCTTGGTGGCATCTGCAAATTTGATGAGTTCCCCATTTATCCCCCTTGTCCAAATCGTTGATGAAGATGTTGAAGAGTACTGGGACGAGAACAGAAAACCCCACTACACACTTCCTTCCATGTAGATGCGGTTCCATTGAGGACCACACGCTGAGTACGGCCAGTCAGCCAGCTATGAATCCATCTGGTGGTGATGCTGTCTAACCCACATTTTTCTATCTTATCAAGTAGTTGTTTATGATCTACTTTATCAAATGCCTTACTAAAGTCCAAGTAAATTATATCCACTGCATTCCTCTGATCCATTAATTTTGAAACTTGGTCAAAGAATGCAATAAGATTTGTCTGGCATGATCTGGTTTTGACAAACCCATGTTGGCTTTTAGTAATGATTTTGTTTGCCTCTAGGTGCTCATTGATTCGTTGTTTGATTATCTTTTCCAGAATCTTCCCAGGTATTGAGGTCAGGCTGATAGGTCTGTAGTTTCCTGGATCCATTTTTCCCCCTTTTTTGAAGATGGGAACTACATCAGCTCTTTTCCAGTTCTCTGGTAGTTCCCCAGTGCTCCAGGATCTTTGAAAAATATAGCTCAGTGGTTCTGCCAGTTCCTTGAGAACCTTGGGGTGTAATCCATCTGGTCCTGGTGATTTGAAATCATCTACACTAGACAGGTCAATGGGGGCAGTCAGATTCCCACTTAACAACACCATGATTCACTTAACAACTTCAGCAATTCGCTTAGCAACTACAGCAAAGGGTCACAAAATGGGGCACGGCACATTTCACAACCGTCTTGCTTAGCAACAGAAATCCTGGACTCCATTGTGATCATAAGGCGAGTACTCCATGCTACGCTCTGTCATAGAATTCGCTGCTTCTTCAGAAACCGTCTGAAATCCTCCACATGTGTTAGAACATGTGCTTGCCCAAATCATGTGTGGAATGGAATTCATGGGAATAGAATAGAATAGAATAGAATAGAATAGAATAGAATAGAATAGAATAGAATAGAATAGAATAGAATAGAATAGAATAGAATAGAATAGAATAGAATAGAATAGAATAGAATAGAATAGAATAGAATAGAATATAGAATAGAATAAATAGAATAGAATAGAATTAGGATAGAATAGAATTAGAATAAAATTAGATTAAAATAGAATAGAAATAGAATCAGAAATAGAATAGAATAGAATAGAATAGAATAGAATTAGATTAGAATAGAACAGAATAGAATAGAATTAGAATAGAATAGAATAGGTTTCCGGTTTGCGCGCGGGGCACTTCTGGACGTGCAGGAACAGTCTACTTCCTGCCGTCCGTTTCTTTCTTTTTTGGAGGACCCTGAAAAGGGTCAAAAATTGCCCTGGAGGGGTGATTACCAAAAGGAGGACTTCCCTGTGATCGCAGAAGGGCTGCAGCCCTCCACTGGAATCCGGGATCATCTCCTTTGGCCTGAAGAAGAGACCGGCCATAAAGATGGCCGATCACTAAGCTGCTCCCTGATGAAAGCCAAAAGCACTACCTAGCACTAAGAAGCAATCTGGAGGACCTGGATGAGCTTTTACCTTTCCTATTCCCTCAACCATTTTCTTTTTCTTTTTTTTTATTGAAAAGTTTTACAATACATTTTTTAAAAAGACAAAACCCCTCCCCTCCCCCTCCCCCCTCCCCGACTTCCCAGAGCTCAATACAGGGTATAAAAATACAAACAATCATAGTCTACCTTATGCAAACAACAATAAAATATTAAATCTATCGCACTTTAACTCTTATAGAATAACTACAAGCAATTTAAATATCACATCAATACTTATTCAAATGGTAGATGAAACGTTTTAGTCCCATATTTATTTTGGATATAATCAATCCATCTTCTCCACTCCACAATATATCTCTGTTGCGACTGATCTTTCAAGTACACTGAGATCTTTGCCATTTCTGCCAGATTGGAAACTTTTAAAGTCCATTCTTCTATAGTCGGCAGTTCTTCCTTCTTCCAATATTGCGCTACTAAAAGTCTCGCTGCCGTAATTAAGTTCAACATCAGCTTAGTGTCCACAACAGTAGTATCAGTAATAATGCCCAGTAAGAACAGTTGTGGACAAAACTTTATCCTTTTCTTGAATATCTTTTGCATGTTCCACCAAATTTTAATCCAAAAAGCTTTAACCTTTTTACAGGTCCACCATATATGAAAATACGTTGCATCTTCACCACCACACATCCAACATTTGGGCTGGCACTTCGGATACATACTTGCTAATTTTTTAGGATCTAAGTGCCACCTATAAAACATTTTATAAAAGTTCTCTCTTAAATTTTGAGCCTGCGTAAATTTTACATTTCTCACCCAAATCTTTTCCCAAGTATCCATTGTAATGACTTCTTGAAAATTCTGAGCCCATTTTATCATACAATCTTTAACAAGTTCTGTCTCTGAATCAATTTCTATCAATGCTAGATATATCCTTTTAATATGTGCTTGACCTTGATCTCTAATTTGCTTTACCAAATTTTCATCAATCATTGAAAAACCAATTTTCTGGTCTTCCTTCCACCTGGCCTGTAATTGCCCATACTGAAACCAAGTTTGTACAATCTTTTCTTCTCTTAAAATATTATATGGCTTTAATTGCCATACATTCCTTTCCAAACTTAAAATTTCCTTATATGTAGTCACATCATGTTTAAACCCAACATTTATATTTTCTATTGCATGTTTCGGTATTGCCCATATAGGTATCTTATAATTTAACTTGTGTCTATACTTTTTCCAAACTCGCAACAGAGCATACCTTAAAATATGTACCTTGAACACATTATCCACCTTCTTATCATACAATAAGTATGCATGCCATCCAAATAACAAATCATGGCCTTCAAGATTTAGTAATCTCGCTTGTGTTAAATTAAACCAATCACTTATCGCTGACAAAGCAGCAGCTTCATAATATAATTTAAAATTAGGCATTTTAAGACCACCTCTCTCACACGTATCCTGCATAATCTTAAATTTAACTCGTGGCCTTTTCCCTGCCCAAACAAATTTATTAATACCTTTTTGCCATTCCTCCAAGTTTGAATCCTTTTTAAGTATAGGTATCATTTGAAATAAAAATAAAAATTTTGGCAAAACATTCATTTTCACAGCTGCAATTCTTCCCAATAAAGATAATTGTAATTTTTTCCAACTATCTAATTCTTTTTGAACTTTTCCCCATAACTTTTCATAATTATTTTTATATAACTTTACATTTGAGGGTGACAAATATATCCCCAAATATTTAACCCTTTTAACTATTTCAAATCCCGTTAGCTCTTCTAAGACAGCCTTTTGTGATACTGTCATATTCTTAGACAACATTTTAGTTTTTTGTATATTAACCTTAAATCCAGAAACTTTCCCATATAGCATTATTATCTCCATCAATTCTACAACTGAATAATCAGGCTGAGTCACTGTAACAACCAGATCGTCTGCAAACGCCCTCAATCTATAATCCTGGTCTCTAATTTGAATTCCCTTAATTTTGTCCGAACCCCGTATTTTAATCAATAATATCTCCAATGTTAAAACAAATAATAAGGGTGACAACGGGCACCCCTGCTTTGTACCCTTTTCAATGTTACATACTTCAGTCAAACTGTTATTAACTATTATGCGGGCTTCCCTCAACCATTTTCCTGTGGGACTTTCCTGAAAATCTCCTTCCCCATTTTTTGAGAAAACGGCAAATATCTACTTTGGGAACAAATCTTAAAGCCTCAAAGCTACAAAAGAAACTCAATTAATTCAGCAAAGAAATTAAGCAATTTCATCTGTTTTTACTAAAAAGCTTCTATTTGTTGCTGGGGATCCACTATCCTATCTTCTCTCTAAGCTGTGAATTAAGGAAAAAATTTGGACTAATCCTACAAAAGTTCTATATTAATTTGGAAAAAAGAAAAGAAAAGAAAATTCTTACATTGTATGTTATATGTTATTGATGACATCTTGTGGTGAAACTTGGTACAGCAAGTAAATTTTGTTTTTCTGTTGTGAGAGCTGACTGAATAACAGAACTGTCCTTGACACAATGCTTAAAGATAAGTGTGGGAACACCTGGCACTGAATACAACTCTTCAGGAGGTGGAAAATTTTTCACTATTATTAAAATAGCCTCCATGGAAGATTTAACTGCAAACAACAACAAAATGGATGAATACATCCCACCACTTGATTATAAACTGATACTGGACATGATTTTGGCAATGACAGAGCAAATTAAAGCCAAACTGCAAGAAAAATCTGACAATGTAAAGCCACCAAATCCAATTTTGACTTTAAATGAGGAAAAGATAATTCAAAACCAAATAGAAGAAGTGGAAACTAACACTAAAATAGGAGATTTCGAAGAACAACAAAAGCAACCTACAGAAAACCTTAAAGTCCCAACTTTAATGGCAACTACAAAACTTACAAGCCAAAAAGCAACAGCACTTGAAGAAAGCAAAACCAAGAGTGAAGACACTAAAGGCCTTCAAATACACTATATTGAGAATGCATTTATTAAAACGACAACCATAATACCAGCTACTACTTTCTATCTAACCCAGATAGAATTGGAAGAACAAAAAGATTTGACTGATTTAATGACAATTATAAGGTAAAGGTAAAGGTTCCCCCGCACATGCGTGCTAGTCGTTTCCGACTCTATATTATAATTATATTATATCAACCATCAAAAACTGAATTATCAAAGCAAAAATGCAATGGTTACAAAGGGGACATCTTCCTTGCAAAACTGACATTTGGATACACTCCCTGGATTCAAATTAGGGGTATAGGAAGAAAGGAAGATACATTTGAGAATTTAAAGATGCCAAGAGGGAAGCATGATTGGCACAAAAGGAAAGCAAGAGTTAGATTTAAAAAACTGAACTTGTTTCTCTTTTGGGATTCTTAAAGATAGACTATAAAATATCTTTCTATGGATGAAGGGGAATCTCTAAAAAATATAACTGATTTTACATCTAGCTTTTAGATCTGTAAAGGAAAACAAAAGTAAGCTTTTAGAATATAACTCCGAACTATATTATAGAACTTGGAATGACATATCAAAAGATAGCACTTTAATAATTGATGTACGGTCAAGATGACTTATAGAATATTCAGTGGTTACTTTTGAACTATAGTATAGAATCTAGAATTTTATATATAAAAGATAGTATTTTAATAATTGTTGAACGGTTAAGACAAAAATATATTTCTAATAACTGGTGATTTGTTAAGATGAAAACTAGATTTTAATGGTAAAACATAAGAATGTTTTGTAATGAACAATGTAGGTTTTGTAGACAAAAGAATTATTCTTTATTGAAATAGGGAATTGTGGGTTACCCAGAAATTAAGCTTTTTCCTATATACTATTCTAGAATATCCTATTGCAATTAGATAAAATTGAAAAACAGGATATTGATATGTATTAGTGAAAATATATTTTGAATTTTGTTAATTGACTAGGTTATGACTAGAAGTGTACTAACTTGCTTATTTTGACTATGTAATAACTAAGGGAATTAGAGAGGGCATCTCTGTTGATGTAACCTGAACTATTTACAACTGGTCATTTCTTAACTACCCAACCACCATATTGTTTCACAAATACATGTATATGTAAATATTTAAAAAATCAATAAAACTTGTATATAAAAAATAGAATAGAATTAGAATAGAATAGAATATAGAATAGAATAAATAGAATAGAATTAGAATAGAATAGAATAGAATAATAATAATAATAATAATAATAATAATAATAATAATAATAATAATAATAATAATAATAATTTAATTTTTATACCGCCCTTCTCCCGAAGGACTCAGGGCAGTGTACAGGGCAATACAATAAAATACAATATATAAAAATTAAAAGAAATATTAAATACAGTAGCCCAATTAAATAAATTAATACAAAATGTTAAAATACCCCTAAACCCATCAGACCAGGCCGGCTTGTTCAAATAAATATGTTTTTAGATCACGTCGGAAGGAGCAAAGGTCGGGAGCCATCTGGAGCTCCACCGGTAAACAGTTCCAAAGGTCTGGCACGCCCACAGAGAACGCCCTCCCCCTGGGGACCGCCAGTCAACACTCTTTGACCGACGGCACCCTAAGGAGGCCCTCTCTGTGGGAGCGCACTGGACGAAGGGAAGTTGATGCCGGCCGCAGGTGCTCCCGTAAGTAACCCGGACCCATGCCATTTAGGCCTTTATAGGTCGTAACCAGCACCTTGAATCTTACCCGGACAACCGGAAGCCAATGCAGCTCACGGAGTAGAGGTGTTACATGGGAGTATCGGGAAGCCCCCACCACCACTCGCGCGGCTGCATTCTGCACCAGCTGGAGCCTCCGAGTAGTCCTCAAGGGCAGCCCCATGTAGAGAGCAGAATAGAATAGAATAGAATAGAATAGAATAGAACAGAATAGAATTAGAATAGAATAGAATATAGAATAGAATAAATAGAATAGAATTAGAATAGAATTAGAATTACAAAAGAATAGAATAAATACAATAGAATAATAGAATAGAATAGAATAGAATAGAATAGAACAGAACAGAACAGAACAGAACAGAACAGAACAGAACAGAACAGAATAGAATAGAATAGAAATAGAAATGGTATAAGGTTTCCTGCCTGAGCAGGGGGTTGGACTAGAAGACCTCCAAGGTCCCTTCCAACTTCTTCTTCTTCTTCTTCTTCTTCTTCTTCTTCTTCTTCTTCTTCTTCTTCTTCTTCTTCTTCTTCTTCTTCTTCTTCTTCTTCTTCTTCTTCTTCTTCTTCTTCTTATTATTATTATTATTATTATTATTATTATTATTATTATTATTATTATTATTATTATTATTATTATTATTATTATTATAGAGTAGAATATAGAATGGAATGAATAGAATAGAATAGAATAGAATAGAATAGAATAGAATAGAATAGAATAGAATAGAATTAGAATTAGAATTAGAATTAGAATTAGAATAGAATAAAGAGAAGAGAAGAGAATTATAATAGAATGGAATGGAATAGAATTAGAATAGAATAGAATTAGAATAGAATAAAGTTAGAATAGAATAGAATGAAATTAGAATAGAATAGAATAGCCCCTTCATGGATGACTGTCTTGTCGTGGGGAAGGGTATTGTGTAATTCAATGAAGCTATGAGCTATGCCATGCAGGGCCACCCAAGACGGAAAGGTCATAGCAGAGAGTTCTGACAAAACGTGATCCACTGGAGAAGGAAATGGCAACCCACTCCAGTATCTTTGCCATGAAAACTCCATGGACAGTACCAAAAGGCAAAACGATATGACGCTGGAAGATGAGCCCCTCAGGTCGGAAGGCGTCCAATATGCTACTGGGGAAGAGCAGAGGGCTAGTACTAGTAGTGCCAGAAAGAATGAAGCGACTGGGCCAAAGCCAAAAGGACGCTCAGCTGTGGATATGTCTGGTGGTGAAAGGGAAGTCCGATGCTGTAAAGATCACAACAAACTGTGGCAAGTTCTTAAAGAGATGGGAGTACCAGACCATCTTATTTGTCTCTTTAAAAACCTATATGAGGGTCAAGAAGCAACAGTGAGAACTGGACACGGAACCACTGATTGGTTCAAAATTGGGAAAGGAGTCCGACAAGGCTGTATACTGTCGCCCTGCCTATTTAACTTATATGCAGAGCACATCATGAGAAAGGCAGAGCTAGATGAATCAACAATTGGAATTAAGATTGCCAGGAGAAATATCAGCAACCTAAGATATGCAGATGATACCACTCTAATGGCAGAAAGTGAAGAAGAACTAAAGAGCCTCTTGTTGCGGGTGAAGAAGGAGAGTGCAAAACTTGGGTTGAAACTAAACATTAAGAAAACCAAGATCATGGCACCCGGCCCTCTTAATTCCTGACAAATAAATGGGGAAGAAATGGAGGTAGTGACAGATTTTATTTTCCTGGGCTCCAAGATCACTGCAGATGGGGACTGTAGCCAAGAAATTAAAAGACGCTTGCTCCTGGGGAGGAAAACCATGGCAAATCTAGACAGCACACTAAAAAGCAGAGACATCACCCTGCCAACAAAAGTGTGTATAGTCAAGGCTATGGTCTTCCAAGTTGCAATGTATGGCAGTGAAAGTTGGACCATAAGAAAGGCTGAGCACCAAAGAATGGAGGCCTTTGAACTATGGTGCTGGAGAAGACTCCTGCGAGTCCCGTGGACTGCAAGGTGATCAAACCGGTCAGTCCTAGAGGAGATCAACCCTGACTGCTCTTTAGAAGGCCAGATCCTGAAGCTAAAACTCAAATCCTTTGGCCACCTATTGAGAAGGAAGGACTCACTGGAGAAGAGCCTAGTGCTGGGAAAGGCTGAGGGCAATAGAAGAAGGGGACGACAGAGAATGAGGTGGCTGGATGGAGTCATTGAAGCAGGAGGCGTGAGCTTAAAGGGACTCCAGAAGATGGTAGAGGACAGGAAGGCCTGGAGGAATGTTGTCCATGGGGTCGCGATGGGTCGGACACGACTTCACAACTAACAACAACAACAACAATAGAATAGAATAGAATAGAATAGAATAGAATAGAATAGAATAGAATAGAATAGAATAGAATAGAATAGAATAGAATAGAATAGAATAGAATAGAATAGAATAGAATAGAATAGAAACAGAACAGAACAGAACAGAATGGTTAGTTAGATGGGACCTTGGAGGTCTTCTAGTCCAACCCCCTGCTCAGGCAGGAAACGTACCATTTCAGACAAACCCGGAGGCAGGCTGTTCCACTGATTAATTGTTCTAACTGTCAGGAAATTTCTTCTTAGTTCTAGGTGGGAGAAGGCCAGGTGCATAAGCAGTTGGCCATTTCATCTGTGCTGAAAAGCTGGTTCATTTCCATCAAACAGCAGCTTACCAGTCCAATTAATTTTTTATGCTTACTTGACTGCTGCTAACTTGCGGGTGGGCATGAGACAGAAAGAGATAACTGCCACAAAAGCACATGGAGGAATTCTAGCTGAGACTGAAACGGGGCTTTCAGGAGGACAAATCAAGCCGGTGTCTGATCACGACCCTCAATTTCCAGTGATTTTTTTTTCCACAGAGAAGAAGGGTGGAACTATAAGCGTTGGATGGTCTCTCAAAGATTGTCTATTTCAGTTTGGAGGAGATGGATAAATTATATTCAGAACAAATATGGGACTAAAAAGTTCCATTTAGCTTATGAGTAGATTTTAGTGGGATATTGTTATTGGTACTTTGCTTGTAGTTATATTAAAGGGGAGTTAAAGCACATTATGAATTTGGTTAATTGTATATTATGCATAATTTTTATTTAGAATATGATTATTGTAACTATAATCCTGTATTTAGCTCTGGGAAGTGGGGGGGGGGAAGTGGGTGGGTTTGGGGTGGGAGGGATTCGGGGATATATTGTAAAATTTTGTTTTTTGTAAAACTCTTTAATAAAAAAAAAAGATTGTCTAATTCAGTTTTGGTCACGTGTTGGGGCCATGTTTTCCAGGATTTCCAGTCTGCACGGCTTGTAGGCTAGTATTTCTCAACCTTGACAAGGTTTAACATATGTGGACTTCAGTTCCAATTCGTCCCTCAGCCAGCAAGGCAGTGGTTAAGCAAATCATGCCAATTTTCTGATCTCCCCCCCCCCCCACAGTTGTTAAGTGAATCACTGCAGTCGTTAAATGAATCATCTGGTGGTTAAGCAAATTGTGCGGTCGTTACGCAAAGGTCCTAAAAACCTGGCTATGTCCCCAAACTTGGGATGCTGAAGCTGTCACGGGACCCACTTGCTAGCTTTATTGCTAAGTGGCTAAGTATCTTGGCTGCTATCTATGTTTAGTAAGGATGTTTTATTTTAAAATAGTGTTTTAGTGTTTTAATGGTAACATGCAGTGCTTTTTTTGTAAAAGAAAAAGGTGCCGGAACTCACACATGTCATACAATCTGCTTTGCCTACCCTACAAGGTTCCATCCCAAAAAGGTGGCGGAACTCCGTTCTGAGCGTTCTATGACAAAAAAAGCCCTGGAACATGTCTTTCAACTGCTAAGCCGCTACAGAAATTGAATCAATCAATCAATAACATCCAACTTCTCCCATTGACTTTGCTTGTCAGAAGCCAGCTGGAAAGGTCATAAATGGCAATCACGTGATCCCAGGATCCTGCAACTATCATAAATTCCTGCCCGTTGCCTAAGTGCCTGTGTTTATTGATCATTATCATCATTGAGTTGGAAGGGACCTTGGAGGTCTTCCAGTCCAACCCCCTGCTCAAGCAAGAGAGCCTATACCATTTCAGACAAACGGTTGTCCAGTCTCTTCTTAAAAACCTGAAGGCAAGACAAGTGACAGAGCACCCACAACTTTGAGAGGCAAACTGTTGCATTGATTAATTATTCTCACTGTCAAGAAATTTCTCCTTAATTCTCAATTGCTTCTCTCCTTGATGAGTTTCCATCCGTTGCTTCTTGTCCTGCCTTCAGGTGCTTTGGAGAATTATAATGTAATGTAATGTAATGTAATGTAATGTAATGTAATGTAATATAATATAATATAATATAATATAATATAATATAATATAATATAATATAATATAATATAATATAATATAATATAATATAATAATATAATATAATAATATAATATAATATAATATAATATAATATAATATAATATAATATAATATAATATAATATAATATAATATAATATAATATAATATAATATAATATAATATAATATAATATAATTAATATAATGTAATGTAATGTAATGTAATGCAATGTAATATAATATAATATAATAATATAATATAATATAATATAATATAATATAATATAATATAATATAATATAATATAATATAATATAATATAATTAATATAATATAATATAATATAATATAACATAACATAATATAACAAAAACAACAACAATAATAATAGTAATAGTAATAGTAATAATAATAACAAAGTTGGAAGGGACTTGGAGGTCATCTAGTCTAACCCCCTGCTCAGTCAGGAAACCCTATACCATTTCAGACCAATTGCTGTCCAGTCTCTTCTTAAAAGCTTCCAGTGTTGGAACATTCACCACTTCTGGAAGCAGGTTGTTCCACTGATTAATTGTTCTCACTGTCAAGAAATTTATCCTTAGTTCCAGGTTGCTTCTCTCCTTGACTAGTTTCCATCCATTGCTTCTTGTCCTGCCTTCTGGTGCTTTGGAGAACAGCTTGACTCCCTCTTCTTTGTGGCAGCCCCTGAGATATTGGAACACTGCTATCATGTCCCCCCTCACCCTTCTCTTCATTAAACTACACATACCCAATTCCAGCAACCGTTCCCTATATGTTTTAGCTTCCAGCCCCCTGATCATCTTTGTTGCTCTTCTCTGCTCTCTTTCTAGAGTCTCAACATCTTTTTTACATCGTGGTGAGTTTACAGGGCTTTTTTTCTCATAGAACGCTCAGAACGGAGTTCCGGCACCTTTTTTGGATGGAACCTTGTAGGGTAGGCAAGGCGGGTTGTATGATATGTGTGAGTTCCGGCACCTTTTTCTTTTACAAAAAAAAGCACTGGTGGTGACCAAAACTGGCAGTGTGGCTGTGGGGATGCTTCATACGGCAGTGGGCACGCTGCAATGGTCATAAGCGCGAGGGCCAGTCATAAGTTACTTTCTTTGATGCCATTGTCACTTTGAACGGTCACTAGATGAATGGTGGTAAGTAGAGGACTACCTGTGTTGGAGAAATCCTGAGCCATTGGGGTGCAGTGGGATGTCTAGGATAGCAACTTCACTCACCTGTAGTCAGGTAAACAAAGTAAGCCATCGAGATTACCTGTCCCTTTTTAACCTTTGTCTACCTCCCTCAGGTCATTTGGATGCTTGAGTCAAAGCACCCAGGCTCCCTCTGTGCCGGTTCTGAAGAACGATGAGGAAAAAAGTTTCTGACGGCTTCTTGTTCCCATGGAAACAGATAATTTACTTTCTTTGAAGTTCAACCCAATGTCTCGGGCAGGGGTCATCTTGGCTGGCATCAAAGGCCTCGCGTTAGGAAATCCCTGTTTGATAGGAAGAACAATGCTAAAACTCAGCTCAGGCTAACATGCCAAGAAGGAAGGGAAAAAAAATCACGGGTGCGCTCTCCTCTCTTTCTCCACCGATGTGCAACGCCCTTGCAGTCTGCAATTAAAAAAAAACAGCAACATGCAGAAATCAAACAGGTCACAAAGAATTTAAATTCTAGACTCATGAAAATGAAGGACTATGGAGACAGTGCAAATGGAGCAGTCTGCCAAAGTGCTTGCGTTTGTCTGTCTTGCCTGGATATTTTTGTTTGTAGAAAGGTGGGAATATAGCTACTGTATGATTTCAACAAAGAATGTCATCTGCGTACTCTCCAAGCCCAGGTTTCTTAACCTTGGCATCCTTATGATGGGTGGACTTCAACTCCCAGAATTCCTCACAACCAGCCATGCTGGCTGAGATTCTGGAAGTTGAAGCCCACACATCTTTAAAGTTGTCATGGTGGAGAGATACTGCTCTAGACCCAGGGGCTCTCCCAGGGGGCAGTCCTACAACCTCTGTTCAGGCCAGTTCCGGTGTGGATCACGGGGGGGAGGAGCGGGGGTCGGTTGCCTCCGGGGCTCCAGGGCTGGTCGTGAGATTACCCATTCCCACGACGTTAGGGAATGGCAGCAGGTGTAGGAACAGAGGGCCATATCGATCTCTGGGAAGGCCTCTCCGCTGCTTGCAAGCGGTGAGGCACTCCGACCCTCTGGCTCCGCCCCGAGGTCCCAGGAGCGAGGATGTGCAGTCCCCTGAGCTCCGGCTGGTGTACTTGAATGCCAGGTCTGTTGCTAATAAAGCTCCTCTCGTCCGCGACTTGGTCGAGGGTGAGCAGGCGGACCTGGCTTGCATCACGGAGACTTGGTTGGGCCCAGAGGGCGGTATTCCTCTGGTTGATCTTTGCCCACCGGGTTTCCGGGTGCTACACCGGCCTCGGGCTCAGGGTAGGGGTGGGGGAGTGGCTGTTGTTATGAGGGAGACCTTGTGTCTGCGGGAGGCCACCGTTCCCCAGATAGTCGGGTGTGAGTCTCTCTTCCTGAGATGCGGCCCTGGTGTGCAGTTGGGCTTGCTGCTGCTGTACCTTTCGCTTAGTCACGCAGCAGCAGCCCTGCCTGAGCTTCTTGATGTCCTCTCTGAGTTGGTGATTGAGTTCCCGAAACTTATAGTTTTGGGGGACTTCAATCTACCATCCCTGGGAGGATCATCTTAGTTAGCTCGGGAGTTCATGGCTTCCATGATGGCCATGGACCTGACGCAAGTAATTTCGGGACCGACTCATGTGGGAGGCCACACCCTTGACCTGATTTTCTTATCTGGACGGTGGTTAGATGATCTTGGTGGGGGCTCTCCAATTGTTATGCCCCTGTCATGGACCGATCATCATCTCCTGCGGCTGGTCTTCCGCTTTGCCACTCCCCGCCGTGGGTGTGTGGAACCAATTAGATGGTACCGCCCCAGACGCTTAATGGATCCTGAGAGGTTCCAGGCAGCGCTGGGGTCCCCACCTGCCTCCTTCGCTCACAGCTCGGCAGACGCCTTAGTGGAAGCCTGGGAAAGGGCAGCCACTGAGGCTCTTGACCGAGTTGTACCCTTGCGGCCCCTGACCCGGTGCAGATCCCATCGAGCTCCATGGTTTTCCGCGGAGCTCCGGGAGATGAAGCGTCGGAGACGGGGTCTAGAGAGTGGTTGGAGATCCAGCCGATCCGAATCCGACCGATTGCGACTAAGAGCCTATATTAGGTCTTATCTCGCTGCGATAAGGGTGGCGAGGTCTAATCACTTTGCTACCCTTATCGCATCCGCAGATAATCGCCCGGCCGCCCTGTTTAGGGTGACTCGCTCCCTCCTTAATCAAGAGGTGAGGGAGGAACCCTTGCAGGGTCGTGCCGAGGAGTTTAACCAACATCTGTCGGACAAAATCGCTCGGATTCGGACCGGTCTGGACTCTGACTGGGCAGAGTCTGACGATCAGGACACGGGCGGTCTTGTCGATATCACCTGGGAGGAGTTTGATTCTGTGACTCCGGAGGAAGTGGACAGGATTATGGGGAGGCTGAGCTCCACCACATGTTTATTGGATCCGTGCCCTTCCTGGCTGGTTTATGCAGCCCGGGAGAGGACACGAAGCTGGTTCCAGGCAGTTATATCAGCTTCTCTGAGTGAGGGTAGCTTCCCCGCCATCTTGAAAGAGGCGGTGGTGAGGCCTCTCCTCAAGAAGCCTGCCTTGGACCCGGCTGTGTTGAACAACTTTCGTCCGGTCTCCAACCTTCGCTTTCTTGCGAAGGTTGTTGAGAGTGTGGTGGCGCATCAGCTCCCTCTGGTCTTGGATGAAGCGGATTATCTAGACCCGTACCAATCGGGTTTCAGGCCCGGGTACAGCACGGAGACGGCATTGGTCGCGCTGGTGAATGATCTCTGGAGGGCTCGGGACAGGGGACATTCCTCTGTTCTAGTCCTATTAGACCTCTCAGCGGCTTTCGATACCATCGACCATGGTATCTTGCTGCGGCGTCTCAGGGGATTAGGAGTGGGAGGCATGGTTTTGCAGTGGTTCTCCTGGGACGTTCGCAGTCGGTGTTGACAGGGGGGCAGAGGTCGACCTCGAGGTCTCTCGTTTGTGGAGTTCCTCAGGGGTCGGTCCTCTCGCCTCCCCTGTTCAACATCTATATGAAACTGCTGGGTGAGATCATTCGTGGCTTTGGAGTTGGGTATCATCAGTACGCTGATGATACCCAGCTTTTTATTTCGACCCCAAACCACCCCAGTGATGCCCTCAACGTGATGTCCCGTTGCCTGGAGGCGGTTCGGGTCTGGATGGGGAGGAACAGACTTCAGCTCAACCCCGACAAGACTGAGTGGCTGTGCATACCTGCATCCCGGGTTAATTCGGATATTCCATCTCTCTCTATGGGGGGTGAATTATTACCCCCCGTAGATAGGGCTCGCAACTTGGGAGTCCTCCTAGAATCACGGCTCACGTTGGAAGATCACATAGTGGCTGTGACTAGGGGGGCTTTCGCCCAGGTTCGCCTAGTGCGCCAGTTGCGGCCCTATCTAGGCCGGGATGACTTATGCACGGTCACTCATGCGCTCGTGACCTCTCGTCTGGACTACTGCAACGCTCTCTACATGGGGCTGCCCTTGAGGACCACCGGAGGCTCCAACTGGTACAGAATGCAGCCGCGAGAGTTGTGTTGGGAGTCTCCCGATACTCCCATGTTACACCTCTGCTCCGTGAGCTGCATTGGTTGCCAGTTGTCTTCCGGGTGAGATTTAAGCTACTAGTAATGGTGTTTAAGGCCCTACATGGCAGGGGTCTGGAGTACCTTAGGGAACACCTGCTGCCGGCATCAACTTCCCTTCGCCCTGTGCGTTCCCACAGAGAGGGCCTCCTCAGGGTGCCACCGATCAAAGAATGTCGATTGGTGGCCCCCAGGGGGAGATCCTTCTCTGTGGGCGCCCCGGAGCTATGGAATCAATTACCGGTTGAGCTCCGGATGGCGCCCGATCTTCGCTCCTTTCGCCGCGATCTAAAAACATTCTTATTCGAACAAGCCGGCCTGGCCTGATGAGGGATCTATTGTTGTTTTATTGGGGTTTTAATTGCATTGACTGTTTTTAGTGGGCATATATTTAATTCGTTTTTAATTTTTGTAACTTTGTATTTTTATTCTTGCCCTGTTCACCGCCCTGAGTCCTTCGGGAGAAGGGCGGTATATAAATATTATTAAATAAATAAATAAATAAATAAATAAATAAATAAATAAATAAACTTGGCAACTTTAAGACTTGTGGACTTCAACTCCCAATTCCTTAGCCAGTTGAAGTCCACAAGTCGTAAAGTTGCCAAGTCTGGAGACCCCTGCTCTAGACCAGACATGTCAAACACAAGGCCCGGCGGCCGGATCCGGCCCGCGAAGTGGTTTCATGCGGCCCGCGAAGCCATCCTGGAAACAGTGAGGGAACGGCCTCCACTGCCTTGGCCCTGGCCCAGAGACCCTCCTTCTGCCAGAGACCCTCAGATCTGTCCCCACTCCTGCCCAGGCCCCCATAGGCACCCTTGATGCGAACGATGTAAAGCTGGCCACGCCCACCCAGTAGGCCATACGCACTCTAGCCACGCCCACCCAGTAGGCCACGCCCACCCAGGCCACACCCACCTGGCCCCTTGAGGGCAACCGCAATGCTGATGCGGCCCTCAATGAAATTGAGTTTGGAGACCCCTGCTCTAGACAAAGGAATATGGCGGTATGCTTGAAGAAGGAAAGCATTAAAGGAGATTTAACAGTAAATCAGTCCTGGGGATTTGGAAAGAAAAAAATATCTGTACCTGGGAGGAGATGATTGTCCTTTCATTTATGTAATGCTTGCAGAAGGCCATTTCCTATTGGTGGACTGAGATAAGAGCTTAGTGTGGTTTCCTGGTGCAAGGAGTTCCACATGCCTTCAGTTTGGGACGTCAGGATTAAAAGGGGAATCTATAGGGAGATTAAAAAAAAATCAAGATGGTGGCAGCGACTGTGGAGTTAAAGGCTGTCTTTGTTACATGTTTAGGAGCAAGGCTTTGATGGCCATCTTGAATGTTTGACCCCTCCTCTCTTGGAGATGCATATGTAAAAATGCATACGCTATCTTGATTTTTTTCCCCCGACAGCGACTCCCTTGTGGATGTCCCTGTGGGAAGAATCCAGAGAAAGAAATATTCTGAGGAATATTTAAAAAAGTCAGAATATATTTCCCCAAAGGAATAATGGAGAAGATCTTTAAAAAAGACAGAAACCAGTCCCCAGAAGCCAGCCCCAGCCCCTCTCCTCCAAGCAGAAACTAAGCAGAGGCCAGCTTTTAGAAAAAGCAAATTCAATAATCCATTCAGGAAAGTTGGAGCAAGGAAGCTATTAGTTTCAGTTTTCAGTTTTCAGTTTTATTTAATTTGTATACCGCCCTTCTCCCTAGGGACTCAGGGCGGTTCACAGGGCATATATAAATAACAATACAAAAGTTAAAAAAGATTAAATCAATGCCCAGTTAAAAACAATAATACAATTCTAAAACAACAATTTAAAACCCATAATCCCCCATCAGGCCAGACCAGCTAATTCAAATAAGTGGGTCTTCAGGCCACGACGGAAAGTTCGGAGGTCTGATGCCATCCGGAGCTCCACCGGCAGTTGGTTCCATAATGCTGGAGCGCCCACAGAGAAGGCTCTCCCCCTGGGGGCCGCCAGTCGGCATTCCCTGACTGGAGGCACCCTGAGGAGGCCCTCTCTGTGGGAACGCACAGGGCGGAGGGGAGTTGACGCCGGCAGCAGGTGGTCCCCGAGGTAACCCGGACCCATGCCATGTAAGGACTTAAAGATCATAACCAAGACCTTGAACCTCACCCGGAAGACAACTGGTAACCAATGCAGCTCGCGGAGCAAAGGTGTAACATGGGAGTACCGGGAAACTCCCAAGACAACTCTCGCGGCCGCATTCTGTACCAGTTGGAGCCTCCGAGTGGTCTTCAAGGGAAGCCCCATGTAGAGAGCATTACAGTAGTCAAGGTGAGAGGTCACGAGCGCATGAGTGACCGTGCACAGGGCATCCCGGTCCAGATAGGGCCGCAACTGGCGCACCAGGCGAACCTGGGCGAAAGCCCCCCTAGTCACGGCCACTATATGATCTTCCAGGGTAAGCCGTGAATCTAGGAGGACTCCCAAGTTGCGAGCCCTATCCACGGGGGGTAGAAGCTCACCCCCCATAGAAAGAGATGGAACATTTTGAATGTCCCGGGATGCCGGAATGCACAGCCACTCAGTCTTGTCAGGGTTGAGTTGAAGTCTGTTCCTCCCCATCCAGACCCGAACCACCTCCAGGCAACGGGACATCACAGCGAGGGCATCACTGGGGTGGTTTGGGGTCGAAAAGAAAAGTTGGGTATCATCGGCATATTGATGATACCCAACTCCAAAACCACGAATGATCTCACCCAGCGGTTTCATATAGATGTTGAACAGGAGAGGCGAGAGAACCGACCCCTGAGGAACTCCACAAACGAGAGACCTAGGGGCCGATCTCTGCCCCCCTGCCAACACCGACTGCGAGCGTCCCAGGAGATAGGAGGAGAACCACTGAAGAACTGTGCCTCCCACTCCCAATCCCCTGAGACGCCGCAGCAAGATACCATGGTCGATGGTATTGAAAGCCGCCGAGAGGTCTAATAGGACTAGGACAGAGGAATATCCCCTGTCCCGAGCCCTCCAGAGATCATTCACCAGAGCGACCAATGCCGTCTCCGTGCTGTACCCGGGCCTGAAACCCGATTGGTAGGGGTCCAGATAATCCGCTTCATCCAGGACCAGAGGGAGCTGATGCGCCACCACACTCTCGACAACCTTCGCAAGAAAGCGAAGGTTGGAGACTGGACGAAAGTTGTTCAAAACAGCCGGGTCCAAGGCAGGCTTCTTGAGGAGAGGTCTCACCACCGCCTCCTTCAAGACGGTGGGGAAATAGCCCTCACTCAAGGAAGCAGATATAACCGCCTGGAGCCAGCCTCGTGTCCTCTCCCTAGCTGCATAAACCAGCCAGGAAGGGCACGGGTCCAACAAACATGTGGAGGAGCTCAGCCTCCCCATAATCCTGTCCACTTCATCAGGGGTCACAGAGTCAAACTCTTCCCAGATAACGTTGACAAGACCGCCCGTGTCCTGATCGCCTGACTCTGCCCAGTTGGAGTCCAAACCGGTCCGAATCCGAGCGATTTTATCCGACAGATGTTGACTAAATTCCTCGGCACGACCCTGCAAGGGATCCTCCCTCACCTCCTGATTAAGAAGTGAGCGAGTCACCCTAAACAGGGCGGCCGGGCGATTATCTGCGGACGCGATGAGGGTGGAGAAGTAATTACACCTCGCCACCCTCATCGCTGCGAGATAAGACCTAATATAGGTTCTTAACCGCAACCGGTCGGGTTCGGATCGGCTAGACCTCCAACAGCTCTCTAGGCCCCGTTTCCGACGCTTCATCTCCCGGAGCTCCGCGGAGAACCATGGAGCTCGCTGGGATCTGCGCCGGGTCAGGGGCCGCAAGGGTACAACCCGGTCAAGTGCCTCAGTGGCTGCCCTTTCCCAGGCTTCCACCAAGGCATCCGCCGAGCTGTGAGCAATGGAGGCAGACACCTAAAATCTACATACCCCCACCCAAATTCTAAGGAACAGGAGACATAATAGGATTAACCCACCAATACCAAAAGGACACACTCAAACTCAGGTCAAAGAACGTGACACAGGAAATACAAAGCCTCGAACAGGAAGAACTCCAAAGACAAAGCCCAAAGGAAGTCTAAAAGCCCATCACTCCCTGCTACATGCGGTCATGCTTTTCCAGAGCCATGTTTCTGTCTGTCTCTCCTCATCAATAAACTGCAACCATCTTCCTGAAGCAGCCTCCATTTTGATTATTCCCGGCTTGGACTGGACCCTGATGAAGATTTTTCTTTCCACACCCCTGTACAAAATGAAGTGACAATCAATCAATCTGAATCGAATCGAATCGAATCGAATCGAATCGAATCGAATCGAATCGAATCGAATCGAATAGAATAGAATAGAATAGAATAGAATAGAATAGAATAGAATAGAATAGAATAGAATAGGAGCTGGAAGGGACCTTGGAGGTCTTCTAGTCCAACCTCCTTCGCAAGTAGGAGATCCTGTACCATTTCAGACAGGTGGATGTCCGGTCTCTTCTTAAAAACCTCCAGTGAAGGAGCACCCACAACATCGTTCCTGAGAACAGTCTGTGTTCTCTCCTAAACAAAAGAAGCAAAATCCCCAAGGAATTTTTTTTTAATTTATAAAGAAGGATTTATTCATAAATGAATGGATTTATAGTTGGAACTACAGGATGTCTGACATTTTAGGATAATACCCTCTTAAAATACCAAGCACATTTAGTAAAGTGCAAATGCAAGTAGTCCTTGACTTACAACCGTTCGTTTAACAACCATGCACAGGTGTATCAGTGCTGGAAAAAGGGACTTTTTTATATCCATTTATATCCCGCCCTTTTATATCCATTTATATCCCACCCTTCTCCGAAGACTCAGGGCGGCTTACAAGCTTAGCAGTAGCCTTCATTCTATGTATATACCTGCTTATTAGGGCTTTCACACACACCCCAAGCGGCATTATTACAAAGTCAGCTTAATTGCCCCCAACAATCTGGGTCCTCATTTTACCTACCTGGGAAGGATGGAAGGCTGAGTCAACCTTGAGCCTGGTGGGATGCGAGCCTGCACTAATTGCAGGCAGCTGGTGTTACTTAAGGAGGCATTAACCCACTGCTCCACCAAGGCTCTTCTACTTACCACTGGTCCTTGAACTTACAACTATTGTAGCATCTGATCAACATTCAGGCACTTGCGTGAATTTACGACGATTGCAGCCTCCAGGGATCACATGGTCTCCATTCTTGTGGGAAGATGGATAGGCTTAACAACCACATCATTTAACGACTGCAGGAAAAATGTCGTAAAATCGGGCACCACTCACTTTAACAACGGCATCCCTTAGCAACGGAGGTTCTGGCTCCCATTGCGGTTGTAAATCAAGGACTACCTGTAAAGCTCACTAAATGAATACAGATTGGGCGAGACCCAGCTTGGAAGCAGTAACTGTGAAAGGGACCTTGGAGTCCTAGTGGACGATCACTGGACTATGAGCCAGCCGTGTGCAGCAGCAACCAAAAAAGCTAATACAATCCTGGGTTGTATAAACAGGGACATAGAATCAAGGTCACACAAAGTATTAGTACCGCTTTACAAAAGCCCAAGTAAGACCGGACCTGGAATACGGCACCCAATTTTGGTCGCCATACCACAAAAAAGATGCTAAGAGTTTAGAAAAAATTCAGAGAAGAGCAACTAAGATGATCCAAGGCCTGGAGGCTGCGGGACTTGGGTTTGGCCAGTCTAAAGAAAAGAAGAAACAGGGGAGAGATGATAGCAGTGTTCCAGTATCTGAGGGGCTGCCACAAGGCAGAGTGGGTCACGTTATTCTCCAAAGCACCAGAGGGAAGGACAAGAAACAATGGTTGGAAACTGGGCAAAGAGAGAAGCAACCTGGAATTAAGGAGAAACTTCCTGACAGTGAGGAGAATTAACCAGTGGAACAGCTTGCCACCAGAAATTGTGGGCGTTCCATCACTGGAGATTTTTAAGAAGAGACTGGACATTTACCTGTCTGAGATGGTATAGGATCTCCTGCTTGAGCAGGGGGCTGGACTAGAGCAGGGCTTTTCAACCTTTTCACCCATTTTACCACTTTTAGGATATGGCAACATCCAAGTACCACCAGTCACCTAGCAAGGTGTCAAAAACTTGATGACCAAAAAAGAGGAAAAAAGTGATGAAGTACAGGTAGCCCTCGACTTACAACAATTCGCTTAGTGACTGTTCGAAGTTACAATGGCACTGAAAAAAGTGCCCCCCCCAAAGCCACAGCCGAGCAAGACCCCTGCCTGCCCGCCCGGTGGCGCTCTTCCTCCTGTCCGAAGTTTTCATTGTTGTGAGCATTTCTATTGAGGATTGGCAGCGGGGGTGGGGTGGGGTGTTTGGTTTTTATTCCCCCCCTCTGCTGGGTGGTTGCAGCAGGTTTTGGTCACTTCACATGACCCTGGGACACTGTGACCGTCATAAATATGAATCAGTTGCCAAGCATCTGAATGTAAATCACAAGACCTCGGAGATGCTGCAACATTCCAGCTGATCGGCGCTTCTTCTGGGCTCAGCAGAAGTGCCAGGCACTGATCCTGGCGCTTCCGCTGAGCCCTGACAGCCCTGCAGCTCCAGCCGTCTCTCGCTCAGGCTTGTGCAGTGCTGCGACCGGTCCAGCTCATTCCCCTCCCCCGCTACCACTTTTCTAGGATGGTCGCGTACCACCTGCCAGGTGCCAATGTACCACAGGTGGTACCCGTACCACTGGTTGAAAAGCCCTGGACTAGAAGACTTCCAAGGTCTCTTCCAGATTCTATTCTATTCTATTCTATCCTATTCTATTATTCTATTCTATTCTATTCTATTCTATTCTATTCTATTCTATTCTATTCTATTCTATTCTATTCTATTCTATTCTATTCTATTCTATTCTATTCTATTCTATTCTATTCTATTCTATTCTATTCTATTCTATCCTATCCTATTCTATTATTCTATTCTATTCTATTCTATTCTATTCTATTCTATTCTATTCTATTCTATTCTATTCTATTCTATTCTATTCTATTCTATTCTATTCTATTCTATTCTATTCTATTCTATTCTATTCTATTCTATTCTAAACTTTAAAAGAATAAACTAGCTGCCAATCTAAGTAACTTCTGTAAGCAGCCTAAAAACTAGCCCTAAAAAAAAAACACCACTTGGCCAGTTGCCTTGCAGGCCTTGTGGGCGCCATCATTGCCTACGTTTAAGTGACAATAGAGTAAAAATGGCTACTTGCTGACTAATATAAAGGAAAGTTTCCGCCAAAAGAAACTTTGCACATTAGGCTCTAGAATGCATAAATTTAAATTGATCAATAGCCGAGCTTGACATTTTGTTCCTATTGCCTCATTAAAAAAAAAAGGCAGAATAGGACTTAATGTTTAATATCTTCTATTTATCCCTGACCGTGGGCACAAAACCATTGTTCCGTGGGTTATTTACAGGTTGCAGAAATGGGTTCCTTCTCTCTCTGCTTGCAGGTGGTGTGTCGAAATTTTCCACCCTCTTTTTAAATTTAACGGCAATAGTAAATTGTCTGTTTAGTTACTAAGATGGAATTTTCCACTCACCGCATCTTTTCTTCTTTTTCCTTGTATGTATAAAAACATAAAATCGGAAATAGAGCTGGAAGGGACCTTGGAGGTCATCTAGTCCAACCCCCTGCTCAGGCAGGAAACCCTATACCCGTGGTGGCGAACCTATGGCACGCGTGCCACAGGTGGCACGCAGAGCCCTCTCTGTGGGCACGCGCGCCGTCGCCCCAGTCCTAGGCCTTCAGCTGGGTTTTATAAAATCTTTTCGCTTTAGGCCTCCGCCGCCGTGTGCAAAAAAAAAAAGGTTCAATCAATCAATTGCAACTTCTCACGGGAAAAAAAACATCTTGCAAATTTGGAATTGATTGATTGAACTTTTTAGTCCCATCCAGTCTGCTGTTTACCACCACAGCCATGCCCACCCAATGGGCCACATTCACCCAATGGGCCAAACCCACCCAATGGGCCACGCCCACCCAGCACCCAACGATACATAAGTGGGTTTTGGGTTGCAGTGTAGGTACTTGGTCTCTGAAATGTTTGCCATCACTGCCCTATACCATTTCAGACAAATGGCTGTCCAGTCTCTTCTTTAAAACTCCCAGTGTTGGAGCATTCACAGCTTCTGGAGGCAGGTTGTTCCACTGGTTAATTCTTCTAACTGTCAGGAAGTTTCTCCTTAGTTCTAGGTTGCTTCTCTCCTTGACTAGTTTCCATCCGTTGCTTCTTCTCCTGCCTTCAGGCACTTTGGAGAATAGCTTGACTCCCTCTTCTTTGGGGCAGCCCCTGAGATATTGGAAGACTGCTAATATTGCTAATGTACAGATAGTCCTCGGCTTATGACCACAGTTGGGGCCAGGAAGACAGCAAGACAATTGGAACTCAGAAAGACAATTGTTAAGTGGGTTGTCCCTGGTTTTTATCACCATTTTTGCTCCGCTTGTTAAGTGAATTAGTGCAGTTGTTATAAGGGAATTGGGTTAAGGGAATCCAGCTTCACCCCTTGATTTTGCTCTTGGGGAGTCAGCTGGGAAGGTTGCGGAGGGTGATCACATGACCTTGGGATGATGCAAACATCATAAAAATATGCCCGGTGCTAAGTACTAAGAGTTTTGATCATGCGACCATGGGATAGTCGTAAGCACAAGGACGAGTCATAAAGTCACATTTTTCAGTGCTTTGAACAGTCACTAAATGAATGGTGCTAACTCGAGGACTAACTGTACCGGGAGCCCTCAACTTACAACAATTGGTTTAGTGCAGGGCTGGCTGAGGAATTCTGGGAGTTGAAGTCCACAAGTCTTAAAGTGGCCAAGTTTGAAGACCCCTGGTTTAGTGGCTGTTTGACGTCACGATGACATTGAAAAAAGTGACCTATGACCGTGTGGGAAGTCAGCTCCCTAGAGAAGGAAATATTAAAAGGGTAGAAAAATATATCTCCTAAAAGGATTTTGAAGAACCAGGAAAGCATGCCCAGTTTTCTTAATAGTCCCAAGTCTCCTTCCCCCAAGCGGAGAACCAGTTCTATAGAAATGCAAATGTAAACCATCAGCAAGATTGCAGCTAGAAGGTTAGGAAGACAAAGACCTAAAATCTACATGCCCCAGCCCCAGGGAAGCAGGACATGACCTTTGGACATGATAGGATTGACCCACCACCATCAAGAATACCAGAAAGGCACACCCAGACTCAGGCCAGCATACGTGACACAAGAAATACAAAGCCTGACACAGGAAATAACACCAAATAAAAAGGCTCCAGAAGGTATAAAAACCCACTCCCTACATTTGCTCAGTCCTTTTTCTGCTAGAACCATCTTTCTGTCTGGCTCTCCTCTGCAATAAACGGTAACCTTCTTCCTCAAGCAGTCGCCGTGTTGTTTATCTCCGGCTTGGATTGAACCACGATGAAGACTTTTCTTCCTACAACCTTTTTTCACACTTACGACCATTGCAGCTTCCCCATAGTCATGTGATCAGAATTCGGAGGCTTGGCAACGGAGTCATATTTACGACAGCTGCAGTGCCCCAGGGTCAGGTGATCTCCTTTTGTGACCTTCCAGAGTCAATGGAGGAAGCCAGATTCACTTAACACTTGTGTTACTAACTTAACAATGACAGTGTTGGGTGACTTTGGGCCACCTTTGAGCTGCTACATTTCCCAGATGTAAATCTGCAAACCAGCCTGGAGTTAAGGTGGATGCAGACTCTCGGCTAATATTTTGTTGGTTCAGGGTATGTGGGATTGCTGGCTTCTTCCAGGGATGTGTCTTTTTTAATTGCTTGTATTGTAAAGAGCCAGAGTCTTGTGGGAATCAGATGGATCCTAAATCTAATAAAGGAAGGAACAAACTGCTCACAAAGGTCCAGCCAAATAGCTTAATTGGCTGTTTCCAAAATGACTCCAAATACCTTTCTAACATTTGTGTGTGTGTGTGTGTGTGTGTGTGTGTGTGTGAATGAGAGAGAGGGGGGGGAAAGAGAGAGAGAAAGAGCGAGAGGGAGGGAGGGAGAAAGAAAGAGCGAGAGAGGGAGAGAGACAGATAAAGAGAAAAAGAGAGAAAGAGCAAGAGAGGGAGAGAGACAGAGAGATAAAGAGAAAGAGAGAGAAAGAGAAAGAAAGAGAGAGAAAGACAGAGAAAAGAGGGAGAGAGAGAGAAAGAGAGAGAGAGGAAGAGAGAGAGAGAAAGAGCGAGAGAGAGAGACAGATAAAGAGAAAAAGAGAGAAAGAGCAAGAGAGGGAGAGAGAAAGAGAGATAAAGAGAAAGAGAGAGAAAGAGAAAGAAAGAGAGAGAAAGACAGAGAAAAGAGGGAGAGAGAGAGAAAGAGAGAGAGAGGAAGAGAGGAAGAGTAAGACAGAGACAAAGAGAAGGAAAGAGAGAGAGAGAAAGGGGGAGAGAGACAAAGAGGGAGAGAGAGATGGAGAGAGACAGAGAGATAAATAGAAAAAGAGAGAGAAAGAAAGAAAGAGAGAAAGAGAGAGAGAGAAAGAGGAAGAGTAAGACAGAGAGGAAAGGAAAGACAGTTATGGGTAGTCCTCAACTTACGACGATGACTGTTCATTTAACAACCACTTGAAGTAACGATAGTGTTGAAAAAAGTGACTTGGATTTTAAGGTTCTTCACTTGAGTGTCTTCACACTTAAAGACTGTTGCAGCTTCCTGGTGGTCAAAATTCAGCTGCTCAGCAACCGACACATATTTATGACGTCTGGAGCATCCTGGGGTCACAAGGTTTGCAGCGTTCCCAGGCGGCTTCTGACCAGCCCAGTCAAAGGAGAAGCTGGATTTGCTTAAGGACCGTTGCAAAAAAGATTGTAAAATCAGGTGCAACTCATTGCACTGCTTAGAGATCAAACCTCTGCTCCCCATTGTGGTCATAAATTGTATGGGTTGAATTAGGAATAAAAAGCATGAATTGATGTGATCCAGATGGTTATGGGTGAGTATCGACGTTAGAATCCATAGACTGCTGAGAATTTCATGATACATTCCAAGGACTAGTGACAAATACAGGTAGTCCTCGACTTACGACTATAATCGAGCCCCAAATTTCGGTTGCTGAGTGAGACATTTGTTAAGTGAGCTTTGCCTCATGTGACGACTTCTCTTGCTACAGCTGTTAAGTGAATCACTGCAGTTGTTAAGTTAGTAACATAATCTGGCTTCCCCATTGAGCTTGCTTATCAGAAGGTCACAAAAGGGGATCACATGACACACACAGTCCCACCCGGGACACTGCGTCCATCATAAATATGAGTCAGTGGCCAAGCATCTGAATTTTGACCAGGTGACCATGGGGGATGCTGCAACGGTCGTAAGTGTGAAAAACAGTCCTAAGTCACTTTTTTTTTAGTGCTGTTGTAACTTTGAATGTTCCCTAAGTGAACTGCTGTTATGTCGAGGATTGCCTGCAAGAAGAAGCAGGGATGCGTTTGGGGAAAATTGGGCAACCTGCTTCCTGAACGTCATCCAGAATAAAAAGTATTAGGCTAGAACAGGGGTGTCAAACTCAATTTCATTGAGGGCCGCATCAGCATTGCGGTTGCCCTCAGGGGGCCGGGTGGGCGTGGCCAGGGTGGGCGTGGCCTACTGGGTGGGCGTGGCTAGAGTGCGTATGGCCTACTGGGTGGGCGTGGCCAGCTCTACATGGTTCACATCAAGGGTGCCTATGGGGGCCTGGGCAGGAGTGGGACAGATCTGAGGGTCTCTGGCAGGAGGAGGGTCTCTGGGCCAGGGCCAAGGCAGTGGGGGCCGTTCCCTCACTGTTTCCAGGATGGCTTCACAGGCCGCATGAAACCACTTCGCGGGCCGGATCTGGCCCCCGGGCCTTGTGTTTGACATGTCTGGGCTAGAAAATAGATGATATGAATGAATGAATGAATGAATGAATGAATGAATGAATGAATGAATGAATGAACGAACAGAAAGATAAATAGGAACGTTGTTGTTCCTGTGAAATTAAGAGAAAGGGGAAGGGTGCAAGACACCTGACCTTGGGAACAGAGCTGCTAAATATATCCACGAAAAGGAAGCTGCAGGTTTAATTAAAAACAAATTGTCTAAATGGATAAAATATATGCCAGAAAGTAATTGGTGTCATCCTGGTAGTTGCAAGCCAGGTGCATATGAAATTAGATATCTGTAGGTTGGTGATAATTTCATGCTACTCTCCAGTGAGTGGTGATAATTGAAAAACAATATGAGGGTTTTTTTGGGGGGGGGAATTGTGACAAGGCCATTTGGAGACGCCAAAATGAAAGAGAATGGCGGCTGTGCATTGACTGCTTAGCGTAAGACCGAATATAATTTAAGCAAAAATCTATTTATGTGTTTTCATGGGGGGTGGGGGTGGGGAGAAGAGAGCATTCTCCAGCTCAAAGAGAAAAAGTTTCAACGTGGTTTCTTATTCTTCAAAACCCAAGTTGATTTTTTTTTAAATTCCATTTATATCCCGCCCTTCTCCGAAGACTCAGGGCGGCTTACAAGCTTAGCAGTAGCCTTCATTCTATGTATATGCCTTAGGGCTTTCACACACACCCCCAAGCGGCATTATTACAAAGTCAGCTTAATTGCCCCAGTTTTGTTAATAGAACCAGTTTTGTTTCGTCTGGTAGAAAGAAAGACATGATAACAGTGTTCCAGTATCTGAGGGGTTGCCACCAAGAAAGAGGGAGTCAAAGCTGTTCTCCAAAGCACCAGAAGGCAAGGATGGAAACTAATCAAGGAGAGAAGCAACCTGGAATTAAGGAAAACAGTGAGGACAATTAACCAGTGGAACAGCTGGCCTCCAGAAGTTGTGGGTGTTCGCATCACAGGAGGCTTTTACGAAGAGACTGGACAGCCACTTGTCTGAAATGATACAGGGTCTCCTGTCTGAGCAGGGGTCTGGACTACAAGACCTCCGAGGTCCCTTCCAGATCTATTCTGATTCGGATTCTGAACCTTCTCCGCAGGGGTAAGCCGGACGGATTGATTCAGTATTCCGGTATTTGAGGGGCTGCCATAAACAGGAGGGGGTCAACTTGTGTAATCAGGGAGAGAAGCAAGAAGAATTAAGGAGAAACTTCCTAACAGTGAGGACAATTAACCACTGGAACAACTTGAGAATAGAATAGAATAGAATAGAAGAGAATAGAATAGAAGAGAAGAGAAGAGAAGAGAAGAGAAGAGAAGAGAAGAGAAGAGAAGAGAAGAGAAGAGAAGAGAAGAGAAGAGAAGAGAAGAGAAGAGAAGAGAAGATGGAAGGGACCTTGGTGGTCTTCCCCTGCTCAAGCAGAAGAACCTAAACCAGTGATGGCGAACCTTTTAGAGACCGAGTGCCCAAACTGCAACCCAAAACCCACTTCTTTATTGCAAAGTGCCAACATGGCGATTTAATCTGCATACTGAGGTTTTAGTTTAGAAAAAAAAAACAACTGATAGAGTTTTTAAGACAACTTTTGTCTTAAAAGAAAAACACAACAACAAAGCTTTCAATGATACAACCGACTTTTTACTGAAAGGTAAAAGTTTGCCTTTGGCATGCTTTTGAACAATTAATGTGATTTTTGCTGTTGTGTGCATGCTGATAATTTGTCTAACCTCGGCTTATACTTTGTAAGTTTGAGAGCAAAACGTGCAGCACTCAGGTCATCTGTTAGTCTGTTTCTGGTGTCAGATTTGATATGATTCAAAGCTGAAAACAGCGCGCTCACCCTGGAGGCTTGTTTTGGCTAGGAAGGGGCTTGAAAAATGGCCTTTTCCTGCGAAAACTTAGCCAAAGAGCGAGCCGTGTGTCCCCAGAGAGAGGGCTCCGAGTGCCCCCTCTGGCACGTATGCCATAGGTTTGCCACCACTGACCTAAACCATTTCAGACAAGTGACTGTCTAGTGTCTTCTTAAAAACTTCCAGTGATGGAGCGCCCACGATTTCTGAAAGCAAGCTGTTCCACTGGTTATTCCATCAGACGTTATAGATGCTCCATCACTGGAAGTTTTTAAGAAAAGACCGGACAGCCACATGTCTGGAATGGTATAGGGTCCATGCTTGAGCATTGGGCTGGACTAGAACAGGGCTTTTCAACCAGTGGTACGGGTACCACCTGTGGTACATTGGCACCTGGCAGGTGGTACGCGACCATCCTAGAAAAGTGGTAGCAGGGGAGGGGAATGAGCTGAACCGGTGGCAGCACCGCACAAGCCTGAGCAAGAGACGGCTGGAGCTGCAGGGCTGTCAGAGCTCAGCGGAAGCACCAGGATCAGCACCAGTCTCCAGCTGGAGCTCGGCACTGATCCCAGTGCTTCTGCTAAGCCCAGAAGAAGCGCCTATCAGCTGGAATGTTGCAGCATCTCCAGGGTCTTGTGATTTACATTCAGATGCTTGGCAACTGATTCATTTTTATGACGGTCACAGTGTCCCAGGGTCATGTGAAGTGATCAAAACCTGCTACAACTACCCAGCAGAGGGGGGGGAAAATAAAAACCAAACACCCCCCCTCCCCCACCCTCGCTGTCAATCCTCTACAGAAATGCTCACAACAATGAAAACCTCAGACACGAGGAAGAGCGCCGCCGGGCGGGCAGGCAGGTGTCTTGCTTGGCTGTGGGTTGGGGAGCACTTTTTTCAGTGCCACTGTAACTTCAAACAGTTACTAAGTGAACTGTTGTAAGTCGAGGACTACCTGTACTTCATCAATTTTTTCCTTTTTTTTTGGTCATCAAGTTTTTGACACCTTGCTAGGCAACTGGTGGTACTCGATGTTGCCATATCCTAAAAGTGGTACAATGGGTGTCAAGGTTGAAAAGCCCTGGCCTAGAAGTGCGTATAGTCAAGGCTATGGTCTTCCCAGTTGCAATGTATGGCAGTGAAAGCTGGACCATAAGAAAGGCTGAGCGCCAAAGAATTGAGGCCTTTGAACTCTGGTGCTGGAGAAGACTCCTGCGAGTCCCTTGGACTGCAAGGCGATCAAACCGGTCAGTCCTAGAGGAGATCAACCCTGACTGCTCCTTAGAAGGCCAGATCCTGAAGTTTAAACTCAAATCCTTTGGCCACCTAATGAGAAGGAAGGACTCACTGGAGAAGAGCCTAATTCTGGGAAAGGTGGAGGGCAATAGAAGAAGGGGACAACAGAGAATGAGGTGGCTGGATGGAGTCACTGAAGCAGTAGGCGTGAGCTGAAATGGACTCCAGAAGATGGTAGAGGACAGGAAGGCCTGAAGGAACGTTGTCCATAGGGTCGCGATGGGTCGGACACGACTTTGCAACTAACAACAACAAGAAGACCTCCAAGGTCCCTTCCAACTCTGTTATTCTGAATTCAGTAGTTAAAGACAATTTCACCACCACCCCTCTTTCTCTTTCCCCTGTTTTCTTGTGCCCAGTTTCACTCACCTTCCACCTTCAACAAGGTGTCACGTTGAAGTAAGGTTGCCAGGCTCCAGGTAACGTGGAGGGGGAAAAAAGGTCAGTGGAATTCAGAACCGATAAGACACAGGTGGCTAGGTAGACTTAAGCAGGTGATCTTCTGTTTCCCATTGAAACCCCCATGTCCCTCTGAATTGCCTTAGTCACATCCGAAGTGATTCATTCATTCAGCCGTTCCAAAAATATTGTCCGTCATGTGTTTCATTCCCAAAAGTTACGATTATTATCGTGAGTTATTACGATTAAAGTCATCCCAACCCTTCCGAAACACCACAGGGAGGAAGGGAAATGGGGGCAGACAAAAGACAAGGAAAGGTCAGCCTGGACATAATTGCAACGTGGTCTGAACGCGAAGGTGTGGGCTTTTGTGCGTATGTGTGTGTCGATAGGCATTTTCACAGCGGGCTCCCAGTGTCTCCTGGCCAAGGAAATTGCTGCCATTGAAAGAACCATCACACAGCGCCTTTGGCAGAAGAAAAAGTTAAACAGTCACTGCTTTTCAAAATTCTGGGCTCCTGAGAGCTTCAGGTATCTAAAAGGGATCCAAAGTCACAAATTTCCACCACTGTCTTTTCAATTCATCACAGGAAGCGAAGTTGCCATTCAGTTTTGCCCAGGCAGGTGGGATAACACAGGAGATTAGAGCTGGACATTTTTCTTCCAAGCGGACACTTCTAACTTTGTCAATCCTTCTTCCCTAAAGCATATCTAGGATTGAGTCTGAAAATCCTCCAAGTGCAATTATAGAGATAATTACCTGGAACAATAGGTGGATTCTAAGTGTAGGCAGCCTGTATGATCTTTTTTTTTTTTGAATGGTGGGTTAAGAACACAGTAGTATCCAGTTTTGGTCACCACGATGTAAAAAAAGATGTTGAGACTCTAGAAAGAGTCCAGAGAAGAGCAACAAAGATGATCAGGGGACTGGGGGCTAAAACATATAAGGAACGGTTGCTGGAATTGGGTATGTGTAGTTTAATGAAGAGAAGGGTGAGGGGGGACATGATAGCAGTGTTCCAGTATCTCAGAGGCTGCCACAAAGAAGAGGGACCTGTCAAGCTACTCTCCAAAGCGCTCAAAGGCAGGACAAGAAACAACAGATGGAAACTCATCAAGGAGAGAAGCAACCTAGAACTAAGGAGAAACTTCCTGACAGTTAGAACAATTAACCAGTGGAACAACCCGCCTCCAGAAGTTGTGAATGCTCCAACACTGGAAGTTTTTACGAAGAGATTGGAGAACCATTTGTTTGAAACAATGTGGGGTTTCCTGCCTGAGCAAGGGGTTGGACTAGATGACCTCCAAGGTCCCTTCCAACTCTTCTCTTCTCTTCTCTTCTCTTCTCTTCTCTTCTCTTCTCTTCTCTTCTCTTCTCTTCTCTTCTCTTCTCTTCTCTTCTCTTCTCTTCTCTTCTCTTCTCTTCTCATTCCAAATTCTATTCTATTCTATTCTATTCTATTCTATTCTATTCTATTCTATTCTATTCTATTCTATTCTATTCTATTCTATTCTATTCTATTCTATTCTATTCTATTCTATTCTATTCTATTCTATTCTATTCTATTCTATTCTATTCTATTCTATTCTATTCTATTCTATTCTATTCTTTCATTCCAAATTCTATTCTATTCTTTTCTATTCCAACTTCATATGGAGGAACAGAGGAGTCTCCTCTCTGCTCTTGGTCAAAGTAGGAAATCTGATGGGCAAAGGGATTGACTGGGCAATAGAGTTGGCAGCCAGAACAGACCAGGAAAGCAATTATTCAAGCTTTGTACTTGCCCAGCGTGCTGCTTAGCCTCTTAGTTTGTGGGTCAAACCACCTCCAACAAGTAGTAGGACCAAGATGAATTGCTGACTCCCAAGAGGAACAGGTGATAGTGGTGGGCTACCCATTAAAAAATAGACCAAAAGGAGCAGGTGATGAAAAAGTCTTCTCAGCTGAAGATCCATCGCAAGCCAATGAACTTCTGCTGGATGACATCAGAGGAAATATTTGGCTTTCTTCCAAGCCGTTTCTGTAGACTTTATGTCTCCTCTCCCTTGGCAAGCTAGTGCACGGTACAAAGTACGTGATTAATGGAAATAAAAGCACAGGGCGGGTGCGTGCGCGCACACACACACTTGTCCCAGACATAGGATCTGGGAAGAGGCCACTTGGTAGAGATTCAAACTCAGCAAGAATTCCAATGCCAACTCCCCAGCAGACGGATGGGTACCCAAGGGCAACCGGAAGGCAGAGTCATCCTTCAGAAGGGTGAGTTGAGTTCAGCCTGGTCCCCCCACTTCTTCTTCTTCTTCTTCTTCTTCTTCTTCTTCTTCTTCTTCTTCTTCTTCTTCTTCTTCTTCTTATTATTATTATTATTATTATTATTATTATTATTATTATTATTATTATTATTATTATTATTATTATTATTATTATTATTATTATTATTATTATTATTATTATTATTATTTTATTAGCCAGCTAGCCAGAATCTGTCAGATTTGTTCTCAGTAACAAGTGAACCTCAAGATGTACAGTAGAATCCAAATTTCTTCTCTCTTCCTCTCTCATTTTGGGAGGTAGGAAGGTGTCTGATATTTTCAGGGACAGCTGAGGGTGTCCTTTATGAGAAGCATCTATTCCCAAGACTCAAGGGAAGATGTCTTGCAAAACAGAATTACAGAATAACAGGGATTTTGGAGGCCTTCTAGTCCAGGGCTTTTCAACCAGTGGTACGGGTACCAGCTGTGGTACATTGGCACATGGCAGGTGGTACGCGACCATCCTAGAAAAGTGGTTACGGGGGAGTGGAATGAGCTGAACCAGTGGCAGCACCGCACAAACTTGAGCGAGAGACGGCTGGAGCTGCAGGGCTGTCAGGGCTTGGCGGAAGCGCCAGGATCAGCGCCAGGATCCAGCTGGAGCTCGGCACTGATCCCGGCATTTCTGCTGAGCCCAGAAGAAGCGCCAATCAGCTGGAATGTTGCAGCATCTTCAGGGTCTTCTGATTTACATTCAGATGCTTGGCAACTGATTCATATTTATGATGGTCACAGTGTCCCAGGGTCATGTGAAGTGAGCAAAACCTGCTGCAACCACCCAGCAAGGTGGGGAGGGGGGAGAAATAAAAACCAAACACCCCTACCCCACCCCCGCTGCCAATTCTCAACATAAATGCTCACAACAATGAAAACCTCGGACAGGAGGAAGAGCGCCGCCGGGCGGGCGGGCAGATGTCTTGCTCGGCTGTGGCTTGGGGGGGCACTTTTTTCAGTGCCATTGTAACTTCGAACAGTCACTAAGCGAACTGTTGTAAGTCGAGGACCACCTGTACTTCATCACTTTTTTCCTTTTTTTTTTTTGGTCATCAAGTTTTTGACACCTTGCTAGGCGACTGGTGGTACTCGGATGTTGCCATATCCTAAAAGTGGTACAATGGGTGAAAAGGTTGTAAACCCCTGCTCTAGTCCAGCCCCCTCAAGGAGGAGAGCCTGCCCTATGCCATTCCAGACAAATGGTTGTCCTATCTCTTCTTAAAACCTCCAGTGAGGGAGCACCCACAACTTCTGGAGGGGTTAATTGTTCCACTGGTTAATTGTTATCCCTGTCAGGAAATTTCTCCTTTGTTCTAAGTTGACTCTCTCCTTAGTAAGTTTCCATCAGTCGCTTCTTGTCCTGCCCTCAGGTGCTTTAGAGAATAGGTTGACACCCCCCCCTTCTGTGTGGCAGACCCTCAAGTACTGGAAGACTGCTATGATATCACCCCAAGTCCTTCTCTTCGTTAGACTAGACCAGGGGTAGGCAACCTCGGCTCTTTTATGACTCATGGACTTCAACTCCCAGAATTCCTGAGCCAGCTTGGCTGGCTCAGGAATTCTGGGAGTTGAAGTCCATGAGTCATAAAAGAGCCGAGGTTACCTACCCCTGGACTAGACATACCCAATTTCTGCAGTTCCCAATAAAACTCATCCCCAAAAGGAGCTTTCTTGGCAAGGCTTTTCAGAAGTGGTCTGCCATTGCTTCCTTCTTGAGGCTGAGAAAAAGTGGCTGGCCCATGGTTACCTCCAGGGGTGGGATTCAACCGGTTCACACCGGTTCAGTAGAACCGGTAGTTAAATTTTGCTGAGTTCGGAGAACCGGCTGAATGCACACTGCTTCCGGAAGTCCAGTCTAGGCCTCGGAGGCCTGGAAGAGGCCTCCCAGGCTTAGAATGGACCTCCGGAAGTGCATGGATGCCACTTCCAGAAGTCTGTTCTAGGTCTTGGAAGCCGGGAGGAGGCCACCAGAAATGCATGGATGCCATTTCCGGAAGTCTCTTCTAGGCCTCGGAGGCCCAGGCCTGGGTCCAATAAGAGAACCAGTTGTTTAGGTATTTGAATCCCACCACTGGTTACCTCACTGCCCTTTACGCCTAAGGAGGGACTAGAACTCAGAGCCGACTGGTGATTGGCCCCAAATCACCCAGCCTGCTTTTATGCCCAAGGCACGACTACAGCTTTCAGTGTCCTGCTGATTGGTCTGAAGTCACTCAATCAGCTTTCTTGCCAAAGGCAGGATTAGAATTCACAGTCTCCTGGTTTCGGGCCCAACTCTCTAACCCAGGGGTGTCAAACTCAATTTCATTGAGGGCCGCATTAGCATTGCGGTTGCCCTCAGGGGGCCGGGTGGGTGTGGCCAGGGTGGGCGTGGCCTACTGGGTGGGCGTGGCTAGAGTGTGCATGGACTACTGGGTGGGCGTGGCCAGCTCTACCTCGTTCGCATCAAGGGTGCCTATGGGGGCCTGGGCAGGAGTGGGACAGATCTGAGGGTCTCTGGCAGAAGGAGGGTCTCTGGGCCAGGGCCAAGGCAGTGGGGGCCGTTCCCTCACTGTTTCCAGGATGGCTTCACGAGCCACATGAAACCACTTCGCGGGCTGCATCCGGCCCCCGGGCCTTGTGTTTGACATGTCTGCTCTAACCACTACACCAAGCTGGCTCCATAGAACTGAGTAGAACTAAAGTACCTTCTAATTAGAAGATAATGGTAGTTACAGATTAGTGGGCATGATTTCCATTATCTCCACAGAACTCTAAAACTGATTTTAAAAAGTTATGCATCTTAACGATGAACAACTAAGATCAAACCACAGATGTAAAGTATTTCTGGCACAGTGGAGCTTTACTGTCAGATCTGCCAGATTTTCGCTTTGGGCTACACACAACCTGACTATATGATGAGTTGTAAACAAGCTGTTATCCGCTAGCAATAGATGGACGTAATATTGATCCGTACAGCCCGCTAACCTTGAGAGAAAAACGGGAGCTGAGTGTGCTGCAAATATTTCTACAGCATAAACCCTTGAGAAGAATGGATTGGATGTTTCAAGTTGTCCAGCATCTCAGCAAAAAAACTGTCCACGAAAGGAATTTCCCCCATACCTTCTCCCTGGTCCTGTGACATAAATGCCCACCTTAGGGGCTTCTATTTGCATGAGATATACTGCAGGTATTACTAAATATCTTCAGTTTTGTGCATTAGGAGAATCTAGAACAGGGGTGTCCAACCCTGACAGCTTTAAGACTTGTGGACTTCAACTTCCGGGATTCCTCAGCCAGCTAAGCAGGAATCACTTTCTTCCGACGTGTTTGGAAACGTGGGCAACATGAAGGATTATTTTATCAGGTTTGGTAGATTTGCAAAAGAAGCCGGAAAGTTTTCTGGGTTCAAATAAGTGCAAAGAATTTTAAAGGACATTCAATTGAAACCAGAACAATTCATGCTGGGATTAACGATCAGCCAATTAGAAAAGAGTCATGGAAGATTATTTTTATATATGCTTCCTACTGCGAGACTATTCAGATGTGGAAAAATGGAGACTGCGAAATAGCCACGATAGAGGAAAGGATGGTGAAGATGACCAAATTAGCAGAGATGGCAAAATTAACTTGTTTGATTTCATCAGTCCGTGACTAGGAACCCCCTTATGACTTTTTGCTGAAAAAAGAGAAATATGTGATTTATGGGTTTGAAGATTGAAAGGGTAGATTATGGAAGGAAGGAAATTAGGATATAACTTTAGAGAGAGAATGCATTTATAACTGCTGTCAGGAAGATTGGAAGCCACTTCCTTATAATCTTTCTTTATTTTCCTTGCCCTTATTTTTCTTTTTCTGTTTCCCCTTTTCATTATTTATTACTTTTCTTTATTTTCTCTTTATGGTTTTTTACCATGTTAACGATTTCTTCATTAACGGTTATAACCAACAAAAAAAACGGTTTTGAGTTAATTCATATTACATCAGGCAAACTTAACCTAAAGCAGGGGTGTCAAACTCAATTTCATTGAGGGCCGCATAAGCATTGCGGTTGCCCTCAGGGGGCTAGGTGGGTGTGGCCTGGGTGGGCGTGGCCTACTGGATGGGCGTGGCTAGAGTGCGTATGGCCTACTGGGTGGGCGTGGCCAGCTCTGCATCCTTCGCATCAAGGGTGCCTATGTGGGCCTGGGCAGGAGTGGGACAGATCTGAGGGTCTCTGGCAGGAGGAGGGTCTCTGGGCCAGGGCCAAGGCAGTGGGGGCCGTTCCCTCCCTGTTTCCAGGATGGCTTTGCGGGCCGCATGAAACCACTTCGCGGGCCGGATCTGGCCCCCGGGCCTTGTGTTTGACATGTCTGACCTAAAGAAACAGACTTGTATACATACAGTACATGTAGTCCTCTACGTACGACCACAATTGGCATCAAAACTTCCATTGCTAAGCAAGACGTCTGTTAAGTGAGCCCTGTCCAATCTTACAACTTTTCTTGCCGTGGTTACGAAGTGAATTACTGCAGTTGTTAAGTGAATCATGCAGTCATTAAGCAAATCCAGCTTCCCCCATTGGCTTTGCTTGCTGGAAACTGGCTGGGTAGGTCAAAAGGTTGATCACATGACCCCAGGAATATGCAAGCATACCCTAAATACGTGTCACTCGCCAAGTGCCTGAATTTTGATCACATGACCATGGGGGCATGCTGCAACGGTCGTAAGTGTGAAAAATGATCATAAGTCATTTTTTTCCCCCAGTGCCATCGTAACTGAACAGTCACTAAATGAACGGTTGTAAGTCGAGGACTACCTGTATTCAAACGGATGTGAGGCTGTTGCAACGCAAAGGAATGGTGTCTCCTAAAGGGTTGTGTTTCCCTTTGCCAACTCGCCATGAGACAAGTGTTACATTAATACCCAAGAAATGATGGCGCAGAATCATTAAAGAAAGGATGCAAAAGGAGGGGCCGAATGAAATGTGAATGGGAAAAAAATTAAAATATTTTTTAAAATTTATTTTTGAATGGTTAAACTGAATTGTTAAATTGTCCGGCGGCGAGTTGTCCAGTGGCAAGATGGCCATGATGAGTTGGCCCGCAGCTACTTGGCTGTGGCGAGTTGTCCCATTTCGTCTGGTAGAGCAGGGGTCCCCAACCCCTGGTCTGTGGACCGGTACTGGGGTGCGGCATGCCAGCAACTGGTTCATGCAAACAAGCATCCCTCATCCGTGGGATGCTGCCAGCACACACAACCATGCACCCTCCGGTCTGTGGAAAAACCTTTCTCCAAGGAACCGGTCCCTGGTGCCCAAAAGGTTGGGGACCTCTGTGGCAGAGGACCCCAGATTGAGGAAGACACAGAGCACAAGCAAGGGTGAAAAGGGATTTTTTTTAAAAAAAAAACAAACAGGCATAGATCTCCCTTTCATCTGGTCTACGTGAAAAGTCAGAATGCTTGATTTTTTTTTTATTTTAATCCCATTTATATCCCGCCCTTCTCCGAAGACTCAGGGTGGCTTACAATCTAAGCACAAATCAATGTGTGCTTAGCAATAGCCTTCATTCTATGTATATGCCTGCTTATTAGGGCTTTCAACCCCCCTCCCAAGCAGCATTATTACAAAGTCAGCTTATTGCCCCCAACAATCTGGGTCCTCATTTTACCTACCTCGGAAGGATGGAAGGCTGAGTCAACCTTGAGCCTGGTGGGACTCGAACCTGCACTAATTGCAGGCAGCTGGTGTTACTTAAGGAGGCATTAGCCCACTGCTCCACCAAGGCTCTTATATCCTAGTCAAATCCCAATCCTTTGTATCTTGCCAAGAAGACCATATGCATCTTTGTCACCCCGGTGAATAGTCTAAAGTCGACTTAACAATTCAAAAGCAAACAATTTAGCAAGATGCAGATTGAGTCTAATACAATATCCTGTTTGCAGTAGCAACCAAACTCAAAAGTTACAGCCTGGAGTTGGGTGAAAACAGTTCCTGTGGTGGGGGGGAAAAAGACTTTTCTTTTTGCTTTCCTTCTCTTTATGAATTCATTTTCAGCGGCTCACTTCTCTTCAAACAAAGAATCTATTTTATTTATTTAATTTATATGCCGTCCGTAAATTTATGTGCTGCCCATCTCACTTTCAATCTACTCTGGGCTGCTGGCAACCAAGTAAAAACAACCATATAAAACATGAAACTGTCTTTTTGTTTTTTGACATGAGAAATATAAAAATGTTGGAATGCTTTATACAGAGGAAACGTTTTAGATACTTAAGTGAAATTGATCTTGAGAAAACTTCGAATGGATAAAAATGCTTTGATTAGATCTAAAAGATTAGATAATTGGATTTATTTAAATGGAACACTTAAAGATTAAACATATGCTTGAATATGGCTAAAAAGAAGAGAAAAATTCTGGATATAAATGTACATTAGTCTAAGAGGGATATGTAATTTAAGTAGTATAAAGGTAAAGGTTCCCCCGCACATGCGTGCTAGTCGTTTCCGACTCTAGGGGCCGGTGCTCATCTCCGTTTCAAAGCCGAAGAGCCAGCGCTTGTCCGAGGAAGTCTCCGTGGTCATGTGGCCGGCATGACTAGACGCCAAAGGCGCACGGAACGCTGTTACCTTCCCACCGCAGTGGTCCCTATTTTTCTACTTGCATTTTTACGTGCTTTAGAACTGCTAGGTTGGCAGAAGCTGGGACGAGTAACAGGCGCTCACTCTGTTACTCGGCACTCGGGATTCGACCCACCAAACTGCCGACCTTCTGATCGACAAGCTCAGCGTCCTAACCCACTGAGCCACCTTTTAAGTAGTATACTAGTCTCTTATTTCTTTTTCTTATTTCTTTTTGATTTTTTTTTTCTTTTTTTAAGATAAGAGAAATGTAAAAGTGTTGGGATGGCCTGCATCAGGAAAGAGATTTAAATACTTAAGTGTAATGAAAATCTTAACCAGTAAGAAAGTTTTGAATATAATGGGGAAAACAAATTTAAATAAGAATTTTAAACAGGATCTTTGTTAAGGCAATCAAGATGATCAGTTAGAAAAGAAGTTTTATATCAATGTGGTTATTGTTTGCAGAAATATTAGAAAAATGTCTATATTTAATTGTTATTTATCCAAATAAGAATTGTATTAATTCAAAGATGGCAAAAGAGAACATTTTTGGGAGAACATCAAGCGAAGCTATTATGTGGATTATAGAGATATAGAAACTAATTGTTATCGATTGTTTTTTTAATATAAACACAGACAACACGATGTTTACCAAATATTAAGATGATTATGTAAAAAAAAATTAATAAAACATATTTAAAAAACAAAACCTGAAACTACTAATATATGTTCCCATTAAAATGAACAAAGATGACTAAGGAAGGGATCAAGGCAGAAACAGGGTGAAGGCTTTCACACACACCCCAAGCGTGTGTGTGAAACAAGACTACAGTTATAAAGAAATCAGAAGAAAAGTGGGTGGAAACTTAACCAAAGGTGGCATTTCTGCTGTACACTTTTCCCAAAAGGTTTCCACAATTTTGGCCACTACTGTATCTGATAACCGGATCCTTCCTCAAGATACTTCAACGTTGGAACTGTAACAGGGACAAATATTTCAGAGGCTTGTGTTAAGCTGTCATTAAACTACCTTCCTGCAGTTAAATCAGAGGCCCATGAGTTGGGGCTGTACTGCCTTGTTTCCATACAGCTGTGGTTGCAGCGCAGCAAAGGGCTGCCTCCCCATTGCAAAACAGCTCGAACGACGTTTGTCTGCGGCAGCATCAAAATTAAGCACTCCACACATCCCGGATGCCCGTAATCTTCTCAACTCCCTGGCCCCGTAGCCTCTTCTGAATTGGAAGCAGGTTGGCTGAAAAAGCTCACCCTTTCAGCTGAAGTGCCAGCCACACAAAACAGGCAGCAGAACAAGAAAAGGAGCGAGAGATGAGCAGCGGCGGGTTAGAAAGAGCAAGGCGGGCAGCACTTAGCAAAGCGGCGAGAAAAACATGCCTTTGTCGGAGTCGCAATCTATTTTAAAACACGGAGCCATGTGGCGTGGCCCGAGGGAACCCACAGCGGCTGAGGAGCGCAAGGACCAGAGGTCTACTGAGGGAAGCGCGTGACAATTAAAAATGCACACCCCCCCGGTGCATTTCCGGGTCTGGTTCAGAGTTTGTCCCCGAGCGGCCGAGGATCAGACAATCAGGAGTTGATCTTGTGGGAAGTCAGCCCCCCCCACAGAGAAGGAAATATTAAAAGGGCAGAAAATATATTTCCTCAAAGGATCTTAACGAGGCAGAAAAGCATGCCCAGTTTTTCTTAACAGCCCCAAGTGTCCCTCCCCCAAGCAGAAACCAGCTCTATAGAAATTCAGTTGTAAATACTGTAATCCATTCAGGAAGGTTGGAGGCCTCCAGCTAGAAGATTAAGACACCTAAAATCTACATACCCCATCCAAACTCTAAGAGTCATCAGCCCCAGCCATATGGAAGCAGGATATGACCTTTGGGACACAATAGGATTAACCCATCACCATCAGAGTACCAGAAAGGCACACTCAGACTCGGGTAAAAGTTCATGCCACAGGAAGAACTCCAAACAAAAGGCTCCAGAGGGTATAAAAACCCACTCCCTACATGTGCTTTTTCTTCCAGAGCCATCTTTCTGTCTGGCTCTCCTCTTCAATAAACTGCAACCTTCTTTCTAAAGCAGTTGCCATGTTGTTTATTCCCGGCTTGGACTGAACCATGATGAAGACTTTTCCTTCAACAATCTGCAGTCACTCATAGTGGGGAGGTGGGAAGGCTCAGAGTCAAGAGGCAGGAGAACAAGTCCTAGTAGAAATCGGGGAGATGTTCAGGAGAGATCACAAAGGTGCTTTTTCAAAAGGCAGCTGGACTTGGTTTGTTTCTTTTTTTTTCCTTGAAGACATTTCACTTCTCATCCAGGAAGCTTCATCAGATGTGACAGGAGGGTAGTGAGATGATGTAACCCAGGTAGTCAAGGCAAGACAGGCCTCTAAAGCAGGGGTCTCCAACCCGTGGGCCGCGGCCTGTACCAGGCTGCGGCCTGTTGGCCAGCAGGCTGAGCGAATGGCTGTGTGTGCACCCCTCACTCACGCTGGCAGCCCCATTTGGGCATGGGTGGGAGGGCCACCACCGTCACACAGTTGCTCGTAGCCCGTTTGCGCATGTGCACGGTTGCTAGTGGCCCATTTGTGGGTGCTAGAGGCCTGCTTGTGTGGGCACCCAGGCACCAGTGCTGCCATGCGCATGGTCTTGTGCATGCACATGGATGCTGGCATCACCATGTGCATGCCCCTTTGCACATGCACACGCACACACACATTTCTCTGCTCCTTCCTTTCCCTCCTGGCCGCCAACCCGAAAAGCTTGGGGACCCCTACTCTAAAATGTTCTTTATTTCTCTTCGATGAAGTTCCAGACAACGGCCTTCCAACTACTGGCAGGCATCCAATTGGGGGGAAAAAAACCCTCTCCATTTTGTTCCTGTTGTTTTCTTTCTCTCCCCCCCCGCCAACCCCCCCCCCTACTAGTGCTGGCCAAATCCTGTCCGTGGCATTGGACAGGTCCTTTTCTCTGTGCAAAAGAGGGCAAAGCATTCAGCTGGGGTGGGGGGGAGGAGGGGAGGGAGGGGAGGGAGGGAAGAGCCACCTTGCTCTCGGGCGAAGGAAGATTGCCACATCTTCAAGAACAAACCCAGGGGTGCATATGAAAGAGCCCCCCGGCTGGGAGAGAGAGAGCTGCCTGCAGCTGGTTCCTCCAGGGAAGCCCGTCTTCACATTCTGTCAGGAGGCACAGAGAGAGATAAAAGACATTTTTCTCACTAGCTGCGCAAAAAGAAGGTTCCTAGGGCGTGTGTCTCCATGCGTGTAAGCGATGTGCAGGGAGGGAGACAGTTATCACCTGCTTGCTAAAAGCTGTGACCGAGGTGGTTCCTTTGTTGCTGTTTGTCCTCTCGTTGTCGAGGTTGTTTTACTTTGAACATAAGTGCCTTTTAGCCACTGGGTATCTGCTTTTTTCGTGGAGGACCAGCCAAACAGGGTGTGAAATGACTGAGCTTCAGTATTCATTTGTTATCCTGGATTGGGTTTGTTTACCTGAAAACAAACCCAGCATTGGTTTGGACTCAAATTCTCCTATTCCTCACCAGAGTTTAGACATTCCCATTTTAATTTTCTTTCTTTCTCTCTAGGTGAAATGTTAATATACTGTATATTGCTAGTCCGTGTACGCTATGCCATACGCTAAATAAATGAGGAGCGTTTTTTTAACCATTTCCTTGAATTTGCAAGCCACGCTGCTGGGCTAAAAAAAAAATGCTTGCATTTGGTAAGGTTGATGATATAGAAGGAAATATTATTATGGTTAATTATTCGACGGATTAATTTAAATTGACTCTGGGCTGCATACAAAACCAGAAAAAAAAAACATTAAAAGCTGCCACATTATATTATTTCATTTACATGGACCTCAGTGAAAGTCATACAAACCTAGAAAAACCATAAAAAGAGCTAAAAACATGAAATCAGACAGACAACCCAGACTAAAATGATTTAATAAGCCACGAAGTAAGTTAGCAAGACACTTGGATAAGACCGGAGACTAAAATGTGTTTGGAAAAGTTACAGTTTATTCTGTTAAAGGAAAAGTCTTCATCGTGGTTCAGTCCAAGCTGGGAATAAACATGCCGACTGCTTTAGGAAGAAGGTTGTAGTTTATTGAAGAGGAGAGCCGGACAGGAAGATGGCTCTGGCAGAAAAGAGGAAAAGGGCTGAGCACATGTAGGGAGTGGGTTTTTATACCCTCTGGGGCTCTTGAGGTTGTTTCCTGTTCCTGTTTAAGGCTTTGTATTTCCTCTGTCGTGTGCTTTGACCTGAGTCTGGGTGTGCCCTTTGGCATATGTGGGTTAATTTATTTATTTTTTATTTTAATTCCATTTATATCCCGCCCTTCTCCGAAGACTCAGGGCGGCTTACAAACATAGCAGTATGTCCTGTAATGTCCTGTCTTAGAGTTTGGGTGGAGTATGTAGATTTTAGGTGTCTTTGTCTCCTTAATCTTCTAGCTGGGGCCTCCAACATTCCTTTGATGGTAGAGCTGGTTTCTGCTTGTGGGAGGGAGAGCTGGGGCTATTAAGAAAAACTGGGCATGCTTTTCTGCCTCTTTAAGATCCTTTGAATAAATATATTTTTCTGCCTTTTTAATATTTCCTTCTCTGGGGGGGGGGTTGCTGACTTCCCACAATTCCTAGAGACCGATCAATGTTTGTTCTTGCAGTTACCAGGATTCAGAGACCCAGGGCTTTTTTTCTCATAGAACGCTCAGAACGGAGTTCCGGCACCTTTTTTGGATGGAACCTTGTAGCAAAGGCAAGGCGGGTTGTATGACATGTGTGAGTTCCGGCACCTTTTTCTTTTACAAAAAAAGCACTGCAGAGACACTTTCTAACTTTGTGGGTGAAGCTCAATCTTTCCCCCATTCCATATTTCTGCCAAATCATATTTTTTTTAAGCACCGAGACTGCCGTTGTAACTCCTGCTGGCATTCTTGCAGCTAGGAGATTAGTTTGCAGTATAAGTCCTTGTGGATCAAACTTGCTGCCTTTTCTGCAGAATCCTGCATCAGGATTAAGGTGTACCATCTGTTTAATGCAGTGTTTCTCTACCATGGCAGCCGGAAGATGGGTGGACTTCAACTCCCAGAATTCCCTAGCCAACTGTGCTGGCTGGGGAATTCTGGAAGTTGAAGTCCACCCATCCTCAAAGCTGCCAAGGTTGAGAAACGCTGATTTAATGAAATGAAAGAAAGGAGTTGAAAGACCAAATGAGTCAGGGAAAAACTTTAATGGATTGAGCGAGGCAGCCTCCGCAAGGAAGATTTATTTTTAAATCCCCACAATGTAAATTCCAGTTCTCCGTGACGCCCGTTCTTGACTTTGATTTGGCAATAGGGCAGTCCCTAGGCTGATAGGCACGTATTTTTTTCCCCTACGCAGGAAAAAAAACCCACGCACACACCCGTTTGCCTCACTTTCAAAATATGCAAAGTTGTTTTGCACTGGGCTTGCACACTCTGATGGTTGTGGGTGGCACTGTGAATGAAATTGTCACATTCCTAAATGCTTCGAGCGATGGATTTACAGTTACACCGAAAGAGTTAAGGGACAAAATTGCACGAATGCTGTATTAAATCCTGAGAAATGGAGCATTCTGGGCAAAAGGTGACTGTTCTTCTTCATCGAAACAGCCACACAGTTGTCATTTAACAGAATAATAGAGCTGGAAGGGACCTGGGAGGTCTTCTAGTCCAAACCCCTGCTCAAACAGGAGACCCCATATCGTTTCAGACAAATGGCTGTCCAATCTCTTCTTAAAAACTTCTAGTGTTGGAGCGTTCACCGCTTCTGGAGGCAGGTCATTCCACTGGTTAATCGTTCTGTCAGGAAATTTCTCCTTAGTTCTAGGTTGCTTCTCTCCTTGATTAGTTTCCCTCCGTTGCTTCTTCTCCTGCCTTCGGGTGCTTTGGAGAATAGCTTGACCTCCTCTTCTTTGTGGTAGCTCAAGGAAGATGCCACCACAGTAAAGTGGCCAATTTCTTGGAAGAAACTTGTCCAAGAAAACAAGTATCGAACACAGAATTGTACGATTGGAAAGGACCTTGGTGGTCTTTTAGCAAAATCCCCTGATCAACAGGAGACCCTATCCCCGTGGTGGCGAACCTATGGTACACGGGCCACAGGTGGCACGCAGAGCTCTCTCTGTGGGCACGCGCACCATTGCCCCACTCCTAGGCCTTCAGCTGGGTTTTCGGTTTAGGCCTCTGCCGCCGTGTGAAAGAAAAAAAGGTTCAATCAATCAATCGACTTCAAATTTCGTGGGGAAAAAAAAAAGATCTCACAAAGTTGGAATGGATTGATTGAACTTTTTAGTCCCACCCAGTCTGCCGTTACCACCGCAGCCACGCCCACCCAATGGGCCACGCCCACCCGGCACCCAACGATAAATAAGTGGGTTTTAGGTTGCAGTTTGGGCACTCGGTCTCTAAAAGGTTCGCCATCACTGCCCTATTCCATTTCAAACAATTTGTTCTCCATTTCTTAAAAACTTCCAGTGTTGGAGCAGCCACAACTTCTGGAGGCAAGTCGTTCCACCAGATTATTGCTCTAACTGTCAGGAAATTAGTTCCAGGTTGCTTCTCTCCTTGATCAGTTTCCACCCTTTGCTTCTTCTCCTCCCTTCAGGTGACTCAGCCACATGTCAGGACGCTGACATTTATCTCCTTCACATTTGATTTATTTACTTTCCAATATTGAAGATTGTGGGCCATCAAGCCAGTTATGGCTCTGAGAGACCACCAAGATCAGAGCTCTTCAAACTTGGCCCTGTTATGACTTGTGGACTTCAACTCCCAGAATTCCTCAGCCAGCATGCCTGGCTGAGGAATTCTGGGAGTTGAAGTCCACAAGTCAAGGGGACTTCAAACTTGGCCCTTTTATGACTTGTGGATTTCAACTCCCAGAATTCCTCAGCCAGCGTGCCTGGCTGAGGAATTCTGGGAGTTGAAGTCCACAAGTCATGAAAGGACCCAGTTTGAAGACCCCTGACCTAGATAGACCTTCCCCAACCTGGTCCTTCGGGTTTTCCTATGGTGCACACAAGTAATTGTTAAATGAGTCGCCTCCAATTTTATGGCCTTTTTTGTCATGGTTGTTAAGGGAATCACTGTTGCTGCTTAATACAGGTAGTCCTCGACTTACAACAGTTCATTTAGTGACCATTCAAAGTTACAAGGGCACTGAAAAGAGTTACTCATGACTGTTTTTCGTACTTATGACCGTTGCCCTGTCATCCCCTGATCAAAATTCAGACGCTTGGCACCTGACTCATATTGAATGACGGTTGCGGTGCCCCAGGATCAGGTGATCCCTTTTTGCAACCTTTTAACAAGCAAGGTCAATGGGGACGCCAGATTCACTTAACAGCTGTGTCACTAACTTAACAACCGCAACGATTCACTTAGCAACTGTGGCAAGAAAGGTCATAAAATGGGACCAAATTCACCTAAGCCATGTTTTGGGCTCAGTTGTGGTTGTAAAATGAGGACTGCCTATACATCAGGCAGATGTTAAGTGAATTTGCCTTCTCCCATTTTTTTTTATTGAAAAGTTTTACAGTACATTTTATCTTTAACAATCCCCCCCTCCCTCCACCCACCCCTACCTAACCCTCCCTATCCCTCCCCCCATTCCCCCCTCCCCCCCCCCCCCGACTTCCCAGAGCTAAGTACAAGGTATAAAAACAAAAAACAATCATAAACATCCATATGCTAACAACAATAAACTATTAAGTCTATCGCACTCTAGCTCATATGAAATGACTACAAGCAATACTAATATTACATATAAAAAGAAGAAGAAAAAAAAAAAAGAAAAAGAAAACTTATTCAAATGCTAAATGAAACTTTTTAGTCCCATATTTGTTCTGGATATAATCAATCCACTTTTTCCACTCCATAATATAACGTTCTTGCGAATGATCTTTCAAGTAAGCCGAAATCTTTGCCATTTCCGCCAGGTCAGAAACTTTTAGAGTCCATTCTTCTATAGTCGGCAGTTCCTCCTTTTTCCAATATTGACCTATTAAGAGTCTTGCTGCTGTGATTAAGTTCAACATCAACTTAATGTCCACAACAGTAGCATCTGTAATTATGCCCAATAAAAACAATTGCGGACAAAACTTTATCCTTTGCTTGAAGATCTTCTGCATATTCCACCAAATTTTTATCCAAAAAGCCTTAACCTTTTTGCAGGTCCACCATATATGAAAATACGTTGCATCTTCACCACCACACCTCCAATATTTAGGCTGATAATTCGGATACATACTTGCAAGCTTTTTAGGATCTAAATGCCATCTATAAAACATTTTATAAAAGTTCTCTCTTAGGTTTTGGGCTTGCGTAAATTTTACGTTCCTCACCCAGATCTTTTCCCACGTGTCCATTGTAATAACTTCTTCAATATTCTGGGCCCATTTTATCATACAGTCTTTAACAAGTTCTGTTTCTGAGTCAATATCTATCAATGCAAGATAAATCCGTTTGATATGTGCTGGACCCTGGTTTCTAATTTGCTTTATCAAATTTTCATCAGTCATTGAGAAACCAATTTTCTGATCTTCTTTCCACCTGGCACGTAATTGAGTATATTGAAACCAAGTTTGAACGATCTTCTCATCTCGCAAGAGATTGTACGGCTTCAAACACCAAACGTTCCTTTCCAAGCTTAAGATCTCCTTATACGTAGTCACATCATGTTTGAAGCCAACATTTATATTTTCTATTGCATGTTTCGGGATTGCCCACAACGGCATCTTGTAGTCTAACTTATGTCTATACTTCTTCCAAACTCTCAACAATGCCTGTCTTAAAATATGCACTTTAAACACATTATCTACCTTCTTATCATACAACAAATATGCATGCCAGCCAAATAACAAGTCGTGGCCCTCAAGATTTAATAATCTCCCTTGTGTCAAATTAATCCAATCACTTATTCCTGACAACGCAGCAGCTTCATAATATAATTTAAGATTAGGCATTTTAAGACCACCTCTTTCACGAGTATCCTGCATAATCTTAAGTTTAACTCGTGGCCTTTTCCCTGCCCACACAAATTTATTGATACCCCGTTGCCATTCTTCCAAATTAGAGTCTTTTTTAAGGACCGGTATCATTTGGAATAAAAATAAAAATTTAGGCAGGACATTCATTTTCACTGCTGCAATTCTTCCCAGCAAAGACAATTGCAGTTTTTCCCAGCTCTCCAATTCTTTTTGAATTTTTACCCATAACTTTTCATAATTATTTTTATATAACTTTGCATTGGAGGGTGACAAAAACACCCCCAAATATTTAACCCTTTTAACAATCTCAAATCCAGTTAATCCTTCTAAAAGGGCCTTTTGCGATGCTGTCATATTTTTGGCTAAAATTTTTGTTTTTTGTACATTAACCTTAAATCCAGAAACCTTCCCATATTGCATTATTATCTCCATCAGGTCCACAACAGAGTTTTCTGGCTGGGTCACCGTAACAACCAGATCGTCTGCAAACGCCCTCAATCTATAATCCTGATCTCTAATTTGAATACCCTTAATTTTTTCTGAGTTCTGTATTTTCATCAATAATATCTCCAATGTTAAAACAAATAATAAAGTTGATAACGGACACCCTTGTCTTGTGCCCTTCTCAATATTGCATACTTCAGTCAGGCTATTGTTAACTATTATTCGGGCAGTTTGTTTTTGATATAATGCCCTAATTGGTTGTAAAAATTTATCCCCAAAATTCATTTTATCTAAAACTTTCATCAGAAATTGCCAATCCAGTTGATCAAAAGCTTTTTCAGCATCTAAAAAAATTAGCGCCGCAGGGATCTGGTTGTTCCTTTCCAAAAACTCCACCACATCAACTATATGCCTCACATTATTTTTCATTTGTCTACCACTAATAAACCCAGTTTGATCCCCATGAATCATCTGTTGCAAAACCCTCATCAATCTGTTAGCTAACACCTTAGCAAATATCTTGTAGTCTGTATTTAAAAGTGATATTGGTCTGTAGTTTCTTACTTGAGTAACATCCTGATCTTCCTTCGGAATCAAAGAAATAAAAGCAGTTCTCCAAGACGGAGGCACCCTTCCCCCCCTCTGAACTGTCTGAAACAATTCCCTTAATGGCTTTATCAGCTCCAATTGTAAATTTTTGTAATAAGACCGCAGTTCAGTCCATCCGTACCTGGCGCTTTGTCCACCTTCAATTCCTTAATTGCTAAAAGAATTTCTTCTTCTGTTATCAATTGATTAATCTCTTCCTTTTGTTCTTGTGTGAGAACCGGGATGCTAGCATTCTTCAAATATACATCAATATCTGTTTCATTAATCTTCTCCTTAACATATAATTTGGAATAAAAATCCACAAAGGCTTCCTTGATAAGATCCTGTTCAAACACAACCTTTCCTTTGTATTCAATTTTATCTATATTAGAAGCCCTTTGTTTTTTCCTTAACCTGTAGGCTAACCACCTACCTGGTTTATTGGCATTGCAAAAAGTATTATGCCTAGCAAACCGTAAGTTAGTTGCCACCTGATCAGCCATCAACTTATCAAATTGTCCTCTTAGCAGGTTAATGACCTCCTTAATCTTTGCATCCGATGGATTCAAAATTAGGGCCTTTTCTTTTTCCCTAATTTCATTCTCCAGTTCTTTCCTTCTAACTTCCAAATTACGTCTGTATTTATTATTCATATATATTAACACCCCTCTCATATAGGCTTTGCTAGCATCCCAAACCATGTCCATAGAGGTATCCTTGTTCATATTAATTTCAAAAAAATCCTTCATCTGCTTTTTACATTCTTCCACATTTCTCTGATTTCTAAACAAATTCTGATTTAGGCGCCAGGAGCGCCTATCTCTATTGTCCTTGTTGATCTCTAACCAGACTGGACTATGGTCAGATATAGTTCTTGCACAAATCTTTATCTTCTTAGTCCTAGAAAAAAAATCATTAGTCAGTAATATAAAATCAATCCTAGAAAAAGATTGATGTCTATCAGAAAAAAAGTATAATCCTTTTCATGTAAGTGTGTATCTCGCCAAATGTCTCGCAATTCCAGATCATCCTTCATTTCAAAAAAAGATTTAGGCAATCTAGCATGACTCGGGGCACGCTTAAAGAAACCAGATTTATCCAGCTGTACATCCAGGACACCATTCCAATCTCCCATAAAAATAAAAGATTTATAATCCAACTGGGTAATCTTTGTATGTAGTAAACTAAAAAAATCAGTTTGTTGTTGATTAGGAGCATACAGTCCAACTAAAAGCGTTTTTTTGCCTTCTAACAGCAAATCTATCATAACATATCTTCCTTGTTTGTCTACTTCAATTAGTTCCGCTGTCAGAGTACTCTTGACATAGATAACCACTCCATTTTTCTTATTCATTGCAGAAGCAATAAATTGCGTGCCCAGCCTTGAGTTCAACAAATACTTTTGGTCCATAGCCCTAATATGTGTTTCTTGCAAACAGATAACATCAGTCTTAAATTGTTTCAAATATTGAAAAACTTTCTTTCTCTTCTGTGGTGAATTTAATCCATTAACATTCCAGGTTAGGAACTTAGTCGCCATTCTTGGCATCCCGAAGCTTCTGGAGCACGTCTGCCAGGACCCCTTTAACTTCCTTAGGCCAATTTGCCTTCTCCCATTGACTTTGATCACTGGAAGCTGGCTGGGAAAGTTACAAATGGTGATCACATGATCCCGGAACTGTGCAGCCATTGGAAATACATGCCAGTTGCCAAGTGCCCAAAATCTGATCACGTGAATGTGGGGATGTGGCTATGGTTGTAAATGCAAGGATTGGGCATAAGTCACTTTTTCCAGGGCTGTTGTAACTTTGAACAGTCGCTAAAGAGATGATTAGAAATCGAGGACTACCTGTATTAAGAGAACATCTAAGAGCTAAAAGGACAAGCAAGGTTGGGTCTATGATTTTGCAAAAAGTGAATATGGGTGTAAGGGTTAAAAACGCCCAGCCAGAGTCCTGCCTTAGGAATGTATACACTGGAGGTTTTCAAGTAGAAAAGCCAACACAATGCTAGGCTGCATTAACAGAGGGACAGAATCAAGATCACGTGAATACCACTTTACAAGGCCTTGGGAAGGCCACACTTAGAATCCTACATCCAGTTTTGGTCACCACCATGTAAAAAAGATGTTGAGACTCTAGAAAGAGTACAGAGAAGAGCAAGAAAGATGATCAGGGGACTGGAGACTAAAATATAAGGAATAGTTGCTGGAATTGGGTATGTCTAGTTTAATGAAGAGAAGGACGAGGGGGGACATGATAGCAGTGTTCCAATATTTGAGGGCAGTGGTGGGTTTCAAACATGTGAACAACCGGTTCTCTGTGTGGATGCCGCTTCTGGAAGTCCATTCTGGGCCTGGGCAACAAAAAATTAGCTACTGGTTCTGCCAAAGTGGTGCGAACTGGCTGAATCCCACCACTGTTTGAGGGGCTACCACAAACAGGGTGGTGGTGGTCAAGCTATTTTCTAATACACCTGAAGGCAGGACAAGAAGCAACGGATGGAAACTAACCAAGGAGAGAAGCAACCTGGAACTAAGGAGAAATTTCCTGACAGTGAGAACAATTAATCAGTGGAACAACCTGCCTCCAGAAGTTGTGAACACTCCAACACTGGAGGTTTTTAAGAAGAGACTGGACAGCCATTTGTCTGAAATGGTTTAGGGTTTCCTGCCTGAGCAGGGGGTTGGACTAGAAGACCTCCAAGGTCCCTCCCAACTCTATTATTCTGTTATTTGTCCAGAAAGGTATAAGGCAGAGGTCGCCAACCCTTGGGCTGTGTCTCATTACTGGGCTGTGGCCTATTCGGAACTGGGCCACGCAAGTGGCTGGTCGGAGCGTGCATGAAGCTCAACTTGCATGAGCACCGGGTCCACGGACACTCACACGCCTGCGTTCTAGCCTGTCACTCACACGAGTCGAGCTGTGCACACACACACTCAATGGCCTGCCACTCACATGGCCCAGTTCCCCTCTCCCTCCCCAGCCGGGCCGCCAAGCCACAAATGTTGGGGACCGCTGGTATAGGGTCTGCTGCCTGAGCAGGGGGTTGGACTAGAAGACCTCCAAGATCCCTTCCAACCATATTATATGTTCTCTGTTCTATAACTGTAATTAGCAATGGACTGTAACACGGAACCGTCTCTCTCTCTCTCTCTCTCTCTCTCTCTCTCTCTCTCTCTCTCTCTCTCTCTCTCTCTCTCTCTCTCTCTCTGTGTGTGTGTGTGTGTGTGTGTGTGTGTGTGTGTGTGTGTGTGTGTAGGGTTGGGGGAAGGGAAGCTTGGAAAATGAGATCAGAAATAAATGAATTGCGGAAACCTAAACCACGCCGTTCTATATTCTGCCTAACCCTTGGTCCTAAAAGCACTCGCTCAAATGTTAACAGTCACATTTTTTTTTTATCAGCCTTCATTATTGCAACCTGTAGGTCACGCTTTCCCTATTGGGGCCAAGTGCTGGGGATCTTAGGTGGTTGACACGGGAGCGATTGCCTTTTAATTTCTGCCCTGCCTGCCTCCTTCTCAAGTTTCTAACACTTTCTTCCCCAATCCGCAGTCGGATGAGGCCGAAGAGCTGGCAAATTCTCTCGTGTTCGGTTGGTCGCTCACAATTTCGCAAAAACGTCAGAGGACGCTGTAATGTATTGGGCTTGCTTGTTAACACCACGTGGTAACGGCTGGTAGGCTGCTAGAGCAGGGAGCTAGCTAAGGGCTCCCAGCATCTCAGACAACCCGTCTCCAGCGCTGCCATTGGTTGCCCCTAGGTGGCAATAGGTTGCTTCAAACCTATTGGTCGCCGCCTAGGGGCCAGGGTATAAATTGCTGCATCTGCAGCCCTGTTCTCTAGTTCAGATCCTGCAAGCAATAAACCAATGATCCTTGCTGAACTCACTCGCCTCGTCTTCATTCCTGCGCAACAAACCCAGTACGCAACAGACGCATCAAAGCAGCATCTCGAGTTTGGAGACACACACCCCCTATCGGATTGACCAAGATGCCAGTTGCTGGTCAAAGAGGAAGCCGCCTTCTTTTCTCCCCCTAACATTTCACGGAACTAAACATCAAGAAGTTCAGACAGAATTGAAAATTCCAGGTTGCTTCTCTTTTTGGTCAGTTTAATAATAACAATAATAACAATAATAACAATAATAGCAATAATAACAATAACAATAATAACAATAATAACAATAACAACAACAACAACAACAACAACAACAACAACAACAACAATAATAATAATAATAATAATAATAATAATAATAATAATAATAATAATAATAATAATAATAATAATAATAATAATAAGTTGGAAGGGACCTTGGAGGTCATCTAGTCCAACCCCCTGCTAAGGCAGGAAACCCTATACCATTTCAGACAAATGGCTGTCCAGTCTCCTCTTAAAAACCTCCAGTGTTGGAGCATTCACAGCTTCTGGAGGCAGGTTGTTCCGCTGGTTAATTGTTCTAACTGTCAGGAAGTTTCTCCTTAGTTCCAGGTTGCTTCTCTCTTTGTTCAGTTTCCAACCACTGTTTCCTGTCCTTCCCTTCTGGTGCTTTGGAGAATAATGTGACACCCCCCCTCTTTCTTGTGGCAGTCCCTTAAATACCAGAATACTGCTATCATGTCTCCCCTATTTCTTCTTTATTAGACAGACCCAAGTCTTGCAGCCGTTCCTCGTATGTTTTGGTCTCCAGGCCTCTGATCATCTTAGTTGCTCTTCTCTGAATTTTTTCCACACCCTCAACATCTTTCTTTGTAGTATGGCGACCAAAATTGGCTGGTCTTACTCGGGTTTTATAAAGCAGTACCGATACTTCGTGTGATCTTGATTCTATGCCTCTTGTTTATACAACCCGGGATTGTATTCGCTTTTTTTTGGCTGCTGCTGCTGCACACGGCTAATAAAATTCAAACTTCTTGGATTAATTTTCTCCCCGGGAAATTGGCACCTGTTGTGGACGGGGGGGGGGGGGGGGGCTCAGAATGCCGCCCTCTAGAGGCGGAGACAGGAAAGGCGCCTTGGAAAAACATCCTTGCTCTTTCCCCACTTTTTATAAGACGCATCAAATTGTTTCCCAAATCCCACTTTGGGAGCAGGAGGGGCCGAGGAAAGAGGAAGAAGAAGAAGAAGAAGAAGAAGAAGAAGAAGAAGAAGAAGAAGAAGAAGAAGAAGAAGGAGGAGGAGGAGGAGGAGGAGGAGGAGGAGGAGGAGGAGGAGGAGGAGGAGGAGGAGGAGGAGGAGGAGGAGGAGAAGGAGAAGGAGAAGGAGAGAGAGGGGGGGCAGCCCTGTTCCCAGTCTCTTCAGTTCCTCCTTCGACTCTGCCTTTCATTTATTTATTTTTTTAATCTCTCCCTCTCCCAGTGATAATTTTTGAAGCGGCTGTAATAAAATTATGATAACACCAAGCCGGCAGCCTCCCCCCCACCCCCCATGCTGGAGTCATGGAAACCAGATCAAGGGGACACCTGCTCCTCATTGCAAGCCATGGCTCATTTATTAGGTTTCCAGAGCACCCGTAATTAAATAAACAGGCTGGGGAAGGGGTTGAATGACAGGTCAGGATGCAGGAATCTTAAAAGTAAATGTAGTCACATCTCCTGAGTCTTTTGGGGAAGTGGAGGGTGCTCTTTTCATCTTCCTAGAAAGGCAGAGGAGATGCGTGTGCATGCGATGCGCGCAACACACACACACACACACACACACACACACACACACACACACACACACACTACAGCTTTCTGGGTTCCTTGCACACCGAACAGCAAAATAGATTCACAAAAGTCCCAAAAGTGCTTTTTCAAGAGGCAACTGGACTTTCTTGGTGTTTTTCCCCCCCTTGAAGAGGTTTCGCTTCTCATCCAAGAAGCTTCTTCAGTTCTGACTAAATGATGGGGCGTGGAAGGGTCTATATCCCTTGCAGTCATCTGGTTGTTAGCCCTCTTTCTGAGGGTCACTGAGGCCACTTGGAGGTTTGTTCTGTTCAGGTGACCCTCTGGGAAGATGGAAATTGGGAGATCATGAGTTCTAATCTCAGTTTAGTTATAAGAGCCAGCTGGGCCAATCACCAGGAGACAATGAGCCTTAGGCATGAAAAACAGTTGGGTGACTTTGGGCCAATCACCAGGAGACAGTGAGTTCTAGTCCTGCCTTAGGCCTGAAAGCTGGCTGGGTGACTTTGGGCCAATCACCAGGAGATGGCGAGTTCTAGTCCTGCCTTAAGCATGGAGGCTGGCTAGGTGACTTTGGGCCAGTCCCTTTCTCTCAGCCCAGCCCACCTCACAGGATTGTTGTTTGTCAAGGTAATGATTTAACAGCTAAACAGCTTGTGTAATGATATAAGAAGATATAATGATGTAATGTAATATAAGGTGGATGATGCAATGATAGGAATGACTCAGCAGGGTCTGTGTCTCTTTAAGAGCCTGAGTATAAAAGGGAAGGCTTTGCTGGAGTGTCTCTCTCTCATCCAATTTCTGCTGTAACTGCTGTGCGTTGGATTCTGCTGTATTACCACGTGTATGTATATTGTCGCTGGTGTATAATATTGTAGATAGTGTAAGATAAACCACCATTTAATATAGACCACTCTTTACTGTGTTTACCCCTGGGTTATCTCAGCGCAATAAGACTGCATGCTCTGACATTGTTGTAGGGAAAATAGGAGGGGGAGGTAGTATCCTGTCTTTTTGCTGCCTTGAAATATAAAGTGGGATAAGGACATAACAACAACAACAATAATAATAATCAGGGCTTTTTTTCTCATAGAACTCTCAGAACGGAGTTCCGGCACCTTTTTTGGATGGAACCTTGTAAGATAGGCAAGGCAGGTTGTTTGACATGTGTGAGTTCCGGCACCTTTTTCTTTTACAAAAAAAGCACTGATAATAATAGTAAATTTACAGATGGATTGTGCAGGATTGTGATGGAAGCTGAAGTCCACACAACTCAAAGATTCAGAGATTTGCAGGGCTGACCTGTTTCTTTGACTCTTTCCCCCCACCCAGCCCCCTGCAGAAGACCCCATGAAAAAGCCCTTCATCCAAACAAACTCAATATCCATCTGAGGACAAACAAGGAAACCGGGCTAATGATCTACTGAAAGCAGCCTTAGGCTCGAATCCTCAAAAACAAATTAAATCTAAAGGTTGGGAGGGGAGATTTCTGCATCCCATGGGATACGTTTGCAAGGCTAAGATGGGTACAAGCAGAATACAAGTCCAAAATGAGGGGACAGTTACCTGGATGCTGGAAATAAATCGTGTTGCAGGCAACACTATCCAAGTACAGGTAGTCCTTGACATACGATCGTTCCTTTAGTGATCATTTGAAGTTACAAAGGCAGTGAAAAAAGCGATGTCAACACTGCTCACATCGGATGTTTTTTACATTGACAACAGATGGAGATGCAGCCATTTTCTTCCTTTTGCTTTGAGAATTAGATGATGCTGGGAATGTGCATGAGAGTCTAGCTAGACATAATAACACTGAACCTAGGGTGAGAACCAAGGTTATTGAAATAAGGAGCCTTGGTGGAGCAGTGGGCTAATGCCTCCTTAAGTAACACCAGCTGCCTGCAATTAGTGCAGGTTCACATCCCACCAGGCTGAAGGTTGACTCAGCCTTCCATCCTTCCGAGGTAGGTAAAATGAGGACCCAGATTGTTGGGGGCAATAAGCTGACTTTGTAATAATGCCGCTGGGGGGGCGGGCGAAGGCCCTAATAAGCAGGCATTTACATAGAATGAAGGCTATTGCTAAGCACATTGGTTTGTGCTTAAATTGTAAGCCGCCCTGAGTCTTCGGAGAAGGGCAGGATATAAATGGGATTAAAATAAAAATAAAAAATAAAAAAAGAGATGATAAAGAATTGGCGGGCTGGAGAGCTGGAGGGGAAGCCCGCGCTTCAAACTAATTGGGGAATGTGATTTATGACTGTTCATTGGAGGAGGGAATTGTGCTTTGATACTATGTGCTCAGGGGAGAGGAACTCAGGTTTTGGCTTCGACTATGTTAGTGCCAATGCTATGCTACTTGAATAAAGATTCTCTAAGGTAAACAATGCCTCAAAGTTCTTGGAAGAGTTCCATCTGTTGGAACCATAACAAGTGACTTCCGACTTAACAACTGTTGCAACATCCCCACGGTCTTGTGATCAGAATCCAGACCCTTGGCAACTGGCATGTACTTATGACAGTTGCAGAGTCCCGGAGTCACATGATCCCTTTTTGCGACCTCCTGACAAGCAAAGTCATTGGCGGAAGCCAGATCCACTTAACAACTTAGTTTAGTTTAGTTTATTAGACTTATATACCGCCCTTCTCCTGTAGGACTCAGGGCGGTTCACAAGGTTTTTTTAAAAAAAACACACAATACCACAATTACAAAATTTAAAACAATTAAAATGATTATATTAAACCTTGAATACAAAAAATCTTAGTTAAAAACCAATTAAAACCCCAATTAATACCCTCAGTCCAGGCCAGAGAGCTCAAAAAGCCAGGTCTTCAGGTGCCGGCGGAATGAACGGAGGTCAGGGGCAGTTCTAAGCTCCACGGGCAGCTGGTTCCAGAGGGCAGGGGCACCCACTTAGAAGGCCCTCCCCCTGGGTATTGTCCGCCGGCAATCTTTTACCGGCGGCACCCTGAGAAGGCCCTCCCTGTGGGAGCACACAGGACGAAGGGAACTTGATGCCGGCAGCAGGTGCTCCCTCAGATATCCCGGACCCAAGCCACAACTGGGTGAGTAATGTAACAGCTGCAGTGCTTAACTTAAGAACGGTGGCAAGAAAGGTCATAAAAGGGAGCCAAATGTACTTAACAACTGTCTCGCTTAGCAACCGCATTTTGGGGCTCAACCGTGGTCACATGTTGAGAGCTGTCTGTATTACAGTGACCCACTGATGGGCTTTTAGCCCTGTTTGGTGTTGTCCACCTGCCCTTGGGTAAATATTTGTACCAAAGATGCTTTTTTCAGGAGGCAACTGGACTTTCTTGGCTTTTCTTTGAAGACGTTTTGCTTCCCGTCGAAGAAGCTTCTTCAGCTCTGACTGGATGGAGGGGAATGGGAGGATTTATACTCCTTGCAGACAGGGGTGTCAAACTCTCCATGTCATGTGACATGTCGCGACGTATCGTGACTTTTTCTCCATTGCCAGAGCTGGGGTGGGCACGGTTTTGGCATGACGCCTCGGGCCCGTGGGCCGGCAGTTTGACACCCCTATTTTACAGGGTCCTTGAGACCACCTGGAGGTTTGTCTGTGTCTTGAGGGTCACCTGAGTGGAGCAAATGGGTGTGGAGCCTTGTTGGAGCTGCTGAAAGGACTGTGTAGTAGACTGGAGGTGGATGGCGTCATATCCTTCCTCCTCTGTTGAGAGAGGGCTGGACACGATGGTCTCTTTGACCCCCTCTTTCAAACCAGCGGTCCTCTCTCTCCAAAATGTGGATTTTGCCACCTTCAAAAGAGGGGCCTTTGTCTTTCAAATGCAGATGCACTGCTGGGTTTGTTCTCCTATGTTGTGACATGGGTTTATGAAGTGGTTGTTTTGTTTCTCCAATGTACAGATCTGCACGTGGCTCACTGCATTGTATTGCATATACCACATTGCTCACTTTTGTCTGGGTGTTTTATCCTTAACAATCACTTGCCTGGGCCCAATTTTGGTCGTAATTTGAGGACTACCTATAGGTCAGATGCATTATGGGTAAAGATGGGCTTGTCAGGGCAAAGAAGAAAAATGGATTTTGCCCTTCTGTTATCAAGACGGTGTTCCGGTTAGGTTTTGAACAGAATTATCCATGTCTATTTGCTCTGGCTCTTCACAAACAGGCCTTTTCTATGCAATTGCTCCCATTGACGTCAATTACTACATTAACGACCAGTTATATTTTTCATGCAAATTACCAGGCATTCATTCTTTGACACATATATTTTTTCCACTTCAAGCTTCTTTAATGTAAATTACTACACCACAAGCTTTTTTTTTAAAAAAAATGTAATTACTGCTGTTTATATGCAACTTTTAAAATACTTTTTTAAATCGGGGGTTGGGGGGGGGGAAGACATGAGCAACTGGTTTCATTTGATGCCTGTGTCCAGGCCGCTTCATTGTGGGAAACGAAAGAGCCAAACCTATGGCCAAAAGCTTCCAGGATTTAAAAAAAAATTAAAAAAATTGGGAAGGTCCAAATGATAATCACATGACCGCGGGATGCTGCAATGATCAGAAATACATGCTGGTTGCCAAGCACCCAAATTCTGATTATGTGATCACAGAGTGATGGTTAAAAGTGCAAAGAGTAGCTGTAAGTCACCCTTTTCAGCACCCTTGTGACTATAAAGGTAAAGGTAAAGGTTCCCCCGCACATGCGTGCTAGTCGTTTCCGACTTTAGGGGCCGGTGCTCATCTCCGTTTCAAAGCCGAAGAGTATCTATCTATCTATCTATCTATCTATCTATCTATCTATCTATCTATCTATCTATCTATCTATCATTTGACTATCTCCCTATCTATCTATCTATCTATCTATCTATCTATCTATCTATCTATAATTTGACTATCTATCTATCTATCTATCTATCCTTTGACTATCTATCTATCTATCTTTCTGTCTATCTATCTATCTATCTATCTATCTATCTATCTATCTATCTATCCATCCATTAAGTTGAAGACTACCTGTGGATGGATGGATGGATGGATAGATAGATAGATAGATAGATAGATAGATAGATAGATAGATAGACAGAAAGATAGATAGATAGATAGATAGATAGTCAAAGGATAGATAGATAGATAGATAGATAGATAGATAGATAGATAGATAGATAGTCAAATGATAGATAGATAGATAGATAGATAGTCAAATGATAGATAGATAGATAGATAGATAGATAGATAGTCAAATTATAGATAGATAGATAGATAGATAGATAGATAGATAGATAGATAGAGAGATAGAGAGATAGTCAAATTATAGATAGATAGATAGATAGATAAATAGACAGACAGACATAGTCAAATGATAGATAAATGATAGATAGATGATAGATAAATGATAGGTAGAGATAGATAGATAGATAGATAGATAGATAGATAGATAGATAGATAGATAGATAGATAGATAGATATAGTCAAATGATAGATGATAGATAAATGACAGATAGATAGATATGAAAGGCAGGCAGGCAGGCAGGCAGGCAGGCAGACAGACAGACAGACAGACAGACAGACAGACAGACAGACAGATAGATAGATAGATAGACAGACATAGTCAAATGATAGATAAATGATAGATAGACAGTCAAATGATAGATAGATGATAGATGATAGATGATAGATAGATAGATAGATAGATAGATAGATAGATAGATAGATAGATAGATAGATAGATAGATAGATAGATAGATAGATAATAGATAGATAGATTTTGTTGTTGTTAGTTGCGAAGTCGTGTCCGACCCATCGTGACCCTATGGACAACGTTCCTCCAGGCCTTCCTGTCCTCTACCATCTTCTGGAGTCCATTTAAGCTCACACCTTCTGCTTCAGTGACTCCATCCAGCCACCTCATTCTCTGTCGTCCCCTTCTTCTATTGCCCTCAAACTTTCCCAGCATGAGGCTCTTCTTCAGTGAGTCCTTCCTCCTCATTAGGTGGCCAAAGGATTTGAGTTTCAGCTTCAGGATCTGGCCTTCTAAAGAGCAGTCAGGGTTGATCTCCTCTAGGACTGACCAAGGGACTCGCAGGTGTCTTCTCCAGCACCATAATTCAAAGGCCTCCATTCTTTGGCGCTCAGCCTTTCTTATGGTCCAGCTTTCACTGCCATACATTGCAACTGGGAAGACCATAGCCTTGACTATACGCACTTTTGTTAACAGGGTGATGTCTCTGCTTTTTAGTGTGCTGTCTAGATTTGCCATGGCTTTCCTCCCCAGGAGTAAGCGTTTTTTAATTTCTTGGCTACAGTCCCCATCTGCAGTGATCTTGGAGCCCAGGAAAATAAAATCTGTCACTACCTCCATTTCTTCCCCATCTATTTGCCAGGAATTGAGAGGGCCAGATGCCATGATCTTGGTTTTCTTAATGTTTAGTTTCAATCCAAGTTTTGCACTCTCCTTCTTCACTCGCAACAAGAGGCTGTTTAGTTCCTCTTCACTTTCTGCCATTAGAGTGGTATCATCTGCATATCTTAGGTTGTTGATGTTTCTTCCGGCAATCTTAATTCCAACTTTTGATTCATCTAGCCCTGCCTTTCTCATGATGTGCTCTGCATATAAATTAAATAGGCAAGGCGACAGTATACAGCCTTGCCAGACTCCTTTCCCAATTTTGAACCAATCAGTGGTTCCATGTCCAGTTCTCACTGTTGCTTCTTGGCCCGCATATAGGTTTTTCAAGAGACAAATAAGATGGTCTGGTATGCCCATCTCTTTAAGGACTTGCCACAGTTTGTTATGATCCACACAATCAAAGGCTTTAGCATAGTCAATGAAGCAGAAGTAGATGTTTTTCTGGAACTCTCTAGCTTTCTCCATGATCCAGCGTATGTTAGCAATTTGATCTCTAGTTCCTCTGCCTGTTCGAAATCCTGCCTGTACTTCTGGTAGTTCTCGATCCACATACTGCTGGAGTCTAGCTTGTAGAATTTTAAGCATAACTTTACTAGCATGAGAAATGAGTGCAATGGTGCGATAGTTTGAACATTCTTTGGCACTGCCTTTCTTTGGAATTGGAATGTAAACTGATCTTTTCCAATCCTGTGGCCACTGTTGAGTTTTCCAAATTTGCTGGCAAATTGAGTGTAGCACTTTTACTGCATCGTCTTTTAAGATTTTGAATAGCTCAGCTGGAATACTGTCACCTCCACTAGCTTTGTTGTTGCTCAGCTTTTCTAAGGCCCACTTCACTTCACATTCTAGGATGTCTGGCTTGAGATCAGTGACCACCTCATTGTGATTGTCAGGGATGTTAAGCTCATTCCTGTATAGTTCTTCTGTGTAATTTTGCCACCTCTTCTTAATCTCTTCTGCCTCTGTTAGGTCCCTGCCATTTTGGTCCTTTATCATGCCCATTTTTGCATGAAACGTTCCTTTCATCTCTCCAATTTTCTTGAAAAGATCTCTGGTCCTCCCTATTCTATTGTTTTCTTCTATATCTTTGCATTGTTCATTTAAGAAGGCATTCTTATCTCTTCTAGCTATTCTTTGGAATTCTGCATTTAATTGGGCATATCTTTCTTTTTCTCCCTTGCCTTTCGCTTCCCTCCTTTCCTCAGCTATTTGCAAAGCTTCCTCAGACAGCCATTTTGCTTTCTTGCATTTCTTTTTCTTTGGGATGGTTTTGGTTGCTACCTGTTGTACAATGTTGCGAACCTCTGTCCATAGTTCTTCAGGCACTCTGTCTATCAGATCTAATTCCTTAAATCTATTTGTCACCTCTACTGTATATTCAACAGGGATGTGATTTAATTCATACCTGACTGGCCTAGCACTTTTCCCTACTTTCTTCAGTTTAAGCCTAAACTTTGCAACGAGAAGCTCATGGTCTGAGCCACAGTCAGCTCCTGGTCTTGTTTTTACTGACTGTATAGAGCTTCTCCATCTTTGGCTGCAGAGCATATAGTCAATCTGATTTCTGTGTTGACCGTCTGGTGATGTCCATGTGTAAAGCCGTCTCTTGGGTTGTTGGAAAAGAGTGTTTGCTATGACCATTGTATTCTCTTGACAAAATTCTATCAGCCTGTGCCCTGCTTCATTTTGTACTCCAAAGCCAAACTTGCCTATTATTCCAGTTATCTTTTGGCTTCCTACTTTAGCATTCCAATCCCCCATAATGATAAGGACATCATTTTGGGGTGTTAGTTCTATAAGGTGCTGTAGGGCTTCATAGAACCGGTCAATTTCATCCTCTTCAGCACTGGTGGTTGGGGCATAGACTTGGACTACTGTGATATTGAATGGTTTGCCTTGGATTCGAACTGAGATCATTCTGCAATTTTGAGGATTGTATCCCAGTATTGCTTTTCCTACTTTTTTATTGACTATGAAGGCTACTCCATTTCTTCTGAGGGATTCTTGTCCGCAGTAGTATACCTGATGGTCATCTGAATTAAATTCACCCATTCCTGTCCATTTTAGTTCGCTGATACCTAAGATGTCGATGTTTAGTCTTGTCATCTCTTGTTTGACCACGTCCAGCTTTCCTTGATTCATGGATCTTACATTCCAGGTTCCTATGGAGAAAAAATCTTTACAGCATCGGACTTTCCTTTCACCACCAGACATATCCACAGCTGAGCGTCCTTTCGGCTTTGGCCCAGTCGCTTCATTCTTTCTGGCGCTACTAGTACTAGCCCTCTGCTCTTCCCCAGTAGCATATTGGACGCCTTCCGACCTGAGGGGCTCATCTTCCAGCGTCATATCGTTTTGCCTTTTGGTACTGTCCATGGGGTTTTCATGGCAAAGATACTGGAGTGGGTTGCCATTTCCTTCTCCAGTGGATCACGTTTTGTCAGAACTCTCTGCTATGACCTTTCTGTCTTGGGTGGCCCTGCATGGCATAGCTCATAGCTTCATTGAATTATGCAAGCCCCTTCGCCACGACAAGGCAGTAATCCATGAAGGGGAGATAGATAGATAGATATAGTCAAATGATAGATGATAGATAAATGACAGATAGATAGATATGAAAGGCAGGCAGGCAGGCAGGCAGAGAGACAGACAGACAGACAGATAGATAGATAGATAGACAGACAGACAGATATAATCAAAGGCTAGATAGATGATAGATAATGATAGATAGATAGATAGATAGATAGATAGATAGATAGATAGATATACTGTAGATAGTTAGATAGATAATAGGCAGATGATACAGGGATTGGGGGGCAGAGAGAGACCATTTACATCAGAAATGGTGGGAAGTTTTTTTAAAAAAAAATCAATTTAGGTGCCACCCAACTCCCAACTAACTTTGGCTTTGCATGAGGAGGTGTAGAAATCCAGCCACTGCAAAATCCAGCCACTGCAGAATTTGTATGGCAAGGGGTTTGATTCCAAATGGCTCTTACTCCAAACACTTTTTCGTTGAGTCTTTTTCGTTGAGTCTTTATTTATTTATTATTTATCTATTACATTTATTTGCCATCCACCTCACCACAGCTGACTCTGGGCAGCTTACAACATTAAAAGCAATAAAACCATAAAAAAATTACATCTTTCTAACAACAGTTTGCCATAATTCAAGCCCCTTGGATCTCACCTTGGCCTCCTAGCTACGGTAGTAGTAAGCAAGGCTGCGTTCCCTTCTGGGCGTCAGCCCTTCTGGGGTCTGGTGGATGCTCAAACACATAGTTCCTTCTGGTGTACGTCCCGTTTAGCCTTCCCTGGTGCACTTCTCTTTCTACATTTTTTATAACTTATTTCTTCCATGCACCTGGTTCTTTTTCAAGTTCTTCTCTGCACCTTTTTACACTTTGTCTGCTTTATAATAATAATAACAATAAATTTGGAAGGGATCTTGGAGGTCATCTAGTCCAACCCCCTGCTCAGGCAGGAAACCCTATACCATGTCAGACAAATGGCTGTCCAGTCTCTTCTTAAAAACTTCCAGTGTTGGAGCATTCACCGCTTCTGGAGGCAGGTTGTTCCACTGGTTAATTGTCCTGACTGTCAGGAAGTTTCTCCTTAGTTCCAGGTTGATTCTCTCTTTGGTTAGTTTCCATCCGTTGCTTCTTGTCCTGCCTTCAGGCGCTTTGGTAAATAGCTTGACTCCCTCTTCTTTGGGGCAGCCCCTGAGATACTGGAATGCTGCTGTCACGTCACCCCTTCATCCTTCTCTTCATTAAACTAGACATACCCAATTCCAGCAACCGTTCCTTGTATGTTTTAGCCTCCAGTCCCCTGATCATCTTTGTTGCTCTTCTCTGCACTCTTTCTAGAGTCTCAACCTCTTTTCTACATCGTGGTGACCATAACTGGGTGCCGTATTCCAAGTGTGCCCTCACCAAGGCCTTGTAAAGTGGTACTAACACTTCACGTGATCTTGATTCTATCCCTCTGTTAATGCAGCCTAGGACTCTTGTTGGCCTTTTCGGCAGCTGCAGCACATTATTTCAAAAAGTGCTGCAAACACAACTGGAGATCATACTTTGACATGATCCTACAAGCTTCTCTTGTACAATCAGTTAACTTGCTCTCCCAGAATTCCCTGGGAAGAATGCCCATTGCAGAGAATTTGGGAAAACCTGGCTCTTTGAGCTCTCCGGCCCAGGCTGAGAATTTTTAACTGAGATTTTTAATTCTAGGGATGATTTAATTTTTAAAAAATTTGTTTTTAACTTTTGTATTGGTTGTTTTAAAGGCCCTGTAAACCGCCCTGAGTCCTTCGGGAAAGGGCGGTATATAAATTTAATAAAATAAAATTTAATAAAATAAATAAAAATAAAATAACTAAGGTCCGTCGGCTTATCTATCAACGGCCTGCCTGCCTGCCTGCCTGCCTGTCTAGTCCAAATCACCTGGCTGGCTTCCACACTCAAGGAAGGGTTATTGCTCAAAGTCACCTGGTTTTAGTCTAGCACAGACATGTCAAACACAAGGCCCGGGGGCCAGATCCGGCCCGTGAAGTGGTTTCATGTGGCCCCCGAAGCCATCCTGGAATCAGTGAGGGAACGGTCCCCGCTGCCTTGGCCCAGATACCCTCCTTCTGCCACAGACCCTCAGATCTGTCCCCACTCCTGCCCAGGCCCCCATAGGCACCCTTGATGCCAATGATGTAGAGCTGGCCATGCCCACCCAGTAGGCCATACGCACTCTAGCCACACCCACCCAGTAGGCCACACCCACCCAGGCCACACCCACCCAGCCCCTTGAGGGCAACGGCAATGCTGATGCGGCCCTCAATGAAATTGAGTTTGACACCCCTGGACTAGCATCTTCTGAACTGGAAGAAGGAAGAAAAGGGACAAGGAGGGAGGGAGGGATGAAAGGAAGAGGGAAGGAGGAAAAGGAGAAAGAAGATGGAGGAAAGAAAGGAAGAGGGGGAAGAAATAAGGAGGGAAGAAGGGAAGAGGGAAGAAAGAAAAGGGAGGAAAGGAGGGGAGGGAGAGAGGAAAGAAGGGAGGAAGGAAGAAAAAGGAAGATGACAGAGGAAAGGAAAGAAGAGGGGAAGGGAGGAGGGAGGGAGAGAGTGGGGGAAGGGAGGAGGAAAAAAGGGAGGAGGGAAGATGGGAAGGGAGGGAGGGAAGAAGGGAAGGAGGAAAAGGAAGGAGAGGAGGAAAGTAGGGGAGGGACGAAGGAAGGGGGAGGAAGGAGAGGAGAGGGGGAGGAAGAGGGGAGGAAGGAGGGAGAAGGAGGGAAGGTGGGAAGAGAGGGAGGGAAGAAGGGAGGTGGGAAGGAAGAAAAGAAGGAAGAAGATGGAGGAAAGAAAAGAGGGGAAGGAAGGAGGGAGGGAGAGAGTGGGGGAAGGAAGGAGGAAAAAAGGGAGGAGGAAAGATGGGAAGGGAGGGAGGGAAGAAGGGAAGGAGGAAAAGGAAGGAGAGGAGGAAAGTAGGGGAGGGAGGGAGGAAGGAAGAGGAAGGAAAGAAAGAGAAAGGAGCTGATATTTCTCTTCTTTGTACAAAAACTGGGATGTTGTTTAACATTCCCCTGCTGACACACAACCCAGCTTCTTAACCCAAAAGCACCTGCAAAAGATAAGGGACCCTTTGTTCCAGCAGCTCAGCTCGCCCGACCTTGCAAGATAAGAAGAAAGAGCAGGACCAAGATGTAAGCTACTTCCCTTCCAGCAGAAGTCCCGTGATCATTATTTTGCTCCTTTATGAGCCCCATCTTCTGCCTCCATAAAACACGGGGAAGCAGAAAAAGAACCTGAAAATTCCAATCCCACAAGAGCAATCCCAATCCCAATCCAACCCTCATCAGCCACACCCCCCAGGGAAGCAGGATATGACCTTTGGGACATAATAGGGTTAACCCACCGCCATCAGAATATCAAAGGGACGCGGTGGCTCAGTGGGTTAGGACGCTGAGCTTGTCGATCAGAAGGTCGGCAGTTTGGCGGGTCGAATCCTGAGTGCCGCGTAACAGAGTGAGTGCCTGTTACTCGTCCCAGCTTCTGCCAACCTAGCAGTTCGAAAGCACGTAAAAAATGCAAGTAGAAAAATAGGGACCACTCCGGTGGGAAGGTAACAGCATTCCGTGCGCCTTTGGCGTCTAGTCATGCCGGCCACATGACCACGGAGACGTCCTCGGACAAGCGCTGGCTCTTCGGCTTTGAAACGGAGATGAGCACCGGCCCATAGAGTCGGAAATGACTAGCACGCATGTGCGGGGGAACCTTTACCTTTACCTTTTATCAGAATACCAGAAAAGCACACTGAGACACAGGTCAAAGTTCATGGCACAGGAACAACTCCAAACAAAAGCCCAAGAAGGGATAAAAACCCACCACTCCCTACATCATGTGGTCAGTTTTTTTTCCCAGAGCCATCTTTCTGTCTGGCTCTCCTCTTCAATAAACTACAACCTTCTTTCTAAAGCAGCCTCCATTTTGTATATTCCTGGCTTGGTCTGGACCCTGATGAAGATTTTTCTTTCCACAGTTGATTTAGCACAACAATCCTCCAGGTGCAAAATACCCTCAAGTCAGCAGGCCAGTCTGCCTTGCCGGCAGCAAAAATAAAGGTAGGCAAGAATAAACCAGGATCAAATCTTTTCTGTATCATCCAGCCATCATCTCTGCATGTTTCCCTGCTTGCAGCATGAAAATTGCTGTTTGGAGGGAAGAAATTACCTTCGGGCGAATGAAACCCTCTCGGTGCTCAGAGGTAAATTGTTTTATAAAGCCATTAACAGCTTCACGTAGTCCAGCTGGATTCTTCGGTAGCCCAAACAGACATCCGTAAAGTCCAGAAACCAGAAAAATAGAAGAAATTGCTGGCAACTTAGCACAGGATAGCTGATGGTAGACTGCACTGCAGAACTCGGCCAATTGTAGCTGATTTCAAGAAGATAAGTGATGCGGATGGTACCTAGGCCTCAGGATGGGAGACCACCTAGAGATATCCAGAGTGCAGGCCAGACTGCAAAGATAAAAGAAGGTCCTGGACAAAAGTTAAGGGAAGCTGCTTTTATCATGTGGCCAGGAAAATATCTCCATGCTTAGCCAAAGCTTCTTAAAAGAGAGTTCCTCTGATTTGAGGCATATAAACATTATAAAAGCAAGATTTAAAAAAAAAATCTACCATAAAATAAAAAGCAAATATAGAATTGACAGAACTCCTTGCACAGAAATGGCAGTGACTTAATTTTCTAAAAAATTATCATGTTTAAGGGATGCCTTTATCATGCCACCATATGCATGTTGAGTGGGGAATAACTTAACTTCTATCAATGAGGTGGGCTTTTTTAAAAATAAAAATAATAAAGACAGGTTAGAGATAATAAGCGAATGAATAAATAAAATGACTATTTCGTCCATTCTGACATGTGGCTGTGTGTTCAGGGGATGATTTAATTTGAGCAATGGTTTGTTCAGCTCGGTGCTTTTATTACTTTATTTTAAAAGAAGATTTTTTTAAAAAAAATCATTTTCAAGGCCATTTTCTTTCTTTGTTTTTTTTTTACCTGAAGAAATTATTTTTAGAAATATAGTCGCCTGTTTCTTTTTTCCTTTCTCGTGTACAGAAACACACTGTAGGCTAGGTTAATATGGGAGAAATAAACCTAGTTCTCAGCCAGCCCTCTCTTCATATATTCCCTTAAAGCATAGTTAGCCTAAATAAGCCTCGTCATGCTGCATTCACATGTCACGGTGTACCATAAATAACACTTAGACTTATATACCGCTTCACTGTGCTTTACAAACCTCACTAAGTGGTTTACAGAGTCAGCCTCCCCGCCCCCCCGGAAAATCTGGGCCTTCATTTTACTGACCTCGGAAGGATGGAAGGCTGAGTCGACCTTGAGCCAGTCAGGATCGAACTGCTGGCAGTGGAAATACACTGGAGATGCAGACTTAGCCTGCAATATTGCAATACAACCACTGGGCCACCATAATTTTCAAGCCACACTGGCGATGACTATGCCATTTTGTCACTCATCTGGATTTTGCAGGGGAAAAGAGCAAGGGTGTCCATAGGCAAGTTAAAAAGGACAAGAGGGCGGCCGTAACTAATTGGTCACTATCTCACTCAATTTGTATGTACATCACCCAAGGGGTGGGGCTTCGTTCCAAGGTTTTGACAGCCAATTTTTTTCCTAATCTATCCTCCTGGTGAGAAGCAACCAGGGTTAGGCTAGATTGAGGATCCCGGTCAGTGGTGGAATTCAAATACCTGAACAACTGGTTCTCTTATACGATGCAGGCCTGGGCCTCTGAGGCCTAGAACAGACTTCTGGAAGTGGTAACCATGCCCTTCCGATGGACCATTCTAGGCCTGGGAGGCCTCCTCCAGGCCTCCCAGGCCTAGAGCGGACTTCCAGAAGTGGCATCCACACACCTCCAGTGGGCCATTCTAGGCCTGGGAGGCCTCCTCCAGGCCTCCGAGGCTTAGACTGGACTTTTGGAAGCCAACCAGTTCTCCGAATGCAGCAAACTTTAGCTACTGGTTCTGCCGAACCAGTGCGAACTGGCTGAATCCCACCACTGATCCTGGTTTGCAGCAGAGTTTCTTGGCAGGGTTTTCTCCAAAGGGAGAAAAATAATAATAATAAAAACTTTGCAGATGGGGAATGCAGAGGAAACTTTATTTTTCTTGATTTGTCTTCTCACTTCCATCCACAAAGGTCCCACCCAGCTGGGCCAAGGTTGTCATCTTGTCTTGTCTTCGCATCCCTCCCCCCCCCCCCCCCCCGATGGTGCTGCACACAGGAACAAGACCACAGTGACAGCTCTTGCCGTGTTGCGAACAGTCGGGAGCCTTGAAGGGAAGAGACAAGACGACTCACCCATATAACACAATGTTCTTTTTTTCTGCAAATTCCCTCCAGGATCCACTTCACATCTGGCTCTGCTTCATTGGCGTTTTTCTCCCCTTCCCACTGGGACCCTGGCAGAACCGAGGGAGCCACAAACACAGACCGTGGTTTATTTTCCAATTCCAGCATTTGAGGAGAAGTTATCCTGAGCTGTTTTTTCTCCTTCGGTCCCTCTATCGAAGGCGCCTGGCTCATGGGTGGTGCAAAACAGAATACCAGAGTTGGAAGGGACCTTGGAGGTCTTCTAGTCCAACCCCCTGCTCAAGGAGCTAGTTTTCGACTTACAGCCGTTCGCTTAGTGGAAGGTTTGAAGTTAACGGCACTGAGAATAGTGACTTAAGGACCATTTTTCACACTTACGACCGTTGCAGCATCCCCGTGGTCACGTGATTTACATTTGGACGCTTGACAACCGACTCACTTTTATGACGGTTTGCAGTGTGCCGGGGGGGGCACATGATCACCTTTTGCAACCTCCTCACAAAAAAAAAGGCGATGGGGAAGCCAGATTCACTTAACCACCGTGTTGCTAACTGAACAGCTGCAGTGATTCACTTAACAACGGTGGCAAGAAAGGTCGCAAAATGGGCCAAAACTCACTCAACAAATGTCTCACTTAACAACATACATTTTGGGCTCAATTGTGGTCATAAGTTGAGGACCACCTGTACCACTTCTGACAAATGACTCTCCAATCCAATCTGTTTTTTGAAAGCCTCCAGTGATGGAGCACCCACAATTTCTGAAGGCAAGCCGTTCCACTGATTGACGATTCTCGCTGTCGGCAAATTTCTCCTTAATTCTAGACTGCTTCTCTCTTTGATTAACTTCCATCTGTTACTTCTTGTCCTGCCTTCGGGTGCTTTGGAGACTAAATCGACTGTCCCCCCCTCCGCCCCCATTCTCTCTGACAGCCCCTCAAATGTTGGAAGATTACTATCATGTCTTTGTTGCCTTCTGGGAGGAGGGGGCTCCGTGGTATCCGAAGCAGAACAGTCACAGCTTTGTTCCATACAGTATTAGCCTTGTGAACTCCCAAGCTTCTATGTATTTAAGATGATTGTGTGTGTGTGTGTGTGTAGGTATGTATGTACAGTACATATGTATGCATATAGTATGTGCATATGTGTGTTATGGATGTGTATGGATAGATATATACTTTCTTTTGAGAGCAGGCAACAGAATTTCATTTTTAATGTGTGCCACTGTGCTCACAGTAAAAAAAAATGACAATAAAGGTCATCTTGTCTTGTCTTGTCTTGTCTTGTCTTCTCTTGTCTTCTCTTCTCATCTCATCCCATCCCATTTCATCTCATCTCATCTCATCTCACCTCACCCTACCTTACCTTACCTTACCTTATCCATCCCATCCCATCCCATCCCATCCCATCCCATCCCATCCCATCCCATCCCATCTCATCTTATCATCTTTTAATCCAACTCCTGCTCAGGCAGGAAACCCTATACCATTTCAGACAAATGGCTGTCCAGTCTCTTCTTAAAAACTTCCAGTGTTGGAGCATTCACAGCTTCTGGAGGCAGGTTGTTCCACTGGTTAATTGTTCTAACTGTCAGGAAGTTTCTCCTTAGTTCTAGGTTGCTTCTCACCTTGGTTAGTTTCCATCCATTGCTTCTTGTTCTGCCTTCAGGCGCTTTGGAGAATAGCTTGACTCCCTCTTCTTTGGGGCAGCCCCTGAGACACTGGAAGACGGCTATCATGTCACCCCTAGTCCTTGATCACCTTCCTTGGATGAGTGGGGTAAAGCAGGGGTCCCCAAACCCCAGTCTGTGGACCAGTACCGGGCCACGGCATGCTAGCAACCGGTCCACACAAACAAGCAAAGCCCCATCTGTGAGATGCAGGCAGCACACAAAACCACGCACCCTCCGGTCCACGGAAAAACCTCTCTCCATGTCACCGGTCCCTGGTGCCCAAAAGGTGGGCACTTCTGGGACAAAAGACCTGCCACCAGACCTTGCATTATACCCAAGTAGACCACTCACTCTAGAATGGTCCAGGCCTGTTGCTATAGCGACCAGAAGCCATGCTTGCTGGGGCTCCAGACCATCCCAGGGATGCTGGTTGGCATAGTAACCATGTTCCAGGACCAAGCTTTGACCTAGAAGTCTCATCCTGTCCTCAAGACTGGACTAAATTAAACTATCCCCTGGTTATCTGTTTCCTCATCCCGGCAAGCAATGCAAACAGAATATCGAAGAACTAAGGCTAGATTAGGAAGTAAAATGTCACTTTTCTTTTTTCCTTTGCTAACACCTTGAGAAAAATACGTGCTTTTGAAGATATTGACAAATGATTAAAAGTCCTTTTAAGGCAGAAAAGTCATCCATCTGGTATTTGAGTGAAGAGCATGGTTACAAAACTGGACACATGCAAGCGAAAGCTGCATTAACCTCCAGGAAACCTTGCATTCCTCAATTCTACAGATTTCCCCATTCTCTTTAATACCCCTTTTTTTCAGAATCCAGGCAAAAATGAAAAACTTGACTCAAAGAAGGGCCAGCAAGGACAACTGGGAACGTGTGGCCATGAGGGTGTATAAATTATGATTTAGGGTTTGTGATGGCTGATCCAAGAAACTTAGACTAAAGCTTTAAAGCCGTAGCTTCCCAGAGTTCAGGCATTGCAAAAATAAATTTATTTCAATTTAATTTTAGCGTTTAAATCCAATTAGAATTCAAATGTATTCTAGAATTTAAATTTACATTTATTCTGTGTTCCAGTTGCTAGAGAACTATGCACGCCATTGTACCAGAGGTGTGTGTTCACGCACCCGCATTATAAATGTTTGTTTGCTTCCTTGGTCAAGATAAACCCTTAACTAAATTTAGCTGTTGCCCCTCTTCTACGAGACTGCAGAGGTTAATTTAGTAACTCGGTCAAGAATCCCAGAAGTTCAAAATTCCCTTGAGGTCATCTAGTCCAACCCACTGCTTGGTGCAGGGATGCAAATTAAGGGGTTTCGGCAGACGGTTGTTGGGTCTCTGTTGGAACATCTTTAGCAAAAGGGAAGAGCACAAGAATAGCTTCTGTGGATTTGGAACAGGGGTCTTCAAACCTGGCCCTTTTACGACTTATGGACTTCAACTCCCAGAATTCCTCAGCCAGGCACACTGGCTGAGGAATTCTGGGAGTTGAAGTCCAGAAGTCGTAAAAGAGCCAAGTTTGAAGACCCCCTGATTTAGAAGACTAGCGGGTTTCCCAATTTTGGGCACTTTAGGACGTGTGGACTTCAACTCCCAGAATTCCCCAGTCTTAAAGTGCCCAAGGTTGGGAAAACTCTGCTGCAAAGGGTTATCGTCTCTATCTGATCAGTCACTTCTCTCACTGAGCCAAGAGCAGCTTCAATTTTTCAACTCAAAGGGAGGAAGATGCATGTGAAGGGAATGAAATATCAAATTAAGATGAATATGCAAATGTTGCTTCTGGGAGGGGAAGCAGCAGGTGGTCTGGAGGAGGGAGGAGGAGGAGGAGGAGAAACACAGAAGCTGTTTGGGGGGGAAAAAAGACTCGTGGCTGATGGATTTGATTTGAATCGCACCGTTGTTCAGCTCAAAATGGCAAATACAGCATTGTTTTTACCCATTTGTTTTCTCACAACAACAGTCCTGTGAGGTAGGCTCTTTCTGACTTCACGGTGACACCCTGTTTGTGGGCTGACAAGGAGGGACTTGCCCAAAGTCAGCCAATGAGCTTTCGTGCCTTGACCCCGATCTCCCAACTTCTAGTTCAGTCCCTTTCCCACTGCACCTGATTGGCTCTTGGGCTGAGAGGGAGGGACTGGCCCAAATTTGGCCAATGAGCTTTCATGCCTTGAGGGGGAATTAGAACTGGGTCTCCTAGTCCAGTCCCTTTCCCACTGCACCTGATTGGCTCTTGGGCTGAGAGGGAGGGACTGGCCCAAATTTGGCCAATGAGCTTTCATGCCTTGAGGGGGAATTAGAACCGGGTCTCCTAGTCCAGTCTCTTTCCCACTGCACCTGATTGGCTCTTGGGCTGAGAGGGAGGAACTGGCCCAAATTCAGCCAATGAGCATCCCAGAGTCCTATCTTTGCTTGCTGGGAACAGATAATGCTGGTCCTTGACATGTTCCCTTCTCTGTAACAGAGCATCAACCAAGATTATGATGTCACCCTAAGCCACAGTCAATTTGTTGAGATGGGCAACTATAGAAATGAAATAAATAAGGTTGACCTGTTTGGGGCATTTTTTTAAGGATCACCCTTGTTGTCGGTGAAGATGCTTAAAGCTTCTTTAAAGGGCCCTTGAAGCTTAGCATTGACAAATCAGCCACCCACAGACACCTAAAAATAAAACCCCATCTATATTTATCTATATACTACTAAAATGCTTGTGTCTGTAACCTTTAACTGGGCAAAACAATAGCGGGTAAGGCAAAACTTTTTGACCTAAGGGGGCCTCATGCAGAATTGACTCTTGTGACTCTTGCAGAATTGAAATTTGGCACATTTTATAACACAAGAGGAATAGAATAGAATAGAATAGAATAGAATAGAATAGAATAGAATAGAATAGAATAGAATAGAATAGAATAGAATAGAATAGAATAGAATAGAATAGAATAGAATAGAATAGAATAGAATAGAATAGAATAGAATAGAATAGAATAGAATAGAATAGAATAGAATAGAATAGAATAGAATTAGAGTAGAGTACAGTAGAGTAGAGTAGAGTAGAGCTGGAAGGGACCTTGGAGGTCATCTAGTCCAACCCCCTGCTCAAGCAGGAAACCCTATACCAATTCAGACAAATGGGTATCCAGTCTCTTCTTAAAAACCTCCAGTGTTGGAGCATTCACTGCTTCTGGAGGCAGGTTGTTCCACTGGTTAATTGTTCTAACTGTCAGGAAGTTTCTCCTTAGTTCCAGGTTGCTTCTCTCCTTGGTTAGTTTCCATCCATTGCTTCTTGTCCTGCCTTCAGGCGCTTTGGAGAATAGCTTGACTGCCTCTTCTTTGGGGCAGCCCCTGAGATATTGGAAAACATCTATCATGTCCCCCCCCTCGTCCGTCTCTTCATTAAACTAGACCAGGGGTAGGCAACCTTGGCTCTTTTATGACTTGTGGACTTTAACTCCCAGAATTCCTGAGCCAGCATAGCTCATAAAAGAGCCAAGGTTGCCTACCCCTGAACTAGACATAACCAATTCCAGCAACTGTTCCTTATGAGCCTGGATAGTTTCAGTAGTAATACAGCTCCTGAAGATCGTAAACTTTTAATATTATTTATACATGTAGGTATACATTAATTGGAGGGACGTGGTGGCTCAGTGGGTTAGGACGCTGAGCTTGTCGATCGGAAGGTCGGCAGTTTGGCGGGTCGAATCCCGAGTGCCGCGTAGCAGAGTGAGCGCCTGTTACTCGTCCCAGCTTTTGCCAACCTAGCAGTTCGAAAGCACGTAAAAATGCAAGTAGAAAAATAGGGACCACTACGGTGGGAAGGTAACAGCGTTCCGTGCGCCTTTGGCGTCTAGTCATGCCGGCCACATGACCACGGAGACGTCCTCGGACAAGCGCTGGCTCTTTGGCTTTGAAACGGAGATGAGCACCGGCCCCTTTATACATTAAGTATGTCATTCATTTTATATATGGCCCAAGACGATTCCTTTTCGCTCAGTACGACCCAGGCAAGCCAAAAGTCGGACACGCCTGCTCTAGGTAAATTATTGTCTTTAAAAAAACGTAAGTAAACTGACCCCCTTCTTTTATAAGGGATTCAAGAGGTGCTTGGAGAACAAGTGGGAGAATTTGAATGAAAAAGCCAGATTTCACCTCGTGCTTAACGTTCTAGAGGGCCCTCAATGAAAGAGAGAATGAGAGATGGAAAGAAAGAGAGAGAAAAAATGAGAGAGGGAAGAGAGAGAGAGAGAGAGAGAGAGAGAGAGAGAGAGAGAGAGAGAGAGCAGGAGAGAGGGATGGGAAGAGGAACCATCGGACCACGTGAGCCCCCCACAGCGGGTGCAAGGAATCCAGCGGATGGCTCCTTTTTTCCCCCCCCATTGTTTTGACAGCTCAAGGCGCAAACGGCTCCTCTCAGAGGCGACACGCCAGACCCAACCGCTCTTGGCTTGCTCTGAGCACCAGACGCTGTTTTTGTTTAATCACTGTTTTTTGTTTTTTTGCGGAGCGCTTTCTTTTTCTCCCGGCTGCTTAATTTGCCTTCAGGCAACATTAATATAGATAAATAATGCTGCAGTGCTAGAAACTGCGGCTTTGAAGTGGGCTGCCAGCTCGCTTTCTTTCTGTAACGTTAGCCCCCTTGCAAAGAGTCGCCGCTTCCTTTGGCTTGCCAATCGCCGTTCCATCGCAGCGTCTTTAATAATAATAATAATAATAATAATAATAATAATAATAATAATAATAATAATAATAATAACAACAACAACAACAACAACAACAACAACAACAACAACAAAGTTGGAAGGGACCTTGGAGGTCATCTAGTCCAACCCCCTGCTCAGGCAGGAAACCCTATACCATTTCAGACAAATGGCTGTCCAGTCTCTTCTTAAAAACTTCCAATGTTTGAGCATTCACAACTTCTGGAGGCAGGTTGTTCCACTGGTTAGTTGTTCTAACTGTCAGGAAGTTTCTCCTTAGTTCTAGGTTGCTTCTCTCCTTGACTAGTTTCCGTCCGTTGCTTCTTGTCCTGCTTTCAGGTGCTTTGGAGAATAGTTTGACTCCCTCTTCTTTGGGGCAGCCCCTGGAATAACTGGAATAACGCGTTCTCTCTCTCTCTCTCTCTCTCTCTCTCTCTCTCTCTCTCTCTCTCTCTCTCTCTCTCTCTCTCTCTCTCTCTCTCTCTCTCTCTCTCTCTCTCTCTCTCTCTCTCTCTCTCTCTCTCTCTCTGTGTGGTGTGTGTCTAACTAACCTCATTGTCTGTTTTGCAAGAGGGGAAAACTCCCACCAGGATTTGGGGTGAGTTTTACAAGAGATTTGCTGCAAGAAGAAGGCACCGGAGTAAACCTTTTCTCTCAGGATGTCGTTTGCAAGAGGTGAACTGTGTCACAGCAGCGCTGGGCAGCCTTCGGGATTAATAATGAATAAACACAATAAGAATAAATAAAAATGAGTAATTGGAGAAAGGTGGTGGTGGTGGAGGAGGAGGAGGAGGAGGAGGAGAAAGAAAGAGAAGGACCGGAGGGAAAGGAGGAGAAATATACACAGCGGGCCAAACGTCCTTGGATTGTGTCCCATCAACAAAGGCAGGGCCCGGGTGCAGGCCTACTACTGTGGAAGCTTTATAGTGCAGGGAACAACCTTACCTTAAAGGAGGAAGAGGCGAGGAAGTGAAAGAGAGGAAGAGGAAGAGGAGAAGGAGAAGAAGAGGAAGAGGAAGGGGAGGAGGAGGGAAGCTGTCAGTAAGTGTGCAGAGGTCTCCTTGAACTAACAAGAAGTTGCACAGACAATGAAGGGTACTGAGAGCAGTAATAGTCACACAGTAATCACAAGAGGCACTGAGTTGTGATAAACAGAAAAATATTTTACTTTGTGGTTGAAAAACAAAGCACGGTCAAAAATAAACAGTCCAGGTCACACACAATAGTAACAGTCCAAGTACAGTAGTAATCCAAATACAAAGTCTTCTTAGCGGTCCAGAGGTCAAAAACACAGTTGTTCAGGTTTTACACAGTAGTAAACCAACAATAGCAGTAACAGAGTAACTAACAGTGAAAAAACAGCGAGAGCAGAGAGAGAGAGAAGCTACGTTCCTAGCTCCCTCTTATGGCCATCCAAAAACTTACACACCCATTGGCCAATTAGCACCTTAAAGTTACAACATCATGGTTTATATATTTCCAACCCAACTAGATAGGCTATCGCCATATGCCTAACAGAAGCAGTAGAGGAGAAGAGAGGAAGAGTGTCAATATTTTAATTTTATTTTATCCTCTTCCTTAGCCAAACATCCTTCGATATCCTTCCTTTGCTCCAGCGTCAAAACTGGCCCATTTAACCATCCCAATCCAATTCTTTTTTTTTAAACAACAACAAAAAAAAACCCACAACCCCCTCGGATGCCTTTCTCTGCAAGGGAAGATCCTGTCTGATTCCATTGGAAAATGGGAAACGAAAGACACATTTTTCTCACCCAGCACGCTAACCACTAAACTTGCTGATCTCAATATGATCCCTATTACTGGTTGATGGATGGGTGGATGCATGTAAATAAGAGGCGGGACTATGATCATGGGGTGGCAGCCCTCACCTACACTGTTTTGAGCCCCCTCCTTGCCGACACCCCCTTCTTCACGCAAACTTTAGGGGAAAATAGTCGAATGTATCGCAAGCTCTTTTCGCTTCCCTCACTTCTCACCAAATCAGCAGGAGTCTGGGAGCGCTTTTTCCAACCAACGGATGCATCTGACGTGGAGCTGCTGCAGCTCGTGAAGGCTTCTGCCTTTTAATTAAACTGATTACAGACAGTCCTTAATTCACGATCTCAGTCGGGTCCTATATTTGAAGTGTTAATACCACTTTATAAGGCCTTGGTACAACCACGCTTGTTATCCTGGATCCAGTCTTGGTCGCCGCAATACGAAAAAAGATGTCGAGACTCTGCAAAGAGTGCAGAGAAGAGCGACAAAGATGATCAGGGGACTGGAGGCTGAAACATACGAAGAACGGTTGCTGGAATTTGGTATGTCTAGTTCAGGGTTAGGCAACCTCGGCTCTTTTATGACTCATGGACTTCAACTCCCAGAATTCCTGAGTCAGTTGAAGTCCATGAGTCATAAAAGAGCCGAGGTTGCCTACCCCTGGTCTAGTTCAGGGGTCAGCAACCTGAAACAGTGAAAGAGCCACTCGGAACCGGTTCCCTCACAAAAGGAAAAACTGGGAGCATGCGCAGAACAGGGTTTGACTGAAGAGTGGAGCCAAGGCGAGATATGCACCTACCCTGCATATTTGAATTGACTCTAGTTCAGGGGTCGGCAACCTGAAAAAGCAAAAGAGCCACTGGGAACCGTTTCCGTCACACATAAAAAAGTGGGAGCTGCGCGCGTGCATCCATGCACACGCATGCGCATAAAACAAAATGTTTTGCGCATGCACAAAACTTTTTTGCGCATGCGCGCGCGTGCATACACGCGCGCGGTTCCACTTTTTTTAATGTGGACGCACCTGCACGCCAGCGGTGACGGGTCTCCATGGTGATGGGCGCTGGGTTGCGGCGCCGCCTTCAGCCCGGGCGTCGCCGGAGCCACCCCCAGGACCTCTAAACTGCTGCCCGACCTCCGCCCGAACACCAGCAGGTCTCGACACGGGTGTTTGGGCGGAGCTGCGCGCGCACCTCTCCAAAGGTGCGCGTGCAGCTCCGCCCAAACAGCAGTTTGGAGACCTGCTGGTGTTCGGGCGGAGGTCGGGCGGCAGTTTGGAGGTCCCGGGGGTGGCTCCGGCGACGCCCGGGCTGAAGGCGGCGCCGCAACCCAGCGCCCGGCACCAGCAGGTCTCCAAACCGCACCTCCGCCCGAACACCAGCAGGTCTCGACACGGGTGTTCGGGCGGAGCTGCGCGCGCACCTCTCCAAACCTTTGGAGAGGTGCGCGCGCAGCTCTGCCCAAACAGTGGTTTGGAGATCTGCTGGTGCCAGTTTAAAAAGCTGCCGCGGGCCGCTCCGCCCGAACAGCGGTTTGGAGACCGTTGGAGACAGTTCGGAGTGTTGCGCGCGCACCTCCTCCCGTTCGGAGTGTTGCGCGCGCACCTCCTCCCGTTCGGAGTGTTGCGCGCCCACCTCCTCCTGTTCGGAGTGTTGCGTGTGCACCTCCTCCCGTTCGGAGTGTTGCGCGCGCACCTCCTCCCGTTCGGAGTGTTGCGCGCGCACCTCCTCACGTTCGGAGTGTTGCGCGCGCACCTCCTCCCGTTCGGAGTGTTGCGCGCGCACCTCCTCCCGTTCGGAGTGTTGCGCGCGCACCTCCTCCCGTTCGGAGTGTTGCGCGCGCACCTCCTCCCGTTCGGAGTGTTGCGCGCGCACCTCCTCCCGTTCGGAGTGTTGCGCGCGCACCTCCTCCCGTTCGGAGTGTTGCGCGCGCACCTCCTCCCGTTCGGAGTGTTGCGCGCGCACCTCCTTCCGTTCGGAGTGGTGCGCGCGCACCTCCTCCCGTTCGGAGAGGTGCACGCGCACCGGGCGACTGGGAGCCGCAGGAGATGGCTCAAAGAGCCGCATGCGGCTCTGGAGCCACGGGTTGCTGACCCGTGGTCTAGTTGAATGAAGAGAAGGGCAAGGGGGGGGGACATGATAGCAGCCTTCCAATATCTCAGGGATGGCCACAAAGAAGAGGGAGTCAAGCTATTCACCAAAGCACCTGAAGGCAGGACAAGAAGCAACAGATGGAAACTAATCAAGGAGAGAACCAACCTGGAACTAAGGAGGAATTTCCTGACAGTGAGAACAATTAGTCAGTGGAATAACCTGCCTCCAGAAGCAGTGAATGCTCCAACGCTGGAACTTTTTAAGAAGAGACTGGACAGCCATTTATTTGAACTGGTATAGGCTTTCCTGCTTGAGCAGGGGGGTTGGACTAGATGACCTCCAAGGTCCCTTCCGTTATTCTGCTATTTCAGTCACAAAGCAATTGCAAATTATTAAGTCACTGGGCACAATTTTGCAACCCTTTAAGCAAATCACGGTAAAAATGGCCATTGAGCAAATCTGATTGTTCCAAATGACTTTCTCAGAGGCCGGGTGGGAAAGCCACAGACTGCAAGATGCTGCAGCCCTTGTCCATCAAGTCGGTTGCCAAGTATCCAAATTGCGATCACGTGCCTGCAGGGATGGCACGACAGTTGTAACTTGGAGAACGGGCCATAAGTCTTTTCTTTTTTTTTAGAGGCCATCGTATCTTTGACCCATGGTTAAACGAACAGTCATAAGTCAAGGACTACCTGGTAGTCAGAAAAGGTGCTGGCATATTCATTCTGATGTTTGCCAGCATAAATTCACCCCACTTTCTGCCTACAATTGATTCCCCCCCCCACAAAAAAAATTCTCTGGAGCCAGGAGAGATTTTGCCACCATATCTGTGATTTTCTCTCTTATAGATTTCTGCAGTCCTTTCCCGGGGCTGCGTTAAGATTAGAGAGCCACCAAGCCGGGCTGCATTAAGAAGCAGCGCGGATAGAAATTGAGAATGAGATGCAAATAAAATTGGATTATATACTTTGCCACCAAGGGGGAAAAAACAGAATTTGGGGAGGGAAAGGAAGCAGGCAGTCTAGAGGCATTCTAATGGGGAGGATGCCAGGACAGAAAAAAAAAGAGAGAGGGGGGAAGGAAGAGAGGGGGGAGGGAGAGAGAGGGAGGGAGAGAGAGAGAGAGGGAGAGAGAGAGAGAGGGAGAGGGGGAGGGAAAGAGAGAGGGAGGGAGGAGAGAGAGGGGGAGGGAGAGGGAGGGAGGGAGAGAGAGGGGGAGGGAGAGAGGGAGAGAGAGGGGGAGGGAGAGAGGGAGGGAGAGAGGGAGGGAGAGAGAGAGGGAGGGAGGGATGGAGAGAGGGAGGGAGAGAGAGAGGGAGGGAGAGCGGGGGAGAGAGAGAAGGGGGGAGGGAGAGAGAGAGGGAGGGAGGGATGGAGAGAGGGAGGGAGAGAGAGAGGGAGGGAGAGCGGGGGAGAGAGAGAAGGGGGGAGGGGGAGAGAGAGGGGGAGGGAGGGAGAGAGGGAGGGAGAGAGAGGGGGAGGGAGAGAAGGGGGAGGGAGAGAGAAAGGGAGGGAGAGAGGGGGGAGGGAGGGAGAGAGAGAGGAAGGGAGAGAGAGGGGGAGGGAGAGGTGGAGGGAGAGAGAGGGAGGGAGGGGGAGAGAGAGAGAGAGAGAGAAAGAGAGAGAGAAATATCTGACAGGCTGGATTTGATTTGCAAATAAATAATAATTGTGCTAAGCTTGATTCAGACCCACAAGAACCCAAACACTTTTAAAAAGGCAAGCCAGGTCATGTCAAAGCCGTTTTGCATCCAGGGTTTGTTTCGAAGGATTGTCCACTTGAAGGTCTTGAAATGGCCATCAGCAGATGAGAGACCTGTCCCCAATTCCCCCTTTATGTCCATCCATGTTAGTATCTATCATTTTCTAAAGCACCTGAAGGCAGGACAAGAAGCAACGGATGGAAACCAGTCAAGGAGAGAAGCAACCTGGAACTAAGGAGAAATTTCCCCATAGGTAGAACAATTAATCAGGGGAGCAGCTTGCCTTCAGACGTTGTGGGTGCTTCATCACTGGAGGCTTTTTAAGAAGAGACTGGACAACTGTTTGTCCAAAATTGTATCCTGCCTGAGCTGGGGCTGAACTAGAAGACCTCCAAGGTCCCTTCTGCTCTATTCTGATCGCTCGATTGACTACATGCTGTGGCAATGAATTCCACAGGTCAACTAAGTGCCGAGTGAAAAGCTGATTTTCAGGTAGTCCTTGAGTTACAACACTTTGTTTAGTGACAGTTCAAAGTTACAAAGGCACTGAAAAAGTGAGTTATGGCCAGTTTTCATACTTACAACCATTGCAGCATTCCGACAATCATGCAATCAAAATTTGGCGGCTTGTCAACTGGCATGTATTTATGACGGTTGCAATGTCCCGGAGTCATGTGATCCCCTTTTGAGACCTTCTGACAAGCAAAATTAATGGGGAAGCCAGACTCACTTAACAACCGTGTTATTAATTTAACAACTACAGTGATTCACTGAACAACTGCAGCAACACAGTCTTTTTACCCCTCCTCCTCCTCCTCCTCCTCCTCCTCCTCGTGATGTGTCTGCACCTTAAGATTTGAGTGACATGTGTCACAGTGTTGTGATTCCTCCCCAGCCTGTGGATCCGGCATCTGAGTCTTAGGAATCAAATGAGGAAGAGGAGGGGCCTGGAGTGACATCAGAGTCAGAGGAAGGCTCTGAGGAGCTCCAAGACTTACAGTCGGACGAGGAGCCTGGTCCCTCTACTCGCGCTCAGGCTGAGACACAGCTGTGCTGGGAGCCTGAGTTGGACAGTGATGAAGCACAGTTGGCACAAATCCAGGATGCACGAAAGCGCCGGCAAGATAAGCGAGTAGGACAGAGGAACGCAATGGGGCGGCTCCAAAGGTGAAGGAGAAGGCATTAGGAAGCCACGCCTGGGCTGAATTATAAAAGGGAAGGTGTGGGAGATGCTGGTTGCCAAGGGCAACTGTTCGTGTAGAGGATGGAGTTTCTGTGGACTGTGTTTGTTTGCCTTGGACACTGACTCAGGTCTGTGAGAATAAAAGAGGTCAGGTTTTTCTTGCGGTTCCTGCCTGTTTCTTGGAAGAGGGGTTTCCCCTTGTGAGCATAACAAGGACTCACGTCGGCTGGGACAGAACACGCAGCCTTTTTCCCAAATAGCAGGCCTCTCTTGATTTCATGCTTCAGACCATCCTTACACCTTTGTAAACCCCATTATTCCTTCAACAACTTCTTTTTTCTTCTTTGTTCTGGATTGGCAATGCTTGTTGACATCCTCTCCCTGTCTTTAACACAAGAGTAGCGGAGCAGCTTTTGCACTCTCCTCCTTTATCCTCGGCAGAGATCCCGGAGACTTTCTTCTTTCCAGCATCCAAGGGGCGTCATCAGCATATCTGAGAATGGCTGATATTTCTTCCAGCAATTTAACTCCAGTTTCGCTTTCTTCAGCTCCAGCATTTCTCACCATCTTAAGTAACACAACAAAAAAGGCAGAGAGAGCATTAAATATGCCGTTGCATCCTTGGCTTTTTTGGGGGGGGCCAAATGTAGTCAATTGCAAAGCACAGGTAGGAGAAAGAAGAATCACAAACCTGAGTAAAGGTAATCCTCGACATATAGCCATAATAGAGCCTGCCCATTATGGTTGTACGTTGTGACAGTGATAAATTGGATTGGTGGCATGACCGACCTGATTTTATGACCTTTCTTGCAGTGGCTGTTAAGCAAACTTCCAGATTCTAGCAAAACTATCGTAAAACGCAGTCATGTGACTGCAGAGAGGGCCCTGGCCATCAGTACGTCAGAACTGGCCACCAAACAAACAATTGTAGGTCGAGGATTACTCAGTGGGTGGGATTCAGCCAGTTCGCACCGGTTCGGCAGAACAGGTAGCTAAATTTTGCTGAGTTTGGAGAACTAGTTGAATGCACACTACTTCCAGAAGTCCAGTCTAGGCCTCTGAGGCCTGGAGGAGGCCTCCCAGGCCTAGAATGGCCCACTGGAAGTGCGTGGATGCCATTTCCGGAAGTCCTTTCTTGGCCTCGAAGGCCCAGGCCTGTATCCAATAAGAGAACTGGTTGTTCAGGTATTTCAATCCCACCACTGGGATTACTGATATTAGACATTTATTATATTCCTCCATCTGAGAACAATTCTTCAGCAAAAGAGGTGACACAATGCAGATGTAGAAGTGCCACACTAGAAAAACACACATGGAAGCGCCAACATTTAGAACAGAATTGTTGGCCCAGTGTGATTGGACATAAGCTCTCAGTGTACATACAAGCAACAAGTGATAAATCATGATCATAATCATAAAATACAATCATCATAAATCATAAGGTACAGCACTCAGTGACAGTCATAAGATACTAAATAAAAGCAATCAACATAAGTCATAAGATACAAACAACAAAGAAGAATAGAATAGAATAGAATAGAAATAGAATAGAATAGAATAGAATAGAATAGAATAGAATAGAATAGAATAGAATAGAATAGAATAGAATAGAATAGAATAGAATAGAATAGAATAGAATAGAATAGAATAGAATAATAACTTTATTGTCCCTTTGAATGTACACTAATTGGCATACATTAAAATGAAATTATGTTGCATACAGCTCTCAAAGGGTCACCACCTCCAATATTTACACTACATAAATATGACAAAAGCAAACAAACAAATAAATAAATACAGAATTATGCACATACCCACATATATTATATGATACAGAGAAACAACACAGTCTAGTTCGGTTTATGTATACATGTGCATGGCGAGAAAAACGAATCTTGTGAGATTACCAGATAGATGACATAGGGAACAAAGCAGAATCAACAGAATCTGGTAGTTCTGCTATAAATACTTTGAAACCTCCTCCCAGAGGGGAGCAATAGAAACAGACTGTAAAGTGGGTGTGTGGGGTCTCTAACAATGCTTTGAGATCTAAGCACATAGCGCTTATAAGCAGCATCCTGAATACCAGGGAGCGAGCTTCCTATGATCTTCTCGGCTGTCCTCACCACTCTCTGTATGGACTTTCTACCCGAGGCACTGCTGCCACCAAACCAGACAGTAATGCAGTTTATTATGACGCTCTCAATTGTGCCTCTGTAAAAAGTGGTGAGATAAGAAAAAGAAGGAGAGAGATGAGCTCTCCTCATCTGACGTAGGAAATGCAGATGCTGGTCTGCACGCTTCACTAAGGATGACGTGTGATAGTCATAAGATAGTAAAAGAATAGGTAATAGGAAAGATGAGAAGGATAATAGTAATTCAGCTCTACTACACGGTTTGATATCCTAGGGCAGGGGTCCCCAACCCCCGGTCCGTGGACCAGTACTAGGCTGCGGCATGCTAGCAACCGGTCCGCACAAACAAGCAAAGCCCCATCCGTGGTATGCAGGCAGCACACAAAACCACACATCCTCCAGTCCACGGAAAAAAACCTCTCTCCATGTAATTGGTCCCTGGTGCCCAGAATGTTGGGGACCTCTGTCCTAGGGCATAAGACGGTATTTTGGGAATTAGCTGTTCAGCAGAGTGATAGCATGGTGGGGGGGGACTATCTTTGTGTCTAAGTTGTTTTGGCGTGCAATGCCCTATATAACATGTCCAGGATATGAGGGGGTCTGTATATATTTACAGAGCCCTCCTGGCTTGTGCAGTAAACAGGACTAGCCCCAAACATGAACCTCAAGTTCACATGCAGGACTTTCCATCTTCAGGATTCTGAGAAAGGAGCAGTTGGATAGACACTGAGTTTCTGTAAATATCTAATCAGAATTATGTTTGGGTGGAACGAACATTCAACGCATAGATTGAATGTTTGATTTGTGAGGGGGAGGCACGGGGGTTCCTGCCAAAATCAACCACCCCGTGAAATACAGACGGTACAAAACGGCAGAACGCTTGAACGATACGTTCTTCTCACCTGTTAATCAACGTGGAATAGATTATATATCCACGTAGGCTTTTATGATGGGGTATCTGTTGGCTAATGTTGAGCTTCAAGGTTTCGTGACTATTGAAAGATAGGAAGTTATACAGCTAGTCCTTGAGTTGCAAGCGTAGATGGTCCTCGACGTACGACCACAATTGAGCCCAAAATTTCTGTTGCTAAGTGAAACAGTTGTTAAGTTAATTTTTTCTCCCATTTTACGACCTTTCTTGCTACAGTTGTTAAGCGTACCACTGCAGCGGTTAAGTTAGTAACACGGTTGTTAAGTGAATCTGGCTTCCCCATTGACTTTGCTTGTCAGAAGGTCGCAAAAGGGGACCACATGATCCCAAGGCACTGCAATGGTCATAAACAGGAACCAGTTGCCAAATTTTAATGATGTGACCCTGGGGGTGCTGGAAGGTTGCAAATGTGAAAAATGTCCGTAAGTCCCTTTTTTTTAGTGACGTTGTAACTTCGAATGTTCACTAAATGAACTGTTGTAAGCTGAGGACTACCTGTATTGGTTTAGCGACCATTCAGAGTTACACGGCACTGACTTACAAACAATCCTCATGCTTACGACCACAGCAACATGCCCATGGTCACGTGGTCAGAATTCAGATGCTCGGCAAACAACGGAACGTATCTGTGATGGTTGCACGTCATCACCATTTGTGATATTTCCATCCTGGAATGCTCCATCAAACAAGTCTGCAAAACCCAAGAGGCATGAATAATCTCAATTTAGTGGAGAGGAAACAGAGTTCATTGCAACACATCTATTCCACCTTATCGTTCTTTTTTTTAATTCTTTTTTTTTTAAAAGATACTGCAAATCCTTTCCAGTTTAGTGAAGGCTTCTTTGCTGTAGCCGGTGTGCGCGTATGTGCGCTCACTCCTTAAAGGCACAATCAGTGGGCAAATGTACTCTGAATTGCAACTCTCTTCGGGTCCCAGAACTGCCATATGGCAGATCTGAAAACTCTTCTTACAGATAATTACTTTTGAATCCCTGAAGAGAATGACTGACAGCCGCTGAAGACGCTAACTGGTGAAGCTATCCCTGGAAAAAAGACCTGGTCTTATATTAATTTTTGCTCCAAAAGACGCATTAGGGCTATTTTCTGGCTAGGGCTTATATTTGGGGAAATACGGTACTAAATCCGCCCGTCTGGCTGATGATCTTAACTGGGGCTTATTTTGGGGGTGGGGCTTATACGACGAGCATCCTGAAAAATCGTAGTAGGGCTTATTTTACGGTTGTCCAACTTGGTCCTTCCGATCATCCTATGGTGCACACAAGTAATTGTTAAATGAATCACACCGAATTTTATGGCCTTTTTTTGTCATGTTTGTTAAGTTGAATCACTGTTGCTGCTTAATACAGGCAGTCCTCGACTTACAACCGTTCGTTTAGTGACCATTCAAAGTTACAACGGCACTGGAAAAAGTTTTTCATGGTTCCAACAGATGAAACTCTTCAAAAAACTTTGAGGCCTTGTTTACCTTAAAGAATCTTTATTCATGTAGCATAGCATCGGCACTTACACAGTCGAAGCCAAAATTTGAGTTCCCTTCCCCTGAGCACATAGTATCAAAACACAATTCCCTCCTCTAATTAACAGTCATAAATCACATTCTCCAATTAGTTTGAAATGCAGGCTTTCCCTCCAGTTCTCCAACCCGCCAATTCTTTATCATCTCTTATTTCAATAACCTTGGCTCTCACACTAGGTTCAGTATTGTTATGTCTAGCTAAACTCCCGTGCACATTCCTCCTCCTCCCCTCCCAGTACCATCTAATTCTAATTCTAAGAGTAAAACTTCTTTGCTCATTCCACCGGGACCTGAAGACCTGGCTCTTCGAGCTTTCTGGCCTGGACTGAGAGTATTAACTGGGGTTTTAATTGTATTTTAATTGTAATTGGGTTTTTATTTCAAGGTTAGTGTAATCATTTCAATTGTTTTTAATTTTTGTAATTTGTTGCATTGTTTTTAAAAACCTTGTGAACCGCCCTGAGTCCTACGGGAGAAGGGCGGTATATAAGTCAAATAAAATAAAATAAAATAAAATAAAATAAAATAAAATAAAATAAAATAAAATAAAATAAAATAAAATAAAATAATAAAATAAAATAAAATAATAAAATAAAATAAAATAAAATAAAATAAAATAAAATAAAATAAAATAAATAAAATAAAATAAAATAAATAAAATAATAAAATAAAATAATAAAATAAAATAAAATAAAATAAAATAAAATAAAATAAAATAAAATAATAAAATAAAATAAAATTAAAATAAAATAAAATAAAATAAAATAAAATAAAATAAAATAATAAAATAAAATAAAATAATAAAATAAAATAAAATAAATAAAATAAAATAAAATAATTGTCCTCACTGTCAGGGAATTTCTCCTTAATTCCAGGTTGCTTCTCTGTTTGATCAGTTTCCAACTACTACAGCACCTGCTTTACAACTGCCACATTAACTTAACGATGGCCACAAAAATGTTGTAAAAACAGGTCCCATTTTATGACTGTCAGACCTACAACCGTAATTGCTCATTTACAGGAGTAAGACAAGGATTACCTGTACTAAAACTTTAATAATAATGAGCTGCAAGGCAGGATCTGATCAAAATAGTCAAGATGGTAGAGCCTCAATCGCAACCAACTTCTTATTTATTTATTTATTTATTTTATTGCATTTATATACCGCCCTTTCCCTGAGGACTCAGGGCGGTTTACAGGGAGTTAAAAATCAAACATACAAAAGTTAAAAACCAAGTTAAAAAATATTAAATCAACCCTGTACTATTTAAAAACCCCAATTAAAATAATTTTCTCCTCAGCCTGGGCCTGAGAGCTCAAAGAGCCAGGTCTTCAGGCCCCGGCGGAATGATCGGAGGTCGGGGGCAGTCCTCAGCTCCACCGGCAGCTGGTTCCAGAGGGCAGGCGCTCCCACTGAGAAGGCCCTATCCCTGGGTGTCACCCGCCGGCAATCTCTTACCGGCGGAACCCTGAGCAGACCCTCCCTGTGGGAGCGCACTGGGCGAAGGACGTTTGAAGCCGGCAGCAGGTGTTCCCTCAAATACCCCGGACCCAGGCCATGTAGGGCTTTATAGGTAATAACCAGCACCTTGAATTTCACCCGGAGGGCAACCGGAAGCCAATGCAGCTCGCGGAGTAGAGGTGTTACATGGGAGTATCGGGAAACCCCCATTACAACTCGCGCGGCCGCATTCTGCACCAGTTGAAGCCTCCGAGTGGTCTTCAAGGGCAGCCCCATGTAGAGAGCGTTACAGTAGTCCAAACGGGAGGTCACAAGCGCATGAGTAACTGTACGTAGGGCGTCTCGGTCCAGATAGGGACGCAACTGGCGCACCAGGCGAACCTGTGCAAAAGCCCCCCTGGTCACGGCTCCTATGTGATCTTCAAAATTGAGCCGTGAATCCAGGAGGACGCCCAAGTTGCGAGCCCTATCAACGGGGGGTAACACCTCACCCCCCATCGTTAGAGGTGGAATAACTTGGTTAACCCGAGATGCCGATATGCACAGCCACTCAGTCTTGGCGGGATTGAGACGAAGCCTGTTTCTCCCCATCCAGACCTGAACCGCCTCCAGGCACCGGGACATCACGGAGAGGGCATCACTGGGTTGGTTCGGGGTGGAAAGAAAAAGTTGGGTATCATCAGCGTACTGGTGATACCCCACCCCGAAACCACGAATGATCTCGCCCAGCGGCTTCATATAGATGTTGAACAGGAGAGGCGAGAGAACCGACCCCTGAGGAACTCCACAAATGAGAGGCCTCGGGGCGGATCTCTGCCCTCCTGGCAACACCGACTGCGAGCGGCCCTGGAGGTAGGAGGAGAACCACCGTAGAACGGTGCCTCCCACTCCCAACCCCCTGAGACGCCGCAGCAGGATACCATGGTCGATGGTATCGAAAGCCGCCGAGAGATCTAATAGGACCAGGACAGAGGAGCAACCCCTGTCCCTTGCCCTCCAGAGATCATTCACCAGCGCGACCAATGCTGTCTCCGTGCTGTGTCCGGGCCTGAAGCCCGATTGGTACGGGTCCAGATAATCAGTTTCCTCCAGGAACAGAGGGAGCTGATGCGCCACCACACTCTCAACAACTTTCTTTTGACTTTCTTTTTACTGTATCCTGCAATGATTTACTGTGTACAGCAAGGTAAGAACATTTTATCAATCCACACATCTCTCTGAAATGACTGAACTGGAACGGTATGCTTTAGGTAACGGCACAGATTTTATGTGCCTTGCGTGGCAAAAGGTCTATCCATCCTGTCTTTGGAAAAGTAGCTCATTAAATTGTGGGAGTGTGTCGCTAGGTCTACAATGACTAAGAAGAAAATGGGGTGCAGAATTTAATGTTAGTGGAATCCTTTATGGGGAATTGTGCTATACTTCAAAACTGGTCGGTTACAGAGCCAATATTTTATCTTTGTAATATAATTTACAGTGCTGATAGGATGCATCTGTTACCAGCTACCTAGTTTACTTTCAATGATTTGATCAATGTTAACCAAGGGATCAGCAGAGTTTTGCCTGGACCAAAACTCAGATTTGAAATCTAAATACAGGTAGCCTTTGACTTGTGACCACAATTGAACCCCAAATATCTGTCGCTAAGCAAGTCAATAGTTAAGTGAGTTTTTTAACAACCGTTCTTGCCACGGTTGTTAAGCAAATCACTGCATTTGCTAAGTGAGTAACACGGTTGTTAAGTGAATCCGGCTTCCCCCATCGACTTTGCTTGTCAGAAGGTCGCAAGAGGGGATCACGTGACCCCGGGGACACTGCAACCGTCATAAATATGAGTCAGTTGCCAAGCGTCTGAATTTTTATCACATGACTCTGGGGGAGGCTGCGACTGTCGTAAGTGTGAAAAATGGTCACAAGTCAATAATAATAATAATAATAATGCCTCCTTAAGTAACACCAGCTGCCTGCAATTAGTGCAGGTTCGCATCCCACCAGGCTCAAGGTTGACTCAGCCTTCCATCCTTCCGAGGTAGGTAAAATGAGGACCCAGATTGTTGGGGGCAATTAAGCTGACTTTGTAATAATGCCGCTTAGGGGGTGTGTGAAAGCCCTAATAAGCAGACATATACATAGAATGAAGGCTACTGCTAAGTTTGTAAGCCACCCTGAGTCTTCGGAGAAGGGCGGGATATAAATGGAATTAAAATAAATAAATAAATAAATAAAATAATAATAAGTTGGAAGGGACCTTGGAGGTCATCTAGTCCAACCCCCTGCTAAGGCAGGAAACCCTATACCATTTCAGGCAAATGGCTGTCCAGTCTCTTCTTAAAAACTTGCAGTGTTGGAGCATTCACCACTTCTGGAGGCAGGTTGTTCCACTGGTTAATTGTTATCACTGTCAGGAAGTTTCTCCTTAATTCCAGGTTGCTTCTCTCTTTGGTAAGTTTCCATCCGTTGCTTCTTGTCCTGCCTTTGGGCTCTTTGGAGAATAGCTTGACTCCCTCTTCTTTGGGGCAGCCCCTGAGATACTGGAACGCTGCTATCATGTCCCCCCTCATCCTTCTCTTCGTTAAACTAGACATACCCAATTCCAGCAACCGTTCCCTATATGTTTTAGTCTCCAGTCCCCTGATCATCTTTGTTGCTCTTCTCTGGACTCTTTCTAGAATCTCAACATCTTTTTTACATCGTGGTGACCAAAACTGGATGCCGTATTCCAAGCGTGGCCTTACCAAGACATTGTAAAGTGGTATTAATACTTCACGTGATCTTGATTCTATCCCTCTATCCCTCATAAATATGAATCAGTTGCCAAGCCTCTAAATTTTGATCACATGACTCCGGGGGAGCCTGCAACAATCGTAAGTGTGGAAAATGGTCACAAGTCACTTTTTCAGTGCCGTTGTAACTTTGAATGGTCACTAAGGGAATAGTTGTAAGTCAAGGATCACCTGGTAATACTAAAATTCTCCTCTCTGTCTGTTTGTCTGTTTGTGAACCTTCCGTTGGGCAAAATGGTGTCTCATAGGGTCACCATTTTTAAATCCATATACCTCAAATCGACTAACTCAGGGGTGTCAAACTCAATTTCATTGAGGGCCACATCAGCATTGCGGTTGCCCTCAGGGGGCCGGGTGGGTGTGGCCAGGGTGGGCGGGGCCTACTGGGTGGGCGGGGCCAGAGTGTGTATGGCCTGCTGGGTGGGCGTGGCCAGCTCTACATCCTTGGCATCAAGGGTGCCTATGGGGGCCTGGGCAGGAGTGGGACAGATCTGAGGGTCTCTGGCAGAAGGAGGGTCTCTGGGCCAGGGCCAAGGCAGTGGGGGCCGTTCCCTCACTGTTTCCAGGATGGCTTCACGGGCCGCATGAAACCACTTCGCGGGCCGGATCCGGCCCCCGGGCCTTGTGTTTGACATGTCTGGACTAACTTAAAGAATGTGTCCAAAGAAATGGGGCCCATGACTCCCATGGGATTGGAATAACAGAATAACAAAGTTGGAAGGGACATTGGAGGTCTTCTAGTCCAGGGGTAGGCAACCTTGGCTCTTTGATGACTCGTGGACTTCAACTCCCAGAATTCCTGAGCCAGCGTGGCTCAGCTTGGAAACCTCTCCCTTTCCCCTCAGCATGGCTGGCTCAGGAATTCTGGGAGCTGAAGTCCACGAGTCATGAAAGAGCCAAGGTTGCCTACCCGTTCTAGTCCAATCCCATGCTCAAGCAGGAGACCTTATATCATTTCAGACAAACTGTTGTCCAATCACATGTGGCCACTTCAACACCACCATGCCACCACACACTGGAGTCTGTCATAGTAATAATAATAATAATAATAATAATAATAATAATAATAATAATAATAATAATAATAATAATAATAATAATAATAATAATGATAATGAGTTGGAAGGGACCTTGGAGGTCATCTAGTCCAACCCCCTGCTAAGGCAGGAAACCCTATACCATTTCAGGCAAATGGCTGGCCAGTCTCTTCTTAAAAACTCCCAGTGTTGGAGCATTTACCACCTCTGGAGGCAGGTTGTTCCACTGGTTAATTGTTCTAACTGTCAGGAAGTTTCTCCTTAGTTCTAGGTTGCTTCTCTCCTTGACTAGTTTCCATCCGTTGCTTCTTGTCCTGCTTTCAGGTGCTTTGGAGAATAGCTTGACTCCCTCTTCTTTGTGGCAGCCTCTGAGATACTGGAACACTGCTATCATGTCACCCCTCACTCTTCGTTAAACTTGTTGTTGTTAGTTGCGAAGTCGTGTCCGACCCATCGCGAACCTATGGACAGCGTTCCTCCAGGCCTTCCTGTCCTCTACCATATTCTGGAGTCCATTTAAGCTCACGCCTACTGCTTCAGTAACTCCATTCAGTAACTCCATCGTTAAACTACACATACCCAATTCCAGCAACCGTTCCCGATATGTTTTGGCCTCCAGCCCCCTAATCATCTTTGTTGCTCTTCTCTGTACCCTTTCTAGAGTCTCAACATCTTTTTACATCGTGGTGACCAAAACTGGATGCAGTATTCCAGGTGTGGCCTTACCAAAGCATTGTAAAGTGGTATTAGTACTTCACGTGACCTTGATTCTATCCCTCTGTTAATGCAGCCTAGCACTGTGTTGGCTTTTTTGGCAGCTGCAGCACACTGCTGGCTCATATTGAAGTGATTGTCCACTAGGACTCCAAGATCCCTCTCACAGTTACTACTATTGAGCAAGGTACCACCTATACTGTACCTGTGCATTTGATTTTTCCTGCCTAAATGTATTTTGTCATTTCCTGTCAGCTTTCCCTGAGGAAATCAATGGGAAAGCCAGCAGGAAATCAGAAGTCACTCCTGCCCCACTGCATTTTTCCCCCCACCTGTGATTATTTTGTTTCTCTGTTTAGGGAAAGAAATAGCTTTGAAACAATGCCCCATGGGTCATAATACTGCAGGCTGATGAGTTGAATTAATACAGTATATATTGTTTTCAAAAGTGTTGTCTCTCCACCTGTATTTCAGTATCTGTAGCTAATATTCTTGCTTGTGCTACTACTTCCTTATATATATTTTTCCCCAAAGAGTACAATAAAGAATTGAAGGTAATAAGATCATGCAGGAATGTTCAGTCAGTCAATGACACAATACTGCAATGCAGCTCCTTAATGTAGGAATCAATGCTCTGCCTAATCATCGTACAATCATCTCTCCAGCCCTTAAATCTAAGAGAGCTTTGGGGACAAACTCTTCACAAAGGACTTTTCCAGAAAGGAGATGCAATAGGAGGTTTCACAGGGATGGGAAACCACGGAGTAGAAAAATCAGCACAGAGATTGATTCAAAGGTTCTTAAGCACCATGCAAATAAGGTTTAAAAAAAATCCACAGAAGCCTCTTTTGTGGGAAAGATAAGATTTGAGAAAGGGCAAGACAATGTTCTTTTTATACTTCGGCTGAGTAGGAAGGATTAGCTCAGAGTTCTTGAAGGAGCTTCCACGATGGTGGGAAGATTTGAACCTTGGGCCTCCAGGCTCCTAGCCCAGCAGTTCAAGTCCTTCAAGGGTCTCCATGGCTGGGACTGGGGGGGGGACTAGAACCTGGATCTCCCCACTTTCTAGTTTAGCATCGTCACTGCTATACCACAATTTCTTTAAAACGACACTTTAAATGATGGAAATTTACTTACACACACCCCATTTTCAATTTTTTGCTCCGTGTTTTGGTGGGAGAAACCAGGGCCGTTCCATTGATCCAGTGGAAAAATCAGCTCCATTGAATTTCTGCTCTTCATCTCCTTGAAATGATTGCACTCTAGCATCATAAGTATAAAAACTGACTACTAGCCTTGCTTCCCCCCCCCCTTTGCCTGTCCACCTCGTTTCCTTTTTTTGTTGTGACTTTGAAACATCCAGGGACCATATTTTATTTTATTAGGCGTACCCCAGTCACCCAAGTAAGCATTCCTAGCTAAAGCACAGAACAAATGTCCTCTGAATAAATTTGAATCTTTCCTTGGGCTATTTCCCTCCCAGAATTCCCGAGCCGGCATTTGTGCACTTCAATTCCCAGAATTCCCCAGGCAGCATTTGTGCACTTCAATTCCTGGAATATCCTAGCTAGTCAGCCATGCTAGCTGGGGAATTGTGGGAGCTGAAGTCCATGAGTCATAAAAGAGCCAAGGTTGCCTACCCCTGACCTAGCCAGCCATGCTAGCTGGGGAATTCTGGGTGTTGAAGTCTACATATAACTTAAAGTTGCTGTGATTTAGACATTTCATTAAAACAATATCATTTATTTCAACTGAATGTAAACAGGCCTTGTCTATTTTAGCTTTCCCCAATCTGACATCCACTGGATAAATTGGATTTCAACAGCCACGATTTCCCACAAAACACTTCCGTTGTTGTGAAAACGATATCGGAGACCGCCAGCCGCAAATTGTCAGCCTCTTTCACAAAGTTTGAGTGTTTTAAGGGTCAAAAGATGGTACGCCATTCAATCGAGACGGAAAATGAGGAGAATTGTACAAAAATTGGCATTTTGCAGCCGAATGTTAGCCAACTAATTTGGGCCTGCTTTGATGGGGTTATAAAAATAGTCTTCTTTCAAGGCTGAAGGCTGGACCTGGACTGTCAGCTTTTAATTTAATTTATTCCATTATTCTGGAGACAGAATTTCTTGCTGCATTCGAGCCTTCCCCTCGTATAACTTGGCTTCTCAGCCGCTTCTTTAGGCGAAGCCGAGAATCGTTTAATATCCTCCCCGCTAGCTGCCATGCCATTTACTTAAGGGTGCTTGAAGTAGGCAAGGAAGGCAGCCAAACCTGACTTTTGCTGGCAATTTTAGGAAAACAGGCTGCCGCTCAAGTGAGTCAAGCTCTCAGCTTGCAAACTAAAAACCACCGCCTCGCAGGAATCTTGGTACCCAAGACTTAACAATCCCTGGGGTTGTCGCGTCTCACATCCCAGCACACCAGGCTCCTGAAGACTCACACCGGTCCTGGTCAGGCAGCTTCTGTAGGTTATATGCGGAGTGAAACTGCCTGGCCAATAGGGTAAAAGAACACTTTCACGTGATCACATGATCCCGGAACACGGCAATCATCATAAATACATTTGCCAAGTGTCCAAGTGTCCAAATCCTGATCACGTGGTCACGGGGATGCTGCAGCAGTCATATGTGTGAAAAAAACAGTCCTAAGTCACATTTTCCAGTGCCATTGTAACTGTGGACACTGAATGAATGGTTGTAAGTCGAGAACTGCCTATACAATTACCGCAGGCAGCAGTTGAAGTCTACACACTGCACCTGGTGCAGTGGTTAGAATGCAGTATTGCAGGCTAACTCTGCCGACTGCCAGCAGTTCGATCCTGACCAGTTCAAGATTGAGTTAGCCTTCCAACCTTCTCAGGTCGGTAAAATGAGGACCCAGATTGTTGGGGAAGGGGGCAAGATGCTGGCTCTGTAGGGCACTTTAAAAAAAGGTCCGCAAAGCACTCTGAGGCGGTATATAAATCTAAGTGCTATTGCTATTGGTATTGCTATTGCGAAAACTGATCCAGAGGGAGGGTCGTTGAAATATACAAATGGTTGCAGAAATTGGATACGTCTAGTCTAATGAAAAAAAAGGACTAGGGGAGACATGATAGCAGCATTCCAGTATTTGAGGGGCTGCCACGAAGAAGAGTGGGGTCTGCCTATTCTCCAAAGCACTTGAAGGCAGGACAAGAAGCAACGGATGGAAACTAATCAAGGAGAGAAGCAACCTGGAACTAAGGAGAAATTTCCTGACAGTGAGAAAAATTAATCAGTGGAACAACCTGTCTCCAGAAGTTGTGAATGCTCCAACACTGGAGGTTTTTAAGAAGAAATTGGACACACATTTGTCTGAAATGGTACAGGGTTTTCAGCCTCAGCAGGCGGTTGGGCTATGACTGCTAAGCTTGTAAGCCGCCCTGAGTCTTCGGAGAAGGGCGGGATATAAATGGAATAAAAATAAAAAATAAAATAAAGAAGACCCCAAGAACCCTTTTGGCTCTGTTATTCTGTTATATCTATCTCACCTCTTTATTACTTACCTCCAGGTTGAGTAGACCCAGTTCTTCTCACCTCTATCCACAGAACCTCATCTTGTCCTCCACCCATTCTTAGAAGCACATTCTAGCCTGCAATTAAATGTGTTTTTCCCCCCCACTTTTCTGAGACATTTATGGGGCAAAGAAGCTTTCAGCTGGAGGCATCTCGTCTCAGCACCAACCTATGGTTTGGTAGCTTTGGACGCTCGTGAGAAATTGGAGGCTTCAATTAACTCATATTTTCTGCTGTGACACAGTGGGAATCTTTTGTCAGTTCCCCGAGAACAGATGCTCAACTGGGAGACAAGAAAAGAGAGCAAGGGTGATTTAAAAGTTAGAGAGAGAGAGAGAAAAAAATATATGAAAAGGTGAAAAGCAGCTATTGTGTGATTTGGACACAAGAAACAAGGGACATAAGCCAGCTTTTTTTGTTTTGTTTTGTTTTAATTTCCAAAAACTAGATTTCACCTCTCACTTTGCTGTATTACAGGAAAGCTGAAAAATCCGGAGGCCTGTAATTCAAAGAAAATTGCAATTTATATGGTTTTTTAATTGACAGATTATGTGACTGTGAAAAAAAAACACAACCATACTCATTATGGTTTCCTAGAATGGAACAAATGCACCAAAATAAGTTACACCTGCTTAGCTTTTGGTCTCCGCTGATGCCTGGTGCAATTATATGCGTGCCTACTCAGAAGTAACACCCACTGGATTTCGCCTTTCTGTGCACTGATTATTGTCTGTAATGTTTCTTCTGCTGTGTTTTAAGATCAAATGCTTGGCAATCTGAGATTGTCATTTAGTTTAACCAAAAAAATGGCAAAGATAAAAGTGCTTATCTTTTTATAGGGGGGAAAGGTTAGGGTTAGGAATGGACTCAGTGCAGCTTTTGTCATTTGAAAAATGAAGAAGAGAGGATTTAGGAGCCACAACTGCACCATGTAAAAAAGATGTCGAGACTCTAGAAAGGGTACAGAGAAGAGCAACAAAGATGATCAGGGGGCTGGAGGCTAAAACATATAAGGAACGGTTGCTGGAATTGGGTAGGTCTAGTTTAACGAAGAGAAGAGTGAGGGGTGACATGATAGCAGTGTTCCAATATCTCAGGGGCTGCCACAAAGAAGAGGGAGTCAAGCTATTCTCCAAAGCACCTATTTGTATTTTTTGGATTTCCAAAGCACCTGAAAGCAGGACAAGAAGCAACAGATGGAAACTAGTCAAGGAGAGAAGCAACCTAGAACTAAGGAGAAACTTCCTGACAGTCAGAACAATTAACCAGTGGAACAACCTGCCTCCAGAAGTGGTGAATGCTCCAACAGTGGAGGTTTTTAAGAAGAGACTGGCCAGCCATTTGCCTGAAATGGTATAAGGTTTTTTGCCTGAGCAGGGGGTTGGACTAGATGACCTCCAAGGTCCCTTCCAACTTATTATTATTATTATTATTATTATTATTATTATTATTATTATTATTATTATTATTATTATTATTATTATCCTTAAATCTAACACATCCATCATTAAAACCCAACAGAGCAATTTTTTAAAAAAATCTATCTAAAACCTGCTTATCAGGCAACAAAGAAACAAGCAACTACTAAATCAGTGTTTCTCAAACTTGATAATTTTTCAGATGCGTGGACTTCAACTCCCAGAATTCCCCAGCCAGATGCTTTAAGACAGACATGTCAAACTCGTGACATCACGTGACATCACGCAATGTATCGGGACAGTGCCGGCAATGGGGTGGGCGTGGCTTCTGGATGATGCATCCGGCCCGTGGGCCGGCAGTTTGACACCCCTGCTTTAAGATGTGGGACTTCAGTTCCCAGAATTCCCCAGCCGGTATGTTTTAAGATGGGTGGATTTCAACTCCCAGAATTCCGTAGCCAGTAGGCTTTAAGATATACGACTTCAACTCCCAGAATCCCCCAGCCAGCATTGCTGTGGAAGAGATGTATTCAGAGATATTTTTCAATCTTTCTTTGCAGGTGGCTTTAAGGTATGCAACTCTGATATTTCTGATGGGAATTATTTCTTTTTCTCTCACTGTTTGCCTTCTGTTTTTCCACCCTGGGCTTTGAAAATAACTGCTGCATGGACAGTAAGATGTTGACTCCAATATATTTTTTTGCCTGGAGGATTTCCCACCATATTTAACGGCCTCCATTGGACAGCCCCTCTGCTGAAAGGTTGATAGAAGGATGAACTGCTTCAGTCAGAAACAGCAAGGCAGGGAGTCGGAGGTACAAAATAGCAGAGCTGCTCAATTTGTAGAGGAACTAAAATTTTATTGGGCCTTATCTTCAACAGTTCTGCTTAAGTTGATAGGAATAGTCTGTATTCTTGTTATTTTTAGAGTAAGAGATTAATATATTTGTAACTATACAGAAGAAAAGGGGCAGCTATCCTTTTTCTATTCCTCCCTCCCTCCTTCCTCTCTTCCTTTCTTCCTTTCTCCCTCCTCCCTCCATTTCTTTTTTCCTCCCTCCCTCCTCCTCCTCAACCTTGCCAACTACAAGATGTGTGGACTTCAACTCCCAGTATTCCCTAGCCAGCATTTGTGGACTTCAACTCCCAGAATACCCCAACCAGCATTCGTGGAATTCAACTCCCAGAATTCCCCAGCCAGCATTTGTGGACTTCAACTCCCAGAAATCCCCAGCCAGCATTTGTGGACTTCAACTCCCAGAAATCCCCAGCCAGCATTTGTGGACTTCAACTCCCAGAATTCTCCAGCCAGCATTTGTGGACTTCAACTCCCAGAAATCCTCATCCAGCATTTGTGGACTTCAGCTCCCAGAATTCCCAAATCAAATGCATAGTCTTCAGCTCCCAGATTTCCCCAGCCAGCATGCCAGCTGAGGAATTCTGGAAGTTGAAGTCTGATTCCCTGCTTGTTGTCACCATCTTGACTTCTTGACACCTGCCTGCAGATATCCTTGATTATCTCAAATCCTGACCTTACCCGGATGCTCCGTTAAGCCCTTTTCCCGCCATCCATCCTCAACGATAATAGAATTTTAACCTTTATGCAATTTCTATTGATCTGTCCAGTAGTCCAGGATTTATCCAGCTCTGTTTGACTGCAACTTCTTAGATCCCATTTAAATATATTACAAAAAACTCCTGATCCATGGCCCAGCGGAATAGTCTCCGTGTGGGGGGGATTGTAGCTCTCCATCTCTGGAGATTTTTAAGAAGAAACTGGGTAGTCATTTCTCAAGAAGGTAGAATTGGTTTTCCTGCAGAGGGGTGGACTAGATGATCCCTGGGGGTGCTACCTTCCAACGGTACGGTTTGGATTCCGAATAAACCTAAACAGATTCATTCTGAAATATCTGTGCTATATTCCCTCCAGGGGTACGGGGGGGGGGGATGTATGCACAAACATCCCTGTGTGATATGCTCAGCTTTGCGGTGTTTTTTTTTTGTGTGTGTGGTCCCCCCCCATTCTCGAGAGCCACAGGCACCAAAGTATTCATTTTCTATTTTCCCTTTCCTAAATTGATTGGTATCAGCTTTCAGTGGCAAAACTGTGCTTGAATCTTCTTAGGAGAGCAGCAACACATACACACACACACATAAACATACACATACAGAGTAAACAAACTAGAATAATGTTAGCACAAAAAACGGAATATATCACATTCGGAAAGGAGGTTTTTTTTCTTCTTCTTGATTGAACCAACAAAGCATCAGGTAATGCTGAAACATGCAGGGAAATAAAACAAGAACATCAACAAAGAGCAAACACACACACACAAACACACACACACACACATGTGCATCCAAGAAAATGAAATTCAGTGTAGAGAAAAGTAAAGTTTTACACTTAGACAAGAAAAACCAAATGTACAGGTATAGGATACCTTGCTCAATAGTAGTAACTGTGAGAGGGATCTTGAAGTCCTAGTGGACAATCACTTAGATATGAGCCAGCCGTGTGCTGCAGCTGCCAAAAAAGCCAACACAGTGCTAGGCTGTATTAACAGAGGAATAGAATCAAGACCACATGAAGTGTTAATACCACTTTACAAAACCTTGGGAAGGCCACGCTTGGAATACGGCATCCAGTTTTGGTCACCACGATGTAACAAAGTTGTTGAGACTCTAGAAAGAGTGCAGAGAAGAGCAACAAAGACGATTAGGGGACTGGAGGCTAAAACTTACAAGGAACATTTGCTGGAATTGGGTATGTCTAGTTTAATGAAGAGAAGGACGAGGGGGGACATGATAGCCGTGTTCCAGTATCTCAAGGGCTGCCCCAAAGAAGAGGGAGTCAAGCTATTCTCCAAAGTGCCTGAAGGCAAGACAAGAAGCAACGGATGGAAACTAATCAAAGAGAGAAGCAACCTGGAACTAAGGAGAAATTTCCTGACAGAACAATTAATCAGTGGAAGGTTTTGCCTCCAGAAGTTGTGAGTGCTCCATCATTTTAAAAAGAGATTGGACAACTATTTGTCTAAAATGTTATAGTGTTTTCTGCCTGAGCAGCAGGTTGGACTAGAAGACCTCCAAGGTCCCTTACAGCTTTATTTTATTGTTGTTGTTGTTGTTATAATATCAAATCACATCAAACTGTTAAAATTCCACTGATTAAAACATTAAACAAATCCTTGGATTTTGCTCTTCTGATCTTAAGATATGTTCATAAACACTTACGTTAAGGAGTAGTACAAGCATTTCCACTGTCCAGATTTCAATATTTTGACCCAGAACAGCATTTGTACAAATAAAAACAGAGCATTGGAGAAAATGGCCCTAAGGCAGTTAAGAAATGGTGTTAGATAGGAATAAAGGTAAAGGTAAAGGTTCCCCCCGCACATGCGTGCTAGTCGTTTCCAACTCTAGGGGCCAGTGCCCATCTCCGTTTCAAAGCCAAAGAGCCAGCGCTTGTCCGAGGATGTCTCCGTGGGTCATGTGGCCGGCATGACTAGACGCCGAAGGCGCACGGAACGCTGTTACCTTCCCACCATAGTGCTCCCTATTGTTCTACTTGCATTTTTTATGTGCTTTGAAACTGCTAGGTTGGCAGAAGCTGGGACGCGTAACAGGTGCTCACTCTGCTACACGGCACTCGGGATTCGACCCGCCAAACTGCTGACCTTCTGATCGACAAGCTCAGCGTCCTAACCCACTGAGCCACCATGTCCTATATAGATAGGAATACAGGTAACTTATACGTCTTAAAGTCATCCAGCTACCTTTCATGTCTAAGGCAGGACTAGAATTCCCAATCTCCTGGTGAATGGCCCAAAGTCACCCAGTTGGCTTTCTTGCCTGAGGCGGGACTATGGTAGAATTCACCTTCTCCCACTTTCTAGCCTTTCACCAAACTATCCTGCTTTTAGGATAGCTCCGTTTGTTTCTCGGCATCCTTTTTCTTATTCCCCCAAGCCCCATTGTGTGCCTTTCCCCCTTCCTTACAAATGGAAGCACAGAAGATGACCCCCATCCTCTAACTCCTAGGGGACAATGGGGCACATGGTATTTCAATTATTATTTCACACAGGCAGGCAGGCAAATTTAAAAAAAAAAGCCCAGCAAAGTTTCATCCTGTTGCTTAGCAACCCACTGGGGGGGGGCAAAGCCTCTGCAGACCTCTGATGGTTAGTTGTTGGGATTTTTTTGTGTGTGTCTGTTTGAGGTGGGTGAGGCTGGTGAAAGAGAACCAGGGATTTTTTTGGGGAGAAAGAGGCCACCTCTGTCCCCATCGGTCATCACGGTGACTGGAATTGGCCTCTTCCCGCTACACGGGACCCCAAGGCAGTCTAAATCCCTGGGGTTCCCACTAGACGTTGTCCTTCTGCAAAACAAAATCGACCTTAAGTCTCTAGTCCCTTTGCTTTTGAGGCACAGCAGCCAAAGAGCCATCCGATGCATTTTTCCCCCTCCATCCCATCGTCAAGGAGAATTGCACATTCTTTTCCACTGCATTATACAGGTTGACCGCACGCAGCCGAGCTATTTCTTACGATGGGGGAATTAAATGATCCAAATAAAACATTTGTTTCTTTGGGAGACTTATACGGCCGTCCACTTATTCACAGCTGCAGGAAGTGGCACTGGGAAATGTTTTTCACATTTATGACCATTGCAGCAATCCCACGTGACACGCTCAGAATTCAGGACACCTGGCAACTGACTCAGGTGTTGAGGCAAAGCTCGCTTAACAAAGGTCTCACTGAACAACAGAAATGTTGGGCTGTGGGGGTCGTCAGTCGGGGACCATCTGTAAAAACAACAAAATATCGAAGCAACCATTAAAATGTGCGCGTGTGTGAATTAGCTCCTTTGCCCACAGTGCAGACAGAAGCAGGAAGAGATTTTTATCCAGACTGTAGCTTGGGGTGGAATTAAGTCGTTCCTCCTCAGCCGTGCGTGCAAGCTGCAGTTCTTTGCTATTTTTTTAAATTACTTTTTGTTAAGAACCAGGCATCCTTCACTAAAAGACCAGAGTGAATGAAAAAAACACCTGTTTTTGGCTGTTCTTGCTTGGAACTCAAAAGCCCGCAAGGATCTCTTCGGGACTTTCCTTCCCCCTCCCCCTCCCAGGTCTCCAACTTCCTCATTTTTTAAAAAAAAAATTGCTTATCCTTTTTCATCTCTGCTTTTCCCTCGCTGGACTTGCCTACGAAAAGAAGTCTGAAAAGAACAAATATAAAATGGGCTTTCAAAGGCAGTGGGGTGGAGATGGAGAGCGAAAAGATGGGGTGGCGGGGAAGATAAATTTACATTCTGCTGCTGTGATAGGGGGAAAACAGGAGGTGGAGGGCAAGAAAGTCAAGATGGTGGCCATCACAGTGCGATTAAAGTTCTGCTCTGCTTTATTGTGTGTTGCATATTTAACTGGGATGGCAGCCGCCATTTGGATTAATTAAACCCCCCTCTCTGACATCTCTGACGATTATTACCATCATTCCCAGTTCTTCGTGGAAGCCACAATGACATCATACAAGCCACAATAGCATGAGGCAAACATACTGTGGAAAGAAAAATCTTCATCAGGGTCCAGACCAAGCCGGGAATAAACAACATGAAGACTGCTTTAGAAAGAAGGTTGCAGTTTATTGAAGAGGAGAGCCAGACAGAAAGATGGCTCTGGGAAAAACTGATCACATGGAGTAGGGAGTGGTGGGTTTTATCCCTTCTTGGGCTTTTGTTTGGAGTTGTTCCTGTGGCATGAACTTTGACCTGAGCCTGAGTGTGCCTTTCTGGTATTCTGATGGTGGTGGGTTAATCCTATTATGTCCCAAAGGTCATATCCTGCTTCCCTAGGGCTGTGGCTGATGACTGTTGGATTTTTTGGTGCGAGGAATTGTTGATTCTAGGGATGTTTGTCTTTCTAATCCCAGCTTCCTGACTCCAATCTTTCTGGCAAGATTATCACATCTGCATTTCTGCAGACCTGGTTTCTGTTTGGGGCAGAGAGACTTGGTGGCGGGGTTTCTGCCTTTAAGATCCTTTGAGGAAATATATTCTGCCTTTTTAATATTTCCCAAAATATTTCTTTTTCTGGATTCTTCCCACAATACAAACTACATACAGGTCAGTCCTCGACTTACAACCATTTGTTTAGTGACTGTTTTGAAGTTACAGATATCCTTACAATGAGGAATGGAGGGGATTGAGAGGGAGGGGCTGGCCCAGAGGTAGCCAATGAGCTTCCATGACTGAAGTATCCAATGGCAGAAACCAACAGAAATGCAAATGTAATAATCCTTTCAGAAAGATCGCAGCCTTCCAGCTAGAAACTGAAGAGATTAGGAAAACAAGGACACCTGAAATCTACATAAAAAGGTAAAGGTTCCCCCGCACATGCATGCTAGTCGTTTCCGACTCTAGGGGCTGGTGCTCATCTCCATTTCAAAGCCGAAGAGCCAGCGCTTGTCCGAGGACGTCTCCGTGGTCATGTGGCCAGCATGACTAGACGCCAAAGGCGCACGGAACGCTGTTACCTTCCCACTGCAGTGGTCCCTATTTTTCTACTTGCATTTTTACGTGCTTTCGAACTGCTAGGTTGGCAGAAGCTGGGACGAGTAACAGGCGCTCACTCTGTTACGCGGCACTCGGGATTCGACCCGCCAAACTGCCGACCTGATCGACAAGCTCAGCGTCCTAACCCACTAAGCCACTGTGTCCCTTCTTAAAATCTACATAACCCCACTCAAATTCTAAGGACAGGAGACATAATAGGATTATTAACCCACCAATACCAAAAGGGCACGCTCAGACTCAGGTCAAAGTTCATGCCACAGGAAATGCAAAAGGCTCTAACAGGAACAGGAAACAACCTCAAGAGCCCCAGAAGGTATAAAAACCCACCACTCTGCTCCATGTGGTCACTTTTTTTTCTAGAGGAATCTTTCTGTCTGGCTCTCCTCTTCAATAAACTACAACCTTCTTTCTGAAGCAGACTCCATGTTGTTAATTCCCGGCTTGGACTGGACCCTGATGAGGACTTTTCTTTCAACATTACTGTCTCTTCCTCCAGTGTTTGGGGCCAGTAGAGCAGATTCTTTTCTCACTTTTATTACACACACACACACACACACACACACACACACACACAAGAGAGCCAGTTTGGTGCAGTGGTGAAGACACCAGGCTAGGAATCAGGAGGTTGGGTGTTCTAGTTTCGCCTTTGGCGTAAAGCCAGTCTTGGGCCAGTCACTTTCTCTCGGCCCTAAGAAGGAGGCAGCGGGAAATCACTTCAGAAAAACTCTCGCCAAAAAAACTGCAGGGACTGGTAGAGCCAGTCCCCGAGGATCAAACACAATTAAACAGAAGAGGGGGAAAAAGTGTATATATAGTATAAACGCAAGTGTATTTGTACTGTACACAGGCGCGTATATTACTTGGCGTTTTTTCTGGCTTGGTTTTATGCCACCCAGGGTCACATTGCGGAGTTGGGTGGCCTTAGAAAACTAGGAAAGAAGAAAAAGAGAGGGGGAGGAAGGAAGGAAGGAAGGAAGGAAGGAAGGAAGGGAGGGAGGGAGGGAGGGAGGGAGGGAGGGAGGGAGGGAAGGAAGGACTAATATTATCTCCATGTCTTTAACAATTTTTCCAATAATTTCTTTTGCCAAATTTCTCTAGCCACATTCAGATGCAACAAGTCTTTGCAAATTGTTCATGCCTATCCACCTCCGCCTCCTCTTCCTCTCCCTTTAAGCCTATCGCTATCTTAAACGAGCCTTCTGATCCTTGGCTAAAATGTTCTTGGGTGATATAAGAAGCCTGGAAAATCTACTCACTCTGTTCTTCCTAGTATTTCATTCCCCCCTCCCCCTGCCCCCGCAACGCTGCCGAGTTGCTCAACCGGACCATCTGTGTTTGGAAAGCCTTTCGCTCGGAGACGGGCAAAGTTGTGTGTGCAGTTCCACGCTTTCCTGTTTCAGCTGGCTGCCACTTTCTAAAAAGGAATTAATTCCCTCTTCCGTCGCTGCCACGGCCTTGTCTAACCGTTGACTGTATCCCACTTCAAGTGAGCATCCTTCAGCCATCAACTCTCGACCCCAGTGCTCTACTCAGCCTCCGAATGTCTTTGCGGAAGCCAAAAACACAGCAGCAAAAATTTCCTGGTGGGATACAGTGGTGGAATTCAGCCGGTTTGCACCACTTCGGCAGAACTGGTAGCTAACTTTTGTTGCCCAGGCCCAGAATGGACTTCCTGAAGCAGCATCCAAACAGAGAACCAGTTGTTCACATATTTGAACCCCACCACTGGGGTCAATCTGTTCTCCAAAGCTCCTGAAGGCAGGACAAGAAGCAACGGATGGAAACTAATCAAGGAGAGAAGCAACCTGGAACTCAGGAGAAACTTCCTGACACTGGAAACAATTACAGATGGTCCTTGAGTGACAAAAGTTCACTTAGTGACCTTTCAAAGTTACGATGACGCTCAAAAAGTGACTTATGACCACTTTCACACTTACGATTGTTCCAGCCTCCCCACGGTCACGTGATCAAAATTCAGACCCTTGGCCACTGACTCGTATTTATGACGGTTGCAGTGTCCCAGGGCCACATGATCCCCTTTTGTGACCTTCTTATAAGCCAAGTCAGGGGAACAACTGGATTCACTTCACAACTGTGTTGTTAACAACCGCAGTGATTCACTAAACAACTCTGGCAAGAAAAGTTGTAAAATGGGGCAAATTCACTTAGCAAATGTTTTGCTTAGCAACAGAAACTTTGGGCTCCATTGTGGTCATAAGTTACGGACTACCTGTAATTAGTGGAAAGATTTGCCTCCAGAATTTGTGGGTGCTCCATCATTACAGGTTTTTAAGAAGAGACTGGACAGCCATTTGTCTGAAATGGTATAGGCCAGGGGTAGGCAACCTTGGCTCTTTTATGACTCGTGGACTTCAACTCCCAGAATTCCTAAGCCAGCCATGCTGAGGGGAAAGGGAGAGGTTTCCAAGCTGAGCCACGCTGGCTCAGGAATTCTGGGAGTTGAAGTTCACGAGTCATAAAAGAGCCAAGGTTGCCTACCCCTGGCCTAGGCCTAGGCCACCTTATGACTCGTGGACTTCAACTCCCAGAATTCCTGAGCCAGCCATGCTGAGGGGAAAGGGAGAGGTTTCCAAGCTGAGCCATGCTGGCCCAGGAATTCTGGGAGTTGAAGTTCACGAGTCATAAAAGAGCCAAGGTTGCCTACCCCTGGCCTAGGCCTAGGCCACCTTACGACTCGTGGACTTCAACTCCCAGAATTCCTGAGCCAGCCATGCTGAGGGGAAAGGGAGAGGTTTTCAAGCTGAGCCATGCTGGCTCAGGAATTCTGGGAGTTGAAGTTCACGAGTCATAAAAGAGCCAAGGTTGCCTACCCCTGGCCTAGGCCTAGGCCACCTTATGACTCGTGGACTTCAACTCCCAGAATTCCTGAGCCAGCCATGCTGAAGGGAAAGGGAGAGGTTTCCAAGCTGAGCCATGCTGACTCAGGAATTCTGGGAACTGAAGTCCACGAGTCATAAAAGAGCCGAGGTTGCCTACCCCTGGTATAGGGTTTCCTGACTGAGCAGGGGGTAGGACTAGAAGACCTCCAAGGTCCCTTCCAACTTTATCATTATTATCATTATCATTATTATCGTTATTATCATTACTTTTGCCACCGCCTGGGTAGCAAAACCTTAGGCATGAAATACACTGGGTGACTTTGGGCCAATCACCAAGAGACAGTGAGTTCTAGTCTTACCTTAGGCACAAAAGGCAGCTGGGTGACCTTGAGACAGTCACTCGCATTCAGCCCAACTCACTCACAGGTTTGTTGTTGTGGGGAAAATTGGGGGAGGAAAGTTGTGTTGGGTATGTTTGCCACCTTGAGTTATTTGTAAAAAATAATAGACAGGATACAAAAAGGGAGGGAGGGAGGGAAGGAGAGAAAGAAAGAAAGAAAGAAAGAAAGAAAGAAAGAAAGAAAGAAAGAAAGAAAGAAAGAAAGAAAGAAAGAAAGAAAGAAAGAAAGAAAGAAAGAAAGAAGGAAGGAAGGAAGGAAGGAAGGAAGGAAGGAAGGAAGGAAGGAAGGAAGGAAGGAAGGAAGGAAGGAAGGAAGAAAAAAAAGAAAGAAAGAAAGAAAGAAAGAAAGAAAGAAAGAAAGGAAGGAAGGAAGGAAGGAAGGAAGGAAGGAAGGAAGGAAGGAAGGAAGGAAGGAAGGAAGGAAGGAAGGAAGGATATGTCTGCAAATTCCCTGGTTATCCCTTAGTCCCGAAATGAGCATCCAAACATGTTCTGCAAAAGACTCTCCTCTTTTGAAATAAAGACCCTTATTCTTTTCCATCAAACTGAATAATTCCAGGGCACAGCTTGTTCTCCTGGGATTTCCAACTGTCTTCTTTCTACATTCTTTTGGCCCCTTCCTGGGATTCAAAGCTGGGCTGAACCTTAATCAGCCCTTGATTATGCAGCCTTGATTTGAAAACAAAATGCAAAAAACAAAACACTTTCAATGCCGCACAGGACTTTCGGTGGGCACCCAAGGAACCCATCCATGTAAGACAGGAACACAGGTACAAAGATGGCGAGAAATTCTGCTTTGCTTTCCTTATTCCCACAGAACAGAACAATGGTTCTGTGCATCTCTGCAAGCTGGTGAATTACTGGGTGACAACTGAGAACAAAATAAAAAAAGAATAGCATTCCAAACAGAACACAAGGATAAGTCAAGAGGAATTTTTTTTAAAAAAAAAACAAAACAACTCCTTTTCTGTTTATTTTTTTTTAAATCCCATTTATATCCCGCCCTTCTCCGAAGACTCAGGGCGGCTTGCAAGCTTAGCAGTAGCCTTCATTCTATGTATATGCCTGCTTATTAGGGCTTTCACACACACCCCCAAGCGGCATTATTACAAAGTCAGCTTAATTGCCCCCAACAATCTGGGTCCTCATTTTACCTACCTCGGAAGGATGGAAGGCTGAGTCAACCTTCAGCCTGGTGGGACTCGAACCTGCACTAATTGCAGGCAGCTGGTGTTACTGAAGGAGGCATTAGCCCACTGCTCCACCAAGGTTGCTTTTCCTTGAGGGTTGTTTTTTTTTGGGGGGGGGAGTGGGTTCTGAAACAAGAGACCAGCAGAAGAAAAGGCAGTCTGATGGAGAAACCAGCGTGGAAACAAAAACGCTGATTCTCAAAAAAAAAGAGAGAGAGAATGAAAGGAACAAAGGCCCAGGAGTAGCCTTGAAGGGGGAAAATGGGGGGGGGGCTTTTTGCCTTCATAATTTACAAAGTGGTTACTGCCTCCGTTCTGGACAGGCCAAGTCAGAAAGTCTGGAGGATTTGAAGGCAGGACAAGAAGCAAGGGATGGAGGCTGATCCAGGAGGGAAGCAACCTAGAGCTAAGGAGAAACTTCCTGACAGTGAGGACAATTCACCTTTGACCTGCCTGCCTGGGACCCACTGAAGAGCTGACAGGACTAGATGAGCTTGTCCTTGGTAATTTTAAGACTTCTGGACTTCAACTGCCAGAATTGCTCAGCCAGCTGAGGAAGCCTCCTGGACTAGGTGATCTCTGGGTTCCCTTCCATCATTCCAACTATATGAAAATGAAAGGCTCCAAATTACAGCCAGTAGCAGCAGCAGAAGCTTTTATTGATCTTTCTTTCTTTCTTTCTTTCTTTCTTTCTTTCTTTCTTTCTTTCTTTCTTTCTTTCTTTCTTTCTTTCTTTCTTTCTTTCTTTCTTTCTTTCTGTCTTTCTTTCTTCCTTCCTTCCCTTCCTTCCTCTCCCTCTCCTACTCCCCTTCCTTCCTTCCTTCCTTCCTTCCTTTCTTTCTCCTTCCTTCCTTCCTCTCCCTCTCCTACTCCCCTTCCTCCCTCCCTTCCTTCCTTTCTTCCTTCCTTCCTTCCTTCCTCTCACTCTCCTACTCCCCTTCCTTCCTTCCTTCCTTCCTTCCTTCCTTCCTTCCTTCCTTCCTTCCTTCCTCTCTCTCTCCTACTCCCCTTCCTTCCTTCCTTCCTTTCTTTCTCTCTTCCTTTCTTCCTTTCTTTCTTCCTTTCTTTCTTTCTTTATTTATTTATTTCTTTCTCCTTCCTTCCTTTCTTCCTTCCTCTCCTCCTCGTCTTCCTTCCTTTCCTTTCCTTTCCTTTCCTTTCCTTCTTTCTTTCCCAGATCCCCATTTCCACCTTCTATCCTTGACCACACAGATAAATTGGCAATAAAAGCAACCAATGAAGGCTATCGATGGCGTGGGAGCTATTAATTTCCCTGTTTTTCCCTGCCCACATTCCATAAGGCCAGGCTCCTTGAGTGGGGTTCTATTCAGACTCTTCCCTTTGTGTGGCGTTCAAGTGGAGGCTCTTGGAAGCAGGAGCACCTCGAGTCTCCCCGTTTCTGGATCAGGGCCCAGCTCTTGGATCAGGGAAGGCAAACAGCTGCAGGGCCAACTCAGTCCCAGAATAGCTCCCACTCCTGCTCGCTGCATTCCTCCATATGGCCTAGCATCTGGCCAGCCACATGTTCCCTGGCGCTCTTCTTTCAGCCTCGCCCCCCCCCCACTCCTCCTTGGCAGGGCTTCCCCGAGCACAGTGAGAGAAAGAAGCTTGCCAGGACTTTGTGTTGGCGAAGGAACCCATCACACCAGCTGCTGCTGCTGCCTGGGATCAGAAAAGAGAGCAGAGTTTCTACCGTAGCAGGATTCCAGGATGTCCGGATGGGACATGTGGCAGCTAAGAGTGCACAGGGGAAGTTGACAAGGTAGGCAGAAGAAGGATGAAGCACCAAGAGGAATGGAAACAGACTGTCCCAGCTGATGGATGTCTAAAAGCCCCTGGCAATCCCCTGAAGGCTCATGATTGCCTGCTGATGGCATGTCAAACTCGCAACGTCAAGTAATGTCGCGCCACGTGTCGGAGCTGTTTCGCCATTGCTGGCAATGGGGTGGGCGTGGCTTCCCAATGACGTGTCCAGCCGGCGGACTGGCAGTTTGACACCCCTGGTAGCAGTAAATGCGAGAGGGATCTCGGAGTCCTAGTGGACAATCACTTAAATAGGAGCCAGCCGTGTGCTGCAGCTGCCAAAAAAGCCAACACAGTGCTAGGCTGCATTAACAGAGGGATAGAATCAAGATCACGTGAAGTGTTAATACCACTTTACAAGGCCTCAGTAAGACCATACCTGGAATACTGCATCCAGCTTTGGTCACCATATTATAAAAAAGATATAGAGACTCTGGAAAGAGTGCAGAAACAAGCAACCAAGATGATTAATGTTAAATAGTGGGTTCTTGGGTGCAGGAATGACGACGCGAGGCTGTGCACAGGATAACTCATACTTTTATTTCTTGCTGGAACTGTACTGAAGCAAGGGCTGCAACCAGCCGCAATATATAGTCTAGCAGCCAATAGGTTTGAACCAACCATTGCTGCCTGGGGCTAGCCAATTGCAGGACAGGAGACAGTTAGTCTGGGTTGTTGGAGAGACGTTAGCTGCTCCAGCAACCCACGTGGTGTAACACAAGAGCCCAGTACATAACAATTGAGGCAGGGTCTGGAGGCCAGAACGTATGAAGAATGGTTGCAGGAATTGGGGATGTCTAGTCTAGTGAAAAGAAGGAGTAGGGGTGACATGAGAGCAGTCTTCCAGTATCTCAGGGGCTGACACAAAGAAGAGGGAGTCAAGCTATTCTCCAAAGTGCCTGAAGGCAGGACAAGAAACAATGGATAGACACTAATTAAGGAGAGAAGCAACCTGGAAATAAGGAGGAATTTCCTGGCAATGAGAACAATTAATCAGCAAGACACTAGAATAGAATAGAATAGAATAGAATAGAATAGAATAGAATAGAATAGAATAGAATAGAATAGAATAGAATAGAATAGAATAGAATAGAATAGAATAGAATAGAATAGAATAGAGCTCAACGGGACCTTGGAGGTCTTCTAGTCCAGCCTCCTGCTCAAGCAGGAGGACCTATACCAGGGCTTTCCAACCAGTGGTACGGGTACCACCTGTGGTACATTGGCACCTGGCAGGGGGTACGCGACCATCCTAGAAAAGTGGTAGCGGGAGAGGGGAATGAGCTGAACCGGTGGCAGCACCGCCCAAGCCTGAGCGAGAGATGGCCGGAGCTGCAGGGCTGTCAGGGTTCAGCGGAAGCGCCAGGATCAGCATCAGGCTCCAGCTGGAGCTCAGCATTGATCCTGGAGCTTCTGCTGAGCCCAGAAGAAGCACCAATCAGCTGGAATGTTGCAGCATCTTCAGGGTCTTGTGATTTACATTCAGATGCTGGGCAACTGATTCATATTTATGACGGTCACAGTGTCCCAGGGTCATGTGAAGTGACCAAAACCTGCTGCAACCACCCAGTAGATGGGGGGGGGAATAAAAACCAAACACCCTCACCCCACCCCACCCCCGCTGCCAATCCTCAACAGAAATGCTCACGACAATGAAAACCTCGGACAGGAGGAAGAGCACCGCCATCTCAGACAAGTGACTGTCTAGTCTCTTCTTAAAAATCTCCAGTGATGGAGCACCCACAATTTCTGGTGGCAAGCTGTTCCACTGGTTAATTGTCCTGTCATGAAGTTTCTCCTTAATTCCAGGTTGCTTCTTTCTTTGCTCAGTTTCCAACTATTGTTTCTCGTCCTTCCCCTCTGGTGCTTTGGTGAATAACGTGACCTCCTCTGCCTTGTGGCAGCCCCTCACGGCTATCATGTCTTCCCTATTTCTTCTTTTCTTTAGACTAGCCAAACCCAAGTCCCGCAGCCGTTCTTCGCATGTTTTGGTCTCCAGGCCTTTGATCATCTTAATTGCTCTTCTCTGATTTTTTCCCAAACTCTCAACATCTTTTTTGTGACATGGTGACCAAAATTGGCTGCAGTATTCCAGGTGTGGCCTTACTAAGGCTTTATAAAGCAGTATAGTACTTCACATGATTTTGATTCTATGCCTCTATTTATACAACCCAGGATTGTATTTGTTGTTGTTGTTAGCTGCAAAGTCGTGTCCGACCCATCGCGACCCCATGGACAACGTTCCTCCAGGCCTTCCTGTCCTCTACCATCTTCTGGAGTCCATTTAAGCTCACGCTTACTGCTTCAGTGACTCCATCCCGCCACCTCATTCTCTGTCATCCCCTTCTTCTATTGCCCTCAGCCTTTCCCAGCATTAGGTTCTTCTCCAGTGAGTCCTTCCTTCTCATTAGGTGGCCAAAGTATTTGAGTTTCCACTTCAGGATCTGGCCTTCTAAAGAGCAGTCAGGGTTGATCTCTAGGACTGACCAGTTTGATCGCCTTGCAGTCCAAGGAACTCGCAGGAGTCTTCTCCAGCACCATAGCTCAAAGGCCTCAACCCTATGGACAGTACCAAAAGGATTGTATTAGACTAATAGATAAACATCAGCGGCAGGATTTTCTTGTCCTATACTCCTAAGCTCCTTCTGGGAGCTTATTATAGGCCCCATAGACAGGAAGAAGACACGGTGAGTTCTTTCTGCATCACATAACCACACAAAGAAGTGTGTGATACAATAATGGGTAGTTGCAATTACCTTGACACCTTCTGGGAATCTAATAATTCAAGAGTCAAAGGTCCAGCCAATTGTCCTCACTTTCTGACATTTTTATTTGTCAGAAGGGGGAAGGAAAAGCAAGGGACCCTGCTGTCCTAAATCTAATGTCCACCAGCAGGCAAGAATTGGTTTGAAGAAGTGAAGGCGATTGATTATCCTGGGGCAAAGGGATTGTGTGCGATCCTTAAATTGAGGACACACACAGGGCAAGAGGAACTGGGAAGACTTAAGAGCAGAAGAGCAAAATCCAAGGATTTGTTTAATGTTTTAATCAGTGGAGTTTTAACAGTTTGATGTGATTTGATATTATAACAACAACAATAATAAAATAAAGCTGGAAGGGACCTTGGAGGTCATCTAGTCCAACCCCCTGCTCAGGCAGGAAACCCTATACCATTTCAGACAAATGGCTGTCCAATCTCTTCTTAAAGACTTCCAGTGTTGGAGCATTCACAGCTTCTGGAGGCAGGTCGTTCCACTGGTTAATTCTTCTAACTGTCAGGAAGTTTCTCCTTAGTTCTAGGGTTCTAGGTTGCTTCTCTCTTTGATGAGTTTCCATCCATTGCTTCTTGTCCTGCCTTCAGGGGCTTTGGAGAATAGCTTGACTCCCTCTTCTTTGGGGCAGCCCCTGAGATACTGGAACACGGCTATCATGTCTCTTCATTAAACTAGACATACCCAATTCCAGCAACTGTTCCTTGTACGTTTTAGCCTCCAGTCCCCTAATCAAATTTGTTGCTCTTCTCTGTACCCTTTCTAGAGTCTCAACATCTTTTTTACATCGTGGTGACCAAAACTGGATGCAGCATTCCAAGTGTGGTCTTCCCAAGGCATTGTAAAGTGGTATTAACACTTCACGTGATCTTGATTCTATCCCTCTGTTAATGCAGCCTAGCACTGTGTTGGCTTTTTTGGCAGCTGCAGCACACGGCTGGCTCATATTGAAGTGATTGTCTACTAGGACTCTGAGATCCCTCTCACAGTTACTACTATTGAGCAAGGTACCACCTATACTATATCTGTACATTTGGTTTTCCTTGCCTAAATGTAGAACCTTACTTTTTTCACCATTGAATTTCACTTTGTTAGATAGCGCTGAGTGTTCAAGTCTGTCTAGATCCTCCTGTATCTTAAGCCTGTCTTCTGGAGTGTTGACTATTCCTGCAAATTTGATGAGTTCCCCATCTATCCCCTCATCCAAATCGTTGATGAAGATGTTGAAGAGCACTGGGCCCAGAACAGAGCCCTGGGGCATCCCACTACATACTTCCCTCCATGTAGATGCAGTTCCATTGAGGACCACACGCTGAGTATGGCCAGTCAGCCAGCTACGAATCCATCTGGTGGTGATGCTGTCTAACCCGCATTTTTCTATCTTATCAAGTAGTTGTTTATGATCTACTTTATCAAATGCCTTACTGAAGTCCAAGTAAATTATATCTACAGCATTCCTCTGGTCCACTAATTTTGTCACTTGGTCAAAGAATGCAATAAGAATTGTCTGACATGATCTGTTTTTGACAAACCCATGTTGGCTTTTAGTAATGACTTTGTTTGCATCAAGGTGTTCGCTGATTTGTTGTTTGATTATCTTTTCCAGAATCTTCCCAGGTATTCAGGTCAGGCGGATAGGTCTGTAATTTCCTGGATCCATTTTTTTTTCCTTTTTTGAAGATGGGAACTACATCAACTCTTTTCCAGTCCTCCGGTAGTTCCCCAGTGCTCCAGGATCTTTGAAAAATATAGCTCAGTGGTTCTGAGATCACGTCTGCCAGTTCCTTGAGAACTCTGGGGTATAATCCATCTGGTCCTGGTGATTTGAACTCGTCTAGGCTGGACAGGTGCTCACTTACCATTTTCTTGCCTATTTTAACTTGCGTTTCTATTCTGTTTTTATGGCACTGTTTTTGATAGGTTGGACTGTTTTATCCCTTTGTGTAAAGACAGATGCAAAAAACGAGTTAAAGAGTTCTGCTTTCTCCCTGTTGCTTGTCACCTTCTTGCCACTTTCCCCCACTAATGGACCAATCATTTCCTTAACTTTTTTCTTGTTTTTTACATGTTGAAAGAAGCTTTTTTTTTGTTATCTTTGATTTTGGTCGCAAGCCTTAGTTCATTTTGAGCCTTAGCTTTCCTCACTTCATCTTTGCAGGCTCTTTCTTTCTTTCTTTCTTTCTTTCTTTCTTTCTTTCTTTCTTTCTTTCTTTCTTTCTTTCTTTCTTTCTTTCTTTCTTTCTTTCTTTTTCTTCCTCCCTCCCTCCCTCTCTGTCTCTTTCTTTCTTCTTTCTTTCTTTTTTCCTTCCTTCCTTCCTTCCTTCCTTCCTTCCTTCCTTCCTTCCTCCCTCCTTCCCTCCCTCCCTCCCTCCCTCCCTCCTTCCCTCCCTCCATTCCTCTTTCTTTCTTTCTTTCTTTCTTTCTTTCTTTCTTTCTTTCTTTCTTTCTTTCTTTCTTTCTTTCAACTGGTGCGAACTGGCTGAATCCCACCACTTAGTTTGTCCTGGGTGTGGAAGTGTTTGTGTGTATGTGCTGATTCTAAGGTGACACTTGAGGGCTTTGGCGAGTGTACATGCTGACCCCGGAGAAGGGATTGATTAAATCAAGTGATATGGATTGGGTCTCTTGGTTTGAAGGGAGTGTTATAATTATGTTTACATTGGGTTAATTGAATTTTGCATGTTTGCTTGTGTGTGTTTGCCATTTGAAATGTGCGCTTAATTAATTCTGAGGTTTGTTTAAGTTTAAAGGATTTTGGAGACTGTTAGATCAATCACTTTACGGAGACCTGGATCAGTTAACACATGATTCCCTATCCAATATTAATATTTCTAACACAGTTATAACATTTACACATTTTTCCCACAGATCTGTCACAAACTAACGCATTAATCTCTGCTCTTTAACCGATAGAGTTATTGGCTTAGTAGATCAGGGGAATGCTGTAGACATAATGTATCTCAGACTTTAGGAGAATATCATGTGATATTCTTCTGAGCAGAATTGTAAAATACAGGCTGGATGATACAACTGTTAGAAGGACTCAAGATTGGCTTTCAAAAAACCCAACACCCCCCCCCCCAAAATAGCTCATTAATTTACTTGGAAGGAAGTACCAAGGTTGCACAAATTAACCAGTTTTGTAGGGCTGAGTTCACAGCTGGCAACGAACCCCTAGGCTGGATTCAGTAGATTAAATGCATTTGGCTAGTTGATGCTTCAGGGGAAATAATAACCCAGACAAAGAATGGGCTAAAATCAAATCCAAGTTGAAACTGAAAAAGCAGATCTGGATAGCAATTCATTTATTGATTAATACCACCTGCAGCCCCACCTGTATGATTAAATGTGGTGAGCCAATGATATATAAATACAAATTTCTCCTCTGGCTTTGAAGAAAGCCCAATCTGTCTTAATTCTGCTTTCCGGGGGCTGAGCCAGCAGCTAGCTTTAAGCCAATATGAGGCAGAGATATGAACACAACCAGGTGCAGCAAAACAGCACAGAAGAAGCAGCTTTGGCAGAGGCCCACAATCTAATTAGTCCTGCTCATTAGTGCAAATTTCCTTTTCTTTTCAGAAGAGGGAGTAGACTGGAAGACATGTCTCACTTCCATGCTGGTGGAGGTTGGCGGACAGAAATAGTTGAAGGCAGAGGAATGGGTTACACAGCCAACCATCCAGGTTACCATAGTAGGAACTAGACAAATAGTTCAATCCTTGACCTAAAATCCGGTTGTGGTTGTGTTGCTCGTGATGTCACCAAAGGTTTAAGGTCGCTAAGGTTCATCAGTGAAAGAGACATAAAAATTGTATTTCTGGAGGTTTTTAAGAGGAGTCCAGACAGTCACTGGTCTGAAATGGTACTATAGATTTTCTTGCTTGAGCAGGGGGCTGGACTAGAAGACCTCCAGGGTCCCTTCCAGCTTCTATTCTATTCTGTTCTGTTCTGCTCTATTTATTTGAGAATAGAATAGAACAGAATAGAACAGAATAGAATAGAATAGAATAGAATAGAATAGAATAGAATAGAATAGAATAGAATAGAATAGAATAGAATAGAATAGAATAGAATAGAATTTGGAATGAAAGAATAGAATAGAATAGAATAGAATAGAATAGAATAGAATAGAATAGAATAGAATAGAATAGAATAGAATAGAATAGAATAGAATAGAATAGAATAGAATAGAATAGAATAGAATAGAATAGAATAGAATAGAATAGAATTTGGAATGAAAGAATAGAATAGAATAGAATAGAATAGAATAGAATAGAATAGAATAGAATAGAATAGAATAGAATAGAATAGAATTTGGAATGAAAGAATAGAATAGAATAGAATAGAATAGAATAGAATAGAATAGAAGAGAAGAGAAGAGAAGAGAAGAGAAGAGAAGAGAAGAGAAGAGAAGAGAGGAGAGGAGAAGAGAAGAGAAGAGAAGAGAAGAGAAGAGAAGAGAAGAGAAGAGAAGAGAAGAGAGAATGTAATAGAATAGAATAGAATCTTTATTGAGAATAGAATAGAATAGAATAGAATAGAATAGAGAATGTAATGTAATGTAATGTAATAGAACAGAACAGAACACAACAGAACAGAAGAGAACAGAACAGAACAGAACAGAACAGAATAGAATAGAATAGAATAGAATAGAATAGAATAGAATAGAATAGAATAGAATAGAATAGAATAGAATAGGATAGAATAGAATAGAATAGAATAGAATAGAATAGAATAGAATAGAATAGAATTTGGAATGAAAGAATAGAATGGAATGGAATAGAATAGAACAGAACAGAACAGAACAGAACAGAACAGAATAGAATCTTTATTGAGAATAGAATAGAATAGAATAGAATAGAATCTTTATTGAGAATAGAATAGAATAGAATAGAATAGAATAGAATAGAATAGAATAGAATAGAATAGAATAGAATAGAATAGAATAGAATAGAATAGAATAGAATAGAATATGGAATGGAATGGAATGGAATGGAATGGAATGGAATGGAATGGAATAGAATAGAATAGAATAGAATAGAATAGAATAGAATAGAATAGAATAGAATAGAATAAACAATAGAGAATAGAATAGAACAGAACAGAAGAGAACAGAACAGAACAGAACAGAACAGAATAGAATAGAATAGAATAAACAATAGAGAAGAGAAGAGAAGAGAAGAGAAGAGAAGAGAACAGAATAGAGAATAGAATAGAATAGAATAGAATAGAATAGAATAGAATAGAATAGAATAGAATAGAATAGAATTAGAATAGAATAGAATAGAATAGAATAGAATAGAATAGAATAGAATAGAACAGAACAGAACAGAACAGAACAGAACAGAACAGAACAGAACAGAATAGAATAGAATAGAATAAGAATAGAATAGAATAGAATGGAATGGAATGGAATGGAATAGAATAGAACAGAACAGAACAGAACTAGAATAGAATAGAATAGAATAGAATAGAATAGAATAGAATAGAATAGAATAGAATAGAATAGAATAGAATAGAATAGAATAGAATAGAATAGAAGAGAAGAGAACAGAAGAGAACAGAATAGAGAATAGAATAGAATAGAATAGAATAGAATAGAATAGAATTAGAATAGAATAGAATAGAACAGAACAGAACAGAACAGAATTAGAATAGAATAGAATAGAATAGATTAGAATAGAATAGAATAGAATAGAATAGAATAGAATAGAATAGAATAGAATAGAATAGAATAGAATAGAATAGAATAGAATAGAATAGAATAGAATAGAATAGAATAAACAATAGGGAATAGAATAGAATAGAATAGAACAGAACAGAACAGAACAGAACAGAACAGAACAGAATAGAACAGAATAGAACAGAATAGAGAACAGAACAGAATAGAATAGAATAGAATAGAATAGAATAGAATAGAATAGAATAGAATAGAATAGAATAGAATAGAATAGAATAGAATAGAATAGAATAGAATTTGGAATGAAAGAATAGAATAGAATAGAATAGAACAGAACAGAATAGAACAGAATAGAACAGAATAGAGAACAGAACAGAATAGAATAGAATAGAATAGAATAGAATAGAATAGAATAGAATAGAATAGAATAGAATAGAATAGAATAGAATAGAATAGAATAGAATAGAATAGAATAGAATAGAATAGAATAGAATAGAATTTGGAATGAAAGAATAGAATAGAATAGAATAGAATAGAATAGAATAGAATAGAATAGAATAGAATAGAATAGAATAGAATAGAATAGAATAGAATAGAATAGAATAGAATAGAATAGAATAGAATAGAGCTGGAAGGGACCTTGGAGGTCTTCTAGTTCAGCCCCCTGCTCAAGCAGGAGAACCTGTCCTATACCGTCTCAGACAGGTGAATGTCTAGTCTCTTCTTAAAGATCTCCAGTGATGGAGTTCCCATGATTTCTGGTGGCAAGCTGTTCCACTGGATGATTGTCCTCACTGTCAGGAAGTTTCTCCTTAATTCCAGGTTGCTTCTCTCTTTGATCAGTTTCCAGCCATTGTTTCTCGTCCTTCCCTCTGGTGCTTTGGTGAACAACCTGGCCCCTTCTGCCTTGACTTTGTATCCCACCTTTATTACTTTATTACTAACTCAAGGCGCGAACATGCCTACTCCTCCTCCTACTTTCTACACAACAACAACAACCCTGTGTGGTGGTGTCAGAAGAATAAATTGGGGTTCCAACTCAAGCCTGGTTCGCACAAGAATAAATAAAAATGAAATCCAGACAACAATTAGCCAGTGGAACAACCTGCCTCCAGAAGCAGTGAATGCTCCAACACTGGAGGTTTTTAAGAAGAGCCTGGACAGCCATTTGCCTGAAATGGTATAGGGTTTCCTGCCTGAGCAGGGGGTTGGACTAGATGACCTCCAAGGTCCCTTCCAACTTATTTTTATTATTATTATTATTATTATTATTATTATTATTATTATTATTATTATTATTATTATTATTATTATTTTATTTATTTTTTTATTTTATTAGATTTATATACCGCCCTTTCCCGAAGGACTCAGGGTGGTTTACAGGGCATTTTAAAATCATACCAATACAAAATATAAAAGTTAAAAGACAATTAAAAAGATTAAAGTATCCCTGAAAATAGTACCCCAGTTAAAATTCTCAGCCTGGGCCAGAGAGCTCAAAGAGCCAGGTCTTCAGGTCCCGGAGGAATGAACGCAGGTCAGGGGCAGTCCTGAGCTCCACGGGTAGCTGGTTCCAGAGGGCAGGCGCACCCACAGAGAAGGCCCTGTCCCTGGTGTTATCCGCCGGCAATCTTTTACCGCCGGCACCCTGAGAAGACCCTCCCTGTGCGAGCGCGTTGGACGAAGGGAACCTGATGCTGGCAGCAGGTGTTCCCTCAAATATCCCGGACCCAAGCCATTTAGGGCTTTATAGGTCATCACCAACACCTTGAATCTCACCCGGAGGGCAACCGGAAGCCAATGCAGCTCACGGAGTAGAGGTGTTACATGGGAGTATCGGGAAACCCCCATCACAACTCCTGTGGCCGCATTCTGCACCAGTTGAAGCCTCTGAGTGGTCCTCAAGGGCAGCCCCATGTAGAGAGCGTTGCAGTAGTCTAAACGGGAGGTCACGAGCGCATGAGTGACTGTGCGTAGGGCATCTCGGTCCAGGTAGGGTCGCAACTGGTGCACCAGGCGAACCTGGGCAAAAGCCCCCCTGCTCACGGCTCCTATATGATCTTCAAAATTGAGCCGTGAGTCCAGGAGGATGCCCAAGTTGCGAGCCCTATCAACGGGGGGTAACACCTCACCCCCCATCGTTAAAGGTGGAATAGTTTGGTTAGCCCGAGATGCCGATACGCAAAGCCACTCAGTCTTGGCAGGATTGACACGAAGCCTGTTTCTCCCCATCCAGACCTGGACCGCCTCCAGGCAACGGGACATCACGACGAGGGCATCGCTGGGTTGGTTCGGGGTGGAGAAAAAAAGTTGGGTATCATCAGCGTATTGATGATACCCCACCCCAAAACCACAAATGACCTTGCCCAGCGGCTTCATATAGATGTTGAACAGGAGGGGCGAGAGAACCGACCCCTGAGGGACTCCACAAATGAGAGGCCTCGGGGTGGATCTTTGCCCTCCCGTCAACACCGACTGCGAGCGGCCCAGGAGATAGGAGGAGAACCACCGTAAAATGGTGCCTCCCACTCCCAGCCCTCTGAGACGCTGCAGTAGGATACCATGGTTGATGGTATCGAAAGCCGCTGAGAGATCTAATAGGACTAGGACAGAGGAGTAACCCCTGTCCCGAGCCCACCAGAGATCATTCACCAGCGCAACCAATGCCGTCTCCATGCTGTGTCCGGGCCTGAAACCTGATTGGTACGAGTCCAGATAATCAGTTTCCTCCAGGAACAGAGGAAGCTGATGCGCCACCATGCTCTCAACAACCTTCGCCAAAAAGCGAAGGTTGGAGACTGGACGATAGTTATTTAAAACAGCCGGGTCCAGGGCAGGCTTTTTGAGGAGGGGTCTCACCACCGCCTCCTTCAAGGCGGCGGGGAAGACACCCTCCTTCAAAGAAGCAGTTATTACTGCCTGGAACCAGCCTCGTGTCCCCTCCCGAGCCGCATAAACCAGCCAGGAGGGGCACAGATCCAACAAACAAGTGGTGGAGCTCAGCCTCCTCATGATCCTGTCCACGTCATCAGGGGAAACAGGATCGAACTCAGTCCAGATAACATGCTCAAGACAGTCCGATTCCTCCACGTCAGACTCTACCCAGTCAGAGTCCAAACCGGCTCGGATCTGAGCGATTTTGTCCGTCAGATGATGACTAAACTCCTCCCGGAGCTCCACAGAAAACCATTATTATTATTATTCTGTTAGGAAAAGAGAAATATTCCTTCCCAAAAGCAAAGACATTTGCCTCAGGGGCAGCTACAGAGAAATGGGGTACCGAGGCATTGTTTTATAAGAGTTTGTCCTGGATGTGGAAGTACATATTGTGTATAGGTTCACGTCATCTACAATGTTTATTCTTGTGAAACTGTAGTTCCACCGGGAGGTTATTTCAAGTAGCTCTATTCGTGTTTACAGACCTTTTCCTTTGATATGTGGATTAGGTCTGGTAACTTATTTAGGGGTTTGAGGAAGTTTGAGTCAACGATTTTCCCCCATTTGCTATTTTTACCTGATTCACGCAGTTTCAGCTTGACTGCCAATGATCTAGCGGAGACGCTGATTCTCAGCCCATTGTAGAGTCTGTTAATGTTTAAAGGAAGATGGAGAGAGTATGAGGCATAAAATATATATTTTGATATAAAACTTCCCACAGTTGGGTTGGGCTGAGAGAGAGTTTAATGGGCCCTAGACCGGCACATTAAACACTACCACAAAGTACAGATAGTCCTTTGCCATACAACCACAGGAGGGACCAGGATTTCTATTGCTAAGCAGGGCAGTTGTTAAATAAATCACACCCAATATTACCATGTGTTTTTTTTGCCACCGTTGTTAAGCAAATTGTTGCAGATGTTAAGTGAATCACAGAGCTGTTGAGGAAATCTGACTTTCCTTGTTGACTTTGGTGGTTGGAAGCTACATGGGAAGTGTCATGTATTGGGCTTGAGTGTAACCCCACGTGGTAAGCTGGAGCTAGCTAACGGCTCCCAGCACCTCAGACACCCCGTCTCCAGTGCTGCTATTGGCTGCCCCTAGGCGGCACTAGGTTGCTTTAAACCTATTGGCTGCCACCTAGGGGCCAGGCTATAAATTGCTGCAGCTGCAGCCCAGTTCTCCTGTTCTGATCCTGCAAGCAATAAAACATGTTATTTGCTGAACTCACTCGTCTCGTCTTCATTCCTGTGCAACGAACCCTGTACACAACAGGAAGGTTGCAAAGGCTGATTTTATCACCCTGTAAATATACTGCTCAAAAAAATAAAGGGAACACTTAAACAACACAATGTACTGTATTTAATAATAGGATGCCTTATCTTCTGTTCCCTTTATTTTTTTGAGCAGTATACATTCCGGTTGCAAAGGGTCCGGATTTTGATCATGTGACATTGGGGATGCAGCAATGGTCGTAAGTGTGAAGATGGCTGATAAATCCCTTTTTTTTCAATGCTGTTGTAACTACTGTTGAAGGAAATGTCTTCATCCTGGTTCAGTTCAAGCCTGGAATAAACAACATGGCGACTGCTTTACAAAGAAGGTTGCAGTTTATTGAAGAGGAGAGCCAGACAGGAAGATGGCTCTGGAAGAAAAAAGAGTGAGCACATGTAGGGAGTGGGTTTTTATACCCTCTGGAGCCTTTTGTTTGGAGTTGTTTCCTGTTCCTGTTTGAGGCTTTGTATTTCCTGTGTCATGTATCCTGACCTGAGTCTGAGTGTGCCTTTCTGGTATTCTGATGGTGGTGGGTTAATCCTATAATGTCCCAAGGGTCATATCCTGCTTCCCTGTGGCTGGGGCTGATGACTCTTAGATTGTTGGTGTTGATTCTAGGGATCTTTCTTCCTAATCCCAGTTTCCTGACTCCAGTCTTTCTGACAAGATTATCACATCTGCAATTCTGCAGACTTGGTTTCTATTTGGGACAGAGAGACATGGCGGGGGGGTTGGTTTCTGCCTTTAAATCCTTTAGGGAAATATATTCTGTCTTTTAAATATTTCCAAAAATATTTCTTTCTCTTGGGGGGTGGTGGTGGGGAGACTGACTTCCCATACTACGAACATTCACTTAATGAATGGTTGTAGGTCAGGGACTACCTATATGTAAAAAAAGTAATACATTCATGGCTGGAATTTAATAAATAAGGGCCTACATCAGGGGTCTTCAAACTTGGCCCTTCGATGACTTGTGGACTTCAACTCCCAGAATTGAAGTCCACAAGTCATCGAAGGGCCAAGTTTGAAGACCCCGGGCCTACATCAATGGCTCGTCTTCTGGATCACCTCTGAAACGGGAATATCATAGATTGCAATATTGTGCACTTAAATTTGCTCAGCTATTTAACATATCCTTACAGTAACTTTACATTTCCCTTTTTATTATAGAGGATCCTTGTTATCTTGGCATGCCACCTCGCCGATTTGACTTAAGTTTTCTGTTGTACAATTTGCAAATTTTCCTGGTCATGGACAGCAGGAATAAAAAAACAACTGTTTTTCTGGATCAAAGCCAGGTAAGACGTTGCTTATTGCCTGAGACTGCCCCCTTCCCCAAATGTCCCTTGCAATTTGCCCAAGTTAAATTGAAACGGAAGTAATTTAAAAAAAAAAATAAGAAGGATAACAGAATAGCAGAGTTGGAAGGGACCTGGGAGGTCTTCTAGTCGAACCCCCTGCTCAAGCAGGAGACCCTGTCCCATTCCATACAAGTGGTTTTCCAGTCTCTTCTTAAAAACCTTCTGGAGGCAGGTCGTTCCACTGGTTAATTGTTCTCACTGTCAGGAAATTTCTCCTTAGTTCTAGGTTGCTTCTCTCCTTGGTTAGTTTCCATCTGTTGCTTCTTGTCCTGCCTTCAGGCGCTTTGGAGAATAGCTTGACTGCCTCTTCTTTGGGGCAGCCCCTGAGATGCTGGAAGACTGCTATGAGATCATATCCGGAGTCCGAACATATTGCTAAGTTCTGGTCTTCATGGGAAAACTTCATATAATGTTGAAGAGGAAGAAACGAAATCCTTGAGAACTGGAGACAAGGTTGTATCGGCGGGTGGGGACAGGACACAGTGTAGTTTTGTGATCAGGATTGTGTATTTCAGAGCTATCAACGAAGAAGGCAGACCCCCACCCGGGATGCCTTCTTCGAAATGTGCAGAGATCTAAGCTAGAGGTCACACACCTGCGCGCGCCAGCAGGCAATTAGAGTTAGATCAAAACCCAGTGCATTTTTAAAAAATATTGCTTTATTGTTTTATACCGTCCCTCCTCTCCAACGTGGGAAACAACCCAAACAAACAGCACAAATAGCTATTCAAGAAGACCGTAAATAAGGCAGCTCCATTTTTTTAAAGCTGAGTTAAAATTTGTCTCCCCCGAATCCTATTCAGGTATTTGCAGGAGGAATTAAAAAAAAAATCAAGGAAGGAAGGAAGGAAAAATAGAAGGGAGGGAGGAATTAAGGTAAGTGAGGAAGGAAGGAAGGAAGGAAGGAAGGAAGGAAGGAAGGAAGGAAGGAAGGAAGGAAGGAAGGAGAAAAAGATAGGAGGGAGGGAAGAATTAAGGCAGGGGTCTTCAAACTTGTGCCTGGCTGAGGAATTCTGGGAGTTGAAGTCCACAAGTCATAAAAGGGCCAAGTTTGAAGACCCCTGAATTAAGGTAAGTAAGTGATTGAGGAAGGAAGGAAGGAAGGAAGGAAGGAAGGAAGGAAGGAAGGAAGGAAGGAAGGAAGGAAGGAGGAAAAATAGGAGGGAGGGAGGAATTATGGTAAGTGAGTGAGTGAGTGAGTGAGGAAGGAAGGAAGGAAGGAAGGAAGGAAGGAAGGAAGGAAGGAAGGAAGGAAGGAAGAAAGGAAGGAGGAAAAGATAGGAGGGAGGGAGGAATTATGGTAAGTGAGTGAGTGAGTGAGGAAGGAAGGAAGGAAGGAAGGAAGGAAGGAAGGAAGGAAGGAAGGAAGGAAGGAAGGAAGGAAAGAAGGAAGGAAGGAAGGAAAGAAGGAAGGAAGGAAGGAAGGAAGGAAGGAAAAGATAGGAGGGAGGGAAGAATTAAGGCAGAGGTCTTCAAACTTGTGCCTGGCTGAGGAATTCTGGGAGTTGAAGTCCACAAATCATAAAAGGGCCACGTTTGAAGACCCCTGAATTAAGGTAAGTAAGTAAGTGAGTGAGGAAGGAAGGAAGGAAGGAAGGAAGGAAGGAAGGAAGGAAGGAAGGAAGGAAGGAAGGAAGGAAGGAAGGAAGGAAGGAAGGAAGGAAGGAAGACTCCGAAGAATAACAGCCAAGCCCAAAAAGATTTAAATTTCTCTTCACAGCATTAGATCCATATATCTACGTTGTCAGATCTGAACGGAACAATTCAGATTCATCTGAACTGGAAACTTCACTCCTTTGTTGGTTCAAAAAGGTATGCAAATATTTAAAAATCAAGTTGAGTTGATTTACAAGGGAGGGGAAATGGGCAGCTTCCAAGTGGTTAAAAGTGATGTGGAAGCACCCAGTTTGTTTATTTGTTAGTTTTCATTTGTATCCCACTTTTATTATTTTTACAAATAACTTGAGGCGGCAAATATATTCAACACACTTTCTTCCTCCTGTTTTCCTTACAACAGCCCTGTGAGGTGGGTTGGGCCATCTTTCGTGCCTAAGGCAGGACTAGCACCCACCGTCTCCTGGTGAAGCTGCAGTCTCCTGTTTTCTAGTCTGCCTTAAACACCAGACTAAACTATTTAGTTTAGGTAATTCTCAAGGCCTGTGCATTTTAACTTTCCACCTCTTCAGTCTCTCTAATTTTAATATATAGTTTGTCCCCTCCCACCCCCTTTTGCCTTTGGGTTATGCAAGCAAAGCAACAAACCACAATTTAATTTAATTTGCCATCTGTTTACATCGTCTGAGAGTTTATTATCCAGCTCTGGTGTTTCCCCACCCCCACCCCCCCCACCACTTCAGTATTGCATTTCACAATGTATTTGGTTTTTTTACACAATAGCATTTAAATGAACTTATATTTACATTTAAATTGAAGCTACAACCGGTTTGGTCTAGTGGTGAAGGCAACAGGCTAGAAAGCAGGAGAAGGTGACTTTGGGCCAATCACCAGGAGACTGGGAGTTCTAGTTTTGTCTTAGGCACGAGAGCCAGCTGGATGACTTTGGGCCAGTCACCAGGACACTGGTAGTTCTAGTTCTGTCTTAGCCACAAAACCCAGCTGGATGACTTTGGGCCAGTCACCAGGACACTGGGAGTTCTAGTTCTGTCTTAGCCACAAAAGCCAGCTGGATGACTTTGGGCCAGTCACCAGGAGACTGGGAGTTCTAGTTCTGTCTTAGCCACAAAAGCCAGCTGGATGACTTTGGGCCAGTCACCAGGAGACTGAGAGGTCTAGTTGTGTCTTAGCCATGAAAGCCAGCTGGATGACTTTGGGCCAGTCACCAGGACACAGGGAGTTCTAGTTTTGTCTTAGGCATGAGAGCCAGCTGGATGACTTTGGGCCAGTCACCAGGAGTCTGGGAGTTCTAATTCTGTCTTATCATGAGAGCTAGCTGGATGACTTTTGGCCAATCACCAGGAGACTGAGATTTCTAGTTTTGTCTTAGGCACGAGAGCCAGCTGGATGACTTTGGGCCAGTCACCAGGAGACTGGGAGTTTTAGTTCTGTCTTAGCCACAAAAGCCAGCTGGATGACTTTGGGCCAGTCACCAGGAGACTGGGAGTTCTAGTTCTGTCTTAGGCATGAGAGCCAGCTGGATGACTTTGGGCCAGTCACCAGGAGACTGGGAGTTCTAGTCCTGCCTTAGGCGTGAAAGCCAGCTGGATGACTTTGAGGCAATCACCAGGAGACAGGGAGTTCTAGTTTTGTCTTAGGCATGAGAGCCAGCTGGATGACTTTGGGCCAGTCACCAGGAGTCTGGGAGTTCTAATTTTGTCTTATCATGAGAGCTAGCTGGATGACTTTGGGCCAGTCACCAGGAGACTGGGAGTTCTAGTTCTTTCTTAGGCACGAAGGCAGCTGAACAACTTTGGGCCACTCACCAGGAGACAGTGAGTTTTAATACCGTCTTAGGTGTGAAAGCTGGTTGGGTGATCCTGGGCCAATCACCAGGGGACGGTGAGTTCTAGTCCTGCCTTAGGCGTGAAAGCCAGCTGCATGATTTTGAGCCAGTCAATCTCTCTCAGCCCAACCCACTTCAGAGAGATCTTGTTGTGGGGAAAATAAGAGGAAGAAACTGCGTTGCCTAAGTTTGCTTCCTTGAGTTATTTGTGAAAATAATAAAAGTGGGATACAAATAAACTGGGTGCTTCCACGTCACTTTCAATCACTTGGAAGTTGCCCGTTTCCGTCCCTTACAAATTGACTCAACGATTTTTAGTTATTTTTGTATCTTTTTGAACTAACAAGTGAGATGAAGCTTCAGATAAACTAAATTGTTCAGAGTTGAGGACATGAATATGGATCTAAGGCTGCCAAGCCTGATTTAAACCTTCTTTGTCCTTGGCTGTTATTCTTTGGAGTCCTTATCATGGCTTTCCTCCCTTGCTAATAGGCCAGACCAAAGCTTAGTGAAAGATCTACTAGTTTGAAGGTCCCAGGTTCAAATCCTGACATTTCTCCAAACCCTTGAAAGAGATGAGTCTGGTCTGCCTGAACCAGCACTTAGGAAAATTCCGTGTTACCTCAAATCTTTGGGAATAAGCTAATAAAACCAAATCCAGAAATGGGGAGGGGGGGAGGGGCAAGAATTATCCACCAACACGAATCAGAGAAACAAGAGCTAACAAAAAAGAGGAAAGAATATATAGCTAAATCTAGTTTACATTAATATTATTCTCCATATTTCTTCTAAATTTTTCACCTCTGCAAACCGTCCATCATATCTAAGTAAAGGTAAAGGTTCCCCCCCGCACATGCGTGCTAGTCGTTTCCAACTCTAGGGGCCGGTGCTCATCTCCGTTTCAAAGCCAAAGAGCCAGCGCTTGTCCGAGGACGTCTCCGTGGTCATGTGGCCGGCATGACTAGACGCCAAAGGCGCACGGAACGCTGTTACTTTCCCACCATAGCGGTCCCTATTTTTCTACTTGCATTTTGACGTGCTTTCGAACTGCTAGGTTGGCAGAAGCTGGGACGAGTAACAGGCGCTCGCTCTGTTACGCGGCACTCGGGATTCGACCTGCCAAACTGCCGACCTTCTGATCGACAAGCTCAGCGTCCTAACCCACTGAGCCACCGCGTCCCTAGGTTCCATAATATCTACACGCATCCTATATTGCAACCAACTTATTCACTTTTTCCTTTTGGGGGTCTCCTCAGCACCAAAATGAGGACCCAGATTGTTGGGGGCAATTAAGCTGACTTTGTAATAATGCCACTTGGGGTGTGTGTGAAAGCCCTAATAAGCAGGCATATACATAGAATGAAGGCTACTGCTAAACTTGTAAGCGGCCCTGAGTCTTCGGAGAAGGGCGGGATATAAATGGAATTAAAATAAATAAAGAAATAAATAAAATCCAGCTACGTCTTCCTGGATCTTCCCCTTCCTCTTAGCTCAGTCCCTTTTCCCAACGCTTATTTCTTGTGCCACGTCATTTAAATCGACTCTTACTTCCAGCTCCTTAATCTTTTCCTTCTTGGGTCTTCTTAAAAAAAAAATTTCAAGGCAATATTAAAAGATTCACCTTGAGGGTGGACTTTAAAATTTGAGGACCCTTCCCGGCTCTCGTGGAAATAAAATGAGGGAGTAGGGAAGCTCTTTCTATTTCTCCCTTTCCCCTTCCTTCTCTCTCCTTCTCCTTCTCCCTTTCTTCTCCTTTTCTCCTCCTCCATTTCCTCCTCTTTCTCATTCTCCTCCTTTCCCCCTCCTCCTCCTCCTCCTCCTCCTCTTCCTCCTCTGTTTTCCTTCTCCTCCCTCATTTCCCTTCTCCTTCTCCTCCTCCTCCTCCTCTTTTTCTTGTTCCTCCTTCTCCTTCTATTCTCCTCCTCCTCTCTCCTCCTTTTTCTTTTTCCTTCTCTTCCTTTTTCCTCCTCTTCCTCCTCCTCCTTTTCTTGTTTCTCCTTCTCCTCCTCCTCTCCTTCTCCTTTCCCTTCTTTCCTCCTCTTCCTCTCCTCCTCCTCCTCCTCTTGCTCCTCCTCCTCCTCCTATTCTCCTCCTCCTCTCTCCTCCTTTTTCTTTTTCCTTCTCTTCCTTTGTCCTCCTCTTCCTCCTCCTCCTCTTTTTCTTGTTCCTCCTTCTCCTCCTCCTCTCCTTCTCCTTTCCCTTCTTTCCTCCTCTTCCTCTCCTCCTCCTCGTTCTCTTGTTCCTCCTTCTCCTCCTATTCTCCTCCTCCTCCTCTCTCCTCCTTTTTCTTTTTCCTTCTCTTCCTTTGTCCTCCTCTTCCTCCTCCTCCTCTTTTTCTTGTTCCTCCTCCTCCTCCTGCCCTCCTTCTCCTTTCCCTTCTTTCCTCCTCTTCCCCTCCTCCTCCTCGTTCTCTTGTTCCTCCTTCTCCTCCTATTCTCCTCCTCCTCTCTCCTCCTTTTTCTTTTTCCTTCTCTTCCTTTGTCCTCCTCTTCCTCCTCCTCCTCTTTTTCTTGTTCCTCCTTCTCCTCCTGCCCTCCTTCTCCTTTCCCTTCTTTCCTCCTCTTCCCCTCCTCCTCCTCGTTCTCTTGTTCCTCCTTCTCCTCCTATTCTCCTCCTCCTCTCTCCTCCTTTTTCTTTTTCCTTCTCTTCCTTTGTCCTCCTCTTCCTCCTCCTCCTCTTTTTCTTGTTCCTCCTTCTCCTCCTGCCCTCCTTCTCCTTTCCCTTCTTTCCTCCTCTTCCCCTCCTCCTCCTCGTTCTCTTGTTCCTCCTTCTCCTCCTATTCTCCTCCTCCTCTCTCCTCCTTTTTCTTTTTCCTTCTCTTCCTTTTTCCTCCTCCTCCTCTTCCTCCTCCTCCTCTTTTTCTTGTTCCTCCTTCTCCTCCTGCCCTCCTTCTCCTTTCCCTTCTTTCCTCCTCTTCCCCTCCTCCTCCTCGTTCTCTTGTTCCTCCTTCTCCTCCTATTCTCCTCCTCCTCCTCTCTCCCCCTTTTTCTTTTTCCTTCTCTTCCTTTGTCCTCCTCTTCCTCCTCCTCCTCTTTTTCTTGTTCCTCCTTCTCCTCCTGCCCTCCTTCTCCTTTCCCTTCTTTCCTCCTCTTCCCCTCCTCCTCCTCGTTCTCTTGTTCCTCCTTCTCCTCCTATTCTCCTCCTCCTCTCTCCTCCTTTTTCTTTTTCCTTCTCTTCCTTTTTCCTCCTCCTCCTCTTCCTCCTCCTCCTCTTTTTCTTGTTCCTCCTTCTCCTCCTGCCCTCCTTCTCCTTTCCCTTCTTTCCTCCTCTTCCCCTCCTCCTCCTTGTTCTCTTGTTCCTCCTTCTCCTCCTATTCTCCTCCTCCTCTCTCCTCCTTTTTCTTTTTCCTTCTCTTCCTTTGTCCTCCTCTTCCTCCTCCTCCTCTTTTTCTTGTTCCTCCTTCTCCTCCTGCCCTCCTTCTCCTTTCCCTTCTTTCCTCCTCTTCCCCTCCTCCTCCTCGTTCTCTTGTTCCTCCTTCTCCTCCTATTCTCCTCCTCTCTCCTCCTTTTTCTTTTTCCTTCTCTTCCTTTTTCCTCCTCCTCCTCTTCCTCCTCCTCCTCTTTTTCTTGTTCCTCCTTCTCCTCCTGCCCTCCTTCTCCTTTCCCTTCTTTCCTCCTCTTCCCCTCCTCCTCCTCGTTCTCTTGTTCCTCCTTCTCCTCCTATTCTCCTCCTCCTCTCTCCTCCTTTTTCTTTTTCCTTCTCTTCCTTTGTCCTCCTCTTCCTCCTCCTCCTCCTCTTTTTCTTGTTCCTCCTTCTCCTCCTGCCCTCCTTCTCCTTTCCCTTCTTTCCTCCTCTTCCCCTCCTCCTCCTCGTTCTCTTGTTCCTCCTTCTCCTCCTATTCTCCTCCTCCTCTCTCCTCCTTTTTCTTTTTCCTTCTCTTCCTTTTTCCTCCTCCTCCTCTTCCTCTTTTTCTTGTTTCTCCTTCTCCTCCTGCCCTCCTTCTCCTTTCCCTTCTTTCCTCCTCTTCCCCTCCTCCTCCTCGTTCTCTTGTTCCTCCTTCTCCTCCTATTCTCCTCCTCCTCTCTCCTCCTTTTTCTTTTTCCTTCTCTTCCTTTTTCCTCCTCTTCCTCCTTCTCCTCTTTTTCTTGTTCCTCCTTCTCCTCCTCCTCTCCTTCTCCTTTCCCTTCTTTCCTCCTCTTCCTCTCCTCCTCCTCCTCCTCTTGTTCCTCCTTCTCCTCCTATTCTCCTCCTCCTCTCTCCTCCTTTTTCTTTTTCCTTCTCTTCCTTTTTCCTCCTCCTCTTCCTCCTCCTCCTCTTTTTCTTGTTCCTCCTTCTCCTCCTGCCCTCCTTCTCCTTTCCCTTCTTTCCTCCTCTTCCCCTCCTCCTCCTCGTTCTCTTGTTCCTCCTTCTCCTCCTATTCTCCTCCTTTTCCTCTCTCCTCCTCTTTTTCTTCTTCCTTCTTCTCCTTTTTCCTCCTCTTCTTTCTCCTCTTTTTCTTGTTCCTCCTCCTCCTCCTCCTCCTCCTCCTCCTATTCTCCTCCTTCTCTCACTCCCCTCCTTCTCCTTTCCCTTCCTTCCTCCTCCTCCCCCTCCTCCTCCCCCCTTTTTTTCTTTTTTTCTGAGCGCCAGTCCACATACCTGGACTGTAAAAATTCACGAGAGGAGAAAATTGATGACCTGTCTCTTGACTATTATGCAACAGACAAGGTCTGAATCTTGACACTCCCCACCTTAGAAATTAGCCACTCACTGCAGCCGCCACTCTGCAAGGCACGACAACTCCTCTCTCCATCACCACCACACCTCAGTTCCCAATAAAAGTGTCACAACACAAAGTGAAAGGGGTAATTAAAAATAACATCATGTAGAGACACATCAAGCATCAAAGTAGGCATGACAACAATAACAGCAGGGGGTCTTAGGCGTGTGGGGGAGGGGGGAAATCAGCGACGTTACCTTCTTTTGAGACTGGCTTGTCGCTTGCCACTTCCCCCACCCCAAAAAAAAATAATAATTGCAAGGCCGATCTGCAACGATCAAAACAATAAAATAAAATCTGCAGAATTATAAAATGCCTCTTTCGATGTGCTTGCAGGCTTAAGCTACAGTAATTTCCCATTTCAGAAGTGAATACAGAATAACTGAGTTGGAAGGGACCTCAGAGGTGTTAAGACTAGACAATCTCCTGTCCGAGATGTGTAGGTTCTCCTGCTTGAGCAGGAGGCTGGACTAGAAGACCTCCAGGGTCCCTTCCAGCTCAACTCTACTCTACTCTACTCTACTCTACTCTACTCTACTCTACTCTACTCTATTCTATTCTATTCTATTCTATTCTATTCTATTCTATTCTATTCTATTCTATTCTATTCTATTCTATTCTATTCTATTCCAACCCCCTGCTTAGGCAGGAAACCCTATACCCATTCCAGACAAATGGTTGTCCAATCTCTTCTTAAAAACCTCCAGTGTTGGAGCCCCCACAACTTCTGGAGGCAGGTCGTTCCATTGGTTAATTGTTTTAAGTGTCAGGAAATTTCTCGTTAGTTCTAGGTTGCTTTGTACGCACACAAACCATTCACCCACCTACATACTCATATTGTGTGTGTGTGTGTGAATGTGTATGACTCTCTCTCTCTCTCTCTGTGTGTATGTGTGTGTGTGTGTGTGTGTATACATGAGCCAGCTGTGTGCTGCAGCTGCCAAAAAAGCCAACGCAATCCTAGGCTGCATTAACAGAGGGAGGGAATCAAGATCAATGCTGTGGATATAATTTACTTGGACTTCAGTAAGGCATTTCATAAAGTAGATCACAACCTTCTACTTGATAAGATAGAAAAATGCGGGTTAGATAGAATCACCACCAGATGGATTCGTAGCTGGCTGACTGGCCGTACTCAGTTTTAAGTGTCAGGAAATTTCTCGTTAGTTCTAGGTTGCTTCTCTCCTTGATTAGTTTCCATCCATTGTTTGATGATGATGATGATGATGATGATGATAACAATAACAACAACAATAATAATAATGAGTTGGAAGGGACCTTGGAGGTAATCTAGTCTAACCCCCTGCTCAGGCAGGAAACTCTATACCATTTCAGACAAATGGCTGTCCAGTCTCTTCTTAAAAACTTCCAGTGTTGGAGAATTCACAGCTTCTGGAGGCAGGTTGTTCCACTGGTTAATTGTTCTGTCAGGAAATTTTTTCCTTAGTTCCAGGTTGCTTCTCTCCTTGGTTAGTTTCCCTCCATTGCTTCTTGTTCTGCCTTCAGGCGCTTTGGCGAACAGCTTGACTCCCTCTTCTCTGGGGCAACCCCTGAGATATTGGAAGACTGCTATCATGTCCCCCCTCGTCCTTCTCTTCATTAAACTGGACATACCCAATTCCAGCAATCGTTCTTTATATGTTTTAGCCTCCAGTCCCCTGATAATCTTTCTTGCTCTTCTCTGTACTCTTTCTAGAGTCTCAACATCTTTTTTTACATCGTGGTGACCAAAACTGGATGCCGTATTCCAAGTGTGGCCTTACTAAGGCGTTATAAAGTGATATTAACACTTCAAGTGATCTTGATTGTAATCCCTCTATTGATGCAGCCCAGGACTGCACTGGCTTTTTTGGCAGCTGCAGCACGCGGCTGGCTCATATTTAAGTGATTGTCCACTATGTGAATATTCCCCCAACATAACAGTTTCTGAGAAAGAATAGCCAGTCTTGAATGTGGACGATCTTGTACAATGGAAGGAAAAAAACTAATCTGGCTAGTGGAAAATTACAGAAAAGCGATGGGTGATGCTAGGCAGGGCAAGGAAGCAGTGTTAAAAATTGAGGCATAACCATGATTAAAACTCTACCCCAGCTTCAGTCATACCATCGGAGTTGCCGTTATTATTTATATTTATTTATTAGATTTTTATCCCATCTTTATAAATAACTCAAGGTGGCAAACATAAAAACAATTTTATTCCTCCCCCAATTTTCCCCACAACAACAACCCTTTAAGGTGGGTTGGGCTGAGAGAGAGTGACTAGCTCAAGGTCACCCAGCTGGCTTTCATGCCTAAGGCGTGACTAGAACTTACCGTCTCCTGGTGATTGGCCCAAAGTCACCCAGACAGCTTTCATGCCTAAGGCGGGACTAGAACTTACGATCTCCTGGTGATTGGCCCAAAGTCACCCAGCCAGCTTTCATGCCTAAGGCGAGACTAGAACTTACCGTCTCCTGGTGATTGGCCCAAAGTCACCCAGACAGCTTTCATGCCTAAGGCGGGACTAGAACTTACCGTCTCCTGGTGATTGGCCCAAAGTCACCCAGTCACCTTTCATGCCTAAGGCGGAACTAGAACTTACCGTCTCCTGGTGACTGGCCCAAAGTCACCCAGTCATCTTTCATGCCTAAGGCAGGACTAGAACTCACCATATCCTGGTGATTGGCCCAAAGTCACCCAGTCACCTTTCATGCCTAAGGCGGGACTAGAACTTACCGTCTCCTGGTGATTGGCCCAAAGTCACCCAGTCATCTTTCATGCCTAAGGCGGGACTAGAATTTACTGTCTCCTGCTGATTGACTCAGTCACCCAGTCACTCTGGTTTCTAGACCACCTGGGCCCAAAGTCACGTAGTCTAAAGACACCCAGTCACCTTTCGTGCCTAAGGCAGTTCTAGAACTCACCATCTCCTGGTGGTTGGCTCCAAGTCACCCAGCCACCCTGCTTTCTAATCTAGACCTGCACCTTAAGCATCTTGTCTCTTCAGTCCCTCCTAGTGTCGGCTTCATGGCAGCAATGTCTGGGCTGAATTAAAGAAATTTGCAGTAAGAATATCCATTGAGAAAAAAGAAACAGATCATAATACTGGAAAGTGTGCAGAGCTGGACAGAGTTAAAAATGATGGGTCCTGGCTACAGGTCAGCCCAGGACATCCAGGGAAGAACACAGAGGAATTTAAATTAAGGTGGGGGGGGAGGAAATGTGAGCCTATTGATTGGTAAAGAGACCTGGTCTTCTCATCCTTGGCTTCAGTTTGCCGAAAAGAGGTGAGAGCTGTATGAACATCCGTGCTGAACAGATCGAAACCAGGAACTCTCTGTTGACTGTTTAACGGAGTGGAGGAACGAAGAAGCTGGGGAAGTGGGCAGACAAATTAGAGAGATCAATGAGCCGGTATCTCCGATGACCTTTATCGTCCACCTAGCGACCTTCCTGCTATTTATCATTCTCCAAGGGGGAGGGACACCCCCCCACACACACTTCCATTGCTCTCAGCCAGCACGTTCCGTGGCTGTGATGGATGGCAACGATCGGTCCTCCAGCTCTAGAGATGGGGGGGGGAGGAAATACTGCTCTGCAAGGGAAAGGAGAGGGAGAGGGAAAGGAGAGGGAGAGGGAGGGAGGGAGGGGAAGGGAGGGAGAAAAGAAGGAAGGAATAGGAGGGAGGGAGGAATAGGAGGGATGGAAGGAGGGAGGGAGGAAGGAAAGAATAGGAGGGAGGGAGGGAAGGAAGGAAGGAAAGGAGAAAGGAAGGGAGGGAGGAATAGGAGGGAGGGAAGGAGGGAGGAAGGAAGGAAAGAATAGGGAGGGTGGGAGGGAGGGAGGGAGGAAGGAAGGAAGGAAGGAAGGAAGGAAGGAATAGGAGGGATGGAAGGAGGGACGGAGGAAGGAAAGAATAGGAGGGAGGGAGGGAGGAAGGAAGGAAAGAATAGGGAGGGGAGGGAGGGAGGGTGGGAGGGAGGGAGGGAGGAAGGAAGGAAGGAAGGAATAGGAGGGATGGAAGGAGGGACGGAGGAAGGAAAGAATAGGAGGGAGGGAAGGAGGGAGGAAGGAAGGAAAGAATAGGGAGGGGAGGGAGGGTGGGAGGGAGGGAGGAAGGAAGGAAGGAAGGAGAAAGGGAGGGAGGGAGGGGGAGAGGAAAGATGGGAGGGAGGGAAGCAAGGAAGGAGGGGAGGGAGGGAGGGAGGAAAGAAGGGAGGGAGGGAAGGAAGGAAGGAAGGAAGGAAGGAAGGAAGGAAGGAAGGAAGGAAGGAAGGAAGGAAGGAAGGAAGGAAGGAAGGAAATTTTACGACTAGCAAGGAAAAAAAATCCATACTGTAATGAACTGCAACTTCACTCATTCTCCCGAGCCACAGTTTCTTTGAAATGCACTCATTAAATAAGCTGTAGTATCCAGCTGATATTTAACCTTGAGTCATAAATCAGTCGACAAAGCCGACTAAGCCAGACCCAAGGGAACTAGACTCTGGCTATGCGGGGAAAGCTGTGCCGGCAGCATTTGGAAACCTGTGAGCCTCCAGGGCTTCTGCCGCTAGCCCCAGCCGGCACGCCAGGGAACGTTAGGAGCTGCAGTCAAAGGAGAGTTCTGTCCATCCCATTTTTTAAAAAAAGAAGTAGATCAGATCCTAAGAGGACAGTGAGGAATATCTGGAGACTAGAAACCAAGAGATTAAAGGATCTGAGGAGTTCTAGCTTTTCAAAAGGAGAAAAAGGGGGACCTGATGACCCTAACCCAGGGGTAGGCAAGCTCGGCTCTCTTATGACTCGTGGACTTCAACTCCCAGAATTCCTCAGCCAGCCATGCTGAGGGAAAAAGGAGAGGTTTCCAAGCTGAGCCATGCTGGCTCAGGAATTCTGGGAGTTGAAGTCCATGAGTCATAAAAGAGCCAAGGTTGCCTACCCCTGGCCTAGGCCTAGGCCGCTTTATGACTCGTGGACTTCAACTCCCAGAATTCCTGAGCCGGCCATGCTGAGGGAAAAGGGAGAGGTTTCCAAGCTGAGCCATGCTGCCTCAGGAATTCTGGGAGTTGAAGTCCACGAGTCATAAAAGAGCCAAGGTTGCCTACCCCTGGCCTAGGCCTAGGCCGCTTTATGACTCGTGGACTTCAACTCCCAGAATTCCTGAGCCGGCCATGCTGAGGGAAAAGGGAGAGGTTTCCAAGCCTCTCAGGAATTCTGGGAGTTGAAGTCCACGAGTCATAAAAGAGCCGAGCTTGCCTACCCCTGCCCTAACCTGTCACAGAGAAGAAATAAATGGATAAATGTTTTGGGTAAAACATGAAGATCTAAAACACAAAAAAACAACAACAGCAGATTCATGAAGTTATGAAGGACCACCCAAAAGTTATTGTAACTTTTCAGTTTTCACCAAAGACATGGGTTCACTTAACGGCTGCGGCGTCTGCTTAATGACCACTGCAAAAGGAGTTATAAAATTGGGTCATTCACACGGGTGGCCTGCTTTACAACCGTCACAACCTAAGAGCAGTCCCAGCAGGTCCCATTATGGGTGTTAAGTTGTAAGGACTGCAATTGTTTTCTTTCTTGAAAATGCTACCTCCTGCAGTCAGGGTCAAAATGTTCTCCACCCATCAGGACAAAGCAAAAGAGAAAATCTTGTAATTATTCCTCATAGGTAACGTTCTCCGGCAGCTTGTACTCCGGCAGGGTGGGTTGCTCTGCACATTTGTACAGGTAGTCCTCAACATACGACCACAACCGAGCCCAACATTTCTGTTGCTAAGCGAGATAGTTGAGTGAGCCACGCCCCACTTTACGACTTTTCTTGCCACAATTGTTAAGTGAGTCACTGCCGTTCTTAACTTAGTTACCCGGTTCTTAAGTGGAACTGGCTTCCCCCATTGACTTTGCTGGTCAGAAGGTCGCAAAAGGGGATCGCATGAGCCCAGGATGCTGCAACAGTCACAAGTACATGCCAGTTGCCAAGCATCTGAATGCTCACAACAATGAAAGCCTCGGACAGGAGGAAGAGCGCCGTCGGGCGGGGCAGGCAGGTGTCTTGCTCGGCTGTGGCTTGGGGAGCACTTTTTTCAGTGCCCTTGTAACTTCAAACAGTCACTAAGTGAACAGTTGTAAGTCGAGGACTACCTGTACTTCATCACTTTTTTCCTTTTTTTTTGGTCATGAAGCTTTTGACACCTTGCTAGGCGACTGGTGGTACTCAGATGTTGCTATATTCTAAAAGTGGTACAATGGGTGAAAAGGTTGAAAAGCCCTGGTTTAAATGATCACATTCTAAATGATCAAATCCTTTTTTAAGCTGAAATTCTTGGCTGGCTGAACGCAAGAAACCATGAGACTGGTAACTTGACCAGCTACAGCAGTGATCCCCAAGCTTTGTAGGTTGGTGGCCCAGCTGTGGGGGGGGAGGGAACCCGAACAATGCAAGACGGGGGCTGGCACATACGTGTGCGTGCAGCTCAATTTGCTTCCGTGCCATCCCGCCTCTTACGCAGCCCGGTTCCAAATTGCCCATGAGCCACTAGTAAGCTGTGCCCCAGGGCTTGGGGACCCCCGTACAGTATTTTATCATCCTTACAAGTGATTAGTGCTCTGACAGCCAAATAATTATAAAGCCATAGGACAGATTATATAGGTTTTCCAATTTCTCCTCTTCATGAGCTTCAAGCACTGCTCCTTTGTACAAAATGAATTTTCCATTTGCAGTTCTGTCAAAATACACTGTATTCACTTGAAACAACAACTTTCCCCGAACAGAAGCTGCTTCTCAAAGGAAGACACAAACACACAGAGACACAGACACAGAGAGAGACACACACACACACACAAAGCCTGCATATTGCAAAGCATCTCCAGTTTATCAGTGACATTTGTCAACACCCACCGAAGCCAAGCCTGGAGATATTTTCCTCCCAAGAAATATGGGAAGTGATAATTGCGTGGAATTAATGGCTACTGATTAGAATTGCTGCCTATAAAACGAGGACCCATTTGTAAAATCAACTAATCCTCTATTTATACGCACACAAACCATTCACCCACCTACATATTGTGTGTGTGTGTGTGTGTGTGTGTGTGAATATGTGTATGACTCTCTCTCTCTCTCTCTCTCTCTCTCTCTCTCTCTCTGTGTGTGTGTGTGTGTGTGTGTGTGTGTGTATACATGAGCCAGCTGTGTGCTGCAGCTGCCAAAAAAGCCAACGCAATCCTAGGCTGCATTAACAGAGGGAGGGAATCAAGATCAATGCTGTGGATATAATTTACTTGGACTTCAGTAAGGCATTTGATAAAGTAGATCACAACCTTCTACTTGATAAGATAGAAAAATGCAGGTTAGACAGAATCACCACCAGATGGATTCGTAGCTGGCTGACTGGGCGTACTCAGTGTGTGGTCCTCAATGGAACCGCATCTACATGGAGGGAAGTATGTAGGGCTCTGTTTTGGGCCCAGTGCTCTTCAACATCTTCATCAACGATTTGGACGAAGGGATAAATGGGGAACTCATCAAATTTGCAGGAATAGCCAACACTCCAGAAGACAGGCTTAAGATACAGGAGGATCTGGACAGACTTGAACACTGGGCGCTATCTAACAAAATGAAATTCAATGGTGAAAAAAGTAAGGTTCTACATTTAGGCAAGGAAAACCAAATGTACAGGTATAGTAGGGGGTACCTTGCTCAATAGTAGTAACTGTGAGAGGGATCTCGGAGTCCTAGTAGACAATCAGTTCAATAGGAGCCAGCCGTGTGCTGCAGCTGCCAAAAAAGCCAACACAGTGCTAGGCTGCATTAACAGAGGGATAGAATCAAGATCACATGAAGTGTTAATACCACTTTACAATGACTTGGTAAGGCCACACTTGGAATACTGCATCCAGTTTTGGTCACCACGATGTAAAAAAGTTGATATTCTAGAAAGAGTACAGAGAAGAGCAACAAAGATGATTAGGGGACTGGAGGCTAAAACTTACAAGGAACATTTGCTGGAATTGGGTATGTCTAGTTTAATGAAGAGAAGGACGAGGGGGGACATGATAGCTGTGTTCCAATATCTCAGGGGGTTGTCCCAAAGAAGAGGGAGTCACGCTATTCTCCAAAACGCCCAAAGGCAGGACAAGAAGCAACGGATGGAAACTAACCAAGGAGAGAAGCAACCTAGAACTAAGGAGAAACTTCCTGACAGTTAGAACAATTAATCAATGGAACAACCTGCCTCCAGAAGCTGTGAATGCTCGAACACTGGGAGTTTTTAAGAAGAGACTGGACAGCTGTTTGTCCGAAATGGTATAGGATTTCCTGCCTGATCAGGGGGATAATAATAATAATAATAATAATAATAATAATAATAATAATAATAATAATAATAATAATAATAATAATAATAATAATAATAATAATAATAAGAAGAAGAAGAAGAAGAAGAAGAAGAAGAAGAAGAAGAAGAAGAAGAAGAAGAAGAAGAAGAAGAAGAAGAAGAAGAAGAAGAAGAAGTTGGAAGGGACCTTCGAGGTCATCTAGTCCAACCCCCTACTCAGGCAGGAAACCCTATACCACAGAGAGTACATCTTTTTGGGACAGATCATTAGTGCCAAGATGTACAATAGCCTCCACATCACAGTCCTTGCTGGTATTCTTGATTGTTTTAGAAATACGCTTCTTGTCCCTACTGGCAGTAGCACCTGGAAGACACCTGACCTCTTTCAAAACCTCTGTGTCCTTTCCTAAATTTACATCCCTTATAATTGAATCACCAACCAGAAGGTGGCTTCTCTTTTTGGATGCCTTTCTGTTCTTGCATGACTGGTGTGTAATACCAGATTCACACTTCTCCCTGTCGAAAACAAGTTTTTTATCTTGGACCACGATCCCCTGCTTATTTGAGTTATTATCACAGATACCTTTACCTGTCTCCTTAATGTCCCTATTAAGGTCAGAAAGGGCACTGTATCTGTTGTGCAGGGACACAGCGAAAGCTTTGTGTTTATGGTTCACAGATCTCACCCTGCCAGATCCCACGGTGTGATCCCACGGTTGTCCACACTGCCCTTCTCCTGCAGGATCTTTGTGGTAGAGGGGGCTGATAGCACGGAGGCTCAATAGGGTAGAAGTGTTCTGTACCAGCCTGCTACCGGCTTGTAATACTTGCGTACGTCATTGATCCATCTTGTTTTAGGTCTCTTTCGTGGAGGCTTTTGATCAAGTGGGATCCATTCTGTGACCGCCTTGGTCCACCTACCCGCAGTCCTTCTTGCTCTGTGACCAGCCTATTTCCATTTCTGTTCTTTTACTCTCTTGATGGCCTCAAATACTTTCATTTGTTCGCAAATCCACGGGCGGGTCTTTCTATCTGGTGCCGAGCGTGTATTTTTCCATGGCTCTCTGCGTCACTCGTAGCTTTTGTATCAATTGTGCGGTTAACGTCCATGTTTCACCGGCATATGTTAGAGCAGGAAGCACACACTGATCGAAAACTTTTCCCTTCAGGCATAGGAGGAAGTTATTCTTGAAAATCGCGCTTAGCTTGCCGAACACCTGCCAATCACATTTAAGACGCCGTTCAATTTCCTTTACTGTATCACCTTCCATTGAGATCCATTGGCCAAGGTATATTTAGTGGTCTACTACAGGGGTCCCCAACCCCTGGGCCGTGGACCGGTACCGGGCCGCAGCATGCCGGCAACCAGTCTGCAAAAACAAGCAAAGCCCCATCCGTGAGATGCAGGCAACACACAAAACCACACCCACTCCAGTCCATGGAAAAACCTCTCTCCATGGAACTAGTCCCTGGTGCCCAAAAGATTGGGGACCTCTGGTCTACTACATCTAGTTCTTCTCCAGATATAAACATTTTTCTTCCTTTGGTGAATTTATTAAACCATAACCTGGCTCTTTTTCAGGTGTATTTTTAAGCCAAAGAGCTCCCCTGCTTTGTGCAGCTCTTGTATGCGTGTCTTTGTGGCTCTTCTGGGTCTTGTGAGAAGAGAACAACATCGTCTGCAAATCTGCAAAAAGTGAATTAAACAGGCACCATTGAGTCTTATTTCTTCTTTCTTTCTTCTTTCACCTAGTCTAGTTTGCGAAGTACTTCTTCGAGGCAGGCTGAGAAAAGGACAGGTGTCTTGTCAAGACACCTATATGTTGGTTTTATTTTTATTTTATTTTTTTATTTTAATTCCATTTATATCCCGCCCTTCTCCGAAGACTCAGGGCGGCTTACAAGCTTAGCAGGTTTCCATTTTAAGATCATTAAAGCAAATTGTCGCTATTGTTTTTTCATATATTATAATAATAATAATAATAATAATAATAATAATAATAATAATAATAATAATAATAATAATAATAATAATAATAATAATAATAATTTGGAAGGGACCTTGGAGGTCATCTAGTCCAACCCCCTGCTCAGGCAGGAAACCCTATACCAATTCAGGCAAATGGCTGTCCAGTCTCTTCTTAAAAACTTCCAGTGTTGGAGCATTCACCACTTCTGGAGGCAGGTTGTTCCACTGGTTAATTGTTCTAACTGTCAGGAAGTTTCTCCTTAGTTCTAGGTTGCTTCTCTCCTTGACTAGTTTCCATCCGTTGCTTCTTGTCCTGCCTTCAGGTGCTTTGGAGAATAGCTTTACTCCCTTTTCTTTGGGGCAGCCCCTGAGATACTGGAACACTGCTATCATGTCACCCCTCACCCTTCTCTTCATTCAACTACACATACCCAATTCCAGCAACCGTTCCCTATATGTTTTAGCCTCCAGTCCCCCAATCATCTTTGCTGCTCTTCTCTGTACCCTTTCTAGAGTCTTGACATCTTTTTTACATCGTGGTGACCAAAACTGGATGCAGTATTCCAGGTGTGGCCTTACCAAAGCATTGTAAAGTGGTATTAGTACTTCACGTGATCTTGAGTCTATCCCTCTGTTAATTCAGCCTAGCACTGTGTTGGCTTTTTTGGGAGCTGCAGCACACGGCTGGCTCCTAGTTAAGTGATTGTCCACTAGGACTACGAGATCCCTCTCACAGTTGTTACTATTGAGCAAGGTACCTCCTAAACTATACCTGTGCATTTGGTTTTTCTGGCCTAAGTGTAGAACCTTACTTTTTTCACCATTGAATTTCATTTTGTTAGATAGCGCCCAGTGTTCGAGTCTGTCCAGATCTCCTGTATCTTAAGCCTATCTTCTGGAGTATTGTCTATTCCTGCCAGCTTGGTGTCGTCTGCAAATTTGATGAGTTCCCCATTTATCCCCTCATCCAAATCGTTGATGAAGATGTTGAAGAGTGCTGGGCCCAGAACAGAGCCCTGGGGCACCCCACTACACACTTCCTTCCATGTAGATGCGGTTCCATTGAGGACCACACACACTGAGTACGGCCTGTCAGCCAGCTACGAATCCATCTGGTGGTGATGCTGTCTAACCCACATTTTTGTATCAACATATAACACCTTTTCTAATCAGCTTATGTTTCAATTGTATTTATAGAAATCATCTTATTAGGTCATTATATGACCTGTTTTCAAGATTCTTATTGAAGCTTAATTTCCCCTCAGTATTCAAACTGAGAGGAAAGGAAAGGAAAGGAAAGGAAAGGAAAGGAAAGGAAAGGAAAGGAAAGGAAAGGAAAGGAAAGGAAAGGAAAGGAAAGGAAAGGAAAGGAAAGGAAAGGAAAGGAAGTAAATAGATGGGAAAGGAAAGGAAAGGAAAGGAAAGGAAAGGAAAGGAAAGGAAAGGAAAGGAAAGGAAAGGAAAGGAAAGGAAAGGAAAGGAAAGGAAAGGGGGAAGGAAGGAAAGGAAAGGAAAGGAAAGGAAAGGAAAGGAAAGGAAAGGAAAGGAAAGGAAAGGAAAGGAAAGGAAAGGAAAGGAAAGGAAAGGAAAGGAAAGGAAAGGAAAGGAAAGGAAAGGAAAGGAAGTAAATAGATGGGAAAGGAAAAGAAAGGAAAGGAAAGGAAAGGAAAGGAAAGGAAAGGAAAGGAAAGGAAAGGAAAGGAAAGGAAAGGAAAGAGGGAAGGAAGGAAGGAAAGGAAAGGAAAGGAAAGGAAAGGAAAGGAAAGGAAAGGAAAGGAAAGGAAAGGAAAGGAAAGGAAAGGAAAGGAAAGGAAAGGAAAGGAAAGGAAAGGAAAGGAAAGGAAGTAAATAGATGGGAAAGGAAAGGAAAGGAAAGGAAAGGAAAGGAAAGGAAAGGAAAGGAAAGGAAAGGAAAGGAAAGGAAAGGAAAGGAAAGGAAAGGAAAGGAAAGGAAAGGAAAGGAAAGGAAAGTGCTGGAGGTAAAGGGAGGAAAGGGCAAGGGTGTGAGGGGGAGGGGAGGGGAGGGGAGGAGAGGAAATCTCCCAATTGTGTATCCATTACCACCGTAACTGTGAAATCCTGATAATAATAATAATAATAATAATAATAATAATAATAATAATAATAATAATAGTAATAGTAATAATAGTAATAATAATAATAATTTTATTTATATACCGCCCTTCTCCCGAAGGACTCAGGGCGGTGAACAGGGCAAACATATAAAAATACAAAGATAAGATACCCAGCCATAGATGCTCCAGATGAGCTATGTGTCTTAATGAAGAAGAGAGTCACGTTAATCTACGGTGGCAAAAAGTCTGAAGAAATCTTAGTAGAATCTTTTTCCCAATATGGAAATTTAATTAAAAAAGTAGAGGCTTTTGTGAGTTTAATAAAATTGGTTAATCTAAAAAGGCGCTGTGAGATCAAACCCTGATTTTTGGTCTTTCAAGTATTGATAGTTAGGAGTTAACCAGGCTGAGCCTGAGGGAGGAGTCAAACATGTCATCAGTCTCTAGTCTCCTCGTGCCAACAAGAGATCCGAGTTCAGCCGGCCTTGAATTCCATTGACTCTTATCTACTGCCAATTTGCTTTGACCGTTAGTAGTTCAGATTCTTGTAGAGAGCTTAAACTTGCAAGAAATCCTGATATTCATTTGACCTGCCTGGGTTTCCTGATTTCTGTGGTTCTTGACCAGAATTACAATTATTAAGTTGTGCCAGTCATTAAGCGGGTCATCTCATGACCGCACCAGACCACAGTTGAGCCCCAAATTCCTCTTGCTAAGCAAGACAGTTGAGTTTTGTCCCATATTATGACCTTTCTTGCCACAGTTGTTAAGTGAATCACTGCAGTTCCTAAGTTAGTAACCTGATTGTTAAGTTGTTGTCCCCAATTCGGGGTCTGAGCCTGGTGCTGAGGCTGATGAAGAACACCAGACACAAGGTGCAGGTTTTTGTTTTTTTTAATTGAAGCACTCCAAGAAAAGTGATCCTGGCAAAATGCCAAGGAACCTTGAACCACAGAATTAAGAAAGCTTTATACATTTTCACTAAAGCAAAAGGCGGGATAAGCAGGGATATACCGTGTTTCCCTGAAAGTAAGGCCTATAGTACCAGGGGTAGGGCAACCTTGGGTCTTTTATGACTCGTGGACTTCAACTCCCAGAATTCCTGAGCCAGCCATGCTGGCTCATGAACTCTGGGAGTTGAAGTCCGCGAGTCATAAAAGAGCCAAGGTTGTCTACCCCTGGCCTATACCAACAATAAGCTCTAGCTTGATTTTTGGGGATGGGCCTAATACAGGGCTCAGCAACCTGAAACAATGAAAGAGCCACTCGGAACCGGTTCCCTCACAAAAGGAAAAACTGGGAGCCGCAAAAAATGTGTGCACATGCGCGTACATGCGCGCATGCGCAGAACAGGGTTTGACTGAAGAGTGGAGCCAAGGCGAGATATGCACCTACCCTGCATATTTGAATTGATTGGTTGAAAATTTTTAGTCCTACTTTTTTTTTTTGGACTGCACATGGCAGAGGACTGGGAGCCGCAGGAGACAGCTGAAAGAGCCGCATGCGGCTCCGGAGCCGCGGGTTGCAGACCTGTGGCCTAATATAAGCCCTATCCCAAAAATAACCCCTAGTTTGGGGGCAAGGCACACACCTAAAAATCAAGCTAGGGCAGGGGTGGGGTGTGGAGCTGCTCCACCCACCCCGCACCCACTCACCTTGCAGCCAGGCCTCTCCTTGCCAGCCCACTTCTTCTTCTGAGGCTTCTTCTGCAGCCAGGCCTGCATTTCTCAGTCACAGGGCTTTCTGGAAGGCCACTGCAGCCAAGAAACGAGCTATGGATTCAATCCATAGCTCGGTTCTGCAAGACCTCAGCAACTGAGCACCAAGCTATGGATTGAATCAATAGCTCGGTACTCAGCTGCTTAGGCCTTCTGGAAAGGCCTGACTGCAAAATGCAAGCCTGAATGCAGCTGCAGAACTTTGGCCCCAGAAGAAGTGGACCAGCTGGATGGGGCTATTGGTTCCAGAGGTGAGGTAAGGCCTACCCTGAAAATAAGACCTGGTGCCTCTTTTGGAGGCAAAAAAAAAGACCCGGTCTTATTTTCGGGGAAACACGGTATGAGAAATATCATCCAATAAACATTTTAATAATGATGTCACAATTATTCTATTGGTCTCTAGCTGTCCCTATTCCTAAGCCTTGGCTAATTAATGCTTCAGGAGTTATCTAATTGATACACATTCTATTTGCTCTAGGCCGTCTCTATTCCTAACTTCTAGCTGAGATCTGCAAGATGCCTAAAGTATAACTCTTTGTTACTTTTATCAGCTTTCTAACCACCCAGAATTGTTACAAGCTTTTACAGGACCATATTCCCTGTGAATAAGCATTCTTTGTACTTGCCAGACAGACTCCTCAATTACAGGTTTCCCAGTCTCCTTTCAATCTTGCTTTTTTAGCAGCGAGCCCCTCAAGTGAATCTGGCTTCCCCATCGACATTGCACATCAAGAGGTTACAAAAGGTGATCACAAGACACACACCCCTGCAGGATACTGTGACCGTCATAAATATGAACCAGTTGCCACGTCTTTGGATTTTCATCATGTGACCATGGAGATGTTACAATGGTCGTAAGTCTGAAAAATGGTCCTAGGTCCCTTTTTTCATTCATAACCTTTCATGAACGTTGTAACTTTCAAACTTTGTTATTAAACAAATGGTTGTAATTCAAGGACTTCCTGTATTAAGGTAATACCTCCAGTCCCATATTATTTCCAAATAATACAATAGGCTATTTGACTACTATGTGGACCAGTGTTTCACAACCTCAACAACTTTAAGATGCGTGGACTTCCACTCCCAGAATTCCCCACTCAGCACACTGAAGAATTTTGGAAGTTGAAGTCCACCTATCTTAAAAAAAATTGACAAAATTTAAAAACATTGGTCCAAACTGTTTGGTCCAGAACATTATTTTTAAGACCAGCTGAGACGTCATTGGCTACTTTGATCAGCTGACCATTACAGGGCCACTATCCAGCCAATGGCAGGAAGAGGCTAGAAACGGTGACCATAAAGGAGATACGCCACACCGGCTGAGTGTAGAATTCTGGGAATTGAAGTCCACATATCTTAAACTTCCCACTTTGAAAAGCACTGAGCTTATATTTTCCTCAATTTTTGTCTCTTAATGCTGTTATGGCCACTGTGAAGGGCCGAAGCGTCTGATGTTTTGACACCCCTCTGCTAGTTCTTTTTCAAAGCAGCTTTTGAGATTTTTTTTTTAAAAATATGGGATGTTCAATGGAATTAAAAGAAAGAAAATGCCTGAACAAAACAAAAAAAATCTCATTCTTCCCCTGCTGCCCATTACACTTTAAACCAAAAAATACCAAGCCATTCCCCTCCCCCCCCCTCTATTATCAGCTTTTTTCTGGATCCCTAAGCAGAGGCAATAAATAAAGTGTTTTGTCTTTCTTTGCCTGAGGGTTTCATAAATCTCCTTTCTGCTTGGAGTTTTCAAAAACTCTTTAAAAAGGTTGGATGGGAAATGCTAAAAAATCAGCCCTCAAGGCATTGCACAAAGTGATGGGAGGTGAAATAGTTTTTCTTTCTTTCTTTCTTTTTTACAGTATTTTGGAAGCAATATTTCAGCTAGAAAAGCGTTGGTGTTTTTTTAATTTTCTCATCGTATCGTGCTGCAACAGAAAGGGCATCACAATAAAGCTGAAGCCACGGAGGGGCTGAAAATCAGCCTCTGTTTTTAGGACACAAAAATCATGATCTTCTCAAGGTCAGGATTTATTGCACAATAAGCATTAGCTGGGAACAGAATAACAGACTTGAAAGGGACCTTGGAGGTCTTCTAGTCCAACCCCTTGCCCAAGCAGGAGAACCTAGACTATTTCAGACAAATGATTGTCTCATAATTGTCCGATCTCTTCTTGAAAATCTCCAGGGAGACTGGAGGCTAAAACATATAAAGAATGGTTGCTGGAATTGGGTACGTCTATTTTAATAAAAAGGACTAGGGGTGTCATGATAGCAGCGTTCCAATATCTCAGGGGCTGCCCCAAAGAAGAGGAAGTCAAGCTATTCTCCAAAGCACCTGAAGGCAAGACAAAGAAGCAATGGATGGAAACTAACCAAGGAGAGAAGCAACCTATGAGAGAATGCCTTGGTAAGGCCACACTTGGAATCCTGCATCCAGTCGTGTGCTGCAGCTGCCAAAAAAAGCCAACACAGTGCTAGGCTGCATTAACAGAGGGATAGAATCAAGATCACGTAAAGTGTTAATACCACTTTACAAGGCCTTGGGAAGGCCATACTTGGAATGCTGCATCCAGTTTTGGTCACCACGATGTAAAAAGATGTTGAGACTCTAGAAAGAGTACAGAGAAGAGCAACAAAGTTGATTAGGGGACTGGAGGCTAAAACTTACAAGGAACAGTTACTGGAATTGGGTATGTCTAGTTTAATGAAGAGAAGGATGAGGGGTGACAGGATAGCAGTCTTCCAATATCTCAGGGGCTGCCCCAAAGAAAAGGGAGTCAAGGTATCCTCCAAAGCGCCTGAAGGCAGGAGAAGAAGCAACGGATGGAAACTAACCAAGGAGAGAAGCAACCTAGAACTAAGGAGAAATTTCCTAACACTGAGAACAATTAAATCAGTGGAACATCTTGCCTCCAGAAGTTGTGGGTGCTTCAACACTGGGCGTTTTTAAGAAGAGGTTGTCTGAAATGCTATAGGGCTTCCTGTCTGAGCAAATGGTTGGACTAGAAGATCTTCAGTGTCCCTTCCAGCTCCGTTATTCTGTTACAGTGATGGAGCACCCACAATGTCTCGAAGTTGGTAAGTTAGTAACATAGGAGCCTTGGTGGAGCAGTGGGCTAATGCCTCCTTAAGTAACACCAGCTGCCTGCAATTATTGCAGGTTCGCATCCCACCAGGCTCAAGGTTGACTCAGCCTTCCATCCTTCCGAGGTAGGTAAAATGAGGACCCAGATTGTTGGGGGAAATTAAGCTGACTTTGTAATAATGCCGCTTGGGTGGTGTGTGTGAAAGCCCTAATAAGCAGGCATATACATAGAATGAAGGCTATTGCTAAGCACATTGGTTTGTGCTTAAATTGTAAGCCGCCCTGAGTCTTCGGAGAAGGGCGGGATATAAATGGGATTAAAATAAAAAATAAAAAATAATGGCTGTTAAGTCAATGTGGTTTTCCCCATTGACTTTGCTAGTCAGAAGCTTGCAGAAGGGGACCCCACGATTCCAGGACACGGCAGCTGTCATAAATATGAGTCAGTTGCCAAGCTTCCGAATTCTGATCACCTGACCATGCAGAGGCTGCAACGGCCATAGGTGTGAAAAACAGTCGTAAGTCCCTTTTTTTCAGTGCTGTTGTAATTTCAAACGGTCTAAATGGAGGGTTGTAAGTCGAGGACTTACCTGTAATCCTTTGTTCAACATCGCTAATTCCGTATTTAGCAACAGAGTCATAAAGCAGAAAACCACGGTGATTGTGATGACTTACAACAGCAGTTTTTGGCAGTTCTGGCTTCTGCCGTTAAGCGAATCACTGTAGGTCAGTAAGCGAGACATCACATGGCCACGGCTTGCAACTTCCTGGCGGCTTCTCTATTAATTTTGCTTGTCGGAGGCCAGCAAGAAAGGCTGTAAGTGACAGTCATGTGGCTGTACAGGTAGTCCTTGACTTACAACCAGAGTTGACCCCAAAATTTATGTTGCTAAGCAAGACGTCCGTTAAGTGAGTTTTGCCCCATTTTACGAACTTTCTTGCCACCCTTGTGAAGTGAATCACAGCAGTTTTAAGTTAGTTACAGGTTTGTTAAGCGAATATGGCTTCCCCATTGACTTTGCTTGTCAGAAGGTCCCCCCAAAAGGGGATCACATGATCCCGGGAGACTGCAGCCGTCACAAATGTGAGTCAGTTGCCAACTATCTGAATTTGGTTGCCATGACCACGGGGATGCTGCATTTTTCAGCGACATTGTGTCTTTCAGTGGTCACTAAATGAGGACTATCTGTACAGTCGGATGTTGTAATTTTTGGTGAGTCGATGGCTAAGTGCCCAAATTGTGATCTTACAACTGTGGTGAGGATGCACTGGCTTCATCTCTGAGGATCTCCCTTTACGACACCGTCGTAAATTCAGTCACTGAATGAGCAGTCGGTCAGTGAGGATTATCTGCAGTTGGTTTAGGGATAAGCATGAAAACTTTTCAAAAAGTTTTCCTCACTCCCCGCTCCTAGAAATGCAAAGCAGCTTGGAAGAAAATCCTCCTTCAACGGAGTGCCTCTTTTTCTGATTTTACTGCGTTTCTTTTCCAACCTCAAAACCCTCCGCAAAGTACTGTAGTTTGGCACGCTCCGATTTATTGCTGTTCTCTAGGGATTCCATCCAATTTTCCCTCTTACCGTTTCTCCTTTTTTTTCTGCTTGATGGTCCGATGGGATCAAAGCCTCTGCTCAGTTATTGGGTAGGTAATCCCTGCGGCGAGATTCTTGAACGCAAAAAGTGGGGAAAGCAATGAAATACCTACGGGGGGGACGGGGGGAATGTTGGATTATAAAAATTAACTGACTTTGCAGAAATCGTGAAGCCGACCAGTATAGGCTGTCCTCAACTTATGACCACGACTGAGCCTAAAATTTCTGTTGCTGTTGTTCAGTGAGTTTTGCCTCATTTTACGACTTCTCTCGCCACCGTCGTTAAGTGAATCACTGCCGTTATTAAGTTAGCAACAGGGTTAAGTGAATGGACTTTGCTCGTCAGAAGGTCGCAAAAAAGAGCCTTGGTGGAGCAGTGGGCTAATGCCTCCTTAAGTAACACCAGCTGCCTGCAATTAGTGCAGGTTCGAGTCCCACCAGGCTCAAGGTTGACTCAGCCTTCCATCCTTCCCAGGTAGGTAAAATGAGGACCCAGATTGTTGGGGGCAATTAAGCTGACTTTGTAATAATGCCGCTTGGGTGTGTGTGTGTGAAAGCCCTAATAAGCAGGCATATACATAGAATGAAGGCTACTGCTAAGCTTGTAAGCCGCCCTGAGTCTTTGGAGAAGGGCGGAATATAAATGGAATTAAAATAAATAAAAATAAAAAAGGGGGAATCACGTGACCCTGGGACGCTGCAGCTGTCATAAAGGCAGGTATTTTTCCTGAATGCAGGCAGTCCTCATTTTACGACCACAACTGAGCCCAAAATTTCCGTTGCTAAGCGAGACAGTCGCTAAGTGAACTTTCCCACATTTTACAACCTTTCTTGCCACAGTGAATTGCTTCGGTTGGCGAGTTAATCCACATGGTTGTTCAGAGAAATCTGCCTTTGATTGTCAGAAGGTCGCAAAAGCGGATCGCGTGAAACACCTCCCCCCCCACCCCACCCCCCCCCGGGGCCCTGCGACTGTCATAAATATGAGTCAATTGCCAAGCATCCGAATTTTGATCACGTGAGCACGGGGATGCTGCGACAGTCATAAGTGTGAAAAAGGGTCATTAGTCACTTTTTTCAGTGGGAGAGGTGGGATTAATTTTTTTATTAATTTTAATTCCATTTATATCCCGCCCTTCTCCGAAGACTCAGGGCGGCTTACAAGCTTAGCAGTAGCCTTCATTCTATGTATATGCCTGCTTATTAGGGCTTTCACACACACCCCCAAGCGGCATTATTACAAAGTCAGCTTATTGCCCCCAACAATCTGGGTCCTCATTTTACCTACCTCGGAAGGATGGAAGGCTGAGTCAACCTTGAGCCTGGTGGGACTCGAACCTGCACTAATTGCAGGCAGCTGGTGTTACTTAAGGAGGCATTAGCCCACTGCTCCACCAAGGCTCTTAAAATGCAAGTTGAGCCAATTTCTCTCCAATTAACCTTCGGCTATTTATTTACAGTATTTATGAATATACCTCCTGCATTTTGCAAATCTTGAGATTCTTCTGGTCATATTTTCCCTTTTGAGTGTCTAGTGTAACTTCCACTGCCTACAGTTAGTATTCTTTTGAAAGACCGAATAATAATAATAATAATAATAATAATAATAATAATAATAATAATAATAATAATAATAATAATAATAATAATAATAATAATAATAATAATAATAATTTAATTTTTATACCGCCCTTCTCCCAAAGGACTCAGGGCGGTGTACAGGGCAATACAATAAAATACAATATATAAAAATTAAAAGAAATATTAAATACAATAGCCCAATTCAATTCAATGGAGTTAGTTTTCACATTTATGAGTTTGTTCTTAACTTTTGCTTGGTAATTTCATCCAGGCGAGGGGTAGACTAGAAATGTCACTAGCTGACTTGAGCACTCCATCGAAAGAAAAGCAGGGATCATAAAGTCAGCGAAGGACTAAATTTAGGTTTCCATTTTAAGTGGCACTTAATTCATAAGGAGATGGCTTCGCGAGTTCAAAATCCCTGCAGGAAAATTTAAATCTCAGGGTTGAAAGGGAGGCGTTTTTCATCCCTGCCGCAGGAAAGACAGATTTTTTCCCCAATGTGGGACTCTCGGGGAAGGTAGAGACTACAAGTCCCAGAATGCTTTCCAGGCAACTCCCAGAATGTCCGTTCCAGCCGCCTATTTGAAAGAGAGCAGGTGTATCAGATTTGTTCGAAGACTTCTTCATTGGTCAAGAGCTGGAGGAGGAAGAGGAGAAAAGGAAGAGGAGGGGGAGAAAGAGAAAGAGAAAGAGGGGAGGAGGAGAAGGAGGAGAAGGAGAGGAAGGGGAGAAAGAGGGGGAGGGGGAGAAGGAGAAGGTGGGGAGGGGGAGAAGGAGGGGGAAGAGTAGAAGGAGAAAGAGAAAGAGCAGGAGGGGAGGGGAGGAGCAGGAGAAGAAGGAGAAGGAGGGGAGGAGAAGGGGAGGGGGAGGAGAAGGAGGAAGAGGAAAGGAGAAGAAGGAGGGGGAGGGGGAGGAGGAGAAGGAAGGTGGGGAAGGAAAGAAGTTGGGGGAAGAGTAGAAGGAGAAAGAGAAGGAGCAGGACCATAGGGGAGGAGCAGGAGAAGGAGGAGAAGGAGGGGAGGAAAAAGGAGGACAGGAGGAGAAGGAGGGGGAGGAGAGGGGGAGGAGAAGGAGAATGGAAAACAAATGCAAGTAGACTCAAGGCCACAATTGAGCCCACCATTTCTGTCGCTAAGTGAGACATTTGTTAAGTGAGTTTTGCCCCTTTATGACTTTTACGCCTTTCCTTAGCACATTTGTTAAGTGAATCATTGCAGGTGATTAGTGAGTGACCCGGTTGTTAAGTGTTAACCTGGCTTCCTCACTGACTTTCGCTTGTCAGTAGGTTGCAAAAGAGGATCACATCACACACACACACACACACACACAGAGAGACACACAGAGAGAGAGAGAGAGAGAGAGAGAGAGAGAGAGAGAGAGAGAGAGAGAGGAGATTGCAACCGTCCTAAATAGGAGCCAGTTGCGGAGCCTCTGAATGGGGATCACGTGACCGTGGGGGATGCTGCAAAGTTTGTAAGTGCGCAAAGGGGTCCTAAGTCACTTTTTTCAGTGCCGTCGTAACTTTGAACGGTCACTAAATGAACTATTGTAAGTTCAGGACTACCCGTATAGGCAATCGTATGCAGGTACTCCTCGAGTTACGACCTGCCCATCATAGTCATAACTCAGGACAAGGGCGAAATGGGTCAGTCGCCTACCTGACTCCATTTTATACCTTTTTACTGGTGGTCGTTAAGCCACAGTCACGAAGTGAACCCGGTCATGAGTAAGTGCTGGCCATGAGTGTCCTCCATCGGAACTTGGAGAGGTTGCCAAGTGGCCAGTTGTAAGTCAAGGACTAACTGGGACTTATTCCTGAGATCCCCAACCTTTTGGGGCACCAGAGATCGGTTGCGTGGGGAGAGGTTTTTCCGCAGGCCAGAAGGTGCGTGGTTTTGTGTGCTGCCTGCATCCCGCGGATGGGGCTTTGCTTATTTGTGCGGACCGGTTGCTGGTGTTCTGTACCAGCCTGCTACCGGCCCTGCAGAAAAGGCAGGGACAACCCCTTTACAAACGGCAAGAGGCTGGAATAAAGCCTGCCAAATTTATTAACATAAAACAGACACCAACCATGAAACAGGAGCTATGAAACAGGAACTATCCAAGCGGTTGCCTTCAGCAAACCAGCCCTCCCACGCATTCCCCCTTAAATACAGTTCAGGGCGTGGCTTCTCTCTGCCTCCTTCCAAGGAGCCCCATTGCCTTCCTCTGTTTACTCCTGATTGACTGCCTCCTGCGTCGGGCGTCCTTGAACAGGGCCAGCTGTGGGTCATCTTCATCCACGCTGTCAGGCTCACACAGCTGGGTCTCCACCAGGTGGGAGGGGCCTGGCTGAGGGCTCTGCGGAGCCTCAAGGCCATCATCAGCAAGCTCTTCAACACCCCCCTCCTCCTCCTCTGAGTCGTCCGACCCAACTGCCGAACCCACAAGCTGACCCTGAATCACAACAGCTGGTATGCCGCGGCCCGGCACTGGTCCACGGACCAGGGATTGGGGACCCCTGACTTATCCCAACCTTTCTCAGTTTGGCCACTTTAAGATGGGTGGACTTCAACTCCCAGAATTCCCCCAGCCAGCACGACTGTGCCATTTAAAGAGCCCAAGCCTGGATGTTGTATCACAGGGAAGCTCTTGCTGGAGCTGCTTCTCTGAGGTAATTCATCAGGGGTCTCCTTGAATGACTGGCGCTTCTGAGCCAAAGCGGATAAACCAAAAACCAAAATAGGCAGGAAAGCCTCTGCAGGTGTTTCGGCACTGAGCTGATTTGGAGAACGTGTGTGTGTGTGTGTGTGTCTGTGTGTGTGTGTGTGTGTCTGTGTGTGTGTGTGTGTGTGTGTGTGTGTTGCCTTCTGATTTGGCATGCAAATCCTTCGTCTGGTGGAAAAGGAAGCAAGCTGGGGCGCTGGCCCCTCTCAGCCCCTTTTATGGATTGATGGAAGCCTTCCTTCTCTTCCTTCCTTCCTTCTCTTTTCCTTCCTTCCTTCCTTCCCTCCTTCCTTCCTTTCTTTTTCTTCCTTCCTCCCTCCTTCCCTCCCTCCCTTTCTTTCTTCTTTCTTTCTTCTTCCTTCCTTCCTCCCTCTTTCTTTCTTTCTTTCTTTCTTTCTTTCTTCTTTTTCTTCTTTCCTCCCTCCCTGCCTCCCTTTCTTTCTCTTTCTTTCTTTCTTTCTTTCTTTCTTTCTTTCTTTCTTTCTTTCTTTCTTTCTTTCTTTCTTTCTTTCTTTCTTTCTTTCTTTCTTCTTTCTTTCTTCTTTCTTTCTTCCTCCATTCCTCTTTCTTTCTTTCTTTCTTTCTTTCTTTCTTTCTTCCTTCCTTCCTTCCTCCCTCCCTCCCTCCCTCCATTCCTCTTTCTTTCTTTCTTTCTTTCTTTCTTTCTTTCTTTCTTTCTTTCTTTCTTTCTTTCTTTCTTTCTTTCTTTCTTCCTTCCTTCCTTCCTTCCTTCCTCCCTTCCTTCCTCCATTCCTCTTTCTTCTTTCTTTCTTTCTTTCTTTCTTTCTTTCTTCCTTCCTTCCTTCCTCCCTCCCTCCCTCCATTCCTCTTTCTTTCTTTCTTTCTTTCTTTCTTCTTTCTTTCTTTCTTTCTTTCTTTCTTTCTTTCTTTCTCTTTTTCTTGCTCTTTCTTTCTTTCTTTCTCCTTCCCTTGCTCTTTCTTTCTTTCTTTCTTTCCTTCCCTCCACATTAACACCTCGATCAGCCTTCTAGGGCGATGAAATTCTCTGATCAAGGAGAAATTGGCTTTGTGTCTCCTCAGGAAGTAGTGAGGGGTGGCAGTATGGTGCAGTGGTTAGCATAACAAAAGCTACTCCTCGGTCATCCAACCTACCGATTGGATTCACGTAACAGTACAACCTCAGTTAAAAGTGAAGTCTGTTTATTTGTGTTTCATCCTGCCAGAAGGTGACGCAGGAGGTCAACTCGAAGCAGGGATCTACCCGAGGGTGAGAATCAGCAAGCAAAAACTCACCTAGTTTGGGTCTGATGGTGTGAGCAGGTGATGGACTAGAATAGGGGTGTCAACGCTGCTAACATCGAATGTTATTGCTTGACAAGAGATGCAGAAGTAGCCATTTCATATGTTAAACTTGTGTATTGCTTTAAGACAGACATGTCAAACACAAGGCCTGGGGGCCAGATCCGGCCTGCGAAGTGGTTTCATGCGGCCCGCGAAGCCATCCTGGAAACAGTGAGGGAACGGCCCCCACTGCCTTGGCCCTGGCCCAGAGACCCTCCTGCTGCCAGAGACCCTCAGATCTGTCCCACTCCTGCCCAGGCCCCCATAGGCACCCTTGATGCCAACGATGTAGAGCTGGCCACGCCCACCCAGTAGGCCATACGCACTCTAGCCATGCCCACCCAGGAGGCCATGCCCACCCTGGCCACACCCACCCGGCCCCCTGAGGGCAACCGCAATGCTGACGCGGCCCTCAATGAAATTGATTTGACACCCCTGCTTTAAGAGATTGAGTTTAAGGTTGGGAGGGGGAAAGAGGAGGATTGGACCTTCAAGGCCATCTCTAACTAAAGAAGATAAGACCTTGGCGGGTTTTCTAATGGAAGGGAAACTGATTCTTTAAATTAATTGGAGAATATGATTAATGACAAAATTAGAAAGGTGGAGAATTGTGTTTTAATATATGGTGCAAGGGGGCGGAGATTTCAGATTCCAGCTTCCTTCAAGCAAGCATTTGCCGGTGTATTAGGCTAATAAAGGACTTTTAAGGTAAACAATGCCTCAGAGTCACTTGAAAAGCCCACACGTCGGAAACTTGACAAGGGGGCTCTAAACCTGTGAACTTCATGGACTTCATGGCTAACTGAGGAATTCTGGGAGTTGAAGTCCACAAGTCTTAAAGTTGCCAAATTTGGAGCGCTACCCGTACGAGATTTCAGGCTTAAAAGAATATGCTAGAAATCCATTATTCCCTCTGGGGGGGAAAAAAACCATGCACAAATAAATCAGACTGCCAAACTGTCCATTTGCAGTCAAATTTGAAGCACGTGATATGAATATTCTGACCACTGCAGGGGGGGAGACCAGGCAAGTTCACCAATGCTTTTTTTGTGTCCCGTTTCCCCTGTTGATCAAATCGTCACAAAAGAAGTGAGATTTCTCCCCGCTTTGTCATGCCTGTTGGGCACCCAGATCGCCTTTCGCATGAATGTTAAACAATCCACGGAGCTTTGTTCGTTTGGTTTTCAAGCCGTCTCCTTCAAAAGACCTTTGCTACTCCAGGAGACATGATTCATCCCTTGTGATCTTCAGGCAATGTTCTCGTAGTTTGGACTGAAGAGCAGCTTTGGCTGGGAGGTTAATCAGAATCAGAACTACTGGATCTTTTTCCAATCCCTCTGCTCCATCTGTGTGTCACCTCTAAAATTTTTGAGCCACATTGCTCACAAAGGGAACATAAGGTAGTTAATTAATTTAATTAATTTAATGAAGGTAAGGACCCAGATTGTTGGGGGCAACATGCTGACTCTGTAAGCAGCTTAGAGAGGGCTGTAAAAGCACTGTGAAGCGGTATATAAGTCTAGCTGCTACTGTTATTAATTAAAGGTTAATCAAATGTCATATTTCCTATTACAGGTAATCCTCAATTTACAACCAAAATTGGGACCAGAACTTCTGTTGCTAAGCAGTTGCTCAGTGAGCCATCTTTTTTTCGTGATCTTTTTGCCATGGTCGCTAAACGATCAACCAAATCCGGCTTCCCCCATCGATTTTGTTGGTTGGAAGTCCTCTGCAACTGTCATAATTGAGCCCAAAATTTCTATTAGGAAACCAGACAGTTGTTAAGTGAGTTTTGCCTCATTTTAAAACAGAATAGAATAGAATAGAATAGAATAGAATAGAATAGAATAGAATAGAATAGAATAGAATAGAATAGAATAGAATAGAATAGAATAGAATAGAATAGAATAGAATAGAATAGAATAGGAATAGAGTAGAGTAGAGTAGAGTAGAGGAGAGGAGAGGAGAGGAGAGGAGAAGAGAAGAGAAGAGAAGAGAAGAGAAGAGAAGAGAAGAGAAGAGAAGAGAAGAGAAGAGAAGAGAAGAGAAGAGAAGAGAGCTGGAAGGGACCTTGGAGGTCTTCTAGTCCAGCCCCCTGTTCAAGCAGGAGAACCTATACCATCTCAGACAAGTGACTGTTCAGTCTCTTCTTAAAAATTCCCAGGGATGAAGCACCCACGATTTCTGGAGGCAAGCTGTTCCACTGGTTAATTCTCCTCACTGTCAGGAAGTTTCTCCTTAATTCCAGGTTGCTTCTCTCTTTGATCAGTTTCCAACCATTGTTTCTCATCCTGCCCTCTGGTGCTCTGATGAACAACCTGGTCCCTTCTGCCTTGTGGCAGCCCCTCAGATACTGGAATAAAACTATCATGTCTCCTCTATTTCTTCTTTTCTTTAGACCAGCCAAACCCAAGTCCCACAGCCGTTCTTCGTATGTTTTAGCCTCCAGGCCTTGGATCATCTTAGTTGCTGTTCTCTGAACTTTTCCAAACTCTCAACATCTTTTTTGTGATATGGTGACCAAAATTGGCTCCAGTATTCCAGGTCTGGTCTCACTAGAGCTTTATAAAGCGGTACTAATGCCTCGTGTGATCTTGATTCTATGCCTCTGTTTATTAGTTTGTATTAGTTTTTTTGTATTAGTTTTTTTGGGTTGTTGCTGCGCACTGCTGACCTTTCTTGCCACAGTTGTTAAGTGAATTACTGCAGTTGTTAGTAACAAGGTTGTTAAGTGAATCTGGCTTCCCCCATTAACTTTGCTTGTCAGAAGGTTGCAAAAGGAGATCTCTTGACCCGGGACACTGCAAACAGTCATAAATACAAACCAGTTGCCAAGCGTCTGAATTTTGGATCATGTCAACACGGGGATGATGCAACGGTTGTGTGAAAATCAGACATAAATCACTTTTTTCAGTGCTATTATATCCTTGAAAGGTCACTAAACAAATCATTGTAAGTCCAGGGCTACCTATATTTACTTCCAGCTTCTGGCAAAACCAGCCCTTAGCACAGGGGTCTTCAAACTTGGCCCTTTTATGACTTGTGGACTTCAACTCCCAGAAGGAGTTGAAGTCCACAAGTCATAAAAAGGCCAGGTTTGAAGATCCCTGCCTTAGCAAATCATCAATTTGCTCAACAACCCCTGTGTTGGCTTAATGACCTCTGCAAGAAAAAGAGTTATAAAATTGGGTCAGTCATGTGGGTGATCCAATTTATGACCATTACAACGTATGACTGTGATGGGCAGATTCCATTACGGTCATAAGTCAAGGACTACCTGTATTCCTCCATAATTCCCCCCGCCCTTGGTTCATTCAGAGAACTCTCTCCCTGTTTTCCTTGGAACGAGATTGTTCTCTCTCTCTCTCTCTCTCTCTCTCTTTTCCTGGGACTCATCTGCAACTAATAAAGTAGTTGGAATATTTATGAATATTTTGTGAAGTCACCCCAGCTCTGAAAAGAATTCTGCAGAGTAGCAAATATCTGTTAATCCCTTTATACCAGGGGTGTCCATCTTGGCAACTTTAAGACTTGTGGACTTCAACTCCCAGAATTCCCCAGCCAGCAATGCTGGCTGGGGAATTCTGGGAGTTGAAGTCCGCAGGTCTCACCATTGGTCATCCTTGCCCGACACTATCCATCTTGCAATTTTTTTTGAAGTTTTGCATTCTTTGAAGCCGACTTCTCTTCTTTTTGTTTTGTGCCTCTCACAGCCGCAGATCTGTCAATCTGTCATGTATTTATCCTGCACCGACATAGCTAAGCAGACAAGATGTGTGTCTTTGTGTTTGTGCATTGGGATTGTGTGGAAAGGAGAGAAACAAAGCAAGTGGCTTTAACTGGGAGTCACATTCTCACCAGCCCATCCCTCACTGAAGCCCAAATAAAATATAAACAAATCAATCAATCAACAGACATCCATCACCATTTGTTTTGCACTGCTGTGTTGTGCAAATAAGCTGAAAAAAACAATTCCATGCCCTGAGTGACTTTTTGTTTAAAAGAGAGTCTTTCTGCAGGTGCATATGTGTTCATTCCCCTTCATAAAAATATCAATCAATCCATCAGAATAGAGTTGGAAGGGACCTTGGAGGTCTTCTAGTCCAACCCCCTGCTCAAGCAGGAGGCCCTATACCATTTCAGACAGGTGATTGTCCAGTCTCTTCTTAAAAACCTCCAGTGAGGGTGCACTCACAACATCTGAAGGCAAAGCTGTTCCACTGGTTAATTGTTCTGACTGTTAGGAAGTTTCTCCTTAATTCCAGGTTGCGTCTCTCTTTGATTAGTTTCCCTATGTTGCTTCTTATCCTGCCTTCAGGTGCTTTGGAAAATGACCCCCCTCTTCTTTGTTGCAGCCCTTCAAATACTGGAATACGGCAGTGATGGCGAACCTTTTAGAGACCGAGTGCCCAAACTGCAACCCAAAACCCATTTATGTATCGTCGGGTGCCGGGTGGGCATGGCCCATTGGGTGGGTGTGGGTGCGGTGGTAACGGCAGACTGGGTGGGACTAAAAAGTTCAATCAATCAATTCCAAGTTTGTGAGACCTTTTTTTTCCCCCGCGAGAAGTTAAAATCGATTGATTGAACTTTTTTTTTTTTTTGCACACGGCGGTGGAGGCCTAAAGCGAAAAGGTTTTATAAAACCAGGCTGAAGTCCTGGGACTGGGGTGATGGCGCGTGTGCCCACAGAGAGGGCTCTGCGTGCCACCTGTGGCACACGTGCCCTAGGTTCGCCGCCACAGGGCTATCATGTCACCCCTAGTCCTTTTCTCTAGACAAGCCATACCCAAATCCTGCCATCATTCTTCATACGTTTTTGTCTCCAGGCCTTTGATCATCTTAGTTGCTCTTCTCTGCACTTTTTCCAAAGTCTCAACATCTGTTTTGTAATGTGGTGACCAAAACTGGATGCAGTATTCCAGGTGTGGCCTTACTAAGGCTTTATAAAGCGGTACTAATACTTTGCGTGATTTTGATTCTATGCCTCTGTTTATACAACCAAGGATTGTATTCACTTTTTTGGCTGCTGCCGCACACAGCTGGCTCACGTTTAAGTGATTATCCACTAGGACTCCGAGGTCCCTCTCACAGTTACTGTTTCTCAGCCAGGTTTCACCTAATCTGTACTTGGACCTTTGGTTTTTTTCCTGCCTAAGTGCAAAACCTTGCTTTTCTCCACATTACATTTCATTTTGTTGGATAAGGCCCTTTGTTCAAGTTACTTTGAACAACGTTCGATGTGAATGAAAGCGGATGTACATATCCCAGGATAATGTTGTAGGATCCGATCTGGATCAGTCACTAGAGGTTTTGTCTTCCGAGCTGGAAGCCCATCCTTAGGAAACCTCTCTCTGGCAGAGTCTGTGCTGTTCTGTGTGTGGTATTTATATGGAGCCTGTTGCATGTGCCTTTTCAGATGTTGATTGGGGTGTGTTGATGGGTGGCTTTTAAGTCACTGGCTATTTGTCAAGGTAATGACTTAAAAGCTAACCAGCTTGTGTAATGTAAGATGTAATTATAGGAATGACTCAGCAGGCTCTGTGTCTCTTTTAAGAGCAAGCTGGGTCTGTGTCTCTTTAAGAGCCTTTGTATAAAAGGGAAGGTTCCACTGATGTGTTCTCTCTCTTCTGTTACCTGTTGTAATTGTGGTTTGTTGGATCCTGCTGTATTAGCACGGGTATGTATATATATATTTTTTAATTCCATTTATATCCCGCCCTTCTCCAAAGACTCAGGGCGGCTTACAAGCTTAGCAGTAGCCTTCATTCTATGTATATGCCTGCTTATTAGGGCTTTCACACACACACCCAAGCGGCATTATTACAAAGTCAGCTTAATTGCCCCCAACAATCTGGGTCCTCATTTTACCTACCTCGGAAGGATGGAAGGCTGAGTCAACCTTGAGCCTGGTGGGATGCGAACCTGCACTAATTGCAGGCAGCTGGTGTTACTTAAGGAGGTGTTGTTCCTGGTGTATGATATTGTAGATAGTGTAAGATAAACCACCATTTAATACAAACCACTGTTTACTGTGTTTACTCCTGGGTTATCTCAGCGCAATAAGATTGTGCACGCTCTGACACTATCTTTTGCTTGTGGTGCCCAGCCTTCACTTTCTAGGTACCTGATAAGCTGGTGGTAAATTATCTGACAAGGAGACCTAAACCCATTGGTAGCCTCACATTGCAATGAATAAGGACATACGTTCAATTTTGCAGCTACTAAGATTGTTGGACGAGCAGGTACAAAAACAGCCAGGGAAATGATTGAAGTCTGAGAAACGGATCCCTTGCCAATCAAAAGAAATGCCAATTTAACACCAGCTTATCAAGTCGTTAGAAGGCGAATCAAGCAACTGCCACTGATTTGACAGCCATCAACATACCCCAATCAACATCTAAAAAGCCACACACAACAGGCACCATATAAGTACCACACACAGAACAGCACAGACTCTGCCAGAGAGAGGTTTCCTAAGGATGGGCTCCAGCATGAGTCCATGTCCTGGTGATCTAGCCAAATTGGATCCTACAATGTTCAGTGTCATCATGTTATAGCATGGAGTGCATGCACGCACACACACGCACACACACACACACACACACACACATGCACACCCCAACAAGAAAAACAGGGGGGGGAAGGAGAAACAGCTTCATATAGCAAGAAACTTGATTCCAAAACTGTTTGTTGGCATCCAGATTACACAGGATCAAAATACAGCAATAAGTCGTATCTATATAGATAAATTAGATATAGAGACACCTCGATCAATGAGAAGACTGCCTTTGCTGACAGAGCAACGGTACAAAAAAATGCATCAGCTGGTACTTTAGTCTCCAACTAAAATCATGCAGAAAATAGAAATCGATAGATAAATAATTGACCGATACTTATTTGGATAGATATTGTAAACAAAACAAGCAAATAAATACAGTTTTCGGGTTAAAAAGGTCTCCTGTCCTGGCATCCATACAAATTTATCATCCAGGAGTCTGAGCGAATGCAAAACGACATTTAAAAAGCAAGGCAAAACTAGGCTTGGAACTCTGTTAACAAGATTAAAAGGGGGGGGAAGGGAGGAAGGAAAGAGGATTAACTTAGATTTTGTCTGGTTTTGAGGTTCGAGGCGGAGGGAAAAAAATTTCAATCTCCAGTTCAAAAAAACCCTTCCCTTTCTGGCCTCTTCGGACCCAAAGATACTAAAGCTTGTAGAAATGGGCTTATGTTGGGAGGGAGAAGAAGATAACTAGTGCAGATAGTAAGTTACGACAATTGAGCCCCAAATGTCCATTGCTAAGCAAAACCATTGTTAGTTCAGCCTCATTTTACAACCTTCCTTGCCATGGCTGCTAAGAAGTGAATCACTGCAACGGTTAAGTTAGTAACCCAGTTGTTAAGCGAATCTGGCTTCCCCCATTGGCTTTGCTTGTCAGGTCGCAAAAGGGGATCACATGACCCCGGGACGCTGGAACCGTCATAAATATGAATCAGTTGCCAAATGTCTGAATGTTGATCTCATGACCCCAGAGATGCTTGCAAAGGTCACAAGTTACTTTTCTTGGTGCCTTTGAGCTGTCATTAAACAAAAGGCAGTAGGTTGAGGACTATCTGTACGTAATGCCCAAGAAAAATTGGATGCCACTGCCTCTTTTTTCGTATATATATATATACTGTATATATGTATATATATATATATATATATGTAGATCTAGAGTCTCGGGTTTCTTCCCGCGTTCCTTTCATCTTCAGAAAGTTGTGGCGACGTTTCGACGAAATCCCATCCGTCATCATCAGGCCGGAGTGTTCCTCCTGCTGCTTCCAGGAGCAATGCGTGGTCTGGCTGTTCCTTTCCTTCCAACTGCCGGTGGGGCTGTGTTCTGACTGGGTGGAGGCGTGGCTGCTTTCTGATTGGGTGGGGGTGTCCTCTGACTGGGTGGAGGCGTGGTTGTCTTCTGATTGAGTGGAGGCGTGGCTGTCTTCTGATTGGGTGGATGCGTGGTTGTCTTCTGATTGGTTGGAGGCGTGGCTGTCTTCTGATTGGGTGGATGCGTGGCTGTCTTCTGATTGGTTGGAGGCGTGGCTGTCTTCTGATTGGGAGGGGTGTGTTCTGAATGGGTGGGGTTTTTTGTTGTGTTGTAATATCCTGAGTGTTGTGATTTGGTGTCCTGAGGAGTGGGCTGTGTAGTGGCCTCCAGAGCTTTGGTTTGGCTCCGAGTTCGAGGACCTGCTATGTATCTCTGGTATGGGTCAGTCAGGTTCGTGTGAGCGTTCTTCTGCTTGGGTGATGGCACTTTTGCTTGACTTGTTCTGTCTTCTGTGTGGGAGAGTTTTTGTTCTGGGTGTGGATGAGTCTTGCTGGGACTGGTGGCATTTGGGGTTGTTTGTTGGTTTTTTAAATCCTTGTTTGCTGAAATTCGTTTCTCTATCAATGCTGGTTTCCAAATGGCATGTAAGCGGGAGGTGTCGTCTCGCTTGTTCATACTGTCTGGGTGTTTTTCTATTTCAATGGCTTCTCTGATTATTCTGCTATTGAGATGTTCTATTTTGGCGATTGTTTTTGTACCTTTAAAATTGATGTTGTGTCCCGTAGTGTTTATGTGTTGTACTAGTGAAGATGTGTGATCTTTCTTCTGTACTGAGTTCTTATGTTCTTCTACACGTACCTCTATTCTTCTGTTAGTCTGTCCGATGTATGTTGCTGGGCAGGAGGCGCATGGGATTTGGTATATGCCCTGGTTTTCCAGTTCTATTTTGTCTTTGGGATTTCTCAGGATGGTTGATATCTTTCTGTCAGTGTTAAATGCGGTTTTGATGTTATGTTTGCGTAGTACTTTACTGATTTTGTCGGTTGTTCCTTTTATGTAGGGCAAGATGGCTCGTCCGTTGTTCTGTTCTTCTTCTTGGATGTTTTTCTGTTTCAGAGTCCCCTGCTGAATCATATTGGTGATTTTGTTTTTTTGGAACTTGTTTGCTGTCAATATGTCTGTCAGGGTGTGTAGTTCTGTTTGTATATGTGTTTCATCTGCAAGGCGTCTGGTTCTTGTTATTAGTGTTTTGGCTACTGAATTTATTTGTGCTGGGTGATGATGTGATTGCGCATTGAGGTAACGGTTGGTGTGTGTTTTCTTTCGGTAGACTGTGTGTCCTAGGGTGCCGTTTTGTTTTTTGTATATAAGTACATCCAGGAAAGGTAACTGGTTGTTTGTTTCAATCTCCATGGTGAATTTTATTTTGGGATGTAGGCTGTTCAGGTGTGTTAGGAAGTTTTCTAGCTCCTTTCTTCCGTGGGGCCAGATCACGAAGGTGTCATCCACATATCTGAGCCACAGTTTTGGTTTGTTTGTAGTCTTTTCCAGAGCGTTAGTTTCAAATTCTTCCATGAAAAGGTTGGCGATAACTGGTGATAGAGGGGATCCCATTGGTGCGCCTTCTATTTGTTTGTATCTCTGGCCTCTGTGTATGAAGTATGTGTTTGATAAGCAGTGTTCTGCTAGTTCTATAATATGGTTTGGTGGTTGGTATTTGCTTCTTATTGTTGATAGAGCTTCTTGGACTGGCACCTGGGTGAATAGTGATACCACATCGAAGCTGACTAGCAAGTCTTTTTGGTCTATCTGTAGATTTTTCACTAATTCTATAAAGTGGTATGAGTTTTGGACATATGAAGCTGCCATTTCTGCTTGAGGTTGTAATTGTTTTGCTAGGTATTTAGCTAAGTTTTGTAGTGGTGAGCCTATAGAACTTACTATGGGTCTTAGTGGGATTCCATCTTTGTGTATTTTGGGGAGGCCATATAGTTTTGGGCATCTGGATGACTTCTCCCTAGGAATGATTGTTTGTTGGATTTCTTGGCTTATAGAAGTTGATTTTATCTTTTTCTTGGTGGTCTTTTCTAGATAGGTTGTGGGATCTGTATATATAGGTTTGTATGTAGTTTCTTTGAGTAAGTTGGACAGTTTCTCTTCATAGTCTGATGTGTCCATTACCACTGTAGCATTGCCTTTATCTGCTGGTAGTATGATTATGCTGTTGTCTTTTCTTAGGTTTTGCAATGCTACTTGTTCTTCTTTTGTTAGGTTGCTTTTGGGTGGTTTGCTTGTGCATAGGATGTGGGTGACTTCATGTCTGACTTGGTCTGCTTCATCTGCATTGAGTTTAGTTAAGCTGGTTTCAACTCCACATATGATGGTTTCTGTGGGAATTTTCTTTGGTGCAACAGCGAAGTTGAAACCTTTTGCTAGGACGTTTGTTTCTGCTGTTGTTAGTCTTCTGTGGGAGATGTTATGCACTACTTGTTGTAGATGTTGTTGTGATGTGGTTGTTTGGTTGTTGTAGTTCTCTAATTGTTTGAGTTTCTTTGAATGTCTGTTGTTTTTATAGATGGTCTCTGTTTCTGCTCTCCAAACCGCCAGTTGTTTCACTTTGTCCCATAGTAGCGGGTGAATAATGTTGCTGAGTTTGAGATGTAATGTTAGTAGGTCCTTGTTTGTTTGGTCTAAGTGAAATCTTTTATTGTGGAGTTCATTTCTTAGTAATGCCATTTCTGTTCTTCTTAGAATGCGTTTGGTTGAAGTGGTATTGATGTGGAATTTCAATTTGAAACAATTTGGTCTTATATTTTGGTCTCGACATTGGCATAGGAAAGGTATGTCACTTAGTATTCTTGCTCTTCGTACTTCTGACTTTTCGTAAGTCCTGGTTAGTTGGTAGATGTCCTCCCCGTAGAGGTATGATATTTGTTTTCGTAGACATAACATCAAAACCGCATTTAACACTGACAGAAAGATATCAACCATCCTGAGAAATCCCAAAGACAAAATAGAACTGGAAAACCAGGGCATATACCAAATCCCATGCGCCTCCTGCCCAGCAACATACATCGGACAGACTAACAGAAGAATAGAGGTACGTGTAGAAGAACATAAGAACTCAGTACAGAAGAAAGATCACACATCTTCACTAGTACAACACATAAACACTACGGGACACAACATCAATTTTAAAGGTACAAAAACAATCGCCAAAATAGAACATCTCAATAGCAGAATAATCAGAGAAGCCATTGAAATAGAAAAACACCCAGACAGTATGAACAAGCGAGACGACACCTCCCGCTTACATGCCATTTGGAAACCAGCATTGATAGAGAAACGAATTTCAGCAAACAAGGATTTAAAAAACCAACAAACAACCCCAAATGCCACCAGTCCCAGCAAGACTCATCCACACCCAGAACAAAAACTCTCCCACACAGAAGACAGAACAAGTCAAGCAAAAGTGCCATCACCCAAGCAGAAGAACGCTCACACGAACCTGACTGACCCATACCAGAGATACATAGCAGGTCCTCGAACTCGGAGCCAAACCAAAGCTCTGGAGGCCACTACACAGCCCACTCCTCAGGACACCAAATCACAACACTCAGGATATTACAACACAACAAAAAACCCCACCCATTCAGAACACACCCCTCCCAATCAGAAGACAGCCACGCCTCCAACCAATCAGAAGACAGCCACGCATCCACCCAATCAGAAGACAGCCACGCCTCCAACCAATCAGAAGACAACCACGCATCCACCCAATCAGAAGACAGCCACGCCTCCACTCAATCAGAAGACAACCACGCCTCCACCCAGTCAGAGGACACCCCCACCCAATCAGAAAGCAGCCACGCCTCCACCCAGTCAGAACACAGCCCCACCGGCAGTTGGAAGGAAAGGAACAGCCAGACCACGCATTGCTCCTGGAAGCAGCAGGAGGAACACTCCGGCCTGATGATGACGGATGGGATTTCGTCGAAACGTCGCCACAACTTTCTGAAGATGAAAGGAACGCGGGAAGAAACCCGAGACTCTAGATCTACACATACAGACACCCGCGAGAATCTACGAAAACATATATATATATATATATATATATATATATATATATATATATATATATATATATATATATATATATATATATATATATATACTGCATATATATATATATATATATACACACACATACACACACATTTGTTGTTGTTAGCTGCGAAGTCGTGTCCGACCCATCGCGACCCTATGGACAACATTCCTCCAGGCCTTCCTGTCTTCTACCATCTTCTGGAGTCCATTTAAGCTCACACCTACTGCTTCAGTGACTCCATCCAGCCACCTCATTCTCTGTCGTCCCCTTCTTCTATTGCCCTCGATCTTTCCCAGCATTAGGCTCTTCTCCAGTGAGTCCTTCCTTCTCATTAGGTGGCCAAAGTATTTGAGTTTTAGCTTCATGATCTGGCCTTCTAAAGAGCAGTCAGGATTGATCTCCTCTAGGACTGACCGGTTTGATCGCCTTGCAGTCCAAGGGACTCGCAGGAGTCTTCTCCAGCACCATAGTTCAAAGGCCTCAATTCTTTGGCGCTCAGCCTTTCTTATGGTCCAACTTTCACTGCCATACATTGCAACTGGGAAGACCATAGCCTTGACTATACGCACTTTTGTTGACAGGGTGATGTCTCTGCTTTTTAGTGTGCTGTCTAGATTTGCCATGGCTTTCCTCCCCAGGAGCAAGCGTCTTTTAATTTCTTGGCTACAGTCCCCATCTGCAGTGATCTTGGAGCCCAGGAAAACAAAATCTGTCACTACCTCCATTTCTTCCCCATCTATTTGCCAGGAATTGAGAGGGCCAGATGCCATGATCTTGGTTTTCTTAATGTTAAGTTTCAACCCAACTTTTGCACTCTCCTTCTTCACCCGCAACAAGAGGCTCTTTAGTTCTTCTTCACTTTCTGCCATTAGAGTGGTATCATCTGCATATCTTAGGTTGTTGATATTTCTTCCGGCAATCTTAATTCCAACTTTTGATTCATCTAGCCCTGCCTTTCTCATGATGTGCTCTGCATATAAGTTAAATAGGCAGGGCGACAGTATACAGCCTTGCCGGACTCCTTTCCCAATTTTGAACCAATCAGTGGTTCCGTGTCCAGTTCTCACTGTTGCTTCTTGACCCGCATATAGGTTTCTCAAGAGACAAATAAGATGGTCTGGTACTCCCATCTCTTTAAGAACTTGCCACAGTTTGTTATGATCCACACAATCAAAGGCTTTAGCATAGTCAATGAAGCAGAAGTAGATGTTTTTCTGGAACTCCCTAGCTTTCTCCATGATCCAGCGTATGTTGGCAATTTGATCTCTAGTTCCTCTGCCTCTTCGAAATCCTGCCTGTACTTCTGGTAGTTCTCGATCCACATACTGCTGAAGTCTAGCTTGTAGGATTTTAAGCATGACTTTACTAGCATGAGAAATGAGTGCAATGGTGCGGTAGTTTGAACATTCTTTGGCACTGCCTTTCTTTGGAATTGGAATGTAAACTGATCTTTTCCAATCCTGTGGCCACTGTTGAGTTTTCCAAATTTGCTGGCAAATTGAGTGTAGCACTTTTACTGCACTGTCTTTTAAGATTTTGAATAGCTCAGCTGGAATACTATCACCTCCACTAGCTTTGTTGTTGCTCAGCTTTTCTAAGGCCCACTTCACCTCACATTCTAGGATGTCTGGCTCGAGGTCAGTGACCACATCATTGTGATTATCTGGGACGTTAAGCTCATTCTTGTATAGTTCTTCTGTGTAATTTTGCCACCTCTTCTTAATCTCTTCTGCCTCTGTTAGGTCCCTGCCATTTTGGTCCTTTATCATGCCCATTTTTGCATTAAACGTTCCCTTCATCTCTCCAATTTTCTTGAAAAGATCTCTGGTCCTCCCTATTCTATTGTTTTCTTCTATTTCTTTGCACTGTTCATTTAAGAAGGCATTCTTATCTCTTCTAGCTATTCTCTGGAATTCTGCATTCAATTGGGCATATCTATGTTTTTCTCCCTTGCCTTTCGCTTCCCTCCTTTCCTCAGCTATTTGCAAAGCTTCCTCAGACAGCCATTTTGCTTTCTTGCATTTCTTTTTCTTTGGGATGGTTTTGGTTGCTACCTGTTGTACAATGTCGCGAACCTCTGTCCATAGTTCTTCAGGCACTCTGTCTATCAGATCTAATTCCTTAAATCTATTTGTCACCTCTACTGTATATTCAACAGGGATATGATTTAATTCATACCTGAGTGGCCTAGTGCTTTTCCCTACTTTCTTCAGTTTAAGCCTAAACTTTGCAAGGAGAAGCTCATGGTCTGAGCCACAGTCAGCTCCTGGTCTTGTTTTTACCGACTGTATAGAGCTTCTCCATCTTTGGCTGCAGAGCATATAGTCAATCTGATTTCTGTGTTGACCGTCTGGTGATGTCCATGTGTAGAGCCGTCTCTTGGGTTGTTGGAAAAGAGTGTTTGCTATGACCATCGTATTCTCTTGACAAAATTCTATCAGCCTGTGCCCTGCTTCATTTTGTACTCCAAGGCCAAACTTGCCTGTTATTCCAGTTATCTTTTGGCTTCCTACTTTAGCATTCCAATCCCCCATGATGATAAGGACATCATTTTTTGGTGTTACTTCTATAAGGTGCTGTAGGGCTTCATAGAACCGGTCAATTTCATCCTCTTCAGCACTGGTGGTTGGGGCATAGACTTGGACTACTGTGATATTGAATGGTTTGCCTTGGATTCGAACTGAGATCATTCTGTCATTTTGAGGATTGTATCCCAGTATTGATTTTCCTACTCTTTTATTGACTATGAAGGCTACTCCATTTCTTCTGAGGGATTCTTGCCCGCAGTAGTATACCTGATGGTCATCTGAATTAAATTCACCCATTCCTGTCCATTTTAGTTCGCTGATACCTAAGATGTCGATGTTCAGTCTTGTCATCTCTTGTTTGACCACGTCCAGCTTTCCTTGATTCATGGATCTTACATTCCAGGTTCCTATGGAGAAAAAATCTTTACAGCATCGGACTTTCCTTTCACCACCAGACATATCCACAGCTGAGCGTCCTTTCGGCTTTGGCCCAGTCGCTTCATTCTTTCTGGCGCTACTAGTACTAGCCCTCTGCTCTTCCCCAGTAGCATATTGGACGCCTTCCGACCTGAGGGGCTCATCTTCCAGCGTCATATCGTTTTGCCTTTTGGTACTGTCCATAGGGTTTTCATGGCAAAGATACTGGAGTGGGTTGCCATTTCCTTCTCCAGTGGATCACGTTTTGTCAGAACTCTCAGCTATGACCTGTCCGTCTTGGGTGGCCCTGCACGGCATAGCTCATAGCTTCATTGAATTACGCAAGCCCCTTCGCCACGACAAGGCAGTAATCCATGAAGGGGAACACACACATACATTCAGTATATATATATATATATATATATATACACACACACACATACATACATACATACAGTATATATATATATATATACACACACACACACACACATATATCCCCTTCATGGATTACTGCCTTGTCGTGGCGAAGGGGCTTAGCAGAGAGTTCTGACAAAACGTGATCCACTGGAGAAGGAAATGGCAACCCACTCCAGTATCTTTGCCATGAAAACCCTATGGACAGTACCAAAAGGCAAAACGATATGACGCTGGAAGATGAGCCCCTCAGGTCGGAAGGCGTCCAATATGCTACTGGGGAAGAGCAGAGGGCTAGTACTAGTAGCGCCAGAAAGAATGAAGCGACTGGGCCAAAGCCGAAAGGACGCTCAGCTGTGGATGTGTCTGGTGGTGAAAGGAAAGTCCGATGCTGTAAAGATTTTTTCTCCATAGGAACCTGGAATGTAAGATCCATGAATCAAGGAAAGCTGGACGTGGTCAAACAAGAGATGACAAGACTGAACATTGACATCTTGGGTATCAGTGAACTAAAATGGACAGGAATGGGTGAATTTAATTCAGATGACCATCAGGTATACTACTGCGGGCAAGAATCCCTCAGAAGAAATGGAGTAGCCTTCATAGTCAATAAAAGAGTAGGAAAAGCAATACTGGGATACAATCCTCAAAATTGCAGAATGATCTCAGTTCGAATCCAAGGCAAACCATTCAATATCACAGTAGTCCAAGTCTATGCCCCAACCACCGGTGCTGAAGAGGATGAAATTGACCGGTTCTTTGAAGCCCTACAGCATCTTATAGAACTAACACCAAAAAATGATGTCCTTATCCTCATGGGGGATTGGAATGCTAAAGCAGGAAGCCAAAAGATAACCGGAATAACAGGCAAGTTTGGCCTTGGAGTGCAAAATGAAGCAGGGCACAGGCTGATAGAATTTTGTCAAGAGAATACGATGGTCATAGCAAACACTCTTTTCCAACAACCCAAGAGACGGCTCTACACATGGACATCACCAGACGGTCAACACAGAAATCAGACTGACTATATGCTCTGCAGCCAAAGATGGAGAAGCTCTATACAGTCAGTAAAAACAAGACCAGGAGCTGACTGTGGCTCAGACCATGAGCTTCTCCTTGCAAAGTTTAGGCTTAAACTGAAGAAAGTAGGGAAAAGCACTAGGCCAGTCAGGTATGAATTAAATCATATCCCTGTTGAATATACAGTAGAGGTGACAAATAGATTTAAGGAATTAGATCTGATAGACAGAGTGCCTGAAGAACTATGGACAGAGGTTCGCGACATTGTACAACAGGTAGCAACCAAAACCATCCCAAAGAAAAAGAAATGCAAGAAAGCAAAATGGCTGTCTGAGGAAGCTTTGCAAATAGCTGAGGAAAGGAGGGAAGCAAAAGGCAAGGGAGAAAAAGAAAGATATGCCCAATTGAATGCAGAATTCCAGAGAATAGCTAGAAGAGATAAGAATGCCTTCTTAAATGAACAGTGCAAAGAAATAGAAGAAAACAATAGAATAGGGAGCATCAGAGATCTTTTCAAGAAAATTGGAGAGATGAAGGGAACATTTAATGCAAAAAAGGTCATGATAAAGGACCAAAATGGCAGGGACCTAACAGAGGCAGAAGAGATTAAGAAGAGATGGCAAAATTACACAGAAGAACTATACAAGAATGAGCTTAACTTCCCTGATAATCACAATGAGGTGGTCACTGACCTCGAGCCAGACATCCTAGAATGTGAAGTGAAGTGGGCCTTAGAAAAGCTGAGCAACAACAAAGCTAGTGGAGGTGACAGTATTCCAGCTGAGCTATTCAAAATCTTAAAAGACGATGCAGTAAAAGTGCTACACTCAATTTGCCAGCAAATCTGGAAAACTCAACAGTGGCCACAGGATTTGAAAAGATCAGTTTACATTCCAATTCCAAAGAAAGGCAGTGCCAAAGAATGTTCAAACTATCACACCATTTCACTCATTTCTCACACTAGTAAAGTTATGCTTAAAATCCTACAAGCTAGACTCCAGCAGTATGTGGATCGAGACCTACCAGAAGTACAGGCAGGATTTCGAAGAGGCAGAGGAACTAGAGATCAAATTGCCAACATACGCTGGATCATGGAGAAAGCTAGAGAGTTCCAGAAAAACATCTACTTCTGCTTCATTGACTATGCTAAAGCCTTTGATTGTGTGGATCATAACAAACTGTGGCAAGTCCTTAAAGAAATGGGTGTACTAGACCATCTTATTTGTCTCTTGAGAAACCTATATGCGGGCCAAGAAGCAACAGTGAGAACTGGACACGGAATCACTGATTGGTTCAAAATTGGGAAAGGAGTCCGGCAAGGCTGTATACTGTCGCCTTGCCTATTTAACTTATATGCAGAGCACATCATGAGAAAGGCAGGGCTAGATGAATCAAAAGTTGGAATTAAGATTGCTGGAAGAAATATCAACAACCTAAGATATGCAGATGATACCACTCTAATGGCAAAAAGTGAAGAAGAACTAAAGAGCCTCTTGTTGCGGGTGAAGAAGGAGAGTGCAAAACTTGGGTTGAAACTTAACATTAAGAAAACCAAGATCATGGCACCTGGCCCTCTCAATTCCTGGCAAATAGATGGGGAAGAAATGGAGGTAGTGACAGATTTTATTTTCTTGGGCTCCATGATCACCGCAGATGGGGACTGTAGCCAAGAAATTAAAAGACGCTTGCTCCTGGGAAGGAAAGCCATGGCAAATCTAGACAGCACACTAAAAAGCAGAGACATCACCCTGTCAGCAAAAGTGTGTATAGTCAAGGCTATGGTCTTCCCAGTTGCAATGTATGGCAGTGAAAGCTGGACCATAAAAAAGGCTGAGCGCCAAAGAATTGAGGGCTTTGGAACTATGGTGCTGGAGAAGACTCCTGTGAGTCCCTTGGACTGCAAGGCGATCAAACCGGTCAGTCCTAGAGGAGATCAACCCTGACTGCTCTTTAGAAGGCCAGATCCTGAAGCTAAAACTCAAATACTTTGGCCACCTAATGAGAAGGAAGGACTCACTGGAGAAGAGCCTAATTCTGGGAAAGATTGAGGGCAATAGAAGAAGGGGACGACAGAGAATGAGGTGGCTGGATGGAGTCACTAAAGCAGGACGCGTGAGCTTAAATGGACTCCAGAAGATGGTAGAGAACAGGAAGGCCTGAAGGAACGTTGTCCATAGGGTCGCAATGGGTCGGACACGACTTCGCAACTAACAACAACAACCGTCAATTTATTCCCTCTTTTGCCGAGATTGCTCTACCTCTTACAGAACTACTCAAAATGGGTTTTATATAAAGGTAGTCCTCGACTTACGACCACAATTGAGCCCAAGATGTATGTTGCTAAGTGAGAGTTATGGAGGGGTTTTTTGACCCATTTTACCACTTTTGCTGTCACAGCTGTTAAGGGAATCGCCACAGTGTGGGTTAGTCAGTCACTCGGTTATGTGAATCGGGATTCCACCAGCTTTGCTTGTCAGAAGGTAGCAAAAGGGGATCACGTGACACACACACCCATGGGACACTGTGACTGTCATAAATAGGGGCCAGTTCCCATGTGTCTGAATTTTGATCATGGGATCGTAAGGACGTTGCAAAGCTCGTGTGAAAAACAGTCGTCATTTCTTTTCCACTGCTGTTGTAATTTTGAACCATCACTAAATGAATGGTTGTAAGCCAAGGACTCACTGTGTATATCTTTAGGACTTCTGAGCTTGGGAAAGCATATGTACTTCTGCCAATCATACCTATGTAATCTCTGCACATACAGAAATATACTGCTTTTCCACCTTGTGGTGAAGCCTACAATGCTACTGTGCTTTGCTCGTTGCATCCCATCCCATCCCCGTAGCCAGGTGATCAAAATTCAGACGCTTGGCAACTGACTCGTATTTATGATGGTTGCAGCATCCCGGGGTCACATGATCCCCTTTTGCAGCCTTCCAACAAGCAAAGTCCATGGGGAAGCCAGATTCATTTAACAACCATGTTATTAACTGAACAACTGCAATGATTCATTTAACAACGGTGGCAAGAAAGACCATTAACTCACTTAACAACTGCTTTAGCAGCATAAATTTTGGGCTCAGCTGTGGTTGTAAGTTGAGGACTACCTGTATTTACACAAGGAGCAAATCTGAGAACTGGATTAAAAATTGGAAGACCATGGTCATTAATAAGGAGATATAGGAATTTTCCAGCATTCAAAAATCCTGCCTTAAAAAAATGGGTATCCACCATGATGTAGACTCAGTGCATACGGTCCTCAGATTATGACCGCAATGGGGCCAGAATTTCCATCACTAAGCAATGCTATCCTAAAGTGCAACATCATGTGACTGCATTGCTTCGCAACAGCAATTCCAGCAGTCCCCGTTACTGTAAATTAAGCAAGGATAGTGGATTGTTAGGTGAGGACCTTGTAACTTCCTGCCGGCTTGCAACCTGCAAAGTCAATGGGGAAGCCTGCAGAGAGTCGCAAGTTCCCAGTGATTTGTAAGCCCGCTTGCAGGCGGCTAGGTAGCTGTTGCTGAGTGGGGAAGGATGTGCAAGGATGCGCAAGTGGTTGGCACAAGTACAGAACCAGGGGGTGGTTATAGCCTGGTGCATGAGGGTGCATGCGTGTAAACATGGCAGGGCCAGAGGTGGCTGCTTCCAGGTGTGCCAGGGTGCACAGGTAGCCAACAGGAGTGCTGTGGGCACCAAAGCTGGGCCCATTGATGGGATCCAGTCAGTTTGCACCGGTTCGATTTTGTTGAGTTCGGAGAACCGTCTGAATGCACCCCTGGAGGAGGCCTCCCAGGCCAAGAACGGCCCGCCGGAAGTGCAGGGATGCCACTTCCGGAAGTCTGTTCTAGGCCTCAGAGGCCTGGAGGAGGCCTCCCAGGCCAAGAACGGTCTGCCGGAAGTGCAGGCATGCTACTTCCGGAAGTCTGTTCTAGGCCTTGGAGGCCCAGGCCTGCATCCACGCAAAGAACTAGTTGTTCAGGGATTTGAATCCCACCACTGGCTGGGCCCCTCAGTGCAAAAAGCCTCTGGAGTGTGAGTGACTTACCAGAGTGTGACTTCCCTGCTGGCTTTCCCATTGACTTTACTTGGGAAGCCAGCAGGGAATGTCACAATAAAGGTCACGTGACTGCAGAAGGCTGCCTGTCATAAGTGTGAGCCAGTTACCAAATGCCCAAATTACGATCACGTGAGCACAGGATGCTGGGATAGCCAGAACCTCAAGGACCACTTTTACAATGCCATTGTAACTTCAAACTGTCACTGAATGAGTGGTTGTTGAGGACAAGCTGTATTTCAGACTACAGATCCCAATGGATCTTCACTTTAAATTCTTATGTAGATATTCGTTTAGGTGCAGGGGTGGGGAACCTTGGCTCTTATGACTTGTGGACTTCACCTCCCAGAATTCCTGAGCTAGCCAGCTCAGGAATTCTGGGAGTTGAAGTCCACAAGTCATAAAAGAGCCAAGGTTCCCCACCCCTGGTTTAAGGATTGCAAACTAAGGTTTGCCAAGCTGTTTGTTCAATGGTTCTTTGATTGTGGTCCTAAGGTTTGGCAAGAACAGTGCTTACCTACACACTTAGGAGAGATGGCTGTTTACAATGAAGGGAACTGATTCTTGGCACAAGAGATGGTTTTTGCTCCTTAGGAAAATTCAGCCAAAAAAGAAGTTAATATTAAAAAGGAACCACAACTTGTGTCCTTGACTTGTAGAAGGCCTTGAGTTCAATCTTCAGCATTTCCAAGTTTCAACCTGAATGTCCCCGAATAACACCCTGCAGAGCAGTGTTTTTCCAAACTTGGCAAATTTAAGATTGTGGACTTCAACTCCCAGAATTCCTCAGCCTTCATGGCTGGCTAGGGAATTCTGGGAGCTGAAGTCCAGCCACCTTAAAGCATACTGGCTGGGGAATTCTGGGAGTTACAGCCACCTTAAAGCATGCTGGCTGGGGAATTCTGGGAGTTGAGGTCCAGCCACTTTAAAGCATGCTGGCTAGGGAATTCTGGGAGTTGAGGTCCAGCCACTTTAAAGCATGCTGGCTGGGGAATTCTGGGAGTTGAATCCCACCCATCTTCAAGCTGTCAAGTTTGAAAAATACTGCTGTAGAGGCTAACACTGATTTCTTTTTCCCCCTTCTTGTTTGAATGGAAGGTTGGGCGTCCCAATAGGGACTCTCGTTTCCTCAAACCCATCCATCTGAGTTTTATCTTCAGATGGGTTCAAGCCATCTGAAGTACAGATTGAAAGACTCCGAACTCTTAAGGCTGGGAATGATCTGAGTCTCCAGAGACTCAAAGCAGAACAGTGCAGGATAAGGCAATTCCGTGAGTATCACCCAGCCCACTTTTTAAAATTATCATTATTCATTATTATTGAGGATTGTCTCTCAAGCCAGGATATCAAAATATTAAAAAATAATCACGGCCCACTCCATATCTTCCTCTTTCCTTTGTCATCTCTCTGTGTGTCTTCCTTCATTTTGATCTACTCTCCAGACGTCCATAGGTCCATGTTTGTTTTTTTCGACCCCGGGTTGAAAGTCTTATCGGGCATCACTCTGATTTTTCTGCGATTTCCTCTGAAGTCAAGCAGAGCAGGCAGGCTGGGATCCCTCTGTCCAATCCCCCAAATCTTGCAAAACAGCCATTTTGGGGACAATTGCTGGATCATCCGCTGGGCTTCAGAAGCTCCTCTGGGTCCAACTCATTCTCCTGCCCGCTTCTCCTTCAGAAAGCACACGTTGACAAGAGCTCCCAAGTCAAAAGCTGGAATTTGCACCCATTTGGGAAGTGGAGAAGTTTCCTGGGTGAGTGAAACTGGTGATCACATCCCTCCCTCCCTTCCACAGAAGCCAAGTGGGCTGGTGATGTTATCTTCCAGCAGACTGGCAGTTGCTGAACCAGGCGACATAATCAAACGCAGCCAGCATGCATCTTAAAGGGATACGTCCTCAGATTCTCGGCATGCATTTGTGAGGAAGAGGCTTAAAAACAGGGAGGAAGCCTGGGTTATTCATGCACCCACCTCCTACCCTGAGGGAAACCCATCTGAAGGAACCTTCCTGGTTCCCTTCAAATCCCCAGATCTTCTTCCACGCTACCTCCAACATGGCAACAGGGAAAGAAGATCAGCTCGCAGTGACCGAATGACGCGCCTCTTGACCCAAGGGACGAAGAATATCCTGACCTTCTAAGAAAACAGGGTCACGCTGCTAGCTGCTGAGGTTTCGTGCGAAAATGCTGGGGTGCCCCATTCATGGACCTCAAACATGCAACACCCATTTTAAGGAAACGCTGGCCGGCCTTGGAGGAACCTGCGTGAGCAGCTTCTCCAACCCTTCCCGGTTTGCAGAGCGGGAAAGAAGCCCACTGGGGTTAGCGGCAGGCACAGAGAGCGGGGACAGGGGAGACTTTATAAAAAGGGGAGCAAAGAAGTGAGGGGCAGTTCCTTCTCGCCCATCAGAGTGTCCCGTTTGAGACTGCTGCCTTTGTTGACCACTTTGACCTTGAGTGACATTTTCCTCACGTTGCTGATGCCTAGCCCGTCGAAAAAGAAATCTTCATTGAAGATGGGGTTGCGGCTATTCTTGATGATGGTGCTCCGCTGTTTCTGCAGCTTGCCGGGGTTTAAATAGAGAGACACACAACAGTTGATGCTCCTGATGTCACAGTGCTTGTCGTAGAGGTCTTCGGCGGCCACAACTCGCACCCTCAGCCGGGCGTTCGACGGATTGTACTGGGCCACCAAGCGGATGCTGCCTCCTTTGATAAAACTGAGCACGTGTTCCTTGTGAAATCTCTCTTGGGGGTCCACGGGGGTGAGGGGCTGGGGTTGTGCCCCGCCAGTGGCTCCCCCAGTCGGAGGGGTCGCGCAGCGCATGCGGCGCTGAGAGCTGGGGCTGGTGTCCGCCGAGCTATCGTCGGTGGACAGGGAGCTGTTGCGAGCCACCGAGTGTTTTAGTTTGATGACCTTGGATTGACTCTCCTGGCTGAAGATCTTCAGAAGGGACACCGACCTGGACAGCAGTGGGGAACCGAAGGGAGAGGACTCCGCCGAGGAGCAGGTATCGCTTTCCCCTCCACTGAAGTAACGGTAGGGATTCATGAGCGACATACTGATGTCCGAGGGGTTGAGGTGGGTGCTCTCCCCATTTGTCTTGCCCCCTCCTGAGGTGGACCTACGTTGAGAACTGGGCGAGGACGACTGGGATGGACACAGGCTGGTGTGCTCGCTGTGGAAAAGGGACTCCTTGCGGCGCGTGTGAGGACTCTCCATCAGCGTCGCGAAGCCGTACGAGGTCTGTGCTTTGGGGACATACGGCAGCGACATGGCCGTCTGGGACTGTGGGTCTGCATTGGTGCTGTAGTCTTCTTCAGACATCCATTCATCCGCGCTCTCGATCTGGATGATGTGTCGGCTGGCGGCTTTTAGGAGGTTTTTGCTCTCCGAAACGGCCTTCACGGGCAAACGAGGGCTGCGCTGAGTTTTGCGGGCAGACAAATTCTGCTCGGAGGCCGAAGTGCCCAGATTCGGCTTGGTGTTCCCTTCCTCTGCCTCAGGAGGCACCGTCGGCAGCTTGGGAGGAATGAAAAAATCCGGGATTTTATCCGGCGTCAGGACGTTGCTGTACAACGGTCCTTTGGACTGCTTATCTGCCGAGTCGTTGCCGCGAGAACCGCTGTTATCCACCGAGCCTCGGATTTTCTCTAAAAGCCACATTCTGAGTCTTTTTTTTCCTTCGGCTGGTTCAGGAGGAGACCGACAACTGCAAACGCTTGGAAGATAAAAGAAAAAGGAAAAAAAAATCAGAGTGAGTTTCTTACCCTGCCATTTGTATAGAATAGTCTGTTAATTTGCAAATTAAGCTACTGCTGAGCAGAGAAATGATCTCCTTTTTTCCCCCCTCGTTATAGATTCCATCAGAGAAAAAGCGCACTGATTTTTTTTTTTAAAAAAAAATCTTTCTAAGTGGAAGAGAAAATTTCAGGGGCGGGTCACAGGTTTTTTAAAAACTTATTTCTTGATAGCCTGTCAAGTGCTGGGAAAATCAGGAGATTCAGGCAGTTCAAATGAGTATAAAGGTTTATTGCCCGCTTAAGCTCTCTACAAAAATCTGACATACTAAAGGTCAAGGGAAATGCGCGGGAACTAAGAAGGCATTCAAGGTGGGCTGGATTTAGAGCTCTTGTGGGTGCCCAGGGACTCATGACTGATGACACATTTGACTCCTCCTTCGGGCTCAGCCTGGTCATTCTCCTACTTAGCAATAGTACTTAGACTTATATATTCCCCCCAAGTGCTTTACAGCCCTCTCTAAGTGATTTACAGAGTCAGCATATTGCCCCCCAACAATCTGGGTCCTCATTTTACTGACCTTGGAAGGATGAAAGGCTGATGCAACCCTGAGCTTTCCAAAATCAAACTTCTGGCTGTGGGCAGAGTTTGCCTGCACTACAGCATTCTTAACACTGTGACATATGAAGCCACAGCCAGGGACTGCATGTTGTTTCTCACTGTAGCATCATTTCTCTAAAGTTCCCAGAATTCCCATTTTCCCATTTAGTGCCCACGGAAGTCTTCCCAGTAGATTTTGTTTTTTGGCAAAGCACTTCTGAGGGAATGTAGTTCGGTGGGCGAATGTCTGAAAAATGAGGACCACCGAACTGTGATCCTACCACTCTGTACGATGCTGATGAGGCCATACTTGGAATACTGCATCCAGTTCTGGTCACCATAATACAAAAAAAAAAAAGATGCGGAGGCCCTAGGAATTGTGCAAAGGGCCACAAAGATGATAAAGGGTGTGGAGGCTAAAACATACAATGATTGGCTGTGGAAACTAGATATGCCCTGTATAACGAAGAAAAGGCTTAGCAGAGTCATGATAAAACTCTTCCAATACAAATAGTTCTTGACTCACGACTGCAAGTGAGCCCAAAATTTACATTGCGAAGTAAGAAATGTGTTAAGTGAGTTTTGCCCCATTTTATGACCTTTCTTGCCAGAGTTTTTTTTTTAATTCCATTTATATCCCACCCTTCTCCGAAGACTCAGGGCGGCTTACAAGCTTAGCAGTAGCCTTCATTCTATGTATATGCCTGCTTATTAGGGCTTTCACACACACCCCAAGCGGCATTATTACAAAGTCAGCTTAATTGCCCCCAACAATCTGGGTCCTCATTTTACCTACCTGGGAAGGATGGAAGGCTGAGTCAACCTTGAGCCTGGTGGGATGCGAACCTGCACTAATTGCAGGCAGCTGGTGTTACTTAAGGAGGCATTAGCCCACTGCTCCACCAAGTGAATCACTCCAATTGTTAAGTTAGTAACACAGTTAAGTGAATCTTGCTTCCCTATGGACTTTGCTCCAAAACTGGAAGTTTTTAAGAAGAGACTGGACAACCATTTGTCTGAAATGGTATAGTGCTTCCTGCCTGAGCAGGGGGTTGGACTAGAAGACCTCCAAGGTCCCTTCCAGCTTCTATTCTATTCTATTCTATTCTATTCTATTCTATTCTATTCTATTCTATTCTATTCTATTCTATTCTATTTCTATTTCTATTTCTATTTCTATTCTGTGTTCTATTCTGTGTTCTATTCTGTGTTCTATTTCTATTCTATTCTATTCTATTCTATTCTATTCTATTCTATTCTATTCTACTCCTATTCTATTCTATTCTGCATTCTATTCTATTTTATTCATTTCTAGTTCTATTCTGTGTTCTACTCTACTCTACTCTACTCTACTCTACTCTACTCTACTCTACTCTACTCTACTCTTATTCTATTCTAATTCTATTCTATTCTATTCTATTCTATTCTATTCTATTCTATTCTAATTCTATTCTAATTCTATTCTATTCTAATTCTATTCTAATTCTATTCTAATTCTATTCTAATTCTAATTCTAATTCTAATTCTATTCTATTCTATTCTATTCTATTCTATTCTATTCTATTCTATTCTATTCTATTCCATATACTATATTCTATTCTCTTCCCTTCCCTTTTATTCCTATTCCTATTTCTATTCTAATTCCTTTCCCTTAATGACCACAGATCTGCTTAACAGCAGCAGTGATTCACTTAACGGTTGCCACAAATAAGGTCATAAAATCAGATTGGTGATGTGGCCAATCCAATTCCCGACAGTCATGAATTATGACCCTGGTTGTCAGGTTTCGTTAGGGAGGCATGTTGAGGACCAGCTGCACTTGAGGGCTGCCCCAAGTCCTTTTATTCTCCACAGCAGCCAAGGGTAGAAAAGAAGCAATGGATAGAAGCTTGTCAGATACAACCTGGAAATAAGAAGGAATTTCCTGATGATAATAACAACTATTGTTTGCCAGAGTTGTGGATGCTCCATCACTGGAGGTTTTTAGGAAAAGATTAGACAACCATTTTTCCGAGACGGTATAAGGCAGAGGCTGAGCTAGTTGAACTGTCTGTGCACGCGCAGGCAAGCTAGCCCATGACTCGTGTGAGTTGAGCTGCACACGTGCATGTGCGCTGGCCCGCTGCTCATGCGGCCCAAATCCCCTCTACCAGCACCATCCCAGACAGGCCACCAAGCCACGAAGGTTGGGAACCGCTGATAGAAGGTTCTTAGTTAAGAACCAAGGTTGCCTACCTCTGACCTAGACCAGTGTTTGTCAGCTTCAGCAACTTCAGGATATGTGGACTTCAATTCCCAGAATTCCAATGCTGGTTGGGGAATTCTGGGAGTTGAAGTTCACACATCTTCAAGTTGTTGAGGATCTACACAAACAATATTGGTGATAATAAGGAGGGAGGGAGGGAGGGAGGGAGGGAGGAAAGAAGGAAGGAAGGAAGGAAGGAAGGAAGGAAGGAAGGAAGGAAGGAAGGAAGGAAGGAAGGAAGGAGAAAAAATGAGGGAGGGAGGAAAGAAGATAGGAAGGAAATGGAAGAGAGGGAGGGAAGAAGGAAATGGGAGGAAGGAAGGAAGGAAGGAAGGAAGGAAAAAGGGAGAGAGGGAGGGAGGGAGGGAGGGAGGAAGGAAGAAAGGAAAATGATCGATAGAAGTGTTTAAGAAGAATCCTTCCTGCTTGTCAAATTTTTCCTGCTTGCCGTAACCCAAAGTTTCTCAACTTTGACATCTTTAAGACATATGGACTTCAATTCCCAGAATTCCTCAGCCAACTATGCTGGCTGGAGAATTCTGGGTATTGAAATCTACCCATCTTTAAGTTGTTGAAGTTGACAAACACTGCCTTAGCCTGTTGTATGAATCATCTCATGAAGCCATCATATGGGCTAATAATTAGTCTTTTGTGTAAACACCGTCGTCTTCTTCTTCTTGTTATTAAATAGCAAAATGCAAAAAAAAAAGTGCCAACAGGGAAAAGGTAAAGATAAAGAGAGTGATTATGCTGAACAGTTAAGAAGGAAAGCCTAGATATATTAGGGTGATATGACAAGAAAGAAATAAGAAAGATAATTAAAAGAGGAAAGAGATCCACATAATGACTATAGATAGCAATGGAAAATGAAGTCAAGCTTGTCATTAAATCTAGATACATATAGAAACCCGTATCTGACTATGAGCCAGCAGTGTGCAGCAGCAATCAAAAAAACTAATACAATCCAGGGTTGTATAAACAGAGGCATAGAATCAAGATCACATGTACTATTAGTACCGCTTTATAAAAACCCTAGTAAGAATACTGCAGCCAATTTTGGTCACCATATCACAAAAAAGATGTTGAGAGTTTGGGAAAAATTCAGAGAAGAGCAACTAATATGATCCAAGGCCTGGAGACTAAAGCATACGAAGAACAGCTGCGGGACTTGGGTTTGGCTAGCTAGTCTAAAGAAAAGAAATAGGGGAGACATTATACCATTATTCCGGTATCTGAGGGGCTGCCACAAGGCAGAGGGGGCCAGGTTGTTCACCAAAGCACCAGAGGGAAGGACGAGAAACAATGGTTGGAAACTGATCAAAGAGAGAAGCAACCTGGAACTAAGGAGAAACTTCCTGACAGTGAGGAGAATTAACCAGTGGAACAGCTTGCCACCGGAAATTGTGGGCGCTCCATCACTGGAAATTTTTAAGAAGAGACTAGACATTCACCTGTCTGAGATGATATAGGATCTCCTGCTTGAGCAGGGGGCTGGACTAGAAGACCTCCAAGGTCCCTTCCAGATTCTATTCTATTCTATTCTATTCTATTCTATTCTATTCTATTCTATTCTATTCTATTCTATTCTATTCTATTCTATTCTATTCTATTCTATTCTATTCCTTATTCTATTCTATTCTATTCTACTCTATTCTATTCTATTCTGTTCTATTCTGTTCTATTCTATTCTATTCTATCATTCCAAATTCTATTCTATTCTATTCTATTCTATCATTCCAAATTCTATTCTATTCTATCATTCCAAATTCTATTCTATTCTATTCTATTCTATTCTATTCTATTCTATTCTATTCTATTCTATTCTATTCTATTCTATTCTATTCTATTCTATTCTATTCATTCCAATTTCTATTCTGTTCTATTCTATTGTATTCTAATTATCTTGGATCCATTCCTTGCATCCAGGAGGATACATTTTACTCCAGTTATGTAAAATTATCCTCTTGGCTGGGTCCCAGGCTTAGTAGAAGCCAGACACGCCCTATGATGGCAAATACCATATTTTATTTTAGGAACATAGTTCTGGATCACCTTATGGCCCTTAATTATGTCTTTCTAATTATTATTTTTTATGTATGTGGAGATTTGAAACCCAAACAAGGCAACAGCTGGAAAAGACCAGATCATAGAAGTCAAAGAATATTCAGATTTCTTATGCTTATCCTCCAAAACGAATGCCTTTTAAAACATTATTTTAACAGAACAGAATAACAGAGTTGGAAGGGACCATGGAGGTCATCTAGTCCAACCCTCTCCTGAAACAGGAGACCCTATTATGCCATTTCAGACAAATGCCTGCCCGGTCTCTTCTTAAAAACCTCCAGTGATGGAGCACCCACGATTTCTGGAGGCAGGTTGTTCCACTGATTAATTGTTCTCACTGTCAGGGACTGTTTTAGTTCTAGGTTGCTTCTCTCCTCAATTAATTTCCGTCGCTTCTTGTCCTGCCTTCAGGGGCTTTGGAGAACAGCTGGACTCCCTGCTCTTCTTTGGGGCAGCCCCTGAGATACTGGAACGCTGCTATCATGTCCCCCCTCGTCCTTCTCTTAGTTAAACTAGGCATACCCAGTTCCAGCAACCGTTCCTCATATGTTTTAGCCTCCAGTCCCCTGATCATCTTTGTTGCTCTTCTCTGCACTCTTTCTAGGGTCTCTGGTTAACACGATACAAAAAAAAAAAAGATGCTAAGAAACCCCCCCCCCAAAAGACTGCAGAGAAGGGCAACAAAGATGATTAGGGGGCTGGAGGCTAAACCACAGGATGCACTGGCTATGTCTAGTCCAGGGGTAAGCAACCTTGGCTCTTTTATGACTTGTGGACTTCAACTCCCAGAATTCTTGAGCCAGCCATGCTGAGGGGAAAGGGAGAGGTTTCCAGGCTTTGCCATGCTGGCTCAGGAATTCTGGGAGTTGAAGTCCACGAGTCATCAAAGAGCCAAGGTTGCCTACCCCTGGTCTAGTCTAACCAAGGGCGATATGATAACAGTCTTCCAATATTTGAGGGGCTGCCACAGAGGCAGAGGGGAACAACCTATTCACGAGAAGAGGTAAGAAGTGGTCGCTTGTTAAACGAGAGATCCAATCTTGAAGTAGGAAATTTCCTGACAGTTTGAACAATGAATCAGCCTCCAGAAGTTGTTGTGGGTGCTCCGACACTGGAGCTTTTTAAGAAGAGACCGGGACAGCCATTTGTCTGGAATGGCTTGCTTGAGGAAGGGGGTTGGACTAGAAGACCTCCAAGGTCCCTGAGCTTAGATGCACCACACTCCGCGGGATCCAGAGAAAGCCCGCTCTCTTTTGCCAAAACTTCTCCCTTACCTATGACTAAGCCGTTTCTAACAAGCTTCTGCTTCTCTGGGGAGGGGAACAGATCGCTGCCCTCATTCCCACCTTCCTTATCTCTCACAGCCTTCAGTGGGGGCGGAAAATCGATGCTACCCACAAAAGCCATTTGTCAAATTTACAGCCAAACTGACCTAAAGCAGCTGTGCCAATCCAGCAACACCAGATCAGGAGAGAAAATAATGGATATTTTGATATTTGGTTGGTGTCTGGGGGGGGAACGGAGAGAATGGAGGGGGTTGTGGGTGGGGTTGCCTTCAAAAGCAGATTGACAGGGCAGCAGATGGAAGATGCCACGCAAGATTGTGGGGAGCCTCAACACAACGGCCTTGTTAAGACCTCAGTAAGGCCGCACCTGGAGCACAGGATCCAGTTTTGGTCACCACCTGACAAAAAAGAGGTTGAGACTTTGGGGGGGAGGGGAAAGTTCAAAGAAGAGCAACTAAGGTGATTAAAGGCCTGGAGATTGAAACATATGAAAAACGATTGCAGGATTTGGGTTTGGCTAGTCTAGAGGGGGGAAAAGACTGGGGTGGGCGGGCAACATAATAGCAGTATTCCAGTATTTGAGTGGTTGTCAAAAAGAGGAGGGGGGTTCAACATTTCCCAAACCACCAGAGGACAGGACAAGAAAAAAAATGGATGGATACTAATCAAGGAGAGAAGCAACCTGGAATTAAGGAGAAGCTTTCTAATAGATAGATAATGTATTTATCTAAAATAGAGTCCTAAATTACAGGGTGTCTGCTGGTAAAGCTTGGGAACATTCTGAGATCATTCAGAGCCGGGCAGATAATGGGTTGGGTTGACAAGAAATGGCTTCATCTATCTTCCTGTATTATGAGAAGGGACAGAATTAAAGGACACGAGGTCTCGCTGGCGTGTAGAAACCTCTGACTTGCTACTTTTATAATGCCTTGGTAAGGTCATACTTGGAATATTTGGTCGCCAAACTATAAAAAAGGTGTTGAGACTCTAGAAAGAGTACAGAGAAGAGCAACAAAGATGATCAGGGGACTGAAGTCTTAAAACATATGAAGAACAGTTGCAGGAATTGAATATGTCTAGTCTAGTGAAAAGGAGGACTAGGGGTGACATGATGGCACTCTTCCAGTATCTCAGGGGCTGCCACAAAGATTTTCAAGAAGAGACTGGACATTCACCTGTCTGGGATGGAATAGATTCTCCTGCTTGAGCAGGGGGCTGGACTACAAGACATCTGGGGTCCAATCTAAATCTAAATCTAAATCTAAATCTAAATCTAAATCTAAATCTAAATCTAAATCTAAATCTAAATCATCTAAATCTAAATCTAAATCTTATTCTATTCTAATTCTAATTCTAATTCTATTCTCCAAAGCACCTGAAGGCAGGACAAGAAGCAACGGATGGAAACTAATCAAGGAGAGAAGCAACCTAGAACTAAGGAGAAATTTCCTGACAGAACGATTAACCAGTGGAACAACCTGCCTCCAGAAGTGGTGAATGCTCCAACACTGGAAGTTTTTAAGAAGAGAGTGGACAGCCATTTTTCTGAAATGTATAGGGCAGGGGTGTCAAACTCAATTTCATTGAGGGCCGCATCAGCTTTGCAGTTGCCCTCAGGGGGGCGGGTGGGTGTGGCCTGGGTGGGCGTGGCCTACTGGGTGGGCGTGGCTAGAGTGCGTATGGCCTACTGGGTGGGCGTGGCCAGCTCTACAGCGTTCGCATCAAGGGTGCCTATGGGGTCTCTGGCAGAAAGAGGGTCTCTGGGGCAGGGCCAAGGCAGCGGGGGCCGTTCCCTCACTGTTTCCAGGATGCCTTCGCGGGCCACATGAAACCACTTCGCGGGCCGAAACCGGCCCCCGGGCCTTGTGTTTGACATGTCTGGTATAGGGTTTCCTGCCTAAGCAGGGGGTTGGACTAGAAGACCTCCAAGGTCCCTTGCAACTCTCTTATTCTGTTACTGTTACACTGATCTTTCTCCAGGGATGAGCCAGACACCTGCTTGGTCTGTCTTTTGCAAAGACCTGAGGAACTGCTGGTAAAGTGCTGTTTAATGCCATCCCAATTTGGAAGGCCCCTGCTTAAATTCTCAAGATGTTCCAGAATGACATCAATGACATCCCAATGCAAATTTTCGCACGGATGTTGGGTATTCCCACCTGTTCTCCTAAATCTGTTTAACCTTCCAGTTCACAGCTGGAGTTGGGGGATGATGGAAATGGAGGGTCTTCCACCATGCAATTTTCTTCTCTAGCAGAATACGGTGATATCTGCTCAAGTGACGTTGCTGATTAAACCCATTTTCCAAGGCCCTGCAACCTACTGAACTATAAAGAGTGTCAAAAGGGGAGGGGTCAAAAAAAGCAAGATGGTGGCTGCAGCCACATGACCAAAGCCCTGCCCCTTTTGTAGATGCCTGGCAGCCATATATAAAGGAGTGGAGTTTCCTAGATGTAGTTAGGTCACCATCTTGATCTTGAAGTTCATAATCTAACTCAGGGGTAGGCAACCTTGGCTCTTTTATGACTCATGTACTTCAACTCCCAGAATTCCTGAGCCAGCCACGCTGAGGGGAAAGGGAGAGGTTTCCAAGCTGAGCCATGTTGGCTCAGGAATTCTGGGAGTTGAAGTCCACGAGTCATAAAAGAGCCAAGATTGCCTACCCATGATCTAACTCAAAGGTGTCTAATCTTGGCAACTTTAGGGCCTATGGATTTCAACTCCCAGAATTCCCCAGCCAAGCAGCTGGGGAATTCTGGGAGTTGAAGTCCACAGGTCTTAATGCGGCCAAAGTTGGACACAATAAGCTCGCAAAAATCCCCTAATCAGCACTAAGACTTAACCAAACTTGTGTAAAAACAGATGCGGGTCCTCACTTAACTGACATTGCAGGTAGCTGTCAACATGCAAGAGTTCATTTAATAACCGTTCAAAGTTACGACGAGATTGCAAAAGGTGACGGATACCCCTTTTTCACAGTTATGACCTTTGCAGCATCCCCATGATCACGTGATCAAAATTCAGATGCTGGTTCATACCTATGACCTTTGCAGTGTCCCAGGGGTCACGTGATCCCCTTTTGCGACCTTCTGACAAGCAAAGCTAGCGGGGGGCGGGGGGGGGAAGCCAGATTTACTTAAGAACCGTACTGCTAACTTAACAACTGCAGGGACTCCTTTGATAACTGAGGCAAGAAAGGTCGTAAAACGGGGCAAAACTCACTTAAGAAATGTCTCAATGCTTTAAATTTTGGGCTCCCTTGTGGTCATAATGGCGATTTTTATATTATTATTGATTGTTTTAGCTGGGCTACTATTTAATTCTTTTTAATTTTTGTATTCTGTATTTTTATATATGCCCTGTTCACCGCCCTGAGTCCTTCGGGAGAAGGGCGGTATACAAATATAATAAAATAAAATAAAAATAAATAAATATGTTTCCTTTTAGGCAAAGCCCACCCAAGTGGATGTTGAGCTTTTTTAAACAACGACGACGACGACCCAGGTTTGAATTTTGCACAGAGTCCTGTTGACATGCAAGAATAAAACCCCAGCAAAAGTGAGGAGGAGAGCAGAGCCTCTATCAATATTCTTTTTTTGCAGAGCAGAATAGCGCACATTAGTAAAAGTTGACACCCAAGAGGAAACCTTAATATAATGATCATTCAGGTGGCCGCATCTGGGGTGGTTTTTTATTTTTTATTTTGCCAACGTCTGACCCACCACACAAAGCCACCTAAGAACAGCAGCCAAACCCTGCATGAAATGAATCTTGATGTAAGGATGCAGAGATTTTTACACCCAGACTGGGGTTTTTGTTTTTTTTGCAGTAGTTTCTTGAGGCTGGCATATGCATTGCTAATGAGGAAGGCAAAACAAGGGACGAAAAATGATAGCAACAAAACCAGCCCTTGTACAGAAGGAATGAGACAAGGTGGGGCTACAGGTAGTCCTCAACTTAAGACCACAAATACTAATACTGATGATGATGATGATGATGATGATGATGATGATGGAAGGGACCATGTCAGACAAATGGCTGTCCAGTCTCTTCTTAAAAACTTCCAATGTTGGAGCATTCACAGCTTCTGGAGGCAGGTTGTTCCGCTGGCTGAGGAATTCTGGGAGTTGAAGTCCACAAGTCATCAAAGGGCCAATTTGGAAGACCCCTGGTCTAAGGGCTATTGCTGTTGTCATCGTAAGTCGAGGACAAGAAACAATGGTTGGAAACTGATCAAAGAGAGAAGCAACCTAGAATTAAGGAGAAACTTCCTGACAGTGAGGACAATTAACCAGTGGAACAGCTTGCCACCGGAAATCGTGGCCACTCCATCACTGGAGATTTTTAAGAAGAGGCTAGACAGTCACCTGTCTGAGATGGTACAGGTTCTCCTGCTTGAGCAGGGGGCTGGACTAGAAGACCTCCAAGGTCCCTTCCAGCTCTATTCTATTCTATTCTATTCTATTCTATTCTATTCTATTCTATTCTATTCTATTCTATTCTATTATTCCATTCCATTCCATTCCATTCCATTCCATTCTATTCTATTCTATTCTATTCTATTCTATTCTATTCTATTCTATTCTATTCTATTCTATTCTATTCTATTCTATTCTATTCTATTCTATTCTATTCCATTCCCTTCCATTCTATTCTATTCTAGTTTCTCCTGCCTAGGGTAAAAACATAACATGTGTGAAGTATATGGAGATAAGTACAGATAGTCTTTGACTTATAACCATTTGTTTAATAATGGTTACAAAGAGCTGTGGTGGTGCAGTGGTTAGAATGCAGTACTGCAGGCCAACTCTGCCAACTGCCAGGAGTTTGATTATAACCAGCTCAAGGTTGACTCAGCCTTCCATTCTTCCATGGTTGGTAAAATGAGGATCGAGATCGTTGCGGAGGGCGGCAATATACTGACTTTGTAAACCACTTATAGAGGGCTGTAAAGCACTGTGAAGCGGTATATAAGTCTAAGTGCTATTGCTTAACAATAGAAATGTTGGTCCCGATTGTGGTCGTAAGTCAAGGACTTCTTGTATTTCCCAACTCTCAAACACACTGTGGTCAATCACACGCCTAAATCAAGAGAGTAGATTTAGGGGCTTATTCCAGCCACAGAGGAATCATTTGAGATCCAAGCATCCCAGTGATAATTCAATTAATTTTATTTGGTCATTGGCAACACGTGATTGTGGAGCTAATGGTCCCATCTCACTTCCAAGGCAGAGACAAAACGCTGGTGCAGTATTTCTCAACCTTGGCAACATTAAGCTGTACAACGTGGTCCTCGACTTACGACCATTCATTTAGTGACGATTTGAAATTACAACAGCCCTGGAAAAAAATGACTGTTGACCGTTTTTCACACTTAACCACTTTTGTAGCCTCCCCACGGTCACCTGATCAAAATTCAGACACTTGCCAGCTGACTCATATTTATGACAGTCGCAGCCTCTCGGGATCGTGTGATCCCCTTTTGCAAACTTCTGACAAGCAAAGCCAATGGGGAAGCCAGATTCACTTAACAACTGGGTGACTAATTTAGCGACTGTAGTGATTCACTTAACAACAATGGCAAGAAAGGTGATAAAATGGAGGAAAATTCACTTAACAACTGCCTTTCTTAGCAGCATAAATTTTGAGCTCAGTTGTGGTCATATAAGTCAAAGACAAGACTACTTATAGATTTATTCCAGCCCTAGAGGAATTATTTGAGATCCAAGCAGCGCAGAGTGCGTTGAATTAAATTAATTGTATTTGGTCACTGACATCATGTGATTGTGGAGCTAATGCAGGGGTGGGATTCAGCCGGTTCGCACCACTTCAGCAAAACCAGTAACTAATTTTTTGTTGCCCAGGTCCAGAATGGATTTCCAGAAGCGGCATTCACACAGAGAACCGGTCGTTCACATATTTGAATCCCACCAATGAGCTAACAGTGAGGACAATCAACCAGTGGAACAGCTTGCCACCAGAAATCGTGGGCGCTCCATCACTGGAGGTTTTTAAAAAGAGACTTGACATTAATCTGTCTGAGATGGTATAGGTCAGGGGTAGGCAACCTTGCCTGTTTTATGACTCGTGGACTTCAACTCCCAGAATTCCTGAGCCAGCATGCCTCAGCTTGGAAACCTCTCCCTTTCCCCTCAGCATGGCTGGCTCAGGAATTCTGGGAGTTGACGTCCACGAGTCATAAAAGAGCCAAGGTTGTCTACCGCTGGTATAGGTCCTCCTGCTTGAGCCAGGGGCTGTTGTGATTCCTCGCCAGCCTGTGGATCCGGTAGCTGAGTCTGAGGAATCAGATGAGGAGGAGGAGGAGGGGCCTGGAGTGACATCAGAGTCAGAGGAAGGCTCTGAGGAGCTCCAAGACTTACAGTCTGATGAGGAGCCTGGCCCCTCCACTCGCGCTCAAGGTGAGACACAGCTTTGCTGGGAGCCTGAGTTGGACAGTGATGAAGCACAGCTGGGAAATATCCAGGACGCACAAAAGTACCAGCAAGAGAAGCGAGTAGGACAGAGGAATGCAATGGGGCGGCTCCAAAGGCAAAGGAGAAGGCATTAGGAAGCCACGCCTGGGCTGAATTATAAAAGGGAAGGTGTGGGAGGTGCTGGTTGCCAAAGGCAACCGTTCGTGTTGAGGGTCGAGTTTCTGTGAACTGTGTTTGTTTGCCTTGGACTTTGACTCAGGTCTGTGAATAATAAAAGGGATTGTTTTTTCTTGCAGTTCATGCCTACTTTTTGGAAGAGGGACTTCTCCTTGTGAGCATAACAAGGACTCACGTAGGCTGGGACAGAACAGGGGCTGGACTAGAAGACCTCCAAGGTCCCTTCCAGCTCTATTCTACTCTACTCTACTCTACTCTACTCTACTCTACTCTACTCTACTCTACTCTACTCTATTCTATTCTATTGGCCCCATCTCCCTCCTAAGGCACAGTCAAAATCCTAGATCACTGTTTCTGCATTTTGGCCACTTTAAACTGTATGGACTTCAACTCCCAGAATTCTCCACCAAGCATGCTTACGAAAATAGGGCTTCTCTAGGAAATCCTGTGGGGGTTTTTTTTAACCACCCTCTCAGTGGTCTGCCAGGGAGGTAGAAAAAAACCACAAAAGACTGGGGATTAAGGATTCACTTCCATATTGTTTAAATTTTCTTTTTTGTTGGTTCATTAACAGTTAATAAATTTCCTACCCTTGCAAACAGCTGGGCAAACTCAGAAATAGCCGCCATATGATTGACTGATTAATCAACTATTTGTGGCAGATAGGTGGGGTGTTAATTGCTCCAGGAGAGGCTAACTTGATTGTGTGTTTACACACACTGGTAGTGCATACAACTCTCCTTCGGGACTGCAACACCTATTGAAAGTTGCCAGGGGCACAGAGTGTGTCCAAATAATTCCCAGAATCCTATCAAAAGAGTTTAAGTACAACCCAGCAGAGAGAACATGAGTGAATGGGATGCACGCACACACGTGTGCATGTAAATATTTGTGGCTGGGCTTCTCACCCTCCTGTACTAGGACACTAAAGTGGCGTGTGCCAGTTTATATTTCTGGGCAATGCAATTTGGCAAATCAGGAAAAAAAAATACAGGTAGTCCTCGACTTTCAACCACAAGGGAGCCCCAAATTTCTGTTGCTAAGCGAGACAGTTGTTAAGTGAGTTTTGCCCCATTTTATGACCTTTCTTGCCACAGCTGCTAAGGGAATCAGTGCAGTTGTTACGTTAGTGACATGGCTGTTAAAAAAAAAATCTGGCTTCCTCATTGGCTTTGTCATAAGGTCGCAAAAAGGGATCATGTGACCCCCAGGGACCCTGCGACCGTCATAAATAGGAGTCAGTTGCCACATGTCTGAATTTTGTTCACGTGACCATGGGGATGCTGCAACGGCTGTTAAATGTGGAAAAATGATCATAAATCATCTTTTTCCGGTGCCATTGTTAACTTCGAACCATCCTTAAAGGATGCCCCCCTTCACGCACATTTTGTGTGAAATTAATCACTACCATTTTGTATGTGTCTGTTTAGACCAGGGGTAGGCAACCTTGGCTCTTTTATGACTCGTGGACTTCAACTCCCAGAATTCCTGAGCCAGCCAAGCTGAGGGGAAAGGGAGAGGTTTCCAAGCTGAGGCATGCTGGCTCAGGAATTCTGGGAGCTGAAGTCCACGAGTCATAAAAGAGCCAAGGTTGCCTACCCCTGGTTTAGACCTACCTTAAAAATAATCCTGTTGTGTGCTTTTTTTAAAAAAAAATGGCATTCCCCCCCCCCCAGGGTAAATGTTATCAGATGTATGGATAGTCCCCATCTTATGACCACAACGGTGACCCAAATTTCCAGTGCTAAGCGAGGCAGCAGTTCAGTGAATCAAATTTATTACCATTTCTGCCATGGTTGTTAAGCCAATCACCTGGTCGTTAAGCAAATTTAGCCTCCTCCAGGGACTGTGCCTGTCGGAAGCGATGACGTGACACCGGGTAGCTGCTCCCATCAGAAATACGTGCTGGTTGCTAAGCCCCCAGATTCTGACTACATGACCATGGGGATGCCACAAAAGACATAAATGCGAGGACCGGTTGAAAGTTATTTTTTTTCAATGTTGTGGTTAACTTCGAATGGTGGCTAAATGAATGGTTGTAAGTCAAGGGCTACCTGTATTTCAATAGTATGTTCCCAGAAGTTCTGGTGCCAAATTGTTTGCAGAGGATAGAAACCCACCCTCTTTACGTCCACCTCGCGGCCTGTCTGAACCTCTGAGACCCTCTAATTAAACCACGATGCATCATTAGAATCCTAATAAAATTAGATCTGTCAGGCTGCAAAGCCTCAGAAGCAACAGGAACAAGAATTATATGCACTGTTAAATACCCCAAGGCTCTTAAGATACCGAAAGAGCAGTTCTACGTGTTTTTCGCTCTGCCTAACACAGCCTTTCAGCTCCCCTTTTCGTTGCTGGGTGAAAAAGAAGGACGCCATCCCCAAATGAAGCTGAGAACAAAATAGCTCAGGGATACTTTACAGAGTTCCTTTCTTCCTGCATAAAATAATATAATAATAATAATAAAAATAATCAGGAAGCAGGAGAAGAATCTCCAGCTTCAACCAAAGGACGAAAGAAGACTAATCAAGGAGAGAAGCAACCTAGAACCAAGGAGAAATTTCCCCAACAGTGAGAACAATTCATCAGCGGAACGACTTGCCTCCAGAAGTTGTTGCGGGCGCTCCAACACTGGACGTTCTTAAGAAAAGATTGCACAAACATTTGTCTGGAAAGGGACCAGCAGTCCTTGACATACGATCACAATTCAGCCCCCAGTTTTGGTTGCTCAGCAAGACATTTGTTAAGCGAGTTTCGCCCCATTTTGTGGCTTTTCTTGCCACGCTTGTGAAGCGAGTCGCTGCGGTTTGCTAAGTCAGCAACCCGGTTGTTAAGCGAATCCGGCTTCCCCATCGACTTGGCTTGTCGCAAAAGGGGGATTACATGTCCCCCAGGAGACTGCGACCGTCACAAACACGAGTCGGTGGCCAAGTATCTGAATTTCGATCACAGGGATGCTGCAATGGTCGTAAGCGTGAAAAACGGTCGTCAGTCACTTTTTTCAGGCCCGGTGTAAACTCCGAACAGTCACTAAATGAACTGTTGTAAGTTGAGGACTACCCGCGGAGGGTCTCCTGCCGGGGAAGCTGGTTGGAGCAGAAGACCTCCAAGGTCCCTTCCGACTCGGCTATTCTGTTACTGTTTTTTCTTCTGGCTGAACCGAACTTTGTTCAGCTCTGCCCTTGCTGAAATCAAACCTAACCAAAACCCTGAATCTGTGCTTCTCTTAGTGAGCTCATCCTTGCTTTCGCGTACGGCTTGAGTGACAGGGGGTTTGAGTGACAGGGAAGGCAGCGATAATATCAGTCAGAGCAAAACAAGGGAAGCTTGAGGAACTAAGACGCAGCTTTTTGAGGCTGGAGGAAAACTAAACAGGAAAACCGCATGACACAGAGAGTCAGCCTTCGTTGCCATTTATTTATTTGTTTATCAAAATGTCCATCACTATCTAAAATAGTGTCCTAATTACAGGGTGTCTGCTGGTAAAGCTTGGGAACGTTCTGAGATCATTCAGAGCCGGGCAGATAATAGGTTGGGTTGACAAGAAATGGCTTCATCTATCTTCCTGCATTATGAGAAGGGACAGAATTAAAGGACATGAGGTCTCGCTGGCATGTAGAACCTCTGACTTGCTACTTTTATAATGCCTTGGTAAGGCCACACTTGGAATATTTGGCCGCCAAGCTATAAAAAAAAAGATGTTGAGACTCTAGAAAGAGTACAGAGAAGAGCAACAAAGATGATCAGGGGACTGAAGTCTTAAAACCTACGAAGAAGAACGGTTGCAGGAATTGGACATGTCTAGTCTCGTGAAAAGGAGGACGAGGGGTGACATGATAGCAGTCTTCCAGTATCTCAGGGGCTGCCCCAAAGAAGAGGGAGTCAAGCTATTCTCCAAAGCGCCTGGAGGCAGGACAAGAAGCAACTAATCAAGGAGAGAAGCAAGCTATAACTAGGGAGAAATTTTCCTGACGGCAGGAACAATTAATCAGTGGAATTGCTTGCCTCCAGATGTTGTGGGGACTCCATCACTGGAGGGTTTTAAGAGGAGATTGGACAGCCATTTGTTTGAAACGGTATAGGGTTTCCTGCCTGAGCAGGAGGTTGGTCTAGAAGACCTCCAAGATCCCTTTCAACTCTGTTATTACTATTATTAAGTCTGTGGATGTCACCCTCTCTAGTCAAGGATAATGGTAGTGACCACCGCTCAATTGGAGAAGAAGGCTATTGACAGTAGCAAAAGATCTTCACTGACGTTCCTAATGTCTCCCTAATTTGGGCTTGGTTAGATCTAACTTAGTCCAATCTTCCTGGGCAGAGGAGAAAATATCCCAAGGCCTTCAAACGTCTCTCGAACACAGCCAAACGCATAATTCTTGGACTAGGAAAGTTTCTATGCCGGAGGATCCAGCTTCTGTAAGGATGGTTTGGAAAAACCACCCTGAACCTAATTTAACAACTGATGGTTGTTGATAACCGATCGTTCTAGGTTAGCAAGGAAGCGCTCTCCTTTAACCTGGAAGCAGCTTCAACCAAGCTGTGGATCAGGATGGAGGTATTTGCCCTCCATCTGGCTAGTTAAGATTTTGCAAGGATGAAGGAGGTCCTATTCCTGCATCCAGGTAAAACCACCTGGAGCTCTGAAGAAACCTGAGGCTTCCCTGCATGTCTGGGGAAACCCATTGAGCATCTCTCCAAAGTTGGACCCAGAAGCAATTAAATGAATAAATAAATAAATAAAGGTACCACCAACAGCACCCAAATTTACCTGGCACAGGGATCTCTTTACCTGTTGAGAAGAACTGCTGACAGCAAATCTTCCACCTGCGGCACAACAACGCCTGTTGCCTTTTCTGCAATGGTCAAATGACACAGCAGAAGCCTTTTTTTACCCAGACCAAATCAAAAACTGCAGTTAAAAAGTAAAAAAAAAGCAGCTGCTCAACCTCCAATTCTCACTTTCCCCTAAACCAGGTTAATTCCCTAAACACTTTCCTTTTCGATCCTATGTTAAATCATACCCTTTCTTTCACACACACACACACACACACACACCCTACTCAACCCTTCAGCTAAATGACCTGGATCCCTCTCAAATAAAAACAAACGAACGAACGAACCTGGCCTTGAGAAGGCTACTTGTGTTGTGGATTCGAGAGCAGCCTTGAGAAGGCTACTTGTGTTGTGGATTCGAGAGCAGCCTTTAAGAAGAAAAAAAAGATTGGCCTCATAATCTTTCTCTCTCTCTTTCTCTTCCCAAAGAGAAAGAGGGCTTTTTTTTTTTCTTGGACGCCAACGAAAAGAAAAAAAAAGAAAATCAAAATAAGGCTGAGCGAGGAAAAGGCGGGCAGCGCTTTCCAAGACTCTCTTCCGGCTCTCTGCGTATGCTCAGGAGCCCCGAGACTCACCCGTTGGGAACCTGTTGCAACAAGGCTGAGCTGCCCCGCTGCCTTTCGCGTTCAACATCAAACCCCGAAGAACTTTTAGCAACAATCTGATCCCGGCTTGAGATTATTGCTAAACCTTCCCGAGACGGTCTTCCGGGTGCAATCCGATAACGTACAGATAAGAGAAATAAATAAATCGAATTTTAACCTCGGGGGTGGGGGGTGGAAAAGAAGAGCTGGGGAGCTAAGACTGGTCCAAGGATGCTAATAAACCCCCCAGTTGTTGTTGGTGTTTTGTTTTGTTTTTTTCACCCTCCCTTCCCTTTTAAAGTAGGAAAACTGTACTTACGGCGAGGTGCAAACTCCACTGCACACCTGGAGAAGTAAGGCAAAAAGAGAGAGAGAGAGAGAGAGAGAGATCCAGTCTCCGCCTTCTCTTTGGCTTGGCAACAAGGATCTGCGACGCCGTCTTTTTATACCAGCCAGGTTAGCCCCGTTCATTCATCGCAGGCACCAGAAAGCGCAACGCCGCCGCCGCGCGCCCCCCTCCCGCCCCGCCGCCTTTCTCTCTCCCTCCGCGCGAATTATCAAGCCCTCCGCAACGGTGGCCGTAATCCTCCTAAGACAGGCGCCCGCCGCTTTTTCCGGCCGCCTGGATCGCTCGCTCGCGCGCGCACCCGCCAGCACCCGCGAACGCGCAGCGGTCTTGGCTTCAGCTGCCCTGCGGGAAAACGGATCGAGGCTACTTGCCGGTCTGCCACGGCGGAACTGGGAGAGTGGCGGTCTTGGGGGCGGAGGAGGGGGGGTGTTTGTTGTTCCCGTCTTCGTTTGCTTTCTCACGCACGCAAAGACAGGCTCGTCTTCCCGGGGTAATCGCTTCCTTCCCCTCCCCTCCCCCCCCGCTACCGTTCTCTCTCTCTCTCTCTCTCTCTCTCTCTCTCTCTCTCAGGATATCCCCACCCCACCCCCTTGGTATCTCTTTCTCTCTGCTAGTATCTCCTTCTCTCTCTTAGTATCTCTGTCTCTGTCTCTGTCTCTCTCTCTCTCTCTCTCTCTCTCTCTCTCTCTCTCTCTCTCTCTCTCTCTCTCTCTCTCTCTCTCTCCTAGCATCTCTCTTTCTCTCTCTTTGCTTAGTATTTCTCTCTCTCCCTTAGTATCTCTTTATCTCTCTGCTAGTATCTCTTAGTTGTATCACTCTTTCTTTCTCTCTCTCTTTCACTTTCTCTTTGCTAGTCTGTCTCTCTCTCTCCTAGTATCTTTCTCCCCTTTTCTGCTAATCTCTCTCTCTCCTAGTATCTCTCTTTCTCTGCTAATCTCTCTCTCTCTTTCTCTCTCCTAGTATCTCTCTTTCTCTGATAATCTATCTCTCTTTCTCTCTCCTAGTATCTCTCTTTCTCTGCTAATCTCTCTCTCTCTTTCTCTCTCCTAGTATCTCTCTTTCTCTGATAATCTCTCTCTCTCTTTCTCTCTCCTAGTATCTCTCTCTCTCTGCTAATCTTTCTCTCTCTCTCTCTCTTACTATCTCCTAGTATCTCTCTTTCTCTGCTAATCTCTCTTTCTCTCTCCTAGTATCTCTCTTTCTCTGCTAATCTCTCTCTCTCTCTTTCTCTCTCCTAGTATCTCTCTTTCTCTGCTAATTCTCTCTCTTTCTCTCTCCTAGTATCTCTCTTTCTCTGCTAATCTCTCTCTCTCTCTTTCTCTCTCCTAGTATCTCTCTTTCTCTGCTAATCTCTCTCTCTCTTTCTCTCTCCTAGTATCTCTCTTTCTCTGCTAATTCTCTTTCTCTCTCCTAGTATCTCTCTTTCTCTGCTAATTCTCTCTCTTTCTCTCCTAGTATCTCTCTTTCTCTGCTAATCTCTCTCTCTCTTTCTCTCTCCTAGTATCTCTCTTTCTCTGCTAATTCTCTCCTCTCTCCTAGTATCTCTCTTTCTCTGCTAATCTCTCTCTCTCTCCTAGTATCTCTCTTTCTCTGCTAATCTCTCTCTCTTTCTCTCTCATAGTATCTCTCTTTCTCTGCTAATTCTCTCTCTCTCTCCTAGTATCTCTCTTTCTCTGCTAATCTCTCTCTCTTTCTCTCTCCTAGTATCTCTCTCTCTCTGCTAATCTCTCTCTCTCTCTCTCTCTCTTTCTCCTTCTGCTAGTCTCTCTCTCTCCTAGTACCTTTCCCTCTGTGTCTCTCTAAGTCTCTTTCTGTCTGATCACATCATAAGCCTTAAGAAAAGATTAGACAAAGAGAAATCTGTTTAATGAACTTGGTTAATTCTTCTCCTCCTCCTTCTTTATATATACAAAGAATACACACACACACACACTCATTCCATATATTTCATATTATATATATATATATTATGAAATATATGGACTGTGTGTGTGTGTGTGTGTGTATTCTTTCTGATCTTCCCATAGAGAATCTCAGTTTCCAAAATGGGTTAGGTTGCGGGGTGTTTTTTGTTTTGCTTTTTTTGTTGTTGTTGTTGTCGTTGTTTTTCAGATCCTTGCATAACACTTGTTCCCTTCCTCCAGTTTGCAGGGCTCCGTGGCCGGTGTAATTCATTTTAGATTTACTTTGTGGCTGCCTGATTAGGCTGGAGGGTTTGATTTTGGTCTCTTCTGAGAGCACAAAGGTGGTTCTGATTATCCGGCAGGATGGAAATCCCTGATCTGGTATTGAGTGGAAACCCTCTTTGCATTCATCCAGCCTGCCTTACGGCTTTTCAATCAGGATTTCATTTGGGGTTGGCGGGGAGCTCAGTTGATCCTTTTCACATTTCAGGTCGCTGGTGCTGGTTGGTATCATGAAATAGAGCCTCTGAGCAGATGCAAAGAGCTGCCCCGCTGCACCCCTTCTTTGAAAGCAGTATTATCAAATGCATTTCATTCATGCGTGGAAGGAGTGGCTTGGATTTATTGATCACTGATTTATTTGATTTATTTGCTCCATCCCCACGGTCACCTGATCAAAATTCAAACCCGTGGCAACTGGTTCATATTTATGACAGTTGCAGGGTCCCGGGGTAATATGATCCCCTTTTGCAACCTTCTGACGAACAAAACTAATGAGGAGGCCAGATTCACTTAACAACGTTATTACTCAAGGATGGCAGTGATTCACATAGGCAAGAAAAATTCGTAAATGAGGCAAAACGTCCTGAACAAATGTTTCATTTAACAACAAAAATGTTCAGCTTGATTGTGGCTGCGGGTCAAGGACTATCTGTACTAAAAAAAAAGTGATTTATGACTTATTAAATAATTCTCCTACTTACGACTGTGGCAGCATTCCCCCCAGTCACGTGATCAAAATTTGGGTGCTTTACAACCTGTTTTCCATGTTACCTTCTGGGAAGAGTGGGCTCCGTGGTACCCAAAGCAGAACATTCAGATTCAGTCCCAGCTTTGTTCCACACAGTATTAACATTGTGAACTCTCAAGCTTCTTCCTTCCATTATGTATTCAAGATGGACAGTGATTAGTATTTTGTTGTTGTTGTTGTTAGTTGCGAAGTCGTGTCCGACCCATTACGACCCCATGAACAACGTTCCTCTAGGCCTTCCTGTCCTCTACCATCTTCTGGAGTCCCTTTAAGCTCACGCCTCCTGCTTCAGTGACTCCATCCAGCCACCTCATTCTCTGTCGTCCCCTTCTTCTCTTGCCCTCCACCTTTCCCAGCATTAGGCTCTTCTCCAGTGAGTCCTTCCTCCTCATTAGGTGGCCAAAGGATTTGAGTTTCCACTCCAGGATCTGGCCTTCTAAAGAGCAGTCAAGGTTGATCTCCTCTAGGACTGACCGGTTTGATCGTCTTGCAGTCCAAGGGACTCGCAGGAGTCTTCTCCAGCACCAGAGTTCAAAGGCCTCCATTCTTTGGCATTCGGTCTTTCTTATGGTCCAGCTTTCACTGCCATACATTGCAACTGGGAAGACCATAGCCTTGACTATACGCACTTTTTTTGGCAGGGTGGTGTCTCTGCTTTTTAGTGTGCTGTCTAGATTTGCCATGGCTTTCCTCCCCAGGAGCAAGCGTCTTTTAATTTCTTGGCTGCAGTCCCCATCTACGGTGATCTTGGAGCCCAGGATTAGTATTTATATGTTGCTTATATGTATGGGTGTAGGTCTATACATGTGTTGTATATAGTATGTTTAAAGTATGTTGTAGACAGTATGTTTAGTATGTTGTATATAATATGTTTATGTGTACACTCTGAGAGCAAGCAAATAAATTTCATTTTTAATGTCTGCCATTGTGCTTACAGGGGGGGGGGGAAATGACAATAAAGGTGATCCAATCTAAATCTACTCTCATCTGAGTCACTTAAGGACGGGAGCAAAAAAGATTGTAAAATCAGATCCAAGTCACTCGGGAAGCACCTTTCTTAGCAACGGAAAATCTGTGGTTATAACTCAAGGACTGCCTAGATAGAACAGAAAGAGTTTGAATACTCAACTGACAATTTACAGTGGAGCCCAAAGTGTCCGTGGTTAAGTGAGGCCGTTGCTAAGTGAGTTTTGCTCCATTTTACAACCTTTCCACTGGTGGAGCAGTGGGCTAATGCCTCCTTAAGTAACACCAGCTGCCTGCAATTAGTGCAGGTTCGAGTCCCACCAGGCTCAAGGTTGACTCAGCCTTCCATCCTTCCCAGGTAGGTAAAATGAGGACCCAGATTGTTGGGGGCAATTAAGCTGACTTTGTAAAAATGCCACTTGGGTGTGTGTGTGAAAGCCCTAATAAGCAGGCATATACATAGAATGAAGGCTATTGCTAAAGCACATTTGATTTGTGCTTAGATTGTAAGCCGCCCTGAGTCTTCGGAGAAGGGCGGGATATAAATGGGATTTTTAAAAAAAATCCCTGCAGTGGTTAAGTTAGTAACATGGCTGTTGGGCGAATTTGGCTCCCCCCGTCGACTTTGCTTGCCAGAAGGCCCCCAAATATTGCAACCCTGACAAATGCGTGCCAGTTGCCAAGCGATCCGGATTTTGATCACGTGACCCAGGGGGACGCTGCAACGGTTGTAGGGGTGAAAAATGGTCACTCGTGCCTTTTCCAGTGCCGTAGTAACATGAAACAGTCACTAAACGAATGGTTGTTAAGTCGAAGGGACCGCCTGCATTTCTTCCCAACGCATTTGGAAAGGAGGAAAAGGAAGAATTCAGGGACCCGTGGAAGTCGTCCATCCTCTTTAAAATAAAGATTCCTGCCTTAGCTTTGCAAAAAAAGGGATCTTTTTTCTTTTTCTTTTTTCCCTGCAGCTGTCCAGGCTTGCTTTGTGCAGGTGTTCGTTCTCAATATTTGCAGGCAAGTTCAAGAATGGCAGGAGATCAAATAGCGCGGTGCCTCTGGTCCTTTTGCTCAGGGGACGAATCCCTGTGAAGGATCTGTCATTTATTCTGCATCAGAGCCGACTCAGGCAGGCGCAGGGCGAGCTAAAGTCACTGGCTTTTAGGAAGCGATGCAGTGCGGTGGTCCCTTGACAGCCATTCTCCCTCTCTGGGATCTCCACAGACTACTTCGTCTTTTACTGTGCGTGTGCAGGCCAGCCAGCCTGCGTGACAATAGTGTCGTACAAGCCAAGGGCCCGGTATGGCTTTAATCTGGATTTGGATTTAACTCAGATTTGGATTTAATCTAGATCTTGATTTAATCCAGATCCAGATTTGATCCAGAAAAGAGCAAGGGAGGGAGGGAGGAAGGAAGGAAGGAAGGAAGGAAGGAAGGAAGGAAGGAGAGAGAGAGAGAGAGGGAAGAAAGCAATGAAGAGAGGGAGAAAGAGAGAAGGGGAGGGAAGGAAGAAAGAATAGAGAATAGAAAGGAAGGAAGGAGAGAGAGAGAGAGAGAGAGGGAAGAAAGCAATGAAGAGAGGGAGAAAGAGAGAAGGGGAGGGAAGAAAGAAAGAATAGAGAATAGAAAGGAAGGAAGGAAGGAAGGAAGGAAGGAAGGAAGGAAGGAAGGAAGGAAGGAAGGAAAGAGAGAGGGAAGAAAGCAATGAAGAGACGGGGAGAGAGAGAAGGGGAGGGAAGGAAGGAAGAATAGACAGAATAGAAACGGAAGGAAGGAGAGGGGGAAGAAAGAAATGAAGAAAGGAAAAAGGAAGGAAGGAGAGAGAAAAGGGTGGGTGGGAGGGAAGGAGGAAGAAAGGAAGGAAGGAAAGAGGGAAGAAATAAATGAAGAGAGGGAGAGGAGAAGGGTAGGGAAAGGAAGGAAAAATAGAGAGAGGGAAGAAGCAAAGAAGGATTAAGGAAGGAAGGAGAGGGGGAAGAAAGAAGGAGAAAGGGAGGGAAGGAGAAAGGGAAGCAAGGAGAGAAAAGGGAGGGAGGGAAGGAGGAAGAAGGAAGGAAGGAAAGGGAGGGAGGGAGGGAGGAAGGAAGGAAAGAGGGAAGAAAGAAATGAAGGAAGAGAGGAGAGACGGAGGGAGGGAGGGAGGGAGGGAGGGAGAAAAGCAGGGAGGGAGAGGTCTTGAGTTGCCTGGAGAGATGCCTGGAGACTTTTTTATTGTGATGTCTGATAAAATTGTGGGAGCTTCTTAGCATTTTGAGGATTTACCTTTTAGAATGATACAGTCGGCCCACCGGAGGCATCAAAACCAGGTGCGGCAGTGCAGTGAGACTTTTTTTTTTGGTGTGGCATTTTATCAACGCATAGACCACGAGTGGGGGTGGGGAGGCGTTTATACTTGTTCAACGGCATTTCCTGAGTCAGTTGCTTCTCATAAAGAAAGACCTTCTCGAGATCCGGGGATTTTATTTTATTTATTTTATTTATTTTATTTTTTATTTTAATTCCATTTATATCCCGCCCTTCTCCCAAGACTCAGGGCGGCTTACAAGCTTAGCAGTAGCCTTCATTCTATGTATACGCCTGCTTATTAGGGCTTTCACACACACACCCAAGCGGCATTATTACAAAGTCAGCTTAATTGCCCCCAACAATCTGGGTCCTCATTTTACCTACCTGGGAAGGATGGAAGGCTGAGTCAACCTTGAGCCTGGTGGGACTCGAACCTGCTCTAATTGCAGGCAGCTGGTGTTCCTTAAGGAGGCATTAGCCCACTGCTCCACCAAGGCTCTGGATTCTTCTTCTTTTTCCCTCTCTGGATCGCACTTGAAAACTGCCAGAATGAAAGCACCTTCATTTTGGCAGGTTAAAGTTGTAAGCCCAGAGGTGCCATTTCAGGAGAGACTGGCAGCCCTGCGGCTGCTTCCCGCTCGGTAGCCAGAGAGCTGAGCAAGAAAATAGTGGAATTTTTTTTATTAGTTTTCATTATATGGTATTATTATTATTTTTAGTATTAGTATTGTTTAATAACTTGGATATTGTATTATTTAATAACTAGGATATTAATTTGTTTATGTTTTTATTATTATGTTTACTTTTATTTTGCTTGTATTTATGTTAAAGGGGAGTTAAAGCGCATTATGAACTTGGTTATTTATATAGTTGGTTAATGTTAGTTAGATTATGATTATTATATTTGTAACCCTGTACTCGGCTCTGGGAAGTGGGGGAGGGGGAGGGGGGGTTTAGGGTGGGTTGGTGAGGGGATTATATTGTAACTTTTATAAAACTTTTCAATAAAAAAAATGAGCCATGGAACCAGGCACAGCTTTGGAGACGGGTGGGGGAGTATTATAAAGACTCACTAGGTCAGGGGCCTTCAAACTTGGCCCTTTTATGACTTGTGGACTTCGACTCCCAGAATTCCTCAGCCTGGCTGAGGAATTCTGGGAGTCGACGTCCACAAGTCATAAAAGGGCCATGTTTGAAGGCCCCTGACTTAGGTGAAGAAAAACAGCCTCACCTAGAAAATCCCCAGAATGCTAAAAGGAAAAAAGGATTTCCACACACACCCCAAAAAAAAACACAGGTAGTCCTCAACTTATGACCGCAACTGAGCCCGAAATTTCCATTGCTAAGCGGGACAGTTGTTAAGTGAATTTTGCCCCTTGAATTTGCAGCCTTGCTTACCACAGTTCTTAAGTGAATCGCTGCAGCTGTTAAATTAGTAACACGGTTGTTAAGCCAATCGGGCTTCCTCTCCCCGCCCCCCAATTGACTTTGTTTGTCAGAAGGTGGCAAAAGGGGGAATCACAAGATCCCGGGATACCGCAACCGTCATAAATACATAGCAGTCTTCCAATATCTCAGGGGCTGCCACCAAGAAGAGGGGGGGTCAGCCTATTCTGATAAATAAATAAATATTCTCCAAAGCACCTAAAGGCAGGAGAAGTAGATGGAAATCTCTGTGGAGATTCTCTGTGGAAATCTCTGTGGAGATTCTCTGTCATCCAGGTCATGCTGGTCCCACAGGTGTTTTTTTTCAGGAGGCAACTGGACTTCCTTGTTTTGCTTTGAAGACGTTTCGCTTCTCATCCCAGAAGCTTCTTCGGCTCCGACTGGATAGTGGGGAATGGAAGGATTTATACTCCTTGCAGACAGCTGGTCATTTGCATTCTTTTAGAGGGTCGTTGAGGCCACCTGGAGGTTTATCTGTGTCCTCAGGGGACCATCCTGCAGCCAAGGAGGCTCCACACCCATTTGCCCCACTCAGGTGACCCTGAGGACACAGATAAGCCTCCAAGTGGCCTCAACGACTCTCTAAAATAATGCAAATGACCAGCGTTCTGCAAGGAGTATAAATCCTTCCATTCCCCACCATCCAGTCAGAGCCGAAGAAGCTTCTGGGATGAGAAGCGAAACAAGAAAGTCCAGTTGCCTCCTGAAAAAACCATCTTTGGGACAATGGATCAAGGAGAGAACCAACTGAGGAGGAATTTCCTGACATCGAGAACAAATTAATCAGTGCGACAACTCGCCTACAGAAATTGTGAATGCTCCATCCCTGGAAGCTTTCAAGAAGAGATTGGACAGGCCTTTCTCTGGAATGGTACAGGGTCTCCTGCATGAGCACTGGGGTTGGACTAGAAGACCTCCAAGGTCCCTTCCAACTCTGCTACTCTGTTATTCCATTCTGCTATACATATCCATTGCCAAGTGTCCAAATTTTGATCATACGACCGAGGGGGATGCCACAATGGTTGTAAAGTGTGAAAAACGGTCATAAATCACTTTTTTTTCCACTGCCGTTGTAACTGAACAGTCACTAAACAAGTGGTTGTAAGTCGAGGATTACTTGCATTTTCTGTCTGCACATAATGTGTTTGCACACTAGTCCTTCTCTGTTCGAAGTTTACAGTCCATGATGGATTTTTTCCCCTCCCTGGATGAGAAATATAGATGGCGTGGGATATCTCAGTGACATTACATATGGAATTCACTCACGCCATAGGCGTTAACCCGGTCCTGTCACATTTTGGCTCCAAAAAAGCTTTCTCGTGACAATCCCTTGCCTCACGGCTCTGAGCCTCTAAGGCTGTGAGCAAACACCGTGTTAGGGTTTGCCTGTGCTTACACAGATTAGCATTTTAAGGCTGTGTCGTTACATTTCCTTGTTGGCCTACATTCAGAATCCAGCTGGATGGCCTTGTGGATTGATTTATTTTCATTTTGGAACGTTTTTTTCTTTTCCGGGGAAGGCTCAAGGGAGACGTGGCAGTTGAAGTCATAATGATGTCCAATGTGGGAAATTCAGGGGAACATAATGGTGGCAGAATGTTAGGCCTCAGGCTTCGGGGCACCTCAGCAGTGAGGAACAAAATGCTGGACTACTATCGGTCAGGGCCCAACCCTAGAGGTCTATCTTACAATCTTAATTATTTACAGCAGGGGTCTACTACCAGGCCGTGGCCTGCTAGCCACCAGGCTGAGGGACAGGCTGGGCCAGTGTGCGCATGTGTGTGCATGCACTCATCCCCCCTTGTGCTAGTGTCGTGGTGAAAACAGGGCGCTGTGTGGCGAAAACGGGGCGCTGTGTGGCGAAAGCGGGGTGCCACACAGCCAAAACGGGGCAGAGCTAGCGAGTCTCACACAGGTGCTAGCACCACCCCGTTTGCGGCATGTGCATGCTCGCAGCCCCCTTTCCGCCCATGAGCACATAAAATGCTTTCCCCCCCCCCTTTTCCCGCCGGTCTGTCAATTGAGAAAGGTTGTAGACCTCTCCTTTACAGTACAGGCAATCCTCGACTTACGACCACAACTTCTGGTCGTAGAGGTAAAGATAAAGGTCGTGGAATGGGGCAAAACAAATGTTTCACTCAGCCATAGCAATAGAAATTTTGGGCTCAGTGGTGGTCGTAAGTCGAGGACCACCTGTATCCATTAAATGTCCTGCACCTGGATTCGCTTTAAAGTTTGTTGCCTTTTTCAATCTCTTGTAAGTTTTATACTGCAATTGTCATCTATTTCCCATACACTGCCAATCTAAGTTACTCCCTGTAGCCAGGATTCAGCAGAGCCGTCGGTGTTTTTCATCTGCTCGAGTTTTTTTAGTTTAATTTATAGCACCTCCTTGCCGGGTGATGAAGACAGGTAATATTCTGAACATCACTATAAAAGGTAGAGACAGATTTTAAAAAACCTCAAATGTAAGGGAAAAGGCAGCCATCAACAATAAATTAATACTTTTTCAGAGGCTCAGTGAATTCTCTTTCCTGGGAGAACATTCAGGTCTTAAGGCCCTTTGAAAGATCACAGGTAGTCCTCGGACTTACAACCATAACCAAACATTTCCGTTGGTAAGCAAAGCAGCTGTTCAGTGAATCGCGCGCAAGTTTATGGACTTTTTGCGCCACGGTTGTTAAAACGGCTCACTGCGATTCCTAAATGAATCACACGGTCATTAAGTGAATCCGTCTTCCCCCATCGCTCGTTGGAAGCCAGCTGGGAGGGCAAATGGCGATTGCGTGATCTCACGATGCTGCACCCATCATGAATACATGCCAGTTGCCAAGCAGCAGAATTTTGATCACTAAAATGAAATTCAATGGTGAAAAAAAGCAAGGTTCTACATTTAGGCAAGGAAAAACAAATGCACAGGTATAGTATAGTATAGGTCAGGGGTGTCAAACTGCCAGGCCGCAGCTGGACACGTCATCCAGAAGCCACGCCCACACCATTGCCGGCAATGGCAAAACCGTCCCGCCTTGGTGCAGCAGTCGGCTAATGCCTCCTTAAGTAACACCAGCTGCCTGCAATTAGTGCAGGTTCGCATCCCACCAGGCTCAAGGTTGACTCAGCCTTCCATCCTTCCGAGGTAGGTAAAATGAGGACCCAGATTGTTGGGGGCAATTAAGCTGACTTTGTAATAATGCCACTTGGGGTGTGTGTGTGAAAGCCCTAATAAGCAGGCATATACATAGAATGAAGGCTACTGCTAAGCTTGTAAGCCACCCTGAGTCTTCGGAGAAGGGCGGGATATAAATGGAATTAAAAAAAAATATATGTTGCGCGACGTCACATGATGTCGCAAGTTTGACATGTCTGGTATAGGTGGTACCTGGCTCAATAGTAGCAACTGTGAGAGGGATCTCAGAGTCTTAGTGGACAATCATTTAAACAGGAGCTAGCATTGTGCTGCAGCTGCCAAAAATGGCAACACAGTGCTAGGGTGCATTGACAGAGGGACAGAATCAAGATCACGTGAAATGTGAATACCACTTTACAAGGCCTTGGTAAGGCCACACTTGGAATCCTGCATCCAGTTTTGGTCATCATGATGTAAAAAAGAGATTGAGACTCTAGAAAGAGCACAGAGAAGAGCAACAAAGATGATTAGGGGACTGGAGGCTAAAACATATGAAGAACGGTTGCTGGAATTGGGAATGTCTAGTTTAATGAAGAGAAGGATGAGGGGGGACAGGATAGAAGTCTTCCAATATCTCAGGGGCTGCCCCAAAGAAGAGGGAGTCAAGCTGTTCTCCAAAGCGCCTGAAGGCAGGGGAAGAAGCAAAGGATGGAAACTAGTCAAGGAGAGAAGCAACCTAGAACTAAGGAGAAACTTCCTGACTGTGAGAACAATTCATCAGTGGAACAACCTGCCTCCAGAAGCTATGAATGATCCAACACTGGAAGTTTTTAAGAAGAGACTGGACAGCCACTTATCTCAAATGTTATAGGGTTTCCTGCCTGAGCAGGGGGTTGGACTAGATGACCTCCAAGGTTCCTTCCAACGTTATTATTATTATTATTATTGTTGTTGTTGTTGTTGTTATTCATCGCACAGTCAGCCAGATGTTCAGACTGGATTTGGCATTTTTGTCTACCTATCGAGACCTTACAAAGGACCTGGGATAGGCAGATATGAATGATATTATTATTATTATTATTATTATTATTATTATTATTATTATTATTATTATTATTATTATTATTATTATTATTTTATTATTATTATTAATTATTATTATTATTATTATTATTATTATTATTATTATTATTATTATTATTAATCGCACAGTCAGCCAGATGTTCAGACTGGATTTGGCATTTTTGTCTACCTATTGAGTCCTTACCAAGGACCTGGGATAGGCAGATATGAATGATATCATTATTATTATTATTATTATTATTATTATTATTATTATTATTATTATTATTATTATTATTACCTGTACTAACATAGCTTCCCAGGAAACATAGATTATAGCTATCTAGTGCACCGTGTCCAGGAAAAAGGCAGAAATATGAATCAAATACACCTTAAGACCTCTTGGGATAATGGCAGCGTTGACATTCTGGAAGCTTAGAAGCGAAAGTCGATAATGACCACATTTCCAAATACTTGATTTGAAGGCAAAGAAGAAAATAGCACTCAGTTAAGCCCGTCATACTTGCTGAAGGCTTAAAGCCTAGGGAGAATTTAACTTGCCTGGAAGGCAGGCCTCCCCAAGTACAGGAAGTGCTCGAGAGTTCATTTAGTCACCGTCTGAAAATACAACAGCCCTGAAGAAAGGGACTTATGACCGTTTTTCACACTTATGACTGTCGCAGCATCCCCATGGTCATGTGACGCTTGGCAACTGACTCATGTTGGTGACAGTTGCAGTGTCCCGATATCACGTGACACACGCCATCACATATGCAACAAAATCTCATTTTAATGTATGATGATTAGTGTACATCTAAAAGGACAATAAAGTTATTATTCTATTCTATTCTATTCTATTCTATTCTATTCTATTCTATTCTATTCTATTCTATTCTATTCTATTCTATTCTATTCTATTCTATTCTATTCTATTCTTCCATTCCCACTTTTCCCGGTTCCGTTGTAACTTGGAACAGTCGCTAAGTGTCCCACATCTGGATTGTTATAAATTGAACAGTCAATAAGCATACTGCATCTGAATTGTGGTAAGTAGGGGACTGCTGTAAAACTCTTGTAAGTTGAGGACTATCTGTAATTGAAGCAGAGAAAACAATAAAACAAAGTAATAAAACATTTAGTTGGCCTTTCACCCGAGTTCTTTTCAAATTCAGACTCTGTCTGTCTTTGGGCCATCATATTCACCAAAAATAATTAGAATAGAATAGAATAGAATAGAATAGAATAGAATAGAATAGAATAGAATAGAATAGAATAGAATAGAATAGAATAGAATAGAATAGAATAGAATAGAATAGAATAGAATAGAATAGAATCTTTATTGAGAATAGAATAGAATAGAATAGAATAGAATAGAATAGAATAGAATAGAATAGAATAGAATAGAATAGAATAGAATAGAATAGAATAGAATCTTTATTGAGAATAGAATAGAATAGAATAGAATAGAATAGAATAGAATCTTTATTGAGAATAGAATAGAATAGAATAGAATAGAATAGAATAGAATAGAATAGAATAGAATAGAATAGAATAGAATAGAATCTTTATTGAGAATAGAATAGAATAGAATAGAATAGAATAGAATAGAATAGAAAAGAATAGAATAGAATAGAATAGAATAGAATAGAATAGAATAGAATAGAATAGAATAGAATCTTTATTGAGAATAGAATAGAATAGAATAGAATAGAATCTTTATTGAGAATAGAATAGAATAGAATAGAATAGAATAGAATAGAATAGAATAGAATAGAATAGAATCTTTATTGAGAATAGAATAGAATAGAATAGAATAGAATAGAATAGAATAGAATAGAATAGAATAGAATAGAATAGAATAGAATAGAATCTTTATTGAGAATAGAATAGAATAGAATAGAATAGAATAGAATAGAATCTTTATTGAGAATAGAATAGAATCTTTATTGAGAATAGAATAGAATAGAATAGAATCTTTATTGAGAATAGAATAGAATAGAATAGAATCTTTATTGAGAATAGAATAGAATAGAATAGAATAGAATAGAATAGAATAGAATAGAATAGAATAGAATAGAATAGAATAGAGCTGGAAGGGACCCTGGAGGTCTTCTAGTCCAGCCCCCTGCTCAAGCAGGATAACCTATACCAGGGGTCAGCAACCTGAAACAGTGAAAGAGCCACTCGGAACCGGTTCCCTCACAAAAGGAAAAACTGGGAGCCGCAAAAAATATGTGCGCATGCACGTACATGCGCACATGCGCAGAACAGGGTTTGACTGAAGAGTGGCGCCAAGGCGAGATATGCACCTACCCTGCATATTTGAATTGATTGGTTGAACTTTTTCAGTCCCACTTTTTTTTTTTTTGGACTGCACATGGCAGAGGACCGGGAGCCGCAGGAGACGGCTGAAAGAGCCGCATGTGGCTCCGGAGCCGCGGGCTGCAGACCTGTGACCTATACTGTTTCAGACAGGTGAATGTCCAGTCTCTTCTTGAAAATCTCCAGTGATGGGAGTGCCCACAAATTCTAGTGGCAAGCTGTTCCTCTGGTTGATTGTCCCCACTGTCAGGAAGTTTCTCCTTAGTTCCAGGTTGCTTCTCTCTTTGGTAATTTGTGCGTTGCATTTTATGTGGCCGTAACTGTCTTTTGTTCAGAATCTGAGCTTAAGGTTTCGCTCCCCAGCCCATTTATCTTTTGCAGCCCTGACTTCTGCTGTGTGCTGTATTTTCTGGTTCCCAGTTTGGAGCTGTTATCTGATTGTTACTAGAGGCAATAACACTTTAGCCCCCATAACAGCATGATTCACTTGTGCGCCTGATTAAACAAGATCCATTCTGTCCTGTGTTTTACAGGATGTATATGTATGTCTGCGGGAGGGGGAATGCTGCACCATCAAAGCCCTCTGGGCCGGGTTATTTTTGTTTTAGAGAGTTTGCGGCTTTGATCCAGCGGAAGAGAAAAGAGGAACAAAAGCATCGCATGCAAAAAAACGCGTGAAATACCTCGCCATAAACACATCATCAGCTGAGGACTCCTGATGGATCCGTTCTCGTGCGGAAAGAAAAGTGCGTCACGCATAATTCCAAAATCTCAAATCAAGTCTCTTAGCAATCTTTTGGCAACGAAATATGCCTAGCGCCCTCCCCCACCCACCCAGTTCAGACCCTGTTTTTAGTTCTTGCTTTGATGCTCGAGTTTTGGAGGCCTCCAGAAATTAAATTCTTTTTTGCCTGTCAAGCCAGGAGAGGCTTTGCTTGTTTATTGTTTTATTGCATTATTAGACGGTCTTGCCTTTCCATTTCGCCTTGCAAGATAGGGAGAAAGACTCGGCAAGGTGGGCAGTCAAGAGACGAGGGGAAAGAGGAAATATTCTTTTTTTATTATTATAATTTCCTAATTCTGCTTCCACCTCCTCCACGCCCCCTGCCTTGGTCTCATCAAAATCACAGCCCAAATGCCAACTTTCTGGACCCTCCCGACTTCTCAAAGGCCAATGAATAGATTAGGAGGTTATCCGTCCTATGTATTCAACTGCAAATCGAGACCTGGGTTCAGGGAGATAAAGATAGTCCTCGACTTACAACAATTCATTTAGTGACTGTTGGGAGGGCACTGAAAAAAACGTGACTTAGAACTGTTTTCCACACCTACAACCATTGCAGCATCCCGCTGGTCACGTGATCAAAATTCGGATGCTTGGCAACTGAGTCATATTTATGACGGTCGCAGTGTCCCGGGGTCATTCACCAGAGGCAAATTCCTTATATATCCAATCACACTTGGCCAACAAAGTATTCTATTCTATTTTCTGTTCTGTTCTGTTCTGTTCTGTTCTGTTAATTCCATTCCATTCAGTTCCATTCTATTCTATATTCTATCTATTCTATTCATTCCATCCATTATATTTTATATTGTACATTTTACATTTTATTGTATTCTATATTCTATTCTATTCCATTCCATTCCATTCCATTCTATTCAACTATCTATTCATTCCATTCCATTATATTTTATATTTTATATTCTATTCTATATTCTATTCCATTCCATTCTATCCTATTCTGTTCTGTTCTCTTCTCTTCTCTTCTACATTATATCTATTCATTCCATTCCATTATATTTTATATTTTATATTTTATATTTTATATTCTATTCTATTCTATTCTATTCTATTCTATTCTATTCTATTCTATTCTATTCTATTCTATTCTATTCTACATTCTATCTATTCTATTCATTCCATTCCATTATATTTTATATTTTATATTATATTTTCTATTCTCTATTCTATTCTATTCTATTCTATTCTATTCTATTCTATTCTATTCTATTCTATTCTATTCTATTCTATTCTATTCTATTCTATTCTATTCTATTCCATTCCATTCCATTCCATTCCATTCCATTCTTTTCTATTCCTATTTCTATTCTCTGTGATCACCTTTTGTGACTTTCTGATGAGCAAATTCAGTGGGGAAGCCGTGTCACTAACTTAACAACTGCAGTGATTCACTTAACTGTGGCAAGAAAGATTGTAAAAATGGGGCAAAGCTCACTTAACAACTCTTTCACTCAACCACAGAAATTTTGGCCTGAATCTTGGTCCTAAGCCGAGGACTACCTGTACTTTGGGGCGGGGGGGGGGGCGTTAAGGCAGCCTCGCTGTGAAGGATGCTTCAGAGAAAGTGAGGGCCATCGTTCGTGAGCGGAGCTTCAAGTGCTCTCTCCGTCTTTCCTGACAACGATGATGAGGGCACTCTGAGGACAAGGTAACACAACTGAAGGCCTCTGCAGAAGGGATTAAATGCTTTAATATTGTGGAGGAGAAAACAGGAAAAGGGTTGCAGGGAGGAGACGGGTGAGTGAAAGATACACACACACACACACACACACACACGCACAAACACACCCACAGCAAATGGCAGATCTTAACCATTGAAGGAGATGGGAAAAGTCACCTCAGATACTGAAAGCAGAACTTGGATTCAAAGGCCCTTAGGAACAGTTTGCCCCGAGCATAGACTGGACACAGCCTCAGCGAAAATATGTCCCCTGTTTTCCAGTCTTGAGAGCTTAAAAGTTGTGTGGACTTCAACTCCCAGAATTCCCCAGCCAGCAAGCTGGCTGGGGAATTCTGGGAATTGAAGGCCACACATTTGAAAGTTCTCAGGGTTAACAACACTGGTCTAGCGAGGAAGGCATCAGCTAGAAGCCAGGAGACTGTGAGTTCTATAATAATAATAATAATAATAATAATAATAATAATAATAATAATAATAATAATAATAATAATAAGAAGAAGAAGAAGAAGAAGAAGAAGAAGAAGAAGAAGAAGAAGAAGAAGAAGAAGAAGAAGAAGAAGAAGAAGAAGAAGAAGAAGAAGAAGAAGAAGAAGTTGGAAGGGACCCTGGAGGTCATCTAGTCCAACCCCTGCTCAGGCAGGAAACCTATACCATTTCAGACAAATGGCTGTCCAGTCTCTTCTTAAAAACCTCCAGTGTTGGAGCATTCACCACTTCTGGAATCCGTTGCTTCTTGTCCTGCTTTCAGGTGCTTTGGAGAACAGCTTGACTCCCTCTTCTTTGGGGCAGCCCCTGAGATATTGGAAGACTGCTATCCTGTCCCCCCTCGTCCTTCTCTTCATTAAACTAGACATTCCCAATTCCAGCAACCGTTCCTTGTATGTTTTAGCCTCCAGTCCCCTAATCATCTTTGTTGCTCTTCTCTGTACTCTTTCTAGAGACAACCTCTTTTTCACATCATGGTGACCAAAACTGGATGCAGCATTCTAGTTCCACTTTAGGCAAAAAAGCCAGCTAGGGCAGGAGTCCCCAACCCCGGGGCTGCGGACCGGTACCGGGCTGCGGCATGCCAGCAACCGGGCCACACAAACAAGCAAAGGCCCATCTGTGGGATGCTGGCAGCAAACAAAACCACGTGCTCTCCGGTCCGTGGAAAAACTTCTCTCCACGGAACCGGTCCCTGGTGCCCCAAAAGTTGAGGACCTCTGAGCTAGGAGAGTTTGGGCCAATCACCAGGAGACAGTAAATGCTAGTCCCGCCTTACACATGAAAGCTAGCTAGGTGACTTCGAGCTGATCCCCAGGAGACGGTGAGTTCTAGTCCTGCTCTAGGCGTGAAAGTTGGCTGGATGACTTTGGGACAGTCACTCTCAGCCCAATCCACCTCACAGGGTGGTTGTTATAGGGAAAATAGGAGAATGTGCTGGATATGTTCGCCGCCTTCAACTAGTCATAAAAAATAAGAAAGGCAGGATACAAATAAATAAAATAAAAGTCGCAGCAACAGCATGTTTTGCTTAACAAAGTGACAAAAATTGGTGTGGTCAAGTAATGCATCGCTTAACCGCAGCACTCCTTAACCATAAATTTTCCAATTCCTATTTTAGTTGAGGACTATCTCTAACAATATCTGTTCTTAGGCCACAGTTCAGAAGTTTTCTGTCTCCTTTCAATTTCCCCCTCAAGCCTATTTCCCCAAGATGTCCGGGTGGTCTCCTATCCCATGTTCAATATCCCAGCTCTGTCTCCCCAATATATCTGCTGCTACTCCAGAGATGGCGAACCTTTTAGAGACCGAGTGCCCAAACTGCAACCCAAAACCCACTTATGTATTGTCGGGTGCTGGGTGGGCGTGGCCAATAGGGTGGGCGTGGCCCATTGGGTGGGCGTAGCTGCAGTAGTAACGGCAGACTGGGTGGGACTAAAAAGTTCAATCAATCAATTCCAACTTTGCAAGATCGTTTTTTTCCCCCGCGAGAAGTTGAAATTGATTGATTGAACCTTTTTTTTTTTGCACACGGTGGCAGAGGCCTAAAGCAAAAAGGTTTTATAAAACCCAGCCGAAGGCCTAGGATTGGAGCGACGGCACGTGTGCCCACAGACAGGGCTCTGCGTGCCACCTGTGGCACCCGTGCCATAGGTTCGCCAACACGGTGCTACTCTACTGGTTACTCAGCCGATGCCATTTTTCCCTGTTTTGTGACTGCGATCAAATAGTAGCCCTGACACCACCACCCTTCTCTCTTTCAATTTCTCTCCTTTTTTGCCTTTCTTTCTTTGGTTTCTCTTTCAATTTCTCTCTCTCTTTTTTTTCTCTCTCTCATTCTTTACTCTCTCTCTTCCTCCCTCTGGTTTCTCTCTTTCTCTCTCTTTCTCTGGTTTCTTTTTCTCTATCTGAATTTCTCTCTCTTTCTGTTCTTTGTCTTTCACTCTTTCTCACTCCTCTCTCTCTCTCTTTCTCTTGTCTCTGGTTTTTCTCTGTCTCTTTCACTCTTTCAATTTCTCTCTCTTGTCTTTCTTTGGTTTCTCTCATTCTTTACTCTCTCTTTTTCTCCCTTGGTTTTTCCTCTCTCTTTCTCTGTTTTTTTGTCTCTCTCTCTCTCTCTCTCTCTCCCTCCCTCCCTCCCTCCCTCCCTCCCTCCCTCCCTCCCTCCCTCCCTCCCTCCCTCTCTCTCTCTCTCTCTCTCTCTCTCTCTCTCTCTCTCTCTCTCTCTCTCTCTCTTTCATGGGAACAGGCCAAGAAGTCTTAGAACAGGGAGATGCAAAAGGCTGCCTTTGCTATCGCATTACATCACAAGCAAATTTAAAAGATTCATGCCACTGGCATTTGTCTCCTAAAAGGTCCACTACTCATCAGGGATGCATCTCACCACCATCTGGGCCCAGCAGGCAAGGCCACCTCATAAATTATAGTGGCATCCTTCGACAGGCGGTGCGGGATGGGATTGCAGGAAGCAGCAGCCCCAGTGAGGCAACTCCCCACTTCCAACGATTCTTTGGGGAAACAGGAACCATGGGGATGCACATTGAAGGGCTGGTCCAGAGAAGAGGGGGCTGGAGAAAGGGAGGAAAGGAATCGAAGGCATAGAAGGAAGCTTTACGCAGGGCTGGCTGGGGAATTCTGGGAGTTGAAGTCCACCCATCTTCCAGGGGCCCTCATTTGAGAAACCCTGGGATAGAGAGTAAAGTTCTATCTGACAACCCTTAACAGTTACGTCTGATTTCAGCACCCATCGCCAGCTGGTGAGAAGGACATTTTAAAAATGCCGGGGTGGTGAAGAACACCAGTTTCGTAACCAAGAGCTTTGATCTTAACTTCTCTCAACAACTATGAGCTTCGACACCTTCTCCACTCATTTGGTCCCACACCTGCATCTTCCATCTGTTCCACTGCAAAGCGAGCAGAGTTTTCCATCTGCTGAAACAGGAGCTGCCTTCGTAGTGGGGGGGTGTGTCTTCCTTCTGTCCCTGGACCTTGGAGAGGAGTTTGGCCCCCACAGCCAAACCTTGCGATGCAGGAACATAAGAAAGAAAGTGTTCTGTACCAGCCTGCTACCGGCCTTGCAGAAAGGCAACCCCTGTACAAACGGCAGGGGCTGGAAAACGACTGCCAAATTTATTAAACAAACAAACAAAACATGAAACAAGATACCGGAACTTGATCCTCTATCGGAGCGGTTGCTTTCAGCAAACCAGCCCTTCCCCAAACACTCCCTTTATTAGAGTTCAGGGCGTGGCCTCTCTTTGCCTCCTTCCGAGAAGTCCCACAGCCTTTCTCTGCTTGCTCCTACTTGACTGCCTCCTGCGTCGGGCGTCCTTGAACAGGGCCAGCTGTGGGTCATCCTCGTCCACACTGTCGAGCTCACGCAGCTGGGTCTCCACCAAGTAAGAGGGGCCTGGCTGGGGGCTCTGCGGAGCCTCCAAGCCATCATCAGCAAGTTCGTCTTCAACACCCCCCTCCTCCCCCTCGTCTGAGTCATCCGAGTCATCCGACCCAGCTGCCGAACCCACAGGCTGACCCTGAATCACAACAGAAAGAAAGAAAGAAAGAAAGAAAGAAAGAAAGAAAGAAAGAAAGAAAGAAAGAAAGAAAGAAAGAAAGAAAGAAAGAAGAAAGAAAGAGACAGAAAGAGAAAGAAAGAAAGAAAGAAAGAAAGAAAGAAAGAAAGAAAGAAAGAAAGAAAGAAAGAAAGAAAGAAAGAAAGAAAGAAGAAGTGAGACGCAGTGTCCACACCTTTTGTTCATAATTTGGCTCGACGATTGAATTAGCCTATGTTCTAGATCCCACGATACAGATAGTCCTTGATTTACGACTATTTGTTTAGCGACCGTTCAAAGTTGCGACAGTCCAGGTCACGGTTGTCCCAAAGGTGCTTGTTCAAGAGGCAGCTGGACTTTTTTGTTTTTCCTTTGAAGAGATTTCGCTTCTCAACCAAGAAGCTTCTTCAGCTCTGATTGGATGGTCGGGAATGGAAGGATTTATACTCCTTGCAGACAGCTGGTCACCTGAGTGGTGTGAATGGGTGTGGAGCCTTCTTGGAGCTGCTGAAAGGACTGTGTTGTAGACTGGAGATGGATGATGTCATATCCCTTCCCCTCTGTTCAGAGAGGGCTGTTCAGTTTTGACATAGATGGCCTCTTGGACCCCCTCTTTCAAACCAGCGGTCCTCTCTGTCCAAAATGTGGATTTTGCTGTCTTTGAAAGAGCAGCCTTTGTCTTTCAAATGCGGACGCTTGTCCTGGTGGATTTGTTCTCCTGCGTTGTGCCATACATTTGTGAAGTGGTTGTTAAATCCTTCCGTTCCCGCCATCCACTCAGAGCTTTTTGGAAGAGAAGCGAAAAATTTTCAAAGAAAAACAACAAAAAAGTCCAGTTGCCTCCTGAAAAAGCATCTTGGGGTTTACAACTTAACAAGGGTCCCAGCTTCCCCATGGTCACTCTGCTCACGATCCCGGTGCTCAGCAATCACCTCTGCTTTACGACCGTTGCAGTTTCTACTTTTTATTTCCCATTTAAACTTTCTTAATTATAATCGTAAGAGTTTCAGTGTCCACAGTCACCTGATCCCCTTTTGCGACCTTCTGACAAGCAAAGCCAATGGGGGAAGCCAGATTCACTTGAAAACTAAGTTACTAAACGTAACAGCCACAGTGATTCACTTAACAACTGTGGCAAGGAAGGTCATAAAATGGGGCAAAACTCACTTAACTGTCTCGCTTAGCAATAGAATAGAATAGAATAGAATAGAATAGAATAGAATAGAATAGAATAGAATAGAATAGAATAGAATGGAATGGAATGGAATGGAATGGAATGGAATGGAATGGAATGGAATGGAATGGAATGGAAGACTAGACTAAAGTAGACTAGACTAGACTAGACTAGACTAGACTAGACTAGACTAGACTAGACTAGACTAGACTAGAATAGAATAGAATAGAATAGAATAGAATAGAATAGAATAGAATAGAATAGAATAGAATATAGAACAATAGAATAGAATTGAACAGAAAATAGAATAGAATAGAATAGAATAGAATAGAATAGAATAGAATAGAATAGAATAGAATAGAATAGAATAGAGCAAAGCAGAGCAGAACAGAACAGAACAGAATAGAACAGAACAGAATATAGAACAATAGAAGAGAATTGAAGAGAATGTAGAATAGAATAGAATAGAATAGAATAGAATAGAATAGAATAGAATAGAATAGAATAGAATAGAATAGAATAGAATAGAATAGAATAGAGCAAAGCAGAGCAGAACAGAACAGAACAGAACAGAATAAGAGAATGTAGAATAGAATAGAATAGAATAGAATAGAATAGAATAGAATAGAATAGAATAGAATAGAATAGAATAGAATAGAATAGAATAGAATAGAATAGAATAGAATAGAATAGAATAGAATAGAATAGAATAGAATAGAGCAAAGCAGAGCAGAGCAGAGCAGAACAGAACAGAACAGAACAGAATAGAATAGAATAAAGCTGGAAGGGACCTTGGAGGTCTTCTAGTCCAACCCCCTGTTCAAGCAGGAGAACCTATACCATCTCAGACAAGTGACTGTTCAGTCTCTTCTTAAAAATTTCCAGGGATGGAGCGACCACGATTTCTGGTGGCAAGCTGTTCCACTGGTTAATTGTCCTCACTGTCAGGAAGTTTCTCTTTAATTCCAGATTGCTTCTCTCCTTGATCAGTTTCCAACCATTGTTTCTCGTCCTTCCCTCTGGTGCTCTGGTGAACAACTTGACCGAGGGCTACCTGTATACTTTTTCACATCTTCTGCACAAGGTAGATGAGATTCTCATTCTGCTCTCGCTTTCTCTCTCCCCTGTTCCCACAGTGCCTGCCCAGTTTAGCAGACTTCAGCAGCTGAGAGTCTTTCACAAACAATAGGGTAATAGTTAGTTTGGCAGAGGTAGATGCCAGGACTTAGTAAACCCAAGCAAATATTTGCCATTTCGTCCCAAGAAGGGACAAAAACAAATGACGAACAGGACAAGTTCCTTTAGGAGGTTTTCTAGCACTACAATTGTCAAGTTGTCAACCTTGCCAGGGCTGGGCAAAGACGAAAGGAGAAACAAAGATTTCCGGGTGGGATTTCCTATTAAGCTCCTCCCTTTCAGCTGGGAGCTCCGCCCCTTGGTTAGCAGCCAAGTATGAAATTGAGATGCATTGTCTGGCTTATTTCCAATTAATGTCACTTCCATATCTATATGCTTATGCAACAGGACCTGGAGTATTTGTGCATTACTCTGCAAACTTAAAAACAACACTGAACAGTGTATTTGTTCATTTTTTCCCCCCAAGCAAATCTATTATTTCTAAATCTGCTTGCATGCAAAGGGTGGCTTCGTAAACATTTTGAGGGGAGAACTTTATTAAAATATTCAAAATGTGCCAAATCTCCATTTTGGGCTATATCGACCAGGCAGTTCTTAAAATCTGACTTTCATCTAGTGCAGTGTCTTTCTGGCCAAAAATACAGGTAGTCCTTGCCTTATGACAAGTTTGCTTAATGGCCGTTCAAAGTCACGACGCCACAGAAAAAAGGAATTTCTGCCTGTTTTTCACACTTAACAACCGTTGCAGCATCCACCTGGTCACATGATCAAAATTCAGATGCTCGGCAACTGACTCATATTTATGACGGTTGCAGTGTCCCGGGATCATGTGATCCCCTTTTGCGACCTTCTGACCAAGTCAATGGAGAAGCCAGCTTCGCTTTACAACTGCGTTACTAATTTAACAACTGCAGTGATTCTCTTAGCAATTGTGGCAAGAAAGATCATAAAATGGGGCAAAACTCACTTAGCAACTGTCCTAGTTAGCAACAGAAACTTTGGGCTCAACTGTAATCATAAGTTGAGGACTGCCTGTATAAGAAGTGGAAGTGATGGCAGAATGGGTTAGACTGCAATTTCCTTTTCTTTTTATCACTTGAGAAATGTTAAGATACTACAAGCCTATTTTAAAATTCCTTGATTACTTTGATTAATAAAGGTAAAGGAGTCCCTGGGGATTTTACTCTGTTAATCGACTCTAGGGGGCGCTGCTCATCTCCGTTTCAAGGCCTTTGAGCCAGTGCTGTCTGAAGAGATTTCCATGGTCATGTGGCCAACATGACATCACAGAGCTCTGTCCCCTTCCCACAGAGGTGGTACCTATTCATCTACTCGCATTTTCATGCTTTCAAGCTGCTAGGTTGGCAAAAGCTGAAGCGAGGACAGGAGTGTTATGTATGCAGGCACCTGCATAGCAACAGCCACCAGGGGGCGTTGGCCTGAACGGTTTTGGCGGGAAACCCAGTTTCAGCGGGAAACCTAGGGCCAACCCCATTGGCTGTCCGCTTACCTGGCTAGGTATTTAAGGAGGCCAGGTAACCCTCACTCCTCAGTATGCTACCCCCCTCCAATAAAGAGCTGAACACGTACTCCGGCTGGCGTCTCTTCCTTGCATCGGACCCACTACACAATAAGGAGCTCACCCCGTTTGCGTGGCGCTGGGGTCCCCAACCTGGGCTGCCAGCTTTCCAACCAACAAGCCCGGCGTCTTAACCACACACACAATTCCCACTTTGATTAATGGGCATTTTCACTATTAACATGCAAAGTATTGGTACCGCTTACTAAAACCCTAGTAAGACCACACCTGGAATACTGCAGCCAATTTTGGTCACCATATCACAAAAAAGATGCTGAGAGTCTGGAAAAAATTGAGAGAAGAGCAACTAAGATGATCCAAGGCCTGGAGAGTAAAACATACGAAGAACGAGTGCAGAACTTGGGTTTGGCTAGTCTAAAGAAAAGAAGAAATAGGGGAGACATGAGAGCTGTATTCCAGTATCTGAGGGGCTGCCACAAGGCAGAGGGGGCCAGGTTGTTCACCAGAGCACCAGAGGGAAGGACGAGAAACAGTGGTTGGAAACTGGTCAAGGAGAGAAGCAACCTGAAATCAAGGAGAAACTTCCTGACACTGAGGACAATCAACCAGAGGAACAGCTTGCCACCAGAAATCGTGGGCGCTCCATCACTGGAGATTTTTAAGAAGAGACTGGACAGTCACTTGTCTGAGATGGTATAGGTTCTCCTGCTTGAGCAGGGGGCTGGACTAGAAGACCTCCAAGGTCCCTTCCCGCTCTGCTCTATTCTATTCTATTCTCTTTTTTTTGCAATATATTTTATTGATTTTTTAAAAACATAAATCACTTAATAATTGGTGAACAATGTGTTGTCTGGGTTACATTTGTAAACAATCATTAACAATTGATTTCTATAATCCATAATCCATATAATGGTTTTAATTGATTTCCTTTTTTCCCAAAATATCCTCTTCTGCAAACATTGAGTTAATACAATTCTTATTGTTTTGATAAATAACAATTAAATATATAATTTTCCCCAATATTCCTAAAAATAATAATCACATCAATATAATATTTTTTTCTATCCATTCATTCTGGTTGCCTTATCCTAGATCCTGTTACAGTCCTTATTTTAGTTTGTTTCTCCCACCAAATTCTAGGTATTCTTACTGGTTAAGATTTTCTCAAAAATTAATTACATTTAAAATTTTAACTCTGTTTTTTCCATAGGAACCATCTCACACTTTTACATTTCCTAGGGAATAGATAAAACAATGGGGAAAAAAGAGAAAAGAAAACAAGAGTAAAGAAACATAAAAAATAACATCTTAAAATATATATCCCTCCTAAGATAATATATATTTATTTCCTAGATTTCTAATTCTCTTAACCATAATTAAAAATACCGTATGTTTAATCTTTACACATTCCATTTCATACATCTAGTCATCTAGTCCTTTAAAAACTTATTTATTTGAACAATCTGGCCTGGTCTGATGGGTTTGGGGTTGGATTTAGTTTTAACACAGTTTTATTATTGTATTATATTGGGCATAATTATTTAATTCTTTTTAACTCTTTTTTAACTTTTGTATTTACATTTTGATATTTATTGCCCTGTACACCGCCCTGAGTCCTTCGGGAGAAGGGCGGTATAAAAATTTAATAAATAATAAAAAAATAAAAAAATAATAATTCTTATTCAAAACATTTTTTATCCATTATAATTTTATTTATTTATTTATTTATTTATTTTATTTAGATTTATATACCGCCCTTTCCCGAAGGACTCAGGGTGGTTTACAGGGCATTTAAAAAACAGTCAATACAAACGTTAAAACAAATTAAAAGAGATTAAATAGAACCCTGAGAAAATTAAAACCCAGTTAAAATTAAAATTAAAAATATTCTCAGCCTGGGCCAGAGAGCTCGAAGAGCCAGGTCTTCAGGTCCCGGCGGAATGAACGGAGGTTGGGGGCAGTCCTAAGCTCCGCAGGCAGCTGGTTCCACAGGGCAGGCGCACCCAAAGAGAAGGCCCTACCCCTGGGTGTTACCCGCCGGCAGTCTTTAACCGGCGGCACCCTGAGGAGACCCTCCCTGTGGGAGCGCACTGGACGAAGGGAACTTGATGCTGGCAGCAGGTGTTCCCTCAGATATCCCGGACCCAAGCCATTTAGGGCTTTATAGGTCATCACCAGCACCTTGAATCTCACCCGGAGGGCAACCGGAAGCCAGTGCAGCTCGCGGAGTAGAGGTGTTACATGGGAGTATCGGGAAACCCCCATCACAACTCGCGCGGCCGCATTCTGCACCAATTGAATTTTCTTAAATTCAATCACATTTAAGTATCTAAAACATTTCCTTTATCTAAGTCATTTCAACATTTTTATACTACTCTTATCAAGCAAGAGAACAAAAAAGGGAAAAAAGCATACTATATTATTTAGGGAATTCATGCCTCTTAGAATGACATATATATTCCAAAACTTTTTTATTTCTTTAACCATATCCAAACAAATGTTTCTTTTTTAAGTATTCTCTCTGGTAAGTCCCTTCATCTATTATCTTGGTTTTCACTTTAGTCTTTTTCCTTTGCCCAGTATCATTCTTAATCAATGTATTTTGCTGAATCAACAATTTTTTCCCGTAAGTTCGTAAATGTTGCTGTAGATATAAAAAGTAAATCAGGTGAAGTGTTTTTGTATGGGGCTTCTGCCTTTCCATGTTTGTTGAAAATCTTTTTCTTTCTCTCCTCTTATCATTTCCTCTCTCTCCAATATTCCTGACATCTCTACAGTCCATTATATACCGGTAAGTTTTTTTTTCCAATTCTTGTGAATTTTTCCCCACTAGGATTAAATCATGTTTCCTTGTTTTGTTAAGTTCCATCTTTAAGTCTCTATTCTCAATTCTATATCCATTTATCTGTTTTATCTGCTCCTTCTCTGTTGTTGTTTTCTGGAAATTTTTTGTTGTAGAGTTATTTATTTTATTTATTTATTTTAATCCCATTTATATCCCGCCCTTCTCCGAAGACTCAGGGCGGCTTACAATTTAAGCACAAACCAATGTGCTTAGCAATAGCCTTCATTCTATGTATATGCCTGCTTATTAGGGCTTTTGGGCCCCCCCAAGCGGCATTATTACAAAGTCAGCTTATTGCCCCCAACAATCTGGGTCCTCATTTTACCTACCTCGGAAGGATGGAAGGCTGAGTCAACCTTGAGCCTGGTGGGATGCGAACCTGCACTAATTGCAGGCAGCTGGTGTTACTTAAGGAGGCATTAGCCCACTGATTTATATTTTCAAAGTTATTTTGGATTTCTTTGTGGTTTAAAGTCATTGTTGTTTGAATTAGTTGCAGTATCCTGTATATCTCCTCCTATGAAGTATTTATGTTTTCTTGATATGTTCTTTCTTCATGTCTCTGATCCATGATGACCAAGAATTTGAGTTTTTCGCTTCCTTTCTTTTCTCTGCAAATAGCTTTAGAGTCCCAATTAGATATTTGTAATCCAAATAGTTGAAAAAAAAATTTCTGAAATTTATAATTCTCTCTTTGTCTTCAGCCCAGCTTATTGTCTTTTTTGTCACTGTTTTTTGTTGTTAAAACTTTGAAGGTCACAAACACAAATTAGCTTTTCCCAGGTTTTGCCAAGTCTTATATTAAAGTCATAGTTGTCATAGTCTTCATCCACCACTAGGTGCCAGCAACTATTTGTTTTTCAAATTCCAAAATGAACAATTATCTTTAAAATGAGAGTCTTAACCATTCGAACAATTTTAGATTTATCCAGATTTAAGTTTTAAATTTCAGGTTTTATATTTATTTCACTTCCATATATTTTGATCCTCCATAAAAATATTAATTCACCGCTTCCTTTAGTATAAGGATGGGGCAGAAATTCCCCTCCTTCCCTCTTGGAGGTATTTTGCTTCTTGGGGATCTTTTCCAGGAAATTAAATGTAGCATAGAAAAGAGAAGATCAAATTCCTCAATCAATTTCAAGCACACTGTTCACAGTTGTGCTGGTTAATGTTTTTGGACTTTGGTTGCTAGTAGCTTGGACTAGTTGATGCAATACCACCAACCTTTCTCCTGTCGGATTAGAAGGCTTTCCCCAAGTCAAACGGAACAGCTGCCACCGTTCCACAATCTCTGGAGCACCCTTCTTTCTTTGTTGTCTCTCTGGGGCGACTTAGACCCATTTAGGGTCCCCAGGCAGGGTGAAATTAGCCACGGGGGTACGGAGAATCCGTAAGCCTGTGACCCGTCGCTACTGCACAAACCGGACGTCCCGTATTCTATTCTATTCTATTCTATTCTATTCTATTCTATTCTATTCTATTCTATTCTATTCTATTCTATTCTATTTATGGAGTGTGTAAACAAAACAACTTCTGAAATTCTTCAAAACACACATAGAACAGCCCTACAGCACAGTCCAATCTTGGTACTTGCAATATTTTTAGTTCTTTGTCGAGTTTTAATCTACACTGAATTTGGCAAACCACTGGGCGTAGAGTCTAGAGGTTGGGTGAGGCTGTCCTTGTGAATTTGTCCTTCTTATAAATGGAGTGGGTCTGTTTTGCCACCTACTTTTCCTTACTCTTTTTTTCATCCTAGTTGTTTATTTATTTATTCCATTGATAGGCTGCCCGACTCCCAGTGGCTTTTGTGACTCTGGACTTCTGATTGGCTGGGGTTTTAATCCTTGGTGCTCTGCCCAGAGTCAGTCCCGAGATAGGGGGCTGCATGAAATGTTCTGATAAGTGAATCAATAAAAAACAGAGGAAGCCCTTGCAGACGCTGAACCCAGGCACAGAATCCTATCCACGGAATTAAGCATTTCCCCTCTGCATTTGATTATAGCCTGTGCATTTTGATAGATTTTAAGGAAGGTAAGAAAGATGGAGAACAAGGAAGGAAGGAAGGAAGGAAGGGAAGGAGGGAGGGAAGGAGGGAGGGAAGGGGGAAGGAAGGCAAGAAGGAAGAAAGGAAGGAATAGGTGGAAGAAAGGAAGGAAGGAAGGAAGGAAGGAAGGAAGGAAGGAAGGAAGGAAGGAAAAGAAAGAAAGAAAGAAAGAAAGAAAGAAAGAAAGAAAGAAAGAAAGAAAGAAAGAAAGAAAGAAAGAGGAAGGAAGGAAGGAAGGAAGGAAGGAAGGAAGGAAGGAAGGAAGGAAGGAAGGAAGGAAGGAAGGAAGGAAGGAACAGGACAGGAGGACAAACATGTTTCAAGCTGGGTGCCGATCAGAATATACATCTGGATCCTCTGCCTCCAAGGGCAGACTGAAGGAAGCTGCTGAACATGCCAGTCTTAACAGGAAGCCTCTGAACCGTGGGGACTAAAGGGATCTTCTTTGCTCAGAAGTAGTCTACCTGCTGCCACAGAAACACTGGGTTTTTCTGCAGGGAGGGGAGAGGGGGAATTAGGGCATCCCTTTGCAAAAACGCAGGGGTTCCTGCCCGCAACCTCGCCATAGGGAAAAAATCTTTTCCGCCCCCCCCAGAGCCCCAAATCTGGAATCGGAAAAAGAGCTACAAAGCAAAGTTTTTTCCCCCTTCCTTGCTGTCACATTCCTGACACCTTTGTTCACATCGCCAGGAATCTATTTCCATCTCGGCAAAGAAATTCAGGAGCCTTAAAAAAAATAAAAAATTCTCACTTTTGTTCTCTGCATAATGGCAAAGCACAAGGAAAACGAGAGAGAGAGAGAGAGAGAGAGAGAGAGAGAGAGAGAGAGAGAGAGAGAGAGAGAGAAGAGAGAGAGAAAGAGAAGAGAGAGAGAGAGAGAGAGAGAGAGAGAGAGAGAGAGAGAGAGAAAGAGAAAGAGAGAGAGAGAGAGAGAGAGAGAAAGAGAGAGAGAGAGAAAGAGAGAGAGAAAGAGAGAGAGAGAGAGAGAGAGAGAGAGAGAGAGAGAGAGAGAGAGAGAGAGAGAGAGAGAGGTAATGAGATAAATAGGGACAGGAAATTGAAATCAATGACGGGACTTGCTCTCCTTCACCTGTACGGGGGGGGGGGGGAGAGCAGAAGAGGAAGTGAGGGAATTAAAATGGGAATAAGAGGAGGGGAAAAACAGAATTGCAAATGGTGGGAAAAGAGAACGGCTCCAGAAGGAAAGAAAAGGGCCACCTAGAGTTTTGGCAAATTAAGCACGGTGCAGGTAATCCTCGACTTACGACCACAGCTGAGCCCCAAGATTTCCGTTGCTGAATGAGACGTTTGTTAAGTGGCCCCATTTTATGACCTTTCTTGGCACGAGTTGTGAAGTGAATCGCTGCAGTTGTTAAGTTAGTAACTGGGTCGTTAAGCGAATCGGCCTTCCCCGCTGACTTTGCTCGTCAAGACGGTTTGCAAAAGGGGATCACGTGACCTCGGGACACAGCAACGGTCGTACGTATGAACCAGTTGCCAAGCATCTGAGTTTTGATCGCGCGACTTTTTTTCCAGTGTCATTGTAACTGACAGTCACTAAATGAACACTTGTAAGTCAAGGGCTACCTGTAGTGTGGCTCAGTGGGGAAAGTTCTGGATTAGGAGTACGGGGGAGGGAACCTGAGTTCAAATCCAGCCACAGAACTTCCTTGGGGGACTTTGAGCCGGTCACTCTCCCTCTGATTGGCATACCTCACAAGGTTGTTGGATTTGCAGTGGGAAGTGCCAGGTTCAAATTCCCCCTCCCAACACCCACCGAAGCTCCCTGGGACATTTTAGGTCAGTTATGCAGGGCTGTTGTTGCAAAGGAAAGAGTCCAGAAAGCAGAGCTAATAGGTTGCCTTGAATTCCTTCATGACAGCTGAGATACAATTCAAAGAACTCAATACAGGTAATCCTCGACTTACAACCGTTCGTTTAGTGACTGTTCGAAGTTACAACAGCCCTGAAAAAAGTGACTTATGACCGTTGTTCACACTTACGACGCTTGTCATGTCATGTGATCAAAATTCGAACACTTGACAGCTGATTCACATTTATGATGGTTGCAGCATCCGGGAGGGGGGGAAATCATGTGATTCCCCTTTTGTGACCTTCTGACCGGCAAATTCAATGGGGGAGCCAGATTCACTTTACAACTGGGTCATTAACTTAACGACTTAACACCTATGGCAAGAAAGGTCATAAAATGGAAGAAAACACACTTAACAGCTGTCTCACTTAGCAGCAGAAATTTTGAGCTCAGTTGCGATCGTAACTCAAGGACTACCTGTAAGTAAGAGAAGAGGGAAGGACTCCTCCATTTCTGTGCTTTCGTTGATTGATGATCAATTTGATTTATTCACGGGCAGATGGACTGCCTTGCCAACAGACTGGACTCGCCAACCATTTATTATGTTTTCAGAATACCTTGTGGAGAACTTAGAAGCATGTAAGGGGAAGATGGTGGCCAGTGATGAGAATGCAGCATTGCAGGCTGACTTTGCCCACTGCCAGCAGTTCAATCCTGACAGGGTTCAAGTTTGACTCAGCCTTCCATCCTTCCGAGGTCGGTAAAATGAGGATCCAGATTTTTGGGGGTGGGGCAAGATGCTGACTCAGTAAACCGCTGAGAGAGGGCTGTAAAAGCACCATGAAGCGGTACATAAGTCTAAGTGCTACTGCTCCTTCCGACGCGATCTGAAGACTTGTTTGTTCGAACAAGCCGGCCTGGCCTGATGGGGGATGGGTTTGGATTTTATTGTTGTTTTAAATGTATTTTAACCTATTGTTATAACTTGGGCATCTCATTTAATTCTTTCTTAACTTTTGTATTTTTGTACTTTTATATGTTTGCCCTGTTCACCGCCCTGAGTCCTTCGGGAGAAGGGCGGTATACAAATAAAATTATTATTATTATTATTATTATTATTATTATTATTATTATTATTATTATTATTATTATTATTATTATTATTATTATTATTATTCATTTGTGCCAGGTTAGAGAAGCCGTGATGCTCCAATGGAACAAGGCAGTGTTGTGATTCCTCCCCAGCCCGTGGATCCGGTAGCTGAGTCTGAGGAATCAGAGGAGGAGTAGGGGCCTGGAGTGACATTAGAGTCAGAGGAAGGCTCTGAGGAGCTCCAAGACTTACAGTCAGACGAGGAGCCCGCCCCCTCTACTCACGCTCAGGCTGAGACACAGCTGTGCTGGGAGCCTGAGTTGCACAGTGATGAAGCACAGCTGGGAAATATCCAGGATGCACGAAAGCGCCGGCAAGATAAGCGAGTAGGACAGAGGAACGCAATGGGGCGGCTCCAAAGGCAAAGGAGAAGGCATTAGGAAGCCACGGCTTGGTTGAATTATAAAAGGGAAGGTGTGGGAAGTTTATTTATTTATTTATTTATTTATTTATTTATTTATTTATTTATTTATTTATTTATTTATTTATTATTGGGATTTATATGCCGCCCTATCTCCCGAAGGACTCAGGACGGCTAACAACAATAACATACAATAATACAGAAGTTAAAAGAAAATTAAATTAATGGCCCTGTAGAATAAATTAAAATTAAAATTAAAATAAGTTAAAAATTAAAGTTAAAAATTAAAAACATAATTAAAATCCCTGTCAGTCCAGGTCAGCCTGGTGGAAAAGGAGTGTTTTGAGGCCGCGGCGAAAGGACTGGAGATCTGGGGCCATCCGAAGCTCAGGGGGGAGCTGGTTCCATAGGGCTGGCGTTCCCACAGAGAAGGCCCTTCCCCTTGGGGTCGCCAGCCGACATTGTCTAGCCGACAGTACCCTGAGGAGGCCTTCTCTGTGTGAGCGTACTGGGCGATGGGAAGTCTTTCCCGGCAGCAGATGGTCCTGCAAGTATCCCGGGCCTAAGCCATGTGCTGGCTGCCAAAGGCAACCGTTCGTGTTGAGGATCAAATTTCTGTGGACTGTGTTTGTTTGCCTTGGACATTGACTCAGGTCTGTGAGAATAAAAGGGGTTGTTTTTTTCTTGCGGTTCCTGCCTGTTTCTTGGAAGAGGGGTTTCTCCTTGTGAGCATAACAAGGACTCACGTAGGCTGGGACAGAACAGGCGGCAGGTCTCCTGGCCTGCCTTTCCACCCTAAGCATCGCGGCCTGTGGTGGAATCGGCCACTGAAGCCGGGGGTGGAGTTAAGAGAGTGGCTGGCATGGAATCCTTCTGAGGAGGAAGTGATGGAGGCCTCACCCTCCTTAAATCCCAGGAGCACTTGGTGGCACAAAGAAGCCGGGGTTAGAATGCAGCATTGCAGGCCAACTCTGCCCACTGCCAGCAGTTTGATCCTGACAGGGCTCAAGGTTGACTCAGCCTTCTGTCCTTCCGAGGTCGGTAAAATGGGGACCCAGATTATTGGGGGGGGGGCAAGATGCTGACTCTGTAAACCGCTCAGAGAGGGCTGTAAAGCACTGTGAAGCGGTATATATGCATCTAAGTGCTATTGCTAATATTAAGTGTTGCCGACCACAGCTTTGCTACGGCATGAGCTACAAGTAGTCCTGGACTTACAACTATTCGTTTAGTGACCATTTCAAAGTTACATCATTGAAAAAAGTCACTTATGACCGTTTTTCACACTTATGACGGTTTCAGCATCCCCATAGTCACAAGATCAAAATTTAGACACTTGGCAACTGACTCATATTTATGGTGGTTGCTGTTGTCTTGGGGGGTCACGTGATCCCCTTCTGCGACCTTTTGACAAGCCAAGTCAGTGGAGAAGACAGATTCACTTAACGACCGTGTTACTAACTTAACTGCAGTGATCTGCTTAATAACGGTGGCAAGAAAGGTTGAAAATGGGGCAAAACCCGCAACAAATGTCTTGCATAGCGCTGGAAATTTGGGGCTCAATTGTGGTCGTAAGTCGAGGACTACCTGTATGACATCTATTTCTTAGCTTTGATTTCAGTAAAATATAAAAGCAGGGAGAAATGGATCCTGCTGAATGCTGTTCTATGAAATACACTCAGGACCATAGTATCTTTGGTGGCCAGAGTGGATGTGACTGCTAGTCAAGGCCAAAGGAGCACTCTAGCCTGAGAACTCTGTGGTCTGAAGTTCCTCTTTGGTCAGGGTTTCTCAACTTGGGAAATTTAAATGGAAATTTGAATTCCCGGCTGGGAAATTCTGGGAGTTGAAGTTCACACGTCTTAGAACAAGGCTTTTCGACCAGTGGTACGGGTACCACCTGTGGTACATTGGCACCTGGCAGGTGGTACGCGGCCATTCTAGAAAAGTGGTAGCGGGGGAGGGGAATGGCAGCACCACACAAGCCTGAGCGAGAAATGGCTGGAGCTGCAGGGCTGTCAGGGCTTAGTGGAAGCGCCAGGATCAGCGCCAGGCTCCAGCTGGAGCTCGGCGCTGATCCTGGCGCTTCTGAGCCCAGAAGAAGCACCGATCAGCTGGAATGTTGCAGCATCTCCAGGGTCTTGTGATTTACATTCAGATGCTTGGCAACTGATTCATATTTATGACGGTCACAGTGTCCCAGGGTCATGTAAAGTGACCCAAACCTGCTGCAACCACCCAGCAGGGGGGCGGGGAGGAATAAAAACCAAATACACCCCCACCCCACTCCACCCCCGCTGCCAATCCTCAACAGAAATGCTCACGACAATGAAAACCTCGGACAGGAGGAAGAGCGCTGCTGGGCGGGCAGGCAGGTGTCTTGCTCGGCTGTGGTTTGGGGGGCACTTTTTTCAGGGCCATTGTAACTTTGAACAGTCACTAAGCGAACTGTTGTAAGTCGAGGACTACCTGTATTTCATCACTTTTTTCGTTTTTGTTTTTTTTTTGGTCAAGTTTTTGACACCTTGCTAGGCGACTGGTGGTACTCGGATATTGCCATATCCTAAAAGTGGTACAACGGGTGAAGAGGTTGAATAGCCCTGTCTTAGAAGTTCCCAGGCTTGAGAAATACCTACTAGGGCCTGGGATAGGCTGATGTGGTTAGATTGTGTTAAAAGTATTGTTGCTGGATGGCATCTGTTTCAAGTAAAGCTGTCTTTGGCAATTGACTCATTATTTTCATGTACTCTGCAGGCCCAGTCGATTCGGTCAGCTGACAGTTCAGAGTATTGTGCAGCGCCAGAAAAATGGGTTAATTTAGTAACCAAGTCAAACAAACAGAGCTTCAGAGGGCAAGGATAACAATGGGGAACTGAGAAAGACGGAGAAGGAGAGAAAAAACTGTGTGTGCGTTTGTGGTTTCTCAGTTATTGTTTCTGGAGACAGGGAGAGAGAGAGGAAGATGATAGACAGATAGATAGATAGATAGATAGATAGATAGATAGATAGATAGATAGATAGATAGATAGATAGATAGATAGATAGATAGATAGATAGATAGATAGATAGATATAATTAATAGACAGAAATAGATGACAGATAAGTCGGATGACAGAAATAGATAGATGATGATAGATAGATAGATAGATAGATAGATAGATAGATAGATAGATAGATAGATAGACAGACAGACAGACAGACAGACAGACAGATAGATAGATAGATAGATAGATAGATAGATATAATTAATAGACAGAAATAGATGACAGATAAGTCGGATGACAGAAATAGATAGATGATGATGATAGATAGATAGATAGATAGATAGATAGATAGATAGATAGATAGATAGATGATAGATAGATATAAAGATAATTCATAGACAGATAGAGATAGATAACAAATAGACCTAAATGATAGATAGAAATAGATAGATGATAGATAGATGGATAGATAGATAGATAGATAGATAGATAGATAGATAGATAGATAATTGATAGACAGATAGAGATAGATTATAGATAGACCTAGATGATAGAAATAGATGATAGATAGATAAATGATAGACAGATAGACGCTCCAACACTGGAAGTTTTTAAGAAGAGACTGGCCAGCCATTTGTCTGAAATGGTATAGGGCAGGGGTAGGCAACCTCGGCTCTTTTATGACTCATGGACTTCAACTTTCATTTCGACCCCAAACCACCCCAGTGATGCCCTCCACGTGATGTCCCGTTGCCTGGAGGCGGTTCGGGCCTGGATGGGGAGGAACAGACTTCAACTCAACCCTGACAAGACTGAGTGGCTGTGCATTCCGGCATCCCGGGACATTCAAAATATTCCATCTCTTCTTATGGGGGGTGAGTCCTTACCCCCCGTGGATAGGGCTCGCAACTTGGGAGTCCTCCTAGATTCACAACTTACTCTGGAAGATCATATAGTGGCCGTGACTAGGGGGGCTTTCGCCCAGGTTCGCCTGGTGCACCAGTTGCGGCCCTACCTGGACCGGGATGCCCTGTGTACGGTCACTCATGCGCTCGTGACCTCTCGCCTGGACTACTGCAATGCTCTTTACATGGGGCTTCCCTTGAAGACCACTCGGAGGCTCCAACTGGTACAGAATGCGGCCGGGAGAGTTGTCTTGGGAGTTTCCCAGTACTCCCATGTTACACCTTTGCTCCGTGAGCTACATTGGTTACCAGTCGTCTTCCGGGTGAGGTTCAAGGTTTTGGTTATGATCTTTAAGTCCTTACATGGCATGGGTCCGGGGTACCTCGGGGACCACCTGCTGCCGGCGTCAACTCCCCTCCGCCCTGTGCGTGCCCACAGAGAGGGCCTCCTCAGGGTGCCTCCGGTCAGGGAATGTCGACTGGTGGCCCCCAGGGGGAGGGCCTTCTCTGTGGGCGCCCCGGCGTTATGGAACCAACTGCCGGTGGAGCTCCGGATGGCATCGGACCTTCGCTCCTTCCGGCGTGGGCTGAAGACCCACTTATTTGAACTAGCTGGTCTGGCTTGAGGGGGTTAGGGTTTTTTTTAATGGGTTTTTTACTGTTTTTATTGTTATTGTATTTTAATTGGGCATTGTTTAATTTCTTTTTAACTTTTGTATTGTTATTTATATATGCCCTGTTAACCGCCCTGAGTCCTTCGGGAGAAGGGCGGTATAGAAATTGAATAAATAATAATAAATAATAATAATAACTCCCAGAATTCCTGAGCCAGCGTGGCTCAGCTTGGAAACCTCTCCCTTTCCCCTCAGCATGGCTGACTCAGGAATTCTGGGAGTTGAAGTCCATGAGTCATAAAAGAGCCAAGGTTGCCTACCCCTGGTATAGGGTTTCCTGCCTGAGCAGGGGGTTGGACTAGATGACCTCCAAGGTCCCTTCCAACTTATTATTATTATTATTATTATTATTATTATTATTATTATTATTATTATTATTATTATTATTATTATTATTATTATTATTTAGATAGATGACAAATAGACCTAGATGATAGATAGAAATAGATAGATGATAGTTAGATAGATGGGGAAACTGCAATATTAGACCCCTGCTGGCAAAAAGTAAAAAATCTCTTCGTAGTTTTGAAGCTTGCCTTGGCATATATCTAAGTAAGATGGCCAAGAAGGGAGAAAACAAGGAAGGAAGGAAGGAAGGAAGGAAGGAAGGAAGAAAGAAAGAAAGAAAGAAAGAAAGAAAGAAAGAAAGAAAGAAAGAAAGAAAGAAAGAAAGAAAGAAAGAAAGAAAGAAAGAAAGAAAGAAGGGAGATTTTACAAACAGCATGCATAAATTTCACTCTCCCCCCCCCCCCCCCGTTCATTTCAGCCTCCCTTCCTCCTTCCCCGGCTTGATTATATTTTCTGGCATGTAAAATCAGCCTCTTCAGGAAGGAGCAAACGCTCAGAAGCAATAGGAGAAAATGCAGCTCAGGGAGCCCCAAAGAGCCCCTTCACGTAATGATGGCGTGGAGGCTGCGAAAGGTGGAGAGGATGCTTCCAGCAGCTGTTTATGAGGTGGCGGGACAGAGAGCAATGCAATTATCTGGGCCAGAGAGCGGGTGAACATAAAAGCATGCAAATCGGGAGAAAATTACCATCTAAACCAGTGTTGCTCAACCTCGGCCCCTTTAAGAGGGGTGGACTTCAATTCCCAGAATTCCCCAGCCAGTATGAAGGCTTGGAGGACTTCTAGTCCAAACCCCTGCTCAAGCAGGAGACCCTATAGCATTCCAGACAAGTGGCTGTCCAGTCTCTTCTTAAAACCCTCCAGTGTTGGAGCGCCCACAACTTCTGGAGGCAGGCTGTTCCACTGGTTAATTGCCCTCCCTGTTAGGAAGTTTCTCCTTAATTCCAGGTTGCTTCTCTCCTCGATTAGTTTCCACCCATTGCTTCTTGTCCTGCCTTCAGGTGGTTTGGAGAATAGAATAGAATAGAATAGAATAGAATAGAATAGAATAGAATAGAATAGAATAGAATAGAATAGAATAGAATAGAATAGAATAGAATAGAATAGAATAGAATAGAATAGAATAGAATAGAATAGAATAGAATAGAATAGAAGAATAGAATAGAATAGAATAGAATAGAATAGAATAGAATAGAATAGAATAGAATAGAATAGAATAGAATAGAATAGAATAGAATAGAATAGAATAGAATAGAATAGAATAGAATAGAATAGAATAGAATGGGACCCTGAAGGCCTTCTAGTCCAGCCCCCTGCTCAAGCAGGAGAACCTATACCATTTCAGACAAGTGACTGTCTAGGCTCTTCTTAAAAACCTCCAGTGATGGAGCGTCCATGATTTCTGGAGGCAAGCTGTTCCACTGGTTAATTGCCCTCCCTGTTAGGAAGTTTCTCCTTAATTCCGGGTTGCTTCTCTCCTTGATTAGTTTCCACCCGTTGCTTCTTGTCCTGCCTTCGGGTGCTTTGGAGAAGAGCTTGACCCCCCCCCTCTTCTTTGTGAGAGCCCCTCAAATGTTGGAATATTGCTATTATGTCACCCCTTCTTTTTTCTAGACTATCCTTACCTAATTCCTGCAACCGTTCTTCATATGTTTTGATCACCTTAGTTGCTCTTCTCCGCCCTCTCTCAACATCTATTTTATAACATGGGGACCAAAACTGGATGCAGTATACTGTCTTGAGACAGACCTGGGCAGCTTTTTGGCAGCTATTGGACCAAACTCAATTTTTCCGTATCCAAGGCTGCAGAGGGCAAACTAATTAGATGAAATAAAAAAAGAGTCAGAATTTCTCTCTTAACGGGGGAGGTTCCTGATGTCTGGGGAAGAGAATGAGATAAAGAATAATTCAGTGCTAAGATCAGAATCCACCATGGGGAAACGCTGGCTGCTTTTCACAGCAGCACTTCACGCACACAAAATTCATATTTAAATATGGGTGGAAAAGTCTGCTCGCCCAAGCTAATCTTTCTTGACAAACCTTCTTCTCTCGATGTTCCCTTTCCCAAACGCTTTATTTATTTTTATTTTCATTTTGCTTCAAAGCCAAAGCTGAACTTTTAAACTTGAAAGCCTAAGGGCACAACTGAAATCCTAAGGCAAAGAAGCCTTCTTGACTTTGCGTTACAAGCCGAAGGGCTGGATCGTTTCAAATTAGTTTGTAGCCTTTATTTCACTTGTGTAATGTTAATGGTTTGTATTGTTTTTGTTCTTATTTTATACCCATGCAGATTCTCAGGCATCCAGGACCTGGTTTTTCCCAAAGGTGCCTTTTCAAAAAGCAACTGGACTTTCTTGGGATTGTTTTTTTTCCCCTTTGAAGACGTTTCGCTTCTCATCCAAGAAGCTTCTTCAGAACTGACCGGCTGGTGGAGAATGGAAGGATTTATATTCCTTGCAGTCATCAGGTCGTTAGTACTCCTTCTGAGAATTGTTGAGGCCACTTGGAGATTTATTCTATTCAGGTAACCCCTAAGGGTACAGGTGAGGCCTCCAAATGGCCTCAACAGAGTGCTAATGACCAGATGACTGCAAGGAATACAAATTCTTCCGATTCGACCTTAGCCGGCTCCTTATAGTCATAACTTGAGGACTACCTGTATTCCCTCCATCTTTCGTTTTCTTGGCGTCAGTTACAGTTGTCAATTTTGAAATTTAACATTAAGAAAACCAAGTTCATGGCATCCGGCCCTCTCAGTTCCTGGCAAATAGATGGGGAAGAAATGGAGGTAGTGACAGATTTTATTTTCCTGGACTCCAAGATCACTGCAGATGGGGACTGGAGCCAAGAAATTACAAGACGCTTGCTCCTGGGGAGGAAAGCCATGGCAAATCTAGACAGCACACTAAAAAGCAGAGACGTCACCCTGCCAACAAAAGTGCATATAGTCAAGGCGATGGTCTTCCCACTTGCAATGTATGGCAGTGAAAGTGGGACCATAAGAATGGCTGAGCGCCAAAGAATGGAGGCCTTTGAACTATGGTGCTGGAGAAGACTCCTGCGAGTCCCTTGGACTGCAAGGCGATCCAACCGGTCAGTCCTAGAGGAGATCAACCCTGACTGCTCTTTAGAAGGCCAGATCCTGAAGCTAAAACTCAAGTACTTTGGCCACCTAATGAGAAGGAAGGACTCACTGGAGAAGAGCCTCATGCTGGGAAAGATTGAGGGCAATAGAAGAAGGGGACGACAGAGAATGAGGTGGCTGGATGGAGTCACTGAAGCAGGAGGTGTGAGCTTAAATGGACTCCAGAAGATGGTAGAGGACAGGAAGGCCTGGAGGAACGTTGTCCATGGGGTCACGATGGGCCGGACACGACTTCGCAGCTAACAACAACAACAGCAATTGTCAATTAGCCTCCTTTAGCATACCAATTTAAGGCTGGAATTGCCTTCTGAATTTAGGGATCTTTTGGAAAGTTCACATTGGGGTTTTGTTTTTTCCGTTTTTTGTGCCTATCTTTGATGTCTTACAGATTGCTTTTTGGTCCCTTCCAGCAGCTCTTCTGAAACTCTCTGTTCAAGTTCCTTCCTGAGATCTTTTGTCTTTGGCTTTTCGTCTTGGCAGCTGTTTTATTTCCTAACTTACCCTTGGAACCCGGCAGGCCTGTAATTTAAATTTAAATTTATTGCAAGTTCTTCCCTCTGAAACGAGGCAGAACAGGTCTTGACTGTTTTCTGCCTCGCTCTCAAATAGCTGAAGAGAAGCCTCCGATCTTCCTGCGTTGTTTTTTTTCCCCCTCCTTCTCAACGCTGAGTATGTTCAGTTCGTTTGAACGAGCTGCAGAAGACTTCATTTGTACTCTTGTGATCAAACCTGTGCCGGCTTCTTTGAGTCCTTGTTAAAATGAGGCGCCCAGAACTGACACAAGCTGGGAAGTGCTCAAAAGAAAACAAAAAGCATCTGCCACCTATTTATCGCGATGTGGATTGTACACTGTATCTTCCGTTTTCATGTATATTTGTCATTCTGTTTTTATGCTGGAGGCTACCTAGAACCCAGTAGAATTGAGCAGCATCAATCAAATAAATAAACAACAACAACAAAATACATCCAACAAAAGAGAATATACGTACAGGTAGTTCTCCGCTTACGGACCCAATTGAGCCCAACATTTTTGCTGCTAAGTGTGACGGTTGTTAATTTTGCCCCATTTTACGACCTTTCTTGCCACGGTTGTTAAGCGAATCACTACTGGTGTTTAAGCTAGCGCCCCGGTTGTTAAGTGAATCTGGCTTCCACCATTGGCTTTGCTCATCAGAAAGTGGCCAAAGTTGGTCACATTTTATTTATTTTTATTTTTTATTTTAATTCCATTTATATCCCGCCCTTCTCCGAAGACTCACGGCGGCTTACAAGCTTAGCAGTGACTCCAGGATACCGCAAGGGTCATAAATATGAGCCAGCTGACAAGCAGCCCATGACCGTGGGGGGTTGCAAAGGTTGTAAGTGCGAAAAATGTCCGTACGTCGTTTTTCCCAGTGCTGTTGTAACTACAGTCAGTAAATGAACTGTTGTAAGTCGAGGACTATCTTGTAATTGTGTGGTTCTTAGTGCTCTCTGAGCTTGGTTTTTTGCTTGCAGACATGTCATTACCCAACTAGGTAATATCATCAGTACAACTAGGGGGTTTGCTCCCTGTTTATATACCTGTTGATGTACAGTAGCTTGCCTTTCCCTTTTCAGTGGGGGCGTGGTTTCCCTCTTGGGTATTCACCTGTGGAGGTGATTACCAGCATCAAATTCCTGGATGTGCAACTAACGAGTAGGCTGGCTTGGTCGCTCAACAGCGAGACCCTGGTGAAGCGGGCACAGCAGCGCCTGCATTTTCTGCGTCGCATGAGAAAAGCACATCTTCCTTCCCCTGTCCTCACCACTTTCTACAGAGGGACGACGGAGAGCATCCTGTCATACGGCATCGCAGTCTGGTTTGGAAGCATCCCTGCTTCAGACAGGAAGGCGGTGCAGAGTGGTGAGGACGGCAGAAAAGATCCTTGGCAGTTTCCTCCCTTCCATCCAGGACATAGCACAGAAGCGTTACTTGAGCAGGGTCCGTAAGATTATCTGGGACACTACACACCCTCTTCACAACCTGTTTTCCTTGTTACCTTCTGGGAAGAGGGGGCTCCGTGGTATCCGAAGCAGAACATCCTGATTCAGTCCCAATTTTGTTCCATACCATATTAACCTTGTGAACTCTCAAGCTTCCTCCTTCCATTATGTATTCAAGATGGACAGTGATTAATATTTATATGTTGCTTATAGGTAAGGGTGTAGGTCTATACATATGTTCTATATAGTACGTTTAAATGCTTGTTATGTGTACACTCTGAGATCAAGCAACTAAATTTCATGTTTAATGTGTGCTATTGTGCCCACAGTAAAAAATGACAATAGTTATCTATCTATCTATCTATCTATCTATCTATCTATCTATCTATCTATCTATCTATATTTGTTTTCTGAGGTTTTCGCGGGTGTTTGTATGTGGATCTTTGGTTATTCGGGTTTTTCCCCGCGTAGAACTAAAGGTGTAGGCGCAACGTTTCGACGGAATCCCATCCGTCATCATCAGGCTGGTGGCTTTAGCTTCCTTCTTCTGGGAGAAGCATGTGGCTGTTTGTTCCTCTTGCGCCTACACCTTTAGTTCTATGCGGGGAAAAACCCGAATAACCAAAGATCCATATATATATATCTACAGTATCTATCTATCCTTGTTTAAGGAATTGTTTTCTGCTTGATTGTTTCTCTTGTGTTAATCCCTGCTTATCTGGCTTGTTGCTGCTGGAGAGGATAGTTCTGGTCTTTTTGCTTGCTTCCTAGCTTTTTCTTGACTGTTTTGAATGATGTGTAAATGCAGCTTATCTCTGTGTGCCTATTGATGGCTGATTTGTCTGAATGCCAAGCTTCCATGAATTCGTCGATGGAGATTCTCAGTCATCCAGCTGATGGTTGTCTGAAAGGTGTTTTTTCAAGAGGCAACTGGACTTCCTTTGTTGTTGTTCTTTGAAGACGTTTCACTTCTCATTCAAGAAGCTTCTTCAGCTCTGACTGGATCCTTCCATTCCCCACCCTCTGGTCAGAGCTGAAGAAGCTTCTTGAATGAGAAGCGAAACGTCTTCAAAGAAAAACAAGGAAGTCCAGTTGAAAAAGCACCTTTGGGACTTCCATGAATTCCCTCATGTTTTTGGATTTCGCTTAGTCCAGGATTCCCTATTGTGGGGAAACTGCTGCATATAAACAAAGGCTTGGCACTGATGATGTTAGATGGTTGGGTAATGAAACGTCTGCAAGAAAACAACCAAGCTCAGAGAATACAAGGATAAAAGAAATGGCTGCATTTAGCCTAAAGAGAAGGGACGCGGTGGCTCAGTGGGTTAGGACGCTGAACTTGTCGATCGGAAGGTTGGCAGTTTGGCGGGTTGAATCCCGAGTGCCGCGTAACAGAGCGAGCGCCTGTTACTCGTCCCAGCTTCTGCCAACCTAGCAGTTCGAAAGCACGTAAAAATGCAAGTAGAAAAATAGGGACCACTCCGGTGGGAAGGTAACAGCGTTCCGTGCGCCTTTGGCGTCTAGTCATGCCGGCCACATGACCACGGAGACGTCCTCGGACAAGCGCTGGCTCTTCGGCTTTGAAACAGAGATGAGCACCGGCCCCTAGAGTCGGAAACGACTAGCACACATGTGTGGGGGAACCTTTACCTTTACCTTAGCCTAAAGAAGAGACAGCTGGCGGTGGGGGGGCGGAGAAGAGACATCATAGAAGTCTTCCGATCCTTGAAGTCCTGTCCCGGGGAAGAGCGTGTGTATTTATTCTCCACAGTGTCCAATAAAACAACAATAACCATCAGGTGGAAGATTTATAGAAGCAGATTCAAACATTTCCAGATCACAAAACAAAGGAATCAGAGGAACAGCCTGGGCAACGCTACAGGTAGTCCTCGACTTGCAACAGTTCGTTTAGTGGCCATTTGAAGTTACAACAGCGCTGAAGAAAGTGACCTACGGCCGCTTTTCACACTGACAAACACTTACAGCATTCCCGGGGGCATCTGATCAAAATTCGAACACTTGGCAACTGGCTCATCTTTATGACGGTTGCAGCGTCCCCGGGGGTCGTGTGATCCCCTTTTGCGACCCTCTGACAAGCAGAGTCAATGGGGGAAGCCAGATTCACTTAGCAACTGTGTCATTAACTGAACAACTGCAGGGATCCGCTTAACGACTCAGGCAAGAAAGGTCGTAAAATGGGGCAAATGTCTCCGTTAGTGACAGAAATTTGGGGGTCAATTGTGGTCATAAGTCGAGGACTACCTGTACAGGTTTTTCAAGGAAAGACCAGACCACAAGTCATTCAAGATTCCTGTCCAAGGCTCGGGTTGGACTGGATGATCTCTAAGGTCCCTCCCAACCCCATGATTCTATGAAACAGGGCCTCCGCGTGCAAAAGATTGGTTGTATAATCTCCCTGTTTTTCAAACTCGGAAACAAGAAACAGAGACTTACTTTCTTGAGCGTTATTGTTGTTTGTTTGGTTTTAAAACCCACACCCACGCCATAAAAATAGAGCAAGATTTCAATGTATGATTGCCCTGCCTTTTACAGTTCTCAAATGCCAAAAAGTAATAATAATAAATAACAGGTTTGATTCCCTTGGCCACAAAAGGTTTCAGGAAATGGAAGCAGTCTCTCTTTGCAAGTCATTCTGGTTTATTTGCCCATTAAATTAATGAACAGAGAAAGCCTATTGCAATCCCAAGACAGCCGTTTTGAAATTGTCAGCCTACAATCCTAGCCCACACAACCTTAACCCGAGCCTAATCAAAAGAAAACTCCGCTATGTTCTATGTGCATTTATCTCTCAGTGGGTAAAGCAGGGATGGGGAGCTTTGGCCCCTTTATGATCTGTGGACTCCAACTCCCAGAATTCCTGAGCCAGCCATGCCAATCAAAGAACTTTCCTGTCCTCTAAGATGGAGGTAGGGAACGATGGCCCCTTTATGACTTGTGGACTTCAATTCCCAGAATTCCTGAGCATGGTTGGGTTCAGGAATTCTGGGAGTTGAAGTCCACAGGTCATACAGGGGGCTATAGTTCGTCACCCTTAGTCTGTAGCAGGGGCTTGGCCCTTTTATGACTTGTGGACTTCAACGCCCAGAATTCCTCAGCCAGGCATGCTGGCTAAGGAAGTCGGGGAGTTGAAGTCCACAAGTCATAAAAGGGCCAAGGGTGAAGACCCCTGGTTTATAGTATTGTAATTAAGGTATTTTAACAGTTTGAATTGTTCATTCTTTTTTAAATAATAATAATAATCCTTAGGAGCTAAGGCTTTTTGGAGAAGTTTGGATACTCTATATACCTGTATACAAAATGTGAAGGACTGAAAAGGTTTTTTTAAAAAAAAAAAAAGAATTGGGGCCACATTAAACATCTGTACACTCAATTAAAACATAATTAAAAAATAGTGATTTTCGGTCCTCTGATGCTTTTCTGGATAATTGCATGATTACAGCATAGGTCATATATATATATATATATATATATATATATATATATATATATATATATATATATATATATATGTAGGTCTAGAGTCTCGGGTTTCTTCCCGCGTTCCTTTCATCTTCAGAAAGTTGTGGCGACGTTTCGACGAAATCCCATCCGTCATCATCAGGCCGGAGTATTCCGGAGTATTCTGAAGATGAAAGGAACGCGGGAAGAAACCCGAGACTCTAGACCTACACATACAGACACCCGCGAGAATCTACGAAAACAATATATATATATATATATATATATATATATATATATATATATATATATATATATATATATATATATATATATATATATATATATATATATATATATGTGTGTGTGTGTGTGTGTGTGTGTGTGTGTGTGTGTGTGTGTGTGTGTGTGCTAAAAATTCTCTTAGCTATTCAGCTGAAAGAGGGAGGGGAATCGCCAAAAGAGGGAAAATAAAACTTTAAAGAAGCAAAGGCTAAATATTTTTTTTAAAAAAAATTGTCAAGAAAAAAAAGTTCTGGCATCACAGCGCCCCCTAGTGACCTGTCTGGGCATTTCTCCCAACTCTCCCTCCCAATCTACAACTTAAATATATACTGCTCAAAAAAATAAAGGGAACACAAGACATCCTACTATTAAATACAGTACATTCTGTTGTTTAAGTGTTCCCTTTATTTTTTTGAGCAGTATAGATTTGGGCAGGACCATATGGGACTATCTAAGTCGAGGCTGATACATTGCTGGGGTCTTTTTAATATGATATTTGTTAAATTACTTTCATATAATAAAGGTTTGGGGAGGGCATGAGCAATTGGGCTCTTTCTGAAGGGTTGATGAGTTTAGGGATGTACAGGTAGTTCTCGACTTAGGGCCACAGCTGAGCCCAAAATGAAAAGCGAAATTTGCTCCATTTTACGACCTTTCTTGCAAGAGTCATTAAGTGAATTAAGTGACTACCACAGTTGCTAAGTGAATCTGGCCTCCCCATTGACTTTGCTTTTCAGAAGGTTGCAAAAGGGTATCACATGACCTCGGCCCGCAGCAACTGTCATAAAGACGAGTCAGTTGCCAAGTGCCTGGATTTTGATCACGTGACCACGGGGGAGGCTGCAATGGTTGTCAGTGTGAAAAACGGTCGTGAGTCATATTTTTTCAGTGCCTTTGTAACTTCGAACAGTCGCTCAACTAACGGTTGTAAGCCAAGGACTCCCCATAACGGTATGAACAAATCACCTTGGGAAACGAGGGGGTGGAGAAAGACCCACATACTACAGAAGAGATAAGAGGCAGCTGAGCCCTCAGAAGGAAAATGAGGGTGAGAATCACCTCAGAAGGAACCTTCCCTAGTTTCCAGAAGTGGGTGGGGCTAAGATCTGGGGAATCATGGTTACAAAGGGATAAATCAAGGTTAAACCTCTGTGGGGGCTTTAGGCTTCCTATTAGCGTCTCAACTGACCCCTTAGAACAGGGGTCTTCCAACTTGGCCACTTTTAAGACTTGTGGACTTCAACTCCCAGAATTCCTCAGCCAGCCAGGGCTGGCTGAGGAATTCTGGGAGTTGAAGTCCACAAGTCTTAAAGTAGCCAAGTTGGAAGACCCCTGCCTTAGAATGAAACCCTTGGGCCAAGGTGTGACTCCATCTTCTCTGGGAACGGTGCTGCAGTGGAATGAGCGAATGCAGTGGCGTAGCGTGGGGGGTGCAGGGGGGGCGGGCCGCACCGGGTGCAACATCTGGGGGGGGCGCGCTCGCACTGAGCTGCTCAGGGAGCCCCAAGGGCTGCACAGAGTCGGCTTGGCTCCGCTCTCGAGCTGCTCTTTCTTGCAAAGCGAAACGAGTCCGGCAGGTGAGATGGGCGGCCACATAAACTGAATAAAATAAATAGAAGCGCCCAACTCTCCGCCCAGGCTCAGGCCAACCGCAAGCGCCCCGCAGGCGCCCCGGCAGGCTTGGCCGAGCGAAGACGGACCCGCCGGCCGGCTGGCCTAGCTTCGTGCGCATGCGTGGCTTTATTTAGCGGGGCTCACGTGCGAGCTTGAATGCAGCGGCTCTTGCAGGTCGGAGCCCCACCCAGCCGCCCTCGAGAGGGACCCGGAAGCATCCCGCATGCGCGCGACTCTTCTTGGAAAGTCTACGCCGCTGCGGGGCGCGTCTTTTCGGCGGTGCCATGACGTCACCGGGTTAGGGGGCGCAAATTGCCCCGGGTGCTGACAACCCACGCTACGCCACTGAGCGAATGGCTTTGGGGGACGGGAGAAAGAGCTGCGGACCAGGCAGTGGGCGGATAAGAGGCATCTGAGCCTGCGGAAGGAATGGAGCATGGGATAACCCCCCAGAAGGGACACCCCCCAGTTTCCCGGACTGTAAAGGCGAGGGAACTTTCCAACTTGCAAGGTTCTGTTAAGGTAACTTTGGGGTCCTTGGTGCTCTCTGAGCTTGGCTGTTTCCTTGCAGACGTTTCATTACCCAGCCAGGTAACACCACCAGTCCTACTGCCGCTGATGTGCTAGCCCTGGTGATAACAGGCAGCTTAGCCTCCAGAAGGAATGAGGCCTGGCAAACGTCTCAGAAGGGACCCTCCCAAGTTTCTTGGACTGTAATGGGGGGGGGGGGAGAGAAGAGACGTGTTTTCTGACTTGCGAGATTCTGTAAATGCATCCTTAGAGTAAAATTAAAGTGTGTATAGTCAAGGGCCACGGTCTTCCCAGTTGCAATGTATGGCTGTGAAAGTTGGACCATAAGAAAGGCCGAGTGCCAAAGAATGGAGGCCTTTGAACTGTGGTGCTGGAGAAGACTCCTGCGAGTCCCTCGGACTGCAAGACGATCAAACCGGTCAGTCCTAGAGGAGATCAACCCTGACTGCTCTTTAGAAGGCCAGATCCTGAAGCTGAAACTCAAATCCTTTGGCCACCTAATGAGAAGGAAGGACTCACTGGAGAAGAGCCTCATGCTGGGAAAGGTCGAGGGCAAGAGAAGAAGGGGACGACAGAGAATGAGGTGGCTGGATGGAGTCCCTGAAGCAGGAGGTGTGAGCTCAAATGGACTCCAGAAATTGGTAGAGGACAGGAAGGCCTGGAGGAACGTTGTCCGTGGGGGTCGCGATGGGTGGGTCACGGCTTCGCAACTAACCACAACAGTAGTAAAATTAGAATTAGTGCTTTTGGGTGTGCTTCCTGTCTGGACTACCTCGCAAGGCTGGTTCAGAGGAACGTCAGGGCCTCTCTGAAATACAGGCAGGAGGGGGGGGAAAAACCAGCCCTACCGCATCCTCTACCATCGAGCCAAAATCCTAGAATTGTAACGTACGGAATTAAGAGATGAAACACTTCAGGGCCGGGTCAAAGGCAGTAGAAATCCCAGATTGTTTCGTGTTGCATCTTCTTTGCCATTGGGTTTGTTGCGTGAGCAAAAACAAATAACGGGGGGGCGGGGAAAGGAGGAGGAGAATTGGGAGAAATTTAATCTAATAATACACCCTCGTCGTTGTTGTTTTTTTGGTTTGGGGAAACTGAATGATCGGGGGGAAAGCCCTGTCAAAAGTTCCCCGCGTTGAACGGAAACAGGCACCCTTCATGTCCTCAACGATGTCTTTTTTTTTTTTTAGTCCTGGTGTAAAAATTGGATTAGAGGTTGGAACAAGGAGCCCCGTTTTGCTTCTGCGGTTCCTTCTTCTTCCCACTCGCACACCCCCTACGTCGTTGCTTAAGTTGTGTTCCCAACCACCCCCAGCAAACCCTCGCAGTGTTTTCACAGAACGTAGAATAATAGTGATGGCAGGGGGACCTGGGAGGTCTTCTAGTCCACCCCCAGCACCCCGCTTGAGCAGGAGACCCTGTACCATTTCATATAAATGATTGTCCAGTCTCTTTTTTTGTTGTTGAAAGCTTCCACCAATGGAGCCCCCACGATTTCTGGGGGCGAAGCTGTTCCACGGGTTGATTCTTCTCACCCTTAGGAAGTTTCTCCTTAATTCCAGGTTGCTTCTCTCCTTGATCAGTTTCCATCCATTGTTTCTGAACTTGCCCTTTTGGTCCTTTGGGAAAGAGGTTGGGGGAGTGGGGGGGGGCTGTTAGTTCCAAAAAGCTAAATACGTTGTTTGCTAATCGTCACTTGCACATCCATCTTGCAAGGTTAGGCTCCTGAGGTTCCTACCACCTTTGCAACAAACAAAGAAACAAAAAACAACAACAACCCTGGGACACGCAAGGAAGTGGTAGCAGTAAGAAACCGCTCAGAGAAGATCAAGTGAGGACAGTAAAAGAGTTAAGCACAGGTTTCTGTGGCTTTTCTCCAAGAGTTCAGTCTCTCTTGCTGGAAAGGCAGAGGTGAAGCCCTGCAAAGCGGTTCAGTGGGCTTGCTGGCCTCCAGGTCAAAAATAAACTTTCGAAACTGTCCAGTGTTTCTTTCAGAACAGACGGGGGGGGGGGGGGAAAGGCTCCTAAGAAAGGAAAGAAGGAAGAGAGATGAGCACCCCGTGTCGTTTTTCCCCCCTGGCCCTTCATTTCAGCTTCCCAGTTGCCTATAATCCGTTCATTTATTTCTGAATTGCACCATCTTTCTGCATTCCATTTTAGGGGGTAGATTTGGATCGTTTCCTCACCCGTGGAAAACGGGGGGGGGGGGAATAAAGCCAGACAGAGGTGGCAATTTCAAATTTACAGCTTGCCAGCTGAGCGCAATGTAGGAAGTAAGAGCCAACTGGATTCAGCTAGCAACTAAATAGGGGAGGGAAGGGGGAGGGGGAGGGAGGGGAAGGGGAAGGAGAAGGTGGAAGGGAAGGGGGAGGGAGAAGAGGAAGAGGAAAGAGAAGAAAAAGGGGAGGGGGAGGGAGAGAGGGAGGGGAAGGGGAGGGGAAGGGGGAGGATGAAGGGGAGGGGGAGGGGAAAAGGAGAGGGGAAGGGGGAGGGTGAAGGAGAAGAAAGAGAAGAAAAGGGAAGAGGAAGGGAAGGGAGGGGGAAGGGAAAGGAGGGGGAGGGGGAGGGGGAGGGGGAAGGGGAAAGAAGAAAAGGGGGAGGGGAAGGGAAGGAGAGGGGGAGGGTGAAGGAGAAAGAGAAGAAAAGGGGAGAGGAAGGGGAGGGAAGGGAAGAGGGGGAGGGGAAAGGAGAGGGGAAGGGAGGGTGAAGGAGAAAAAAGAAAAGGGGGAGAGGAAGGGGAGGGGAAGGGAAGTTGGAGGGGGAAGGGAAAGGAGGAGAGGGGGAGGGGGAAAGAGAAGAAAAGGGGGAGAAGAAGGGAACAAAAGGGAAGGGGAGGGGAGGGTGAAGGAGAAAGAGAAGAAAAGGGGGAGAGGAAGGGGAGGGAAGGGAAGGGAAGAGAGGGGGAGGGGAAAGGAGAGGGGGAGGGTGAAGGGGAAAGAGAAGAAAGGGGGAGAGGAAGGGGAGGGAAGGGAAGGGGGAGGGGGAGCGGAAAGGAGGAGAGGGGGAGGGGGAAGGGGAAAGAGAAGAAAAGGGGGAGGGGAGGGGGAAGGGGAAGGGGAAGGGAAGTAAGGAAAGCTTTAGAAATGAATCTTTGATGCTACTCTCAGGGCAAATATTATAGAATCTTACAAACCATCAATACTAACTCCAAGCTTCATCGTAAGGTGACAACAACAGGTCTAAAAACGGCTCTCCCCTCCTTTACTTTTGCCTTCCAGAAAACAAGGGTCTCCTCGTGGGACCCTTTCCGCGCCCGTTTTCCTTCGGTGGGCTGAGGTATCCCTTATTACCCGAACCATTCTCTCGGCTGCGGCCCTTCCTCCTTCTTGCTCCCCACCCCCACCTCCCCAAGGTCATTCTCACAGACCCCTTTTGCTTCTACCCACCCGCCCACCCCGACGTCCCCGGTGCCGTGACGAGAACCGCAGGGCCCTACCGCCAACGTCACGGCTTCCATCTGACCACCTGGCGCAGGTGGAGCTCGCTCTCCGCAGCCACGATTGGCTGCTCGTTTTGCAGGTGGTAGTTGATGAGGTGGCTGATGCTTTCGAACAAGGCGTCTTTCGTTCTCACCTGGGGAGACAACGGGGACAAACAAGGAGTGCGAAAGCTCCCGCATTTCGCTTCCTTATTACCAGAATCAAGATTGCGGTGGGCTATAAAGAGCCTTGGTGGAGCAGTGGGCTTATGCCTCCTTAAGTAACACCAGCTGCCTGCAATTAGTGCAGGTTCGAGTCCCACCAGGCTCAAGGTTGACTCAGCCTTCCATCCTTCCGAGGTAGGTAAAATGAGGACCCAGATTGTTGGGGGCAATTAAGCTGACCTTGTAATAATGCCGCTTGGGGTGTGTGTGAAAGCCCTAATAAGCAGGCATATACATAGAATGAAGGCTACCGCTAAACTTGTAAGCCGCCCTGAGTCTTCGGAGAAGGGCGGGATATAAATGGAATTAAAATAAAAAAAATATAAACAGAACAGACAAGAAGGTGGAATTGCCGATTCCGGGAAACTGGTTTTCCAGCACCGCCGCACGGATAGACAAGATAAGTCCTCCGCTTTTGCGGCAGTTCGTTTAGCGACCATTCAAAGTTGCTACGGCGTTGGGGGAAAAGTAAGCCACGGCCATTTTTTTCCACACCGACGACCGTCGCTGCGACTGGCTCAAATTGAGGACGGTCGCAGCGTCCCGGGGTCGCGCGATCCCCTTTGGCGACCTTCGGACAAGCAAAGTCGGCGGGGGACATCCCAGGTTCGCTTAACAACTGCATCATTAGCTGAACGGCTGCGGCGATCCGCTTAACGACTCGGGCAAGAAAGGTCGCAAAAGGAGGGAAAATTCAGCTGACAAAATGTCCCACTTAGCCACAGAAATGTTGGGCTCGATCGTGGGTGCAACTCGTTTCCCATGAACATAAAGTAATGGATATGTCTACCTCCCCTGCGGAAATAAGTCAAAATTACCCAGTCTCGGAGACCCTGACTTAGAGCCCTGGGTGATGAATCATACAGAAAGATAACAGGGCAACCTCTTCATCATCTGTCAGTGGCGTCCTTTCAGCTTTCGCCACGTTTCCCAATTATTTTCACACATTTCTTTCCTTTTTCTCACAGCCACACTTCCTGTTTGAGGAGCCGTGCTGTGGTGTTGTGCCAGACCTTATCTCCCAGCCTTGCTTGCCTGCTGCACTCCGGCGACAAGGAGGTCATTCATTACGCTGAGTATTAATTAAAAGCAACATATTAACTGGCCCATCAACCGAGTCTACTATAATAATCATCCTTTCCCCCCATTATTGCTCACAAATGTTGCCAGCTCATTTATCACTTGATCTTGCCGTTGGAGGAAGGAAGGAAGGAAGGAAGGAAGGAAGGAAGGAAGGAAGGAAGGAAGGAAGGAAGGAAGGAAGGAAGGAAGGAAGGAAGGAAGGAAAGGAAAGGTGGGATTAAGGAAGGAAGGAAAAAGGAAAGAAGGAGGGAGGGAGGAAGGAAGGAACAAAAGGAAGGAGGAAGGAAGGAAAGAGAGAGAGAGGGAGGAAGGAAGGAAGGAAGAAGAAATGAAGGAAGGAAAGAGAGGGAAGGAAGGAAGGAAAGGATGGAGGAAGGAAAGGAAGGGGGAAGGGGGATTAAGAAAGGAGGGAGGGAGGGAGGAAAGAAGGAAGGAAGGGAGGGAGGGAGGGAGGGAGGGAGGAAAGAAGGAAGGAAGGAAAGAAGGAAGGAAGGAAAGAAGGAAGGAAGGAAGGAAGGAAGGAAGGAAGGAAGGAAGGAAGGAAAGGAAAGGTGGGATTAAGGAAGGAAGGAAAAAGGAAAGAAGGAGGGAGGGAGGAAGGAACAAAAGGAAGGAGGAAGGAAGGAAAGAGAGAGGGAGGGAGGAAGGAAGGAAGAAGAAATGAAGGAAGGGAAGTGGAAGGGAAGGAGAAAAGGAGGGAGGGAGGGAGGAAGGAAAGAGAGGGAAGGAAGGAAGGAAAGGATGGAGGAAGGAAAGGAAGGGGGAAGGGGGATTAAGAAAGGAGGAAGGAAGGAAGGAAGGAAGAAATGGAAGGAAGGAAGGAAGGAAGGAAGGGAGGGAGGGAGGGAGGGAGGAAAGAAGGAGGGAGGGAGGGAGGGAGGGAGGAAAGAAGGAAGGAAGGAAGGAAGGAAGGGAGGGAGGGAGGGAGGGAGGGAGGAAAGAAGGAAGGAAGGAAAGAAGGAAGGAAGGAAGGAAGGAAGGAAGGAAAGGAAAGGTGGGATTAAGGAAGGAAGGAAAAAGGAAAGAAGGAGGGAGGGAGGAAGGAACAAAAGGAAGGAGGAAGGAAGGAAAGAGAGAGGGAGGGAGGAAGGAAGGAAAAAGGAAAGAAGGAGGGAGGGAGGAAGGAAGGAACAAAAGGAAGGAGGAAGGAAGGAAAGAGAGAGAGAGGGAGGAAGGAAGGAAGGAAGAAGAAATGAAGGAAGGGAAGTGGAAGGGAAGGAGAAAAGAAGGAAAGGAGGGAGGGAGGGAGGAAGGAAAGAGAGGGAAGGAAGGAAGGAAAGGATGGAGGAAGGAAAGGAAGGGGGAAGGGGGGATTAAGAAAGGAGGAAGGAAGGAAGGAAGGAAGAAAAGGAAGGAAGGAAGGAAGGAAGGGAGGGAGGGAGGGAGGGAGGGAGGGAGGAAAGAAGGAAGGAAGGAAAGAAGGAAGGAAGGAAAGAAGGAAGGAAGGAAGGAAGGAAGGAAGGAAGGAAGGAAGGAAGGAAGGAAAGGAAAGGTGGGATTAAGGAAGGAAGGAAAAAGGAAAGAAGGAGGGAGGGAGGAAGGAAGGAACAAAAGGAAGGAGGAAGGAAGGAAAGAGAGAGGGAGGGAGGAAGGAAGGAAGAAGAAATGAAGGAAGGGAAGTGGAAGGGAAGGAGAAAAGGAGGGAGGGAGGGAGGAAGGAAAGAGAGGGAAGGAAGGAAGGAAAGGATGGAGGAAGGAAAGGAAGGGGGAAGGGGGATTAAGAAAGGAGGAAGGAAGGAAGGAAGGAAGGAAGGAAGGAAGGAAGGGAGGGAGGGAGGGAGGGAGGAAAGAAGGAGGGAGGGAGGGAGGGAGGGAGGAAAGAAGGAAGGAAGGGAGGGAGGGAGGGAGGGAGGGAGGAAAGAAGGAAGGAAGGAAAGAAGGAAGGAAGGAAAGAAGGAAGGAAGGAAGGAAGGAAGGAAGGAAGGAAGGAAGGAAGGAAGGAAGGAAGGAAAGGAAAGGAAGGTGGGATTAAGGAAGGAAGGAAAAAGGAAAGAAGGAGGGAGGGAGGAAGGAACAAAAGGAAGGAGGAAGGAAGGAAAGAGAGAGGGAGGGAGGAAGGAAGGAAGAAGAAATGAAGGAAGGGAAGTGGAAGGGAAGGAGAAAAGGAGGGAGGGAGGGAGGAAGGAAAGAGAGGGAAGGAAGGAAGGAAAGGATGGAGGAAGAAAAGGAAGGGGGAAGGGGGATTAAGAAAGGAGGAAGGAAGGAAGGAAGGAAGAAATGGAAGGAAGGAAGGAAGGAAGGAAGGAAGGGAGGGAGGGAGGGAGGGAGGAAAGAAGGAGGGAGGGAGGGAGGGAGGGAGGAAAGAAGGAAGGAAGGAAGGAAGGGAAGGGAGGGAGGGAGGGAGGGAGGGAAAGAAGGAAGGAAGGAAAGAAGGAAGGAAGGAAGGAAGGAAGGAAGGAAAGGAAAGGTGGGATTAAGGAAGGAAGGAAAAAGGAAAGAAGGAGGGAGGGAGGAAGGAACAAAAGGAAGGAGGAAGGAAGGAAAGAGAGAGGGAGGGAGGAAGGAAGGAAAAAGGAAAGAAGGAGGGAGGGAGGAAGGAAGGAACAAAAGGAAGGAGGAAGGAAGGAAAGAGAGAGAGAGGGAGGAAGGAAGGAAGGAAGAAGAAATGAAGGAAGGGAAGTGGAAGGGAAGGAGAAAAGAAGGAAAGGAGGGAGGGAGGGAGGAAGGAAAGAGAGGGAAGGAAGGAAGGAAAGGATGGAGGAAGGAAAGGAAGGGGGAAGGGGGATTAAGAAAGGAGGAAGGAAGGAAGGAAGGAAGAAAAGGAAGGAAGGAAGGAAGGAAGGGAGGGAGGGAGGGAGGGAGGGAGGGAGGAAAGAAGGAAGGAAGGAAAGAAGGAAGGAAGGAAAGAAGGAAGGAAGGAAGGAAGGAAGGAAGGAAGGAAGGAAGGAAGGAAAGGAAAGGTGGGATTAAGGAAGGAAGGAAAAAGGAAAGAAGGAGGGAGGGAGGAAGGAAGGAACAAAAGGAAGGAGGAAGGAAGGAAAGAGAGAGGGAGGGAGGAAGGAAGGAAGAAGAAATGAAGGAAGGGAAGTGGAAGGGAAGGAGAAAAGGAGGGAGGGAGGGAGGAAGGAAAGAGAGGGAAGGAAGGAAGGAAAGGATGGAGGAAGGAAAGGAAGGGGGAAGGGGGATTAAGAAAGGAGGAAGGAAGGAAGGAAGGAAGGAAGGAAGGAAGGAAGGAAGGAAGGAAGGGAGGGAGGGAGGGAGGGAGGGAGGGAGGGAGGAAAGAAGGAGGGAGGGAGGGAGGGAGGGAGGAAAGAAGGAAGGAAGGGAGGGAGGGAGGGAGGGAGGGAGGAAAGAAGGAAGGAAGGAAAGAAGGAAGGAAGGAAAGAAGGAAGGAAGGAAGGAAGGAAGGAAGGAAGGAAGGAAGGAAGGAAGGAAAGGAAAGGAAAGGTGGGATTAAGGAAGGAAGGAAAAAGGAAAGAAGGAGGGAGGGAGGAAGGAACAAAAGGAAGGAGGAAGGAAGGAAAGAGAGAGGGAGGGAGGAAGGAAGGAAGAAGAAATGAAGGAAGGGAAGTGGAAGGGAAGGAGAAAAGGAGGGAGGGAGGGAGGAAGGAAAGAGAGGGAAGGAAGGAAGGAAAGGATGGAGGAAGGAAAGGAAGGGGGAAGGGGGATTAAGAAAGGAGGAAGGAAGAAAAGGAAGGAAGGCGGGAGGGAGGGAGGAAAAAAGGAAGGAGGGAGGAAGGAAAGAGGGAGGGAGGGAGGAAGAAGAAATGAAGGAAGGAAAATGGGAGGGAAGGAGAAAAGGAGGGAAGGAGAGGAAAGAAGGAAGGAGGGAGGGAGGAAGGAAGGAGAGGAAGGAAGGAAAGGGAGAGGGAGAGGGAGGAAGGAAAGGAAGGGGGGATTAAGGAAGGAAGGAGGAAGGAAGAAAAGGAAGGAAGGAGGGAGGGAGGAAGAAAGGAAGAAAAGGAGGGAAGGAGGGAGGAAAGAAGGGAGGGAGGGAGGAAGGAGAGGAAGGAAGGAAGGAAAGAGGGAGGAAAGATGATGAAGAGAAGACAAGGAAGGAGGGAGGGAGGAAAAGAAAGGGAAGGGAAAGGGAGGGGAGGGGAGCAGAGTGGAGGAAGGGGGAGGAAAGGAAAGGAAGCCAATACAGAAGGAAGGGAAAGGGGGGGGAAATCGGGATTTAGGATCTCCCTTTTCCTGTTGGTGATCCCTCTAGCGACGCGCTCCAGACTTTCTCACGGGGACCCTCATTTAAGCCGGTCAGCTTCCTTGCGAAGCCCAGGGTTCGAGACACCCTCCCTGCCTCATTGCCTTTTCTACAGCAGACGAAACAACACCTCGGCCTGCCTAGCCCAGCGCCAGCCTCCCCAAATCCTGCCCTGACTTGCGCTTACCACTCCCTCGGGATCCACCAGGAGCAAATGTTTAGGCTGCCCGCCGTGCATGCCCGTCAGGACGTATTGCCCGGGGTTGGTGATGCTGTCCCGGACTAGGAAGTCGCCGTCCGTGTGCAACAGCTTCTCTGCCTCCCGTCGGCTCATCTTGCCGTGGTACCACAGTTCCTGCCTCAGCTGATCTTCGGTGGGGGCGATGGGGGCCTTGCGGCTGGGCGGGCTGGGCCACTGGTCCTCCACTGGGAGGCCGCTCTGCGCCCCGCAAGCGGACATGGACTCGTGGTGCTTCAGAGCGTCTTCAAAGGGCCCTGGGGTGGGGAGGGGGAGAGGAGAGCGTCAGGACGGCTGAGGCCCGTCAGCATCCCTAGTGCCATCTGCCTGTCTTTTTAATAATGTGTAGGCCAGTCTCGCCTCGGGCCAGGCGCTTTCGCTCTGCCCTGAGGAGGAGGCAATGGCAAACCAGTTCTGAAAACATGTTGTCCAGAAAACTGCATAGTCCTTGAGAATTAAACATGGGAGAAAGGGAGGTAGGTTGGTGGATGGGTGGATGGTCAGCTGATAGATAGATAGTGATGGATGGATGGATGGATGGATGGAAGGATGGATGGATGGATGGATGGATAGATAGATAGATAGATAGATAGATAGATAGATAGATAGATAGATAGATAGATAGATGATAGATAGATGATAGATAGATAGATAGATAGATAGATAGATAGATAGATAGATAGATAGATAGACACGGATGGATGGATGGATGGATGGACGGACGGACGGATGGATGGATGGATGGACAGCTGATAGATAGTGATAGATAGATAGATAGATAGATAGATAGATAGATAGATAGATAGATAGATAGATAGACAGACAGACAGACAGACAGACAGACAGACAGACAGACAGACAGACAGACATGGATGGATGGATGGAGGGAGGGAGGGACGGACGGACGGATGGATGGACAGCTGATAGATAGTGATAGATAGATAGATAGATAGATAGATAGATAGATAGATAGATAGATAGATAGATAGATAGATAGATGATGGATAGATGATGGATAGATAGATAGATAGATAGATAGATAGATAGATAGATAGATAGATAGATAGATAGATAGATGATATAGATATGATAGACTTATCTTTTTTGAAAAAAAATATTAAAGAAATATTAAGAGAATTCAGACAATGCAAGTTTTCAAAAGAGTAAAGAAAAGCCAAAAGAAAGGGGAGAAAAGGATGCAAAGGAAGAGAGAGAAAAGGCAAATAAGAAAAGTTATAAAGAAGCAGCTTCTGATCTTCTTAACAGTAATTACAAGCACATTCCCTTCAAAAAAGGGGAAAAAACAGATCCAGGAAATTACAGACCTATCAGCCTGACCTGAATACCTGGGAAGCTTGATGCGAACAAAGTCATCACTAAAAGCCAACATGGGTTTGTCAAAAACAGATCATGCCAGACAAATCTTATTACATTCTTTGACCAAGTGACAAAATTAGTGGACCAGAGGAATGCTGTAGATTTAATTTACTTGGATTTCAATAAGGCATTTGATAAAGTAGATCACAACCTACTACTTGATAAGATAGAAAAATGTGGGTTAGATAGCATCACCACCAGATGGATTCGTAGCTGGCTGACAGGCCGTACTCAGCGTGTGGTCCTCAATGGAACTGCATCTACATGGAAGGAAGTGTGTAGTGGGGTGCCCCAGGGCTCTGTTCTGGGCCCAGTGCTCTTCAATATCTTCATTAATGATTTGGATGAGGGGATAGATGGAGAACTCATCAAATTTGCAGACGACACCAAGCTGGCAGGAATAGCCAATACTCCAGAAGATAGGCTTAAGATACAGAAGGATCTGGACAGACTCGAACACTGGGCACTATCTAACAAAATGAAATTCAATTGTGAAAAAAGTAAGGTTCTGCATTTAGGCAGGAAAAATCAAATGCACAGGTATAGTATAGGTGGTACCTTGCTCGATAGTAGTAACTGTGAGAGGGATCTCGGAGTCCTAGTGGACAATCACTTCAATATGAGCCAGCCGTGTGCTAGAGCTGCCAAAAAAGCCAACACAGTGCTAGGCTGCATTAACAGAGGAATAGAATCAAAATCACGTGAAGTACTAATACCACTTTACAATGCCTTGGTAAGGCCACACCTGGAATACTGCATCCAGTTTTGGTCACCACGATGTAAAAAAGATGTCGAGACTCTAGAAAGAGTACAGAGAAGAGCAACAAAGATGATTGGGGGACTGGAGGCTAAAACATATAGGGAACGGTTGCTGGAATTGGGTATGTCCAGTTTAATGAAGAGAAGGACGAGGGGAGACACGATAGCAGTCTTCCAGTATCGCAGGGGCTGCCCCAAAGAAGAGGGAGTCAAGCTATTCTCCAAAGCACCTGAAAGCAGGACAAGAAGCAACGGATGGAAACTCATCAAGGAGAGAAGCAGCCTAGAACTAAGGAGAAACTTCCTGACAGTTAGAACAATTAACCAGTGGAACTACCCGCCTCCAGAAGCTGTGAATGCTCCAACACTGGAAGTTTTTAAGAAGAGACTGGACAGCCATTTGTCTGAAATGGTATAGGGTTTCCTGCCTTAGCAGGGGGTTGGACTAGATGACCTCCAATGTCCCTTCCAACTACTTATTATTATTGTTGTTGTTATTATTATTATTATTATTATTATTATTATTATTATTATTATTATTATTTTACCTTCTCTAGGATTACATCATCATTTCCTCCTTTCCATAATCTGCCCTTTCCATCGTCAAACTCATAAATCACATTTTTTTCTTTTTTCTTTTTTTTTTTAAAAAAAAAAGGCCATAAGGGGTTTCCGGTCAGGCCGCCGCCCTCTTCTTCTTCAGTTTGGAGAGCTTCCGTTGTGCATCGAAATGAGGAGGATCGAAAGCGCTCGTGTGTGGAACGCATTTTCCTCTTGTACATCTCCCAGAGCACTTCAGCGATTGAAAAATGGGCCAGTTATCCACGGAAGAAGCAAATAAAGCACGAACAGGGAGGGAGGGAGGGAAAGGGGGGGGGGAAAAACCCTAGAGATCAAACTGAGAACTTAGCAAAAGGTTGTAGCGAGACAATAGGAGATAAAAGGGAGCAATTATTTTCAACCCTGGCAAAACAACCAGGAAACCTGAGATGGGTGGCCATATAGATTGAAGTTATAAATACCAATATTTGGATGCAAGGAATGTCCAATTCGGCATTCTGCATTTCTAGCGGGGAAGGGTCAGATAGCAGGGGGAATGGGGGAAGGCCGGTTTCTGCTGGCCCACCCGGGGAAAACGGCTAGTGTCAGTTGCCAGCTCACTCTTGTGCTTCGCTACCTCTGGATGCCGGTCTGCCATGAACTCCGAGGAGGGGGCTGGAGGGGAGGGGGAAAATTTCGAGGGTTACGAAAAGTTCACTCTATCTTCCCCCCCCCCCGAGGCTGCTTCCAGGTCAACGGGAACGGAACACAGCTGCATACCAAACCTAGTGGACAATCACTTAGATAAGGAGCCAGCCGTGTGCTGCAGCTGCCAAAAAAGCCAACACAGTGCTAAGCTGCATTAACAGAGGGATAGAATCAAGATCACCTGAAGTGTTAATACCACTTTACAACGCCTTGGGAAGGCCGCACTAGGAATGCAGCATCCAGTTTTGGTCACCACGATGTAAAAAAAGATGTTGAGACTCTAGAAAGAGTGCAGAGAAGAGCAACAAAGATGATCAGGGGACTGGAGGCTAAAACTTACAAGGAACGGTTTCTGGAATTGGGTATGTCTAGTTTAATGAAGAGAAGGACGAGGGGGGACAGGATAGCAGTGTTCCAATATCTCAGGGGCTGCCCCAAAGAAGAGGGAGTCAAGCTATTCTCCAAAGCGCCTGAAGGCAGGACAAGAAGCATCAGATGGAAGTTAATCAAGGAGAGAAGCAACCTGGAACTAAGGAGAAATTTCCTGACAGTGAGAACAATTAACCAGTGGAATAACCTCCCTCCAGAAGCTGTGAATTCACTGGAAGTTTTTAAGAAGAGACTGGACAGCCATTTGTCTGAAATGGCATAGGGTTTCCTGCCTGAGCAGGGGGTTGGACTAGATGATCTCCAAGGTCTCTTCCAACATTATTATTATTATTATTATTATTATTATTATTATTGTTGTTGTTGTTGTTGTTGTTGTTGTTGTTGTTGTTGTTGTTGTTGTTAACTCTACAATGAACTTGGCTGCAGCCATCTTTCTCTTCATTCTAGGTTACCACGTAGAACGGAGGGAGGGGGGGCTTGCCCAGGTGCTTCACGAGTCTAAATAATCTTCTGTCCCATGGGAACCAAGGTTATCTACTGCTCCCGCCAAATGTATATATTGGGGAACGTAGTGATGGCATAGTTTTGTGGGTGGAACATTATACTTTGTAACTGGGAAATTTTTAGTGGGAATTTCAAACTTGGTTTCACTTTTGATCCTGCTGATACTAATAAACATGTTCTTTTAGGAATTTCCAAGCCTCCGAGTTCTGCTTTATTTGTCTCTGTCTGTCGGAAGCATGATACTTACACTTTGAAGAGACCATTCTAAAAACGTCTTCTTCAAATCCCAAAGGTGCTTTTTCATGAGGCAACTGGACTTCCTTGTTTTTCTTTGAAGACGTTTCGCTTCTCATCCAAGAAGCTTCTTCAGCTCTGACTGGTTGGTGGAGAATGGGAGGATTTATACTCCTTGCAGACAGCTGGTCATTTCCATTCTTTTAGAGACTCGTTGAGGCCACCTGGAAGGCTCCACAGCCATTTGCACTAGTCAGATGACCGTGATGACACAGATAAACCAGGTGGCCTCACAGCTGAAGGAAGTTTTTGGATGTGAAGTGAAACATCTTCAAAAACACCTACGTTGCAGCCAGCCTCTCCTTGCTGGCCCACTTCTTCTTCTGAGGCTTCTTCTGCAGCCAGGCCTGCATTTCTCACTCACAGGGCTTTCCGGAAGGCCTGCGCAGCCAAGAAATGAGCTATGGCTTCAATCCATAGCTTGGTTCTGCAAGACCTCAGCAGCCGAGCACCAAGCTAGGGATTGAATCCATAGCTCGGTACTCAGCTGCTTAGGCCTTCTGGAAAGGCCTGACTACAAAATGCAGGCCCGAATGCAGCTGCAGAACTTCGGCCCCAGAAGAAGTGGACCAGCTGGGTGGGGCTGTCGGTGCCGGAGTTGAGGTAAGGCCTACCCCGAAAATAAAACCTGGTGCCTCTTTTGGAGGCAAAAAATATATATACAAGACCCAGTCTTACTTTCGGGGAAACACAGTAGACTGCTCAGCATTCATTCCCATATTTCTCTAGAGGGGATTAAAACCTGTCTTTGTTTGGATGCATTTGAGCTGTTTTCTTGCCACTTCCATCTCAGGGAGGACAGCCACGCCAGCAACGTAGCCTAAAGAAAACTTCTAGGAACACAGCTTAGACCTTGGGTTCGGGGAACCAAATATTAATTATTTAAAATGAAGTGTGAATTATTTATTTCTGCAATCTCTCTTTGCAGTCAAAAGAAATTGAGCAGGCCTGTCCGAGCAGGAATCCAGTCCAAAATTATTAGCCCTGTCCATGGTCCTGAATCCACATTGGCAGGCTTCACTCCTGATCACAACTACGGGTATGCTTTCCCAGCCATCTTTCCCTGAACCCATTTGCAAAGCCAGTTCAAACCCTCGGTCTGTCTTCAACAACAGACATGGAGATCTGGGAGTGGACCATCACTTGAATAGGAGCCAGCTGTGTGCTGCAGCTGCCAAAAAATGCCGACGCAGCACTAGGCTGCGTTAACAGAGGGATAGAATCAGGATCACGAGAGGTGTTCGTAAAACTTTATAATGCCTTGGGAAGGCCAGACTTGGAATACCGCATCCAAGTTTTTGTTGCCACGATATAAAAAATAGATGTTGAGACTCTAGGAAGAGTGCGGAGAAGAGCAACAAAGAAGATGATCGGGGGACTGGAAGTTAAAACATACGAAGAATGTTTGCAGGAATTCGATAAGTCTAGTTTAGTGAAAAGAAGGATTAGGGCTGGGGTGACAGGATAGCAGTCTTGCCATATTGCCACAAAGAAGAGGTGCTCAAGCTATTCTCCAAAGCACCTGAAGGCAGGACAAGAAGCAATAAATAGAAGCTAATCAAGGAGAGAAGCAACCTGGAACTAAGGAGAAATTTCCCGACAGTAAGAACAATTAATCAGTGAATCTCCAGCTTCAACCAAAGGACGAAAGAAGACTAATCAAGGAGAGAAGCAACCTAGAACCAAGGAAAAAATTCCCGACAGTAAGAACAATTAATCAGTGGAACGACTTGCCTCCAGAAGTTGTGGGTGCTCCATCACTGGAGGATTTTAAGAAAAGACTGGACAGTCACTTGTCTGAAATGGTATAGGGCAGTGATGGCGAACCTTTCAGAGACCGAGTGCCCACACTGCAACCCAAAACCCACTTATGTATCGTTGGGTGCCGGGTGGGCGTGGCCCATTGGGTGGGCATGGCCCATTGGGTGGGTGTGGCTGCGGTGGTAACGGCAGACTGGGTGGAACTAAAAAGTTCAATCAATCCATTCCAACTTTGCGAGATGTTTTTTTTTTCCCTGCGAGAGGTTGAAATTGATTGATTGAACACGGCGGCAGAGGCCTAAAGCGAAAAGGTTTCATGAAACCCAGCTGAAGGCCTAGGACTGGGGTGACGGCACGTGTGCCCACAGAGAGGGCTCTGTGTGCGCCACCTGTGGCACGCATGCCACAGGTTCGCCACCACGGGTATAGGTGAGCAGGGGTCTGGACTAGGAGAAGTGCCTTCTACGTCTGTGATTATGCTATTCTGTTAAGAAATTATTGCACCATAGGGAAATGCATTGAAGTGTTTTCAGCTACCGATATGTTTCTTTAAGCTGTAAACTTGGGAAGAGGCTGAACCAGTGTGTGTGTTAACCTTGGCTACTTTAAGATTACTGGAGTGCAACTCCCAGAATTGGCTGGCTGGGGAATTCTGGGAGCTCAAAAACTTAAAATCTTAAAGTGGTTGAAAAGACCGGTTTGGACACAGAGCTTGAGTATACAGTCCAACTGTTTCTAATTAACCCACCAGGTCCGGATTCCAGTCTTCCTTTAAAATGGATTAGGAATTTTGCCCAGGAAAATAAACTTTCCCCCCTGCCCTCATCGCTTTTTCCCAACACATGGAAATTTTGTGCTTATTATTTTCCCGATTCTCCTCTTGATGCAACCTGAGCATCGCTCTGAAGTAGGAAACTATTAATAGCATTATTATTCCGTTTTTCAAAGGGGGAGCTGCAAACTCCTGTCATTGGCACTGACAGCACTGGCAAACATGATTTTAATTAGATCTTTATCCTGCCTTTATTACTTTATCAGTAACTCAAGGTGGCGAACATACTAATACTCCTTCTTCCTCTTATTTTCCCTGCAACAACAACCCTGTGAGGTAGGCTAAGCTGAGAGAGGAAGACTGGCCCAAAGTCACCCAGCCACTTTTGATTCCTAAGGTGGAACTAGAACTCACTGTCTCCTGGTAATTATTGCAAAGTCACTCAGCTGGCTTCCAAACTTAAGGTGGAACTAGAACTCACCACCTCTAGATGATTATCACAAAGCCACCCAGCTGGCTTCTAGACCTAAGGCGAGACTAGAACTCACTACCTCCTGGTGATTGGCCCAAAGTCACCCAGCTGGCTTCCAGACTTAAGGCGAGACTAGAACTCACTACCTCCTAGTGATTGGCCCAAAGTTACCCAGCTAGCTTCTAGACTTAAGGCGGGACTAGAACTCACTGCCTCCTGGTGATTGGCCCAAAGTCACCAAGCTGGCTTCTAGACCTAAGGCAGGACTAGAACTCGCCGTCTCCTGGTGATTGGCCCAAAGTCACCCAGCTGGCTTTTATGCCTAAGGCAAGACTAGAACTCACCACCTCCTGGTGATTATCTGAAAGTCACCCAGCTGGCTTCTAGACCTAAGGCGGGACTAGAACTCACAGTCTCCTGGTTTCTAGGTCAGCGCCTTCACTACTAGACCAAACTGGCTCTGGCTAAAATCCTTCTTTCCCCATAAGCCCCCTCTCTTACTCATATCGAAAAGATCTTTGGGAGGACTCTCATCCGGTTTCCCAGCATTGGCCTCCCAGCTGTTGAGGTTTTCCGTGTTGACATACATGTGCTGTTCATAATCCTGGGAGCCCAAAGGTTTGCTGTCTGCCTGAACGTAGCCGTCGCAACACTGGCCTGAAAGACAGAACGGCACCATTATTTCCAACATTTTAATTACATTCTGTTTCTCTCATTTACACTCGTAAATTCCTTCTGTCCCGTTTCCCAAATCAGTCTGCGTCTTCCAACATTCCAAAAAATAAAAAAATAAAAAAAAAGTTCTGTGTTTTACATTTGTCATACATTTTCTGGCTTTATGATATACTGTACATATTTTGGGAAGTTCTTCCCCCATATACTTCTGTTTCCTACCGTTTTTTTCCCCACCTATGTATTTTTTGAACAGAAGGAGGGAGCATCACAAAACTCACCCCCCCCCAAAAAAATGCCAAATAGGAAAAGTTCCAGTCCTGATCTTGACTTGAGAATTTATTCCGAATTAATTACGTTTGTAGGAACTAAACTGCATTCTTCCACCACCCCACCACCCCCCTACCGCCTTCTTTATTTCCATCCATTTCAGAAGTTTGGACTCGACGGGCTGCTTTTCTATCCAAAACAGCACTACTTGAGAGAAAGCCAGCTTGCGGCAGCTGGCAAAAAATGCAAAACCAAAACTAAAAAAATAAATAAATAAGAATCTGTAAATTCATTTCGGCTCCTGAAGCTCAGAATATAATTGCCGATTTTTTTTAAGCCCAAATTGCACCACTAATAGGCAAGAATAGAGCCTTGGTGGAGCAGTGGGCTAATGCCTCCTTAAGTAACACCAGCTGCCTGCAATTAGTGCAGGTTCGAGTACCACCAGGCTCAAGGTTGACTCAGCCTTCCATCCTTCCCAGGTAGGTAAAATGAGGACTCAGATTGTTGGGGGGCAATAAGCTGACTTTGTAAAAAAATGCCGCTTGGGGGTGTATGAAAGCCCTAATAAGCAGGCATATACATAGAATGAAGGCTATTGCTAAGCACAATAATTTGTGCTTTAAAATTGTAAGCCGCCCCCTAAAAAGTTTCACCTAGCATTTGAATAAGTATTGGATTTATGTGATATATAAATTGCTTGTAGTTATTTTATTAAGAGTTAAAGTGCGATAGAATTTAATATTTTATTGTCGTTTGCATATTGTAGATTATGTTTGTTTGTATTTTTATACCCTGTATTTAGCTCTGGGAAGTCGGGGAGGGGGGAGGGGGAGGGGAGGGAAGAGCTGGGGAGGTTTGGGGAGAGGGGAGGGGGGTTGGGAGGGGTTTTGTTTTTAAAAAATGTAGTGTAAAACTTTTCAATAAAAAAAAAATTGTAAGCCGCCCTGAGTCTTCGGAGAAGGGCGGGATATAAATGGGATAAAAAAAAAGAATGTAGGAGGGAGGTGAGGAATGAAGAAAAGCTCGACAGTGGGAGAAGAAAACAATTACAAAGGGAGGGAAGGAGCCATCTTTATTTGTTTCTGCTTGAAGACGTTTCACTTCTCATCCCAAGAAGCTTCTTCAGTTCTGACCGAATGGTGGCGAGCGGAAGGATTTATATCCTTTGCAGTCCTCTGATCATGAGCGCTCTCTCTGAGAGTCATTGAGGCCACTCGGAGGTTTAATCTGTGCCCTCAGGGAACTGCCGAAAGGACAGTCCTCAAAGAGAGCGCTAACAGGCTTTTCAACCTTTTCACCCATTGTACCACTTTTAGGATATGGCAACATCCCAGTACCACCAGTCACCTAACCAGGTGTCAAAAATTTGATGACCAAAAAAAAAAAAAGTACAGTTGATGAAGTACAGTTAGTCCTCGACTTACAACAGTTCACTTAATGACTGTTCAAAGTTACAATGGCACTGAAAAAAGTGCCCCCCCCCACAAGCCACAGCTGAGCAGGACACCTGCCTGCCCGCCCGGCGGCGCTCTTCCTCCTGTCCGAGGTTTTCATTGTTGTGAGCATTTCTGTTGAGGATTGGCAGCGGGGGTGGGGTGGGGTGGGGGGTGTTTGGTTTTTATTCCCCCCATCTGCTGGGTGGTTGCAGCAGGTTTTGGTCACTTAAACATGACCCTAAGGCACTGTGACCGTCATAAATATGAATCAGTTGCCAAGCATCTGAATGTAAATCACAAGACCCTGGAGATGCGGCAACATTCCAGCTGATCGGCGCTTCTTCTGGGCTCAGCAAAAGCACTGGGATCAGAGCCTGGCGCTGATCCTGGCGCTTCCGCTGAGCCCTGACAGCCCTGCAGCTCCAGCCATCTCTTGCTCAGGCTTGTGCGGTGCTGCCACCGGTTCAGCTCATTCCCCTCCCCCGCTACCATTTTTCTAGGATGGTCGCGTACCACCTGCCAGGTACCAATGTACCACAGGTGGTACCCGTACCACTGGTTGGAAAGCCCTGGACTAGATGACTGCAAGGAATATAAATCCTTCCATTCTCCACCATCCAGTCAGAACTGAAGAAGCTTCTTGGGTGAAAAGTGAAATGTTTTCAAGGAAAAAACAAAGCAAGTCCGGTTGCCTTTGGAAAAAGCACCTTTGGGACAACCGTGACCTGGATGATTGAGCATCTCCATAGCCCTAGAGGTGAGAGAGAAGAAAGTAAAGGACCAGGCTGATGGAAAACCAAAGAGGAACATTTGACACTGCAACATTTTATTGCAGCTTTTCCCAAACTGCTCTCGTCTGCATGCCTTGGAGTTGCAGCGTGCAACTTGTTGAGAAGGGTGCCTGTAAGAAACTAAATAAATAAATATAAATCCAGAGTTTTCCACAGCCAGTTGTGGCACTAGATGGAAGAAGAAGAAGATTTGTTAAGAATTGAGACGATGAATCATTTTCAAATACAGCCTGGTTTTGGCTGATTTTGTAGAGGCGTATCCCAAACTTGGCCATTTTAAGATCTGTGGACTTCAACTCCCAGAATGCGCCCAGCCAACAATGCTGGCTGTTGTATTCTGGGAGTTGAAGTCCACACACCTTAAAATGGCTACAGTTGGGAAACACTGCTCTAGGGGCTGCCTCCAACCCAGCACCTTTAAAAAAAACCCTGATTTAATTTATTTTTTACAATCTTTGCCTAATTCTCACAATGCCAGATATCTCCTAGCTTCATAAATAGAATGGAGCACGGTAGCCCACAGGATAAATATAGTAGTTACCAGTAAGATCAGCATCCCAGTTCAAGTTTGAGTGGCTACTGGGCTCCCTTCTGGCTGAAGATCCGACCTGTGGGTTGAAAAGAAATGGAATTATATTGGCTCACAGGAGCAAGGATGCTTTTTCATAAGACCATCTACATCAGGGGTGTCAAACACGTAGACGGTCTTATCAGGAGTGTCAAACTGCCAGCCCACGGGCCAGATGTGTCGCACGGAAGTTGCACCCACCCCAGCAAGGGGGAAAAAGTCGTGATACGTTGCGACAAGTCACGTGACGCAGCAAGTTTGACACCCCTGACCTACATGATTAACATGAAGGTAAGGGAAAGACATATTTAGGGAAAACCTATGGAACTCACTGCCACAAGATAGAGAGTCAGCCAATAGTTTCGACGTGATGCGCCTGCTCAAGATAGTTAAGCAGAATACACAGAGCATTATCCAAACGTGATTTATGAACTAGCCCTTCCACACAGATCATCACATTTCCCCTTTATAGGCTGTGTGGGTAGTCCTCATTTAGCAAGTGCAACTTTGTCATTAAGTGAAGCGGTCTCTAAGGGAAACCTGCCCAGCTGTCTTCTGACAAGCAAAGTCAATGGGGGAAGCTGGATGTGCTTAACAATCGCATGATTCATTTAACAGCTGCAGCGATTCGCTTAACAACGGGGGCAAAAAAGGTCACGCAACCAGGCACGACTCACTTAACAACCACCTCGCTTAACTAAAATTAGGGTCCCAACTGTAGTCATACGTCGAGGACTATCTATAAGCTGAGTTGGTCATGGAAAAGTACGGAGAAATTTCATCTTCACATCTGTGAGACGTTTTGATCATTACGACAATGTGAAAGGTTGTTTTTTTTTTTTACATCTTGCCTCTCTCTCCACTAGGCTGCTGTGAATAAAATACAGAATACAGAATATCAGAACTGGAAGGGATGATGGAGGTCATCTAGTCCAACCCCCTGCTTAGGCAGGAAATCCTACACCATTTCAGACAAATGGTTGTCCAATCTCTTTTAAAAATGATGGAGTACCCACAACTTGTGGAGGCAAATCGTTCCACTGATTATTTTTCCTGACTGTTAGTTTCTCCTTAATTCCAGGTTGCTTCTCCCCTTGATTAGTTTCCATCCATTGTTTCTTGTCTTGCCTTCTGGTGCTTTGGAGAATAGTTTGACTCCCTCCTCTTTGTGACAGCCCCTCGAAGACTTGAAGACTGCTATTATATCACCCCTAATCCTTCTTTTTTTCTCTAGACTAGACGTTCCCAATTCCTGCAACTGTTCTTCATATGATTTTGTCTCTGTGATTAAGAAACTAAGGAGCTACTTCCTTCTTTCACTCCTGGGTTTCTCGGTCTTAAGTATGTCGTTTACATCAAAATTTCCTGCACTGTGTATTTTCTCAATAAGTCTTTCGCTCCAGATATAATTAACGTCTGTTTGCATTCACCAACACAGCTGGGCTAAGCCTCTTCTTGGCATTCAAACTAGGCTATCTGCATTTATCTTTTGGAATTGGTTCTGCGACTGAGTTGCTCATGTTTCTTTAATGCTCTGCGCGTTCTCAGGAGCCCATCCCCTAGCAGAGGCTCCTGCTGAGTTCGGATTTCCACCAAAAGGATCTTATTACAAGTGCAAAGAATTGGTTAGCCTGCGCTTTCATCCCCCACTGCCCTTAGGTGAGTCTAGGGCAGAAATCCGTTCATAATCCAGAAGGAAATTGTTCTTGGCCAGACTTTGCCAATTTGGGGTTCCCCTGTAGGGCTGGACTGTTGCCTGGGGATAATGAAAATTGTAGTTCCCCCTGCAGGAATGGCATTTTTTTCAAGACAAGGTATTCTAATCAGCAATTCCGTTCCAAATGTCATTCTCCTATCAAGATAGTTTTATTTTGCCGTTCAGAGAAAAAAAAGTAATCCTTTGTCATACAATTTTTTTTTCTGCAGAAGAAAAAGATTTAAATTAAAAACACACACACATCCAATGTCTGTTTATTTGGTGGGGTGGGGGAGGCAGTACCTTTGGATTGCAGAAAAGGAGGTTTTAAAACAGGGGTGTCAAACTCAATTTCATTGAGGGCCACATCAGCATTGCGGTTGCCCTCAAGGGGCCGGGTGGGTGTGGCCAGGGTGGGCGTGGCCTACTGGATGGGCGTGGCTAGAGTGCGTATGGCCTACTGGGTGGGCGTGGCCAGCTCTACATCGTTCGCATCAAGGGTGCCTATGGGGGCCTGGGCAGGAGTGGGACAGATCTGAGGGTCTCCGGCAGAAGGAGGGTCTCTGGGCCAGGGCCAAGGCAGTGGGGGCCGTTCCCTCCCTGTTTCCAGGATGGCTTCGCGGGCCGCATGAAACCACTTTGCGGGCCGGATCCTGCCCCCGGGCCTTGTGTTTGACATGTCTGTTTTAAAACAACCAATTTCCTAAATTATAGGTAGTCCTCGACTTAAAACAGTTTCTTTAGTGACTGCTCAAAGTCACAATGGCACTGAAAAACGGGGACTTATGACCATTTTGCACACTTATGACTGTTGCAGCATCCCCAGGGTCACACAATCGAAATTCACTTGCTTGGCAACTGGTTCATATTTGTAATGGTGGCAGTGTTCACGGGTCACGTGATCCCCTCTTGCTATCTTCGGACAAAGTCAGTGGGGAAACCAAATTCACTTTACGACCATGTTACTAACTTAACAACTGCAGTGATTCGGTTAACAACTTGTGGCAAGAAAAGTTGTAAAATGGGGCAAAACTCACTTAACAACCACCTTGCTTAGCAACAGAAATGTTGGGCCCAATTTTGGACATAAGTCAAGGACTCCCTGCGGTCCTTTGTCGTAGGATTTTTTTCTGCAGAAGAAAAAAGATTTAAATAAAAAATCACACACACATCCAGTGTGTGGTTGACAAAAGGGGGCGGCCCCGTTTTGATTGCAGAAAGAGAGATTTTAAAAACAACCAATTTCCTTAATTACGTGGATCATTCGCCATGTTCTGGCATCAATTCTTCTTTCACCACAGGAACGTTTTAATGGGGGTAGGGTGGGAAGAGATCACGGTTAAGGAACAAGCGATGATGCCCTTTAGCTGAACTAAACGGGCTTGGATACACCAGCTGAGCCTGCCAAGGATTTTGGGGTCACCTGGCTGAAATGAGTCGCGTAGGAACCCAGCGAGAGCGTGTGGCTGGAAGCCGATCCATAATGGAGACGAGAATCCACCAGACCTCCAAGGGGGGGCTGCTTCCCGGGGATGCTGTTGTAGTAGTTGTGTCCTGAGGGGTCTTCCTCTTCACCCCAAGAATCATCCACTCCCATTGTCCTGATTAGAAAGACAAAAGGCGAGAAGGCCAACGCTATAGAAATTGAGTAAATGAATGGATGAATCTATCAATCAACAATCAATCAAACATCACAAATGAGGGAAGAATGTCACATATTTAAGAAACATGGGACACCTGTAACGTAGGTGTGGAGGTGTGGAGGAGAGAGAGGGAGAATCTGTATGTGTGCTTGTGAGAGTCTACGTCTATCTGCGAGAGTCTGTGTGAGAGAGAGTGAGAGTGTGTGAGACACCTGTGTTTGTGAGAGAATCTGTTTGTGAGACTCTCTCTGTGTGTGTGTGTGTGTGTGAGAGAGAGAGAGAGAGAGACAGTCTGTGTGTGTGAGAGTTTGTGTTTGTGAGAGAGTCTGTGTGGGTGAGAATGTATCTTTGTGAGAGAATATATGTATGTGTGAGAGAGACTGAGTCTATATGTGTGTGAGAGATAAAGTCTGTGTATTTGTGTGAGTATGTGTGTTTGAGAGGGAGACTGTGCATGTGTGTGTGTGAATCTCTGTGTGCGTGTAAGAGGCAGTATGTGTGTGAGATAAGTGTGTGTGTGTGTGTGAGAGAGAGAGAGAGAGAGAGAGTATGTGTGTACAAAAAATCAAGGTGGATGCTGCAATTGAACGATCAAAACTTCACCCCATTTATACATTGGGAGGGGCTTCAATTTCAGGTGTCATCTTTTTTTTATTAGAACTGGTCCAGCTCCTCCCTCACTACACCTAATTGGCTCTTGAGCTGGGAGGGAGGGAGGGGCTGGCCCAGTGTCAGCCAATGGCTGAAGGAGGACTAGAGCTTGGGTCTCCCAATCCATAGTCTGCCCTTTCCCCACCACACCTGATTGGCTGTTGGACTGAGAGGGAGGGACAGAGTCAATTCAGCCAATGAGCTTCCGCGTCTGAGGAGGGATTGGAACCAAGGGGGTCTCCTCTCCTAGTCCAGCCCTTTCCCCACTATATCTCTTGGGCTGAGAGGGAGGGACTGGGCTCACATTCAGCCAATAAGCATCTGTGGCTGAGGGAAGACTAGACTAGAGCCTTGGTCTCCCCACGCCTAGTCTAGCCCCCGCCCACCAAACACAATTGGCTCTTGGGCTGAGAGGGAGGGAATGGCTCACATTCAGCCAAAGAGCTTCTGTAGCTGAGTGGGGACTAGAATCCAGATTTCCCTGTCCTCAGTCCAGCCCCTTCTCCACTAGAGTACACCTGATTGGGTCTTGGAGTAAGAGGGAGGGACTGGCCCAGAGTCAGCCAATCAGCTTCTTAGACCTGGGGGAGGGGGGGAAACATAGAGAGGGCAGTCTAGACCAGGGGTAGGCAACCTCGGCTCTTTTATGACTCATGGACTTCAACTCCCAGAATTCCTGAGCCAGATGCTGGCTCAGGAATTCTGGGAGTTGAAGTCCACGAGTCACAAAAGGGCCAAGGTTGCTTACCCCTGGTCTAGAACCTGCAAGTCCAAATGCACAGGTCTCAGCAGAATGCCCAGGGGGAAACCGAGGCTACGATCCCGTACCTCTCATGTGGTGCTACAGTTTGGGGAGGGCTATGCAGGTACTGCTTAAAGCGGAGCTCAAAGGCCTGACCGACAGTGTTGATGATGCTCTGCGCCAATCCGTCACAGCATTCCAAGATGTGGCAGGCTGCCAGAGAGAAAGAGAAGACCCACAGCCAGAAGTTAAACGTTTCTCCCCCTCCGCCGCCCCCCCAAAAAAACAGGTACACAACAAGACACAAACAGGATCCCGCAGCGTGACGCAGCTGCAGAAACAGCCAATGCACTCTTAGGCTGTGTTAACAGAGCCAAAGGGCCTGGTGAACACAGCCTAGTACTCCTCGACTTATGAGCACAGTTGAGTCCAAAACTTCCCTTGCTAAGCGAGGCAGTGGTGAAATGAATTCTGCCCCATTTTACGACCTGTCTTGCACTGCAGTCGCTAAGTTAGGAACACGGTTGTTAAGTGAATCTCGCTTCCCCCTTGATTTTTTTTAATCTTTGTTTGCTACGATGCTTGAGCGCACCACTGAAGTTGTTAAATGAATCGTGTAGTTGTTAAATGAATCCCATTTCTCCCATTGACTTTGCTTGTTAGAAGTCAACTAGGAAAGTCTCAAAGGGTGATCACATGATCCCAGGGCACTGCAAGCATCGTAAATATACACCGGTTGCCAAGTGGCCACGTTTTGAACAGATGACCAAAGGGATGCTATGATGGTTGTAAGTCACTTTTTTCAATACAGTTGTAACTTTGAAGAGTCGCTAAAATGAATGGTTGTAAGTGAAGGACTATATCACAAAATACATGGACATGGGTATGGGTATGGATATATCACCTATGAAAAAACACGGCTCACGCATGGTGTATGCATTAGTCGGTAAACACAGATAAAACATAGCATAATTTTTAAATAAAATCTTTGGCAAATTTTTGTACCGTTGTTTAAGCTTTTAAAAAGCGGCATGCCGTTTCTCTAATCACACTCACCTCGTTGGTTGATGGGATCCTTGGCAACGTAAGCGACGTAATCGGTTATATCCTGGCCAGAAATACAATTCAGAAAAAAAGAGTTAAGTTTGAGGCCGCTGAGGCTAAGAAGCAGGACTTACAGTCAGAAGGAGTAAAGAGGAATTAAGAGGAATAAATTTAGCCTGACTAGGTTACAGCCAGTTTCAGTAGCATTCCACAATCTCCAACTGTGCTGTTCCCATAATCCCCTGCCACAGGATTTGGTGTGATGATTTTTTTTTTAATTTAACATCGTTAGAATGCAGAGGTGGGCCAAGGATGGGAAAGATATCAACACTGCACCGGTTTAGCTGAATAAGAGGGAAATTTTATTTACGGAGGGTAGACTTCTGGGCTGAGCAACTGCATTGGCCAGAATTCCTCCTGACCACCTTTCTCAGTTTGTTTTTAAACTTCAGTTTTACATTCCACGATCAGAAAAAATATGTTCCCCATGGCGAGAGCTGATCAGTTGTGAATTGACTGGACCTTTCTTCAGAGGAAAGATTTAAAGGAAATTGGGAAGACCCCAGGGGGAGATTTGGTAATGGTGGGTTCCTACCCTGGGTGAAGGGCTGGACTAGATGACCTCCAGGGACCCTTCTAACCTTTTCATTCAAGGAATCTATAAAAGAATAAATTAGCCAAGGTTATGGCTTATTAACCTTGTTTAGCATGTTGTGGGAATGCATCTGCTAGATTTTTGATTGAGCTGGTTAAAAATGGACTGGAATAATGTGCCTCAATCCTTCATGACAATCCTTTCTCAAGCTTGGCAGCTTGAAGACTTGGGGACTTCAGCTCCCAGAATTCCCTAGCCAGCTATGCTGGCTGGGGAATTCTGGGAGTTGAGGTCCACAGGCCTTCAAGCCCACAAGGTTGAGAAACACTACTCCATGAAATAAAGCAATACAAGTACAGAAAACTGTGACTCTTTAGTGCCATCTACAGGGTGCCTTAATGTTTGCAATCCAAATAGGACAATGTATACACCTCACAATGAGGGATGTCCATAGAATTGGGGGCAAAAAAGTCAAGATAGCTGCTCTGATTGCCACCATATTGTTGTTGTTTTTTGGCCCATCTCTGCTAGGGTTCCCTCATGACAGGCACACCAAACCTTTCTTTTTCTCCTTTATTTAAATCTTTTTATATTCTCTCCTTTATTCAGACTTTTCCTGACAGACCCATGTCTTCTGACTACACTCTATGTCTGAGTCTCTTCTTCCTTCATTGTTTTTTGTTTCTTGAAGCTCAGTAGGCAGGACTGTGTGAGAAAGTCCCCAAAATACCGAATTAACTTTTGGGGTTATGTTTTAACCAATGATGCCTGCAGCCGGGTTAAAAAAAAAAGTCAAAAGGCTGACCAAAGCTGGCTTTTTCAATTTGTCTTTTTGTTGTTGTTGTTTTGTGCATTTTATATTCTTTCTAGCTTTTAAAGTTTTTACTCTTTTTTAAAAGCTTAACAAGCTTTTTTAAAGCTTTTACTGTTTTTATTCTACCCTTCCTATGCCGATCTACGACAATAATAAAGATTTGAATTGATTCAACCATACCTGTATGATTGAAGCCCCACCCCTTTTTAAAGGGGGTGGGGCTTCAATCCCACCAGCAGAGCTGAGCTGCCATTTTGACTTCTTTGACCTCCCATGAGGTCGCCTTTGAGTTGAACAGGATATTTTTATTGCCTTGAATGAAAAGAACTGATCCCATATTGACCTTGGTCCAGGCCATAACATGGGGAGGAGGGAATACCATATTTAAAAAAAATTTATGGGAAGATGTCAGAATTCAAACAGAGGAATCAAGGGAGGGTTCAAAGAAATCAAAATGGTGGCTATGACAATGCAATCAAGACCTGCTTTTGCTTGGGCCATGCATGCACAATACCGTACATGTAAAAATGGCATAAGGCCTCTGTCATGTCTGCAAGAAGCCATCTTGATTTTTTGACTCCTTCCCTCTACATCAAGGTTTCCCAACCTTGGACACTTTAAAACGTATGGACTCAACTCCCAGAATTCTCTTAAATGGCTTCTCTGACTGTGGAATTCTGGGATTTGAAGTTTACACCTCTGGAAGTGAACTGGATTAAGAAACACCACCCTATAAGGACATTTCTGTACACAAACCCTGGAAAGCTCTGACATCAATACAGCTTGACATTCTGGGAAAATAAAATGACAGTCAATGACAGCTAATGAAATCTGCTTGGGAGTGCCGAAAACAAACTTTAGAAAAAAGAGAGGAATTGATAATATGAATGCAATGTAATGAGGCAGCTCGACAGGATGGCAATGAATAGGTGCACAAGAAAATATGGTAAATGCATCTTCTCTATCATTTTTATGTGTAAAATAACACTCGACCCAAATGTTGCCGGGTGTCAATCCTTTTTTTCTGCTTTAATCTCTGCCCATATTTGCAGATATTTCAACCTGGATGTGCTAAAGACTCCTGAGCTCAGATTTCAGCAATCTGAGTGCTCTCCAGATAACTGGACTTCAACTTCCAGAATGCATTGTAACTGTCTGGCTAGCTGCAAATTGGAATTTCCAGCTAGCTGGATTGTTACAATGCATTCTGGGAGTTAAAATCCATATACCGGTATCTGAAAGTGGTCTACTTTGAAAAGCACTGCTTTAGAATCCTCAGATCCAGAGCAGTTCTTAACAGCTTTACAGAAGTGGTTTACCACTGTTTTCTCTCGTCTAAGATTGCCTGGTGGTCTCTTGTCCAATACTAATCAGGGCCAACCCTTCATATCTTACAACCTCAGACAAGAACTCCTAGCCAGTATGAGTTTTCTGGCTGGGAGTTCTTGTCTGAGGTTGCAAGCTATGGAGGGTTGGTCCTGATTAGTACTAGAAAAGAGACCACCAGGAAATCTTAGATGAGAGAAAACGTCTCTAAAGCTGCCAAGAACTGCTCTGAATTTGAGGATTCTAAACCAGCGTTTTTCAAAGTAGGCCACTTTAAGACATACTGACTTCAACTCCCAGAATTCCCCAGCCAGCCATGCTGGCTAAGGAATTCTGGGAGCTGAGGTCCACACGGCTTAAAGTGGCTAAGGTTGAGAAACCTTAGTCTAAATCTTTTTAACTCGACCTCAGCTCTTTCATACTTGGTACAATTCAGGCCTGTGGCCTCTCAGATTTGACTTCCTTGCTCAGTCCCACATCTTCTTGGACCGCAGCAGCAGAATCCCACAACAGCTTCCTCATCTGACACGCTGTCATAGATCCACAAAAGCTCTTGGTTACTCTCTGGCTTATTTCAAAACTGTGCTCCAGCGGTTAGAATTTTGTAAAGGGAAGCAGAGAACCTAATCGTGCCCTAATTACCAGTGTTTTACAGGTTGCATTCATGACACGCACTTACCAAATTGGCCGTGCTCTGAGTTCTTCCAGTCCACAGATCCGTAAACTGAAATGTTATAGGTTTTTTTTTACTTCAGCAAGGGGTTGGACTAGAAGACCTCCAAGGTCCCTTCCAACTCTGTTCTTCAGTTCTTCTGACTGGGCAAGCTAGATTTCACCCTATATGTTGCCTCACAAAAATAACCTAACCGAGATTAATGGTTGTGAGAATGCAGCCGCTGGACTTTTAATCTCATCTGGGCGAACCAGGGCCTGTGAATTTGAGTAGCATTTAGCAGGGCACAGGAGCTGCTTCCTAGCTTTTCCTCAGGCAGAGAGGCTGGGGAAAAAAATCCAGCTCATTAGTTGGTAAATTGCCTTTGTTCGTTTCCTGCAAGGCAGAATCCCTCGCTCGATTTTTCTGTGACATTTACACAGCCCAGACAAACACTTTGAGATTTTGGCACCTGAGCAAGCGGCAAGCTTTTTTTTTGGCTTGGAAATGGACCTTTTGTTATCTTCTGCACACATAATCATAATCATAAGTTGAAAGGGACCTTGGAGGTCATCTAGTCCAACCCCCTGCTCAGGCAGGAAACCTTATACCATTTCAGGCAAATGGCTCTCCAGTCTCTTCTTAAAAACCTCCAGTGTTGGAGCATTCACCACCTCTGGAGGCAGGTTGTTCCACTGGTTAATTGTTTTAACTGTCAGGAAGTTTCTCCTTAGTTCTAGGTTGCTTCTCTCCTTGACTAGTTTCCATCCGTTGCTTCTTGTCCTGCCTTCAGGTGCTTTGGAGAATAGCTTGACTCCCTCTTCTTTGTGGTAGCCCCTGAGATATTGGAACACTGCTATCATGTCACCCCTCACCCTTCTCTTCGTTAAACTACACATACCCAATTCCAGCAACCGTTCCCTATATGTTTTAGCCTCCAGCCCCCTAATCGTCTTTGTTGCTCTTCTCTGTACCCTTTCTAGAGTCTCGACATCTTTTTTACATTGTGGTGACCAAAACTGGATGCAGTATTCCAGGTGTGGCCTTACCAAAGCATTGTAAAGTGGTATTAGTACTTCACTTGATCTTGATTCTATCCCTCTGTTAATGCAGCCTAGCACTGTGTTGGCTTTTTTGGCAGCTGCAGCACACGGCTGGCTCATATTGAAGTGATTGTCTACTAGGACTCCCAGATCCCTCTCACAGTTACTACTATTGAGCAAGGTACCACCTATACTATACCTGTGCATTTTATTTTTCCTGCCTAAATGTAGAACCTTACTTTTTTCACCATTGAATTTCATTTTGTTAGATAGTGCCCAGTGTTCGAGTCTGTCCAGATCCTTCTCTGTGTGTGTTTGTGTCTGTGTGTGTCTGTGTGTCTGTGTCTGTGCCTGTGTGTACGCGTGCAGGTGTTTCTGTGTTACCTTCATGCCTTCACCTGCATTTCATCCCCATCGAAGGGAAACCTTTAGCAGAGATGTCTTTGTAAAACACCATGCAGCTAGTCCTCAACTTACCATTTAGTGACGGTTCAGCACTGAAAAAAGGGATGTGACGGTTTTTCACACCTACAACCATTGCAGGATTCCCCATGGTCACGTGATCAAAATTCAGACGCTTGGCAACTCACTCATATTTACGACGGTTGCAGTGCTCCCTGGGGTCATGTGATCCCCTTTTGCAACCTTCTGACAAGCACAGCCAATGGTGGAAGCCAGATTCACTTCACAACCGTGTTACTAACTTCACAAGTGCAGTGCTTCACTTAACAACCATGGCAAGAAAGGCTGTAAAATGGGGCAACATTCACTTAACAACCGTCTCCTTAGCAACAGAAATTTTGGACTCCATTGTGGTCGTAAGTCAAGGACCACCTGTACCGAGAAATGCCATATCAGTATCACCATTATTTTGAAAGACATTATTGTCATTTTCTGCAGCAGCAGAATTACAACCACAATTGGGACTGGAACTTGTTGCTTAGTGAGTTACATCCCACTCTTTGCCATGATAATGCAATCACCAAGCGAATCCTGATTTGACTTTTCTTGTCGATAGCTGGCTGGGAAGTCACAAATGGCCATCCGGTCACTCAGGATGCTGCAATTGTCTCAAATACATGCCAGTTGCCAAGCACCCAAATCACAATCACATGACCACTGGGGTGCTGCAATGGTCCTAAGTGTGAGGACCAGTTGTAAGTCAAAGCACCATTGCAATTTTCAGCGATAATTCAACTAATAGGGTTATCTGTAGTATCATCGTTGTTAATTAAGAGAGTGCCCATCTTTGATGTTAGACTAAGGCTGGTGTTTCTCAAAAACTCTATGGATTGTGTCTCTGTTTAGCTGGAAAGCAAGTGTTGTGTTGTTGTTGAAAATGTTGTTGTTGAAAATATTTTCTTAGTTAAATAAGCGGAAGAGATGAAGAGCCTCTATACCAGGGGTAGGCAACCTTGGCTCTTTTATGACTCATGGACTTCAACTTGGTTCGCCTGGTGCGTCAGTTGCGGCCCTATGTAGACCGGGATGCCTTGCGCACAGTCACTCATGCACTCGTGACCTCCCGTTTGGACTACTGCAATGCTCTCTACATGGGGCTGCCCTTGAGGACTACTCGGAGGCTCCAGCTGGTGCAGAATGCAGCCGCGCGAGTGGTGGTGGGGGCTTCCTGATACTCCCATGTAACACCTCTACTCCGTGAGCTGCATTGGCTTCCGGTTGTCCTCCGGGTAAGATTCAAGGTGCTGTTACGACCTATAAAGCCCTAAATCAGACATGTCAAACACAAGGCCCTGGGGCCGGATCCGGCCCGCAAAGTGGTTTCATGTGGCTCGTGAAGCCATCCTGGAAACAGTGAGGGAACGGCCTCCACTGCCTTGGCCCTGGCCCAGAGACCCTCCTTCTGCCAGAGACCCTCAGATCTGTCCCACTCCTGCCCAGGCCCCCATAGGCACCCTTGATGCCAAGGATGTAGAGCTGGCCACGCCCACCCAGTAGGCCATATGCACTCTAGCCATGCCCACCCAGTAGGCCACGCCCACCCTGGCCATACCCACCCGGCCCCCCGAGGGCAACTGCAATGCTGATGCGGCCCTCAGTGAAATTGAGTTTGACACCCCTGCCCTAAATGGCATGGGTCCGGGTTACTTATGGGAGCACCTGCTGCCGGCATCAACTTCCCTCCGCCCAGTGCGCTCCCACAGAGAGGGCCTCCTTAGGGTGCCGTCGGTCAAAGAGTGTCGACTGGCGGCCCCCAGGGGGAGGGCATTCTCTGTGGGCGCGCCAGACCTTTGGAACCGTCTACCGGTGGAGCTCCGGACGGCTCCCGACCTTTGCTCCTTCCGACGTGAGCTAAAAACATATTTATTTGAACAAGACGGCCTGGTCTGATGGGTTTAGGGGTATTTTAACGCTTTGTATTTATTGAATTGGGCTGTTGTATTTAATAGTTCTTTTAATTTTATATATTGTATTTTATTGTATTGCCCTGTACACCGCCCTGAGTCCTTCGGGAGAAGGGCGGTATAAAAATTAAATTAATAATAATAAATTAATAATAATAATAATAACTCCCAGAATTCCTGAGTCAGCTGACTCAGGAATTCTGGGAGTTGAAGTCCATGAGTCATAAAAGAGCCAAGGTTGCCTACCCCTTCTCTATACTATGAGGATTAGGATCCAAGTGATTGAGTCTTCCCTTCCCCTTTTCATCCATTTACTTTTTCCCTTTCCTTTCTTTCCCTTCCCTTTCCTCTCCTCCCCTCTCCTTCTTTTTCATTCATTTACTTCCTTTCCTTTCCTCCCCTCTCCTCCTTCCCTTCCCTTCTTTTTCATCCATTTACTTCCTTTCCATTCCTCTCTTCTCCTCTCCTCCCCTTCTTTTTCATTTATTTACTTCCTTTCCTCTCCTCTCTTTTCCTCTCCTCTCCTCTCCCATCTCCTCCCCTTTTTCACCCACTTCCTTCCTTTCCTTTCTTTGTCCTTCCCTTTCTTAACTAATTAAATTAACTAATAATTTTTGTATTTTGTCTTTTAACATGCATTGCCCTGTTCACCGCCCTGAGTCCTTCGGGAGAAGGGCGGTATACAAATAAAATTATTATTATTATTATTATTATTATTATTATTATTATTATTATTATTATTATTATTATTATTATTATTATTATTATTATTATTATTATTATTAATAATAATAATAATAATAATAATAATTATTCCCTTCCCTTCCTTTTTTTATCCATTTATTCCCTTTCCCTTTCCTTTCCCCTTGCCTTCATTGTTGCCTTTGAGACATTATTTTAAGCATCTTTTCTTCCAGCAGTGGAGTTTGGGGGAAAAACAAACACCTGCTTGCCAAGGTTACCTTATCTGCTGCTTTGAAAATGTCAGCTTTGTTAGATTCTGAGATAGCTGACCTGAAGGAGGAACGTAGCTCAATAATGCATGGGCAATAACTTCCATGCAGGCACCACTTCTACACAGAATTTATTTATTTATTTGATTTATATACCACCCTTCTCCCGAAGGACTCAGGGCGGTGCACAGGGCAATAAAAATAAGAATACAGGATAACAAGATTTAAAGAATGCCTCATTTCCCTGCAGAAATCATGGCCCTAAGGCCAGGAATGACCACCAATTGAGGGATGGCTTTTAAGACACCCGGAGAAATTCAGGTAAGGCGAATCTACCAAGGCTTGTGGATCTTCAAGAGTTATCCCAAAGGTGCCTTTTTTTTTTCAGGAGGCAACTGGACTTTCTTGTTTTTCTTTGCAGATGTTTCGCTTCTCCTCGAAGAAGCTTCTTCAGCTCTGAGAGACACAGATAAATCTCCAGGTGGCCTCAACGACTCTTTAAAAGAAGGCAAGTGACCAGCTGTCTGCAAGGAGTATAAATCCTTCCATTCCCCACCATCCAGTCAGATCTGAAGAAGCTTCTTGGATGAGAAGTGAAACGTAAAAGACTATTTGCAACAGAGAGATACTGTGGAGTAAATATGGGACTAAAAAGTATTATCCAGCATTTGAATAATTATTGATGTGATATTTATACTGTTTGGAGTTAATTTAGATGAGTTAAAGTGCGATAGTTTTAATAGTTTATGATTGTTTGCATAAGGTAGATTATGATTGTTTGTATTTTTATACTCTGTACTTAGCTCTGGGAAGTCGGGGAGGGGGGAGGGGCTGGGGAGGGTTGGGGAGTGGGAAGGGTTGTGTTTTGTTAAAATGTATTGTAAAACTTTTTAAATAAAAAAAAGGAAAACAAGAAAGTCCAGTTGCCTCCTGAAAAAGGTAGTCAGTACAGGTAGGCCTCAACTTAGAACCCCAAGTTGAACCCCAAATTTCTGTTGCTAAGCGAGACAATTGTAAAGTGAGTTTTGCCCCGTTTTGCCAACTTTCTTGCCACAGTAGCTAAGTGAACCACTGCAGTTGAATGTTTGTAAGTCAAGGATTACCAGCAGTGGTGTTGCAATACATGTAAATAAAGTTACATGGCTGCTAGAAGAGCAAACTGCTAGATTAATATGGCTACCAGCCTGATCCAACATGGCTGTTCTTGGATTCTTACATTTCTATGGCCATAAAAAATGGAGCAGAGTTTTGATTATCTGGCTGCGACCGCCATCTTGACTTTTTTGAACTGCCAGATAGTTGAACTGTGTTTAACTATTTCAGCACCTCCTACACCTTCCCTTTTATTATTCAGCCAAGGCGTGGCTCACTAATGCCTTCTCCTTTGCCTTTGGAGCCGCCCCATTGCATTCCTCTGTCCTACTCGCTTCTCTTGCTGGTACTTTTGTGCGTCCTGGATATTTCCCAGCTGTGCTTCATCACTGTCCAACTCAGGCTCCCAGCAAAGCTGTGTCTCAGCTTGAGTGCGAGTAGAGGGGCCAAGCTCCTCATCAGACTGTAAGTCTTGGAGCTCCTCAGAGCCTTCCTCTGACTCTGATGTCACTCCAGGCCCCTCCTCCTCCTCCTCATCTGATTCCTCAGACTCAGCTGCCGGATACACAGGCTGGCGAGGAATCACAACAGCCCCTGGCTCAAGCAGGAGGACCTATACCAGCGGTAGACAACCTTGGCTCTTTTATGACTGGTGGACTTCAACTCCCAGAATTCCTGAGCCAGCCATGCTGAGGAGAAAGGGAGAGGTTCCCATGCTGAGCCATGCCGGCTCAGGAATTCTGGGAGTTGAAGTCCACGAGTCATCAAAGAGCCAAGGTTCCCCACCCCTGAGCAATTTCTATATCCATCTGTCCCCCCTTTAGATATGTTATATTGTTGTATGGATTTCTAGTTGTGGAAATTCAAAATTTTCACAACCAGTAGAAATTAAAGATTATTGCCTTTTAATTCCATATACTGTATATATGTTGTAATGCTCTAGGAAAAGTAAAATAGAGCAATAATAATAATTCTGCCACATAACAATCCAAACTTAACCCCTGTTGATAAGAAAGATTTTTTAAAAGCCTGGATAATGGACATTGCCATACTTGGAGAAGGCAGAATACAGGTAGTCCTCGATTTACGACCTCAACTGAGCCCCAATTTTCTGTTACTAAGCGAGACAGATGTTAAGTGAATTTTGCCCCATTTTACCACCTTTCTGGCCACGGTTGTTTAGACTTTGCTTGTCAGAAGGTAACAAAAGGGGTTCACGTGACCCCAGGATATTGCAACCGTCATAAATATGAGTCAGTTGCCAAGCGTCTGAATTTTGAACTCATGAGCATGGGGATGCTGCAAATGTAAGTAAGTAATGAAACGGTCATCAGTCATTTTTTTCAACGCTATTGTCACTTCGAACGGTCGCTAAATGAACTGTTGTAAGCTGAGGACTACCTGTAAAAGAGAAAGAACTGGAGAAAATCACAAAATACAAAGACCTGGAAAAAAAAAAGAAGTAGAACAGCTGTGCAAAAAGACAGCACCAACAGTGATAGGTGCCTTGGGGGCAGTCCCAAAACATCTGGAGCACCATCGGCATTGACAAAATCCCTATCAGTCAATTGCAAAAGGCAGCTTTGCTTGGGACAGCTGACATCCTGCTGCAATACCTTTAATATTATTAAACAACAACATCTGCCAATCCCAGGTCCTTGGGGAGGACTCAATAGGTGGACAAAAATGCCAAATCCAGCCTGAACATCTGGCTGACTGTGCAACCAACCGTAATAACACAAGAATAACAAGTCTGCATTTCTTTCCTGTGAATCTAAGCAACCACGCTCCTTCCCATGCACAGGACATGTAAGTTCAATGTTCCCCTTACCGTGTCACCCCCCGAAGCGAAGGAGATGGATTGCATGTGGTGATTCGCGATGATCTACGGTGGAAACAGACAGACAGAGATGGAAAAGAAAGTGTGATCTGCTTTATGAAGAAGAAGGGAAAAGGCCAGTAAAGAGGCTTGGGCGTTGCTCAGCAAATGGCAGAACCATATTGTTCAACAACAGGGGTCTCCAGACTTGGTGACTTTAAGACTTGTGGACTTCAACCCAGAATTCCCCAATCCCTAATTGGCTGGGATCACTCATGTCGCCAGTTGAAAAACACCAGGTATTTGGTCTACAGGTAGTCCTTGATTTATGGCCACAGTTGAAACCAGAAAATCCACCATTAAGCAATGCAGCTATTAAGTGAAGTACTACATGACTGCATTTATCTTTTTTTTTCCCGGTCATTAAGCGAGGGATCGTATGTCCGCAACTTGCGTCCTTCCTTACAAATTTCCCCAATGTTGGAAGCCAGCTAGGAAGGTCACAAAGGGCGACTATGGGACCCCGGGACACCGCAATTGTCAAAAATGTGAGCTGGTTGCCAAACACTCAGATCACAATCATGTAACCATGGGGATCCTGCAACAGTTGTAAAGCGCAAGGATCAACTGCAAGTCAACTTCAAACAGTTGCTAAACGAATGGTCGTAAGTCGAGGACTGCCTGTAAGTTGAATTCACAGCAAGGCAGTGCTTTCTGATCTTACCCATTCAAGAAAGGATCCCTAATTGACTGGCATCCTTCATATGGTCAATCCAAAAATCACACTCTAAATTGGCAACATATGCCTGTGTTTTATCCCAAAGGTGTTTTTCCAGGAGGCAACTGGACATCCTTGGTTTTTTTTGTCTTCGAAGACGTTTTGCTTCTCATCCAAGAAGCTTCTTCAGCTCTGACTGGAGTATGAACGGATTTCCACAAAACATCCCGCAGCCAAAAAGGCTCCACACACATTTGCACTACTCGGGTGACCCTGAGCGGGGCTTTCCAACCAGTGGTACAGGTACCACCTGTGGTACATTGGCACCTGGCAGGTGGTACGCGACCATCCTAGAAAAGTGGTAGCAGGGGAGGGGAATGAGCTGAACCGGTGGCAGCACCACACAAGCTTGAGTGAGAGACGGCTGGAGCTGCAGGGCTGTCAGGGCTCAGCGGAAGCGCCAGGATCAGCGCCAGGCTCCAGCTGGAGCTCAGCACTGATCCTGGCACTTCTGCTGAGCCCAGAAGAAGCGCCGTTCAGCTGGAATGTTGCAGCATCTCCAGGGTCTTGTGATTTACATTCAGATGCTTGGCAACTGATTCATATTTATGACGGTCACACTGTCCCAGGGTCATGTGAAGTGACCAAAACCTGCTGCAACCACCCAGCAGACGGGGGGAATAAAAACCAAACACACCCCCATCCCCACCCCTGCTGCCAATCCTCAACAGAAATGCTCACAACAATGAAAACCTCGGACAGGAAGAAGAGCGCCGCTGGGCTGGCAGGCAGGTGTCTTGCTCGGCTGTGGCTTAGGGGGTACTTTTTTCAGGGCCATTGTAACTTTGAACAGTCATTAAGCAAACTGTTGGAAGTCGAGGACTACCTGGACCTCATCACTTTTTTCCTTTTTTTTTTTTGGTCATCAAGTTTTGGACACCTTGCTAGTCGACTGGTGGTACTCGGATGTTGCCATATCCTAAAAGTGGTACAATGGGTGAAATGGTTGAAAAGCCCTGACCCTGAGGACACAGACAAACCTCCAAGTGGCCTCAATAACTCTCTAAAACAGGGGTAGGCAACCTTGGCTCTTTTATGACTCATGGACTTCAACTCCCAGAATTCCTGAGCCAGCTGTGCTGGCTCAGGAATTCTGGGAGTTGAAGTCCATGAGTCATAAAAGAGCCAAGGTTGCCTACCCCTGCTCTGAAAGAATGCAAATGACCAGCTGTCTGCAGGAAATATAAATCCCTCCATTCCCCACCATCCAGTCAGAGCTGAAGAAGCTTCTTGGATGAGAAGCGAAACACCGTCAAAGAAAAATGAAAAAGTCCAGCTGCCTCTTGAAAAAGCACCTTTGGGATAACCATGACCTGGATGACTTGGTGATGACCTATAAAGCCCTAAATGGCATGGGCCCGGATTATCTGAGGGAGCACCTGCTGCCAGCGTCAATTTCCCATCGTCCTGTGCACTCCCACAAGGGAGGGCCTCCTCAGGGTCCCGCCGGTCAAGGATTGCCGGCGGGCGATCCCCAGGGGGAGGGCGTTCTCTGTGGGCATGCCTGCCCTATGGAATCAACTGCCAACAGAACTTCGGACTGCCCCCGACCTTCGTTCGTTTCGCCGGGACCTAAAAACCTGGCTCTTTGAGCTATCTGGCCTGGACTGAGGGGTTTTAATGATTTTAAATTGTGATTTTGACTTTTTGGGGCTATACTTAATTTTATTTTATTTTAATTTTATATTGTATTGTTTTTAAATTCTGCCCTGTAAACTGCCCTGAGTCCTTCGGGAATAGGGCGGTATATAAACCGAATTAATAAATAAATGAATAAATAAATAAAGATACAGCCTGTGTTTTATATTTATATATTTTATATAGAGAGCCTTGGTGGAGCAGTGGGCTAATGCCTCCTTAAGTAACACCAGCTGCCTGCCATTAGTGCAGGTTCGCATCCCACCAGGCTCAAGGTTGACTCAGCCTTCCATCCTTCCAAGGTAGGTAAAATGAGGACCCAGATTGTTGGGGGCAATTAAGCTGACTTTGTAATAATGCCGCTTGGGGTGTGTGTGAAAGCCCTAATAAGCAGGCATATACATAGAATGAAGGCTACTGCTAAGCTTGTAAGCCGCCCTGAGTCTTCGGAGAAGGGCGGGATATAAATGGAATTAAAATAAAATAAATAAATAAATATTTCAGTAGATTCTGTTGAACGCCAGGAGAAATCAGGAGATTCAGGCTGTTCAAAGGAGTATGAAGATTTATTGCAAGCTTAAACTCTCTACAAAAACCTGACCAACTAACAGTCAAGGGAAATGAGAGGGAGATAAGAAAGGCATTCAGAGCAGGCTGCATTTAGATCTCTTGCGGACGTGCAGGGACTCGAGACTTAATGACACATTTGACCTCCCTCGGGCCCAGCCTGGTCCTCTCCTACAGATTCCTAATCTCAGCAAAATGTGTTTTGAAGTGGAGGTTTTCAGAGTTGCCTTCTTCCAACACATACCTGTGGGAGGAGTCAAGATGGCAGATGGAACAACCCAAATGGAGGATGGCGGTCTTACCTGTCGGGTGGTGGGGATCATCAGGTTTAACCCATCGATGGAAATGTTGACAGCTATGCTAATACCGGCAAAGCGGAGATTGCTGTTGCCCAGAATTGAAAACAGACTTTTGTTTGGTGCCTGGGAAGACAGAATTAGAGATCAACCGATCTATGAAAGAAAGCTCTTCAACCCTTTATCAACTAAGCAAAGTCAATAACCTGGATTTGCTTAATGACCGTGTGATTCACTTGATGATGATGATGATGATGTTGAAAGGGATCTTGGAGGCCATCTAGTCCAACCCCCTGTTCAGGCAGGAAACCCTATACCATTTCAGACAAATGGCTGTCCAGTCTCTTCTTAAAAACTTCCAATATTGGAGCATTAACCACTTCTGGAGGCAAGCTGTTCCACTGGTTAGTTGTTCTAACTGTCAGGAAGTTTCTCCTTAGTTCTAGGTTGCTTCTCTCTTTGTTTAGTTTCCATCCGTTGCTTCTTGTCCTGCCTTCAGGCTCTTTGGAGAATAGCTTGACTCCCTCTTCTTTGGGGCAGCCCCTGAGATTGTGGAATACCGCTATCCTGTCACCCCTCGTCCTTCTCTTCATTAAACTAGACATACCCAATTCCAGCAACCGCTCCTTATGTGTTTTAGCCTCCAGTCCCCTGATCATCTTTGTGGTAGAGCACGCCCACACCCAGCAAGCCAAAGGCCAGATCCCCATCGGCACCATGGCCCCCCAGTCCCAGCTAGGATTGCGTGCCTTCCTGTCATCTATGCTGGACCTCCTGCCCACCGCCCCACCCGCCAGAGCCCCCCTGGATCTCCCCCAACCTTGCCCAGCCCCCACAGGCATCCCCCCCATGAGCAACATTGAGGTGGCCGTGCCCACCCCAGCCACGCCCACCCAGTCTGCCATGACAACAGCAGCCATGCCCACCCAGTGGGCCACGCCCCCATGCCCCCCCACCTGAGGGCACCACAATGCTTATGCGGCCCTGGCACTTTGCGATAAATAAGTGGGTTTTGGGTTGTGGTTTGGGCACTCAGTCTCTAAAAGAGGTTCACCATCACTGTTCTAGGGAGTGGCTATCCTGACTCTCTTCCTCTGACTCCTATCCATCTCCGGGCTGTGGTGCCTCTTGTTTCACGCGCACGAACGTGCGCGCACACCCCCCCCACACACACCCTTTCCGGAATCTACTCCCTCCTTCTTGGGACCTACTAATTCACTGTAGTACGTCACAGCAGCTCTCCATCTCTCACAGAGGTTTCTGCTTCCAGTATTCTGTTGCATAAACTTTCCAGTGCAATAATTGTTTAATAATGTATTCGTGTGTACGTGGGGAGGGGGGAAGAGCGGGGCCAGTGGCTCAGCAGTTAAAACACTAGGCTTGTTGGCTGGAAAGCCGGCATCCCAGGTTGGAGACCCCAGCGTCACGCAATGGAGGTGAGCTCCCGTCCTCACCCCAGCTCCTGCCAACCCAGCAGTTCAAAATCATGCAGATGCGAGTAGATAAATAGGTACCATTCCGGTGGGAAGGTAACGGTGCTCCGTGACACTGTGCTGGCCACGTAACCATGGAAATGTCTTTGGACAGCACTGACTCAATGGCCCCTAGAGTTGGCAGTGACTGACACTCAAATCCTTTGGCCACCTAATGAGAAGGAAGGACTCGCTGTAGAAGAGCCTAACGCTGGGAAAGATGGAGGGCAATAGAAGAAGGGGACGAAAGAGAATGAGGTGGCTGGATGGAGTCACTGAAGCAGGAGCCGTGAGCTTAAATGGACTCCAGAAGATGGTAGAGGACAGGAAGGCCTGGAGGAACGTTGTCCATGGGGTCGCGATGGGTCGGTCACGACTTCGCAACTAACAACAACAACATCGGAGTAAAATCCGCAGAGATTCCTTTACTCTTTACTCATGTGTACTGGGGGGGGGGGCTGGAGTGATCCAAACAAACTCACCTTTTTCTTCCAGTTCCCTCTGACTCCTGGGACTGTCTCGTACAGTCGATTGATGGCTTCCCTGCAGCAAAGATAATTTCAGGAATGGATATTAATTACAGAAGAAGAAGAAATCTTAGTCAGAACTTGACTTAGCTAGTTTTGGTCCTCTAGACCTATTTTGCAAATGACTCAGATAATAACATTTCTCCAAAAGTTCACACTGAAGCCCAAAAACATTATCCCAATTATCTGAAAGCTAACCACCCTACGGATTTGCTACAAATATACCTCTTAATAGTTTCACCCATCTAATTAACCAGGTTATGTTGCATAGCAATGTCAGGATGCCAGTAGCATCCATCTGCTTCCCGATCTTTTCTCAGGCAAAGATGCTGGGACTTCTGGCTGCAAACTGAAAAGACAACATGACAAATTATCTTCCCATTTCAAAAAAAAAAAAGCTATCTTATTGAAAAGAGGCTGTCTTCTTAAACGACATAAGGAAAGTAATTATGGAAAGGAGACAGTTCTTAAGGGATATAAAGGAGCTAATTACGAAAAGGAGGCTGTTATTTTAAGGGACATATGGAACGAGGGGGGTCCTTGGTGCTCTCTGAGCTTGCTTGATTTCTTGCAGGCATTTCATTACCCAAACTAGGTAAATCATCAGTGCTACTCTGATGTTACCTAGTTTGGGTCATGAAATGTCTGCCAGAAAACAAGCAAGCTCAGAGAGCACCAAGGACCCTTCATTTCAACCCTGAACTACAAATATTCTCCTTTTTTGGGACATGAGGAAGCTAACTTATGCAGGGCAATCTATTTGTCCATCTCTCCTAGGGGCAAGCAACCTACAGCCTTGTAGGCCCCATTTTTCTTCCACAGCACTCCCCATTATGTCAGCAGGTGGAATTTTGAATCCATTGTGGACAATTTGGAGCTTCAAATATGCAGAAGGTGAAACGAATACCTTTCTTAAGCTTCTAAGATACCTGATTAGAATACAGTTCTTTATTGGCCAAGTGTGGTTGGACACACACACAAGGAATTTGTCTCCAGTGCATAAGCCAGGGGTCTTCCAACCTGGCCCTTTTATGACTGGTTTGAAGGCCCCTGGCATAAGCTCTCAGTGATTTACCCTTTAAAACTCTCCCACCTACCACCAATGGCTCCATATTGGTCTTTCCCACCTATGAGGCTGTTGTTTAATCTGTCACACCCCCTTCAACCCTCCCCTTAATGATCTAACCAAATTTGGGGCATCTGAGTGGGAAGATTCAGAAGAGGCTCACCCGTGACACCAGAAGGTGACAGCAGCTCTCTTCATTCTCTGACAAACAAAATCTTTCCCACAATTGGCTAACTGAGTCTTGTGATAATAAAGCTAGCAAGAAAAAACTGGCCATTAAGTTAGAGCAGGGGTCTTCCACATGACGTGTGGACTTCAACTCCCAGAATTCCTCAGCCAGTCACGCTGGCTGAGGAACTCTGGGTGCTGAAGTCCACAAGTCATAAAAGGGCCAAGTTGGAAGACCCCTGGCTTATGCACTGGAGACAAATTCCTTGTGTGTGTGTCCAACCACACTTGGCCAATAAAGAACTGTATTCTAATCAGGTATCTTAGAAGCTTAAGAAAGGTATTCATTTCACCTTCTGGCTGAGGAATTCTGGGAGTAGAAGTCCACAAGTCATAAAAGGGCCAAGTTTGAAGACCCCTGGTATAGACTCTCCTGCTTGAGAAGGGGGTTGGGCTAGATGACCTCCAAGCTATCCCTTCCAACTCTTTATGTTCTAGCTCAGGGGTCTTCAAACTTGGCCCTTTTATGACTTGTGGACTTCAACTCCCAGAATTCCACTCAGCCAGCGTGCCACCAGCAAGACTAGCAAAAATGTTTAAAAACATGTCAGATAGATGTTAGAAATGCAAACAGAAGTCAGGCACTTATTACCATGTTTGGTGGACATGTGCCAAAGCAAAGAATTACTGGGAAAAAGATACATGCCTGGCTAGAAAAGATGTTGGGAGAACACGTAGATTTTAAACCTGAACTTTTTTTAATTACGTATAATGCCAGAAAAGACCAGTAAACAAAGCATATATTTGACTTTGCATATTACAACAGCAGCAAGAATTATATTTGCGTAATATTGGAAAAATGAAGGAATACCATCAGGTGAAGAAATAATTTAAAAATATATATATTAGAATACGCGGAGATGGATAGACTGAGACTGAAAGAAAAAGAAGAAACGGTATATTATCAAACTTGGGACTTATTTTATTGATGGCTAGAGAAAAGAATAAAGGATTAGGAATTAAATATGTATTAGCGAATGTAAACTCAGACAGCACGTTTGTTGAATAAATACTACTGAATGTATGGGAAAAAAATCAAGAAAAACCTTTTTTTTAAAAAACAACGCCATTGAAAAAAGTGAGTTGTGGCCAGTTTTCCCCCTGTTGCAACATCCCCATTGTCACCTGATCAAAATTTGGAGGCTTGGCAACTGGCATGTATTTATGCCAGTTGCACTCTCCTGGGGTCATGTGATCCCCTTTGGCGACTTTCCCAGCCAGCTTCAGAAACACAAAGTCAATGGGGGAAGTTAGATTCACTTAATGCCCATGTGATTCACTTAACAACTTTGGAAAGTCACACACACACACACCCACACACACCAGAGAAGGGCATATTAAAAGGACAGAAAAATATATTTCCTCAAAGGATCGAAAAGCACGCCCAGTTTTCTTAATAGCCCCAAGTCTCCCTCCTCCAAGCAGAAACCAGCTCTGTAGAAATGCAGATGTGATAATCCATTCAGGAAGGTTATAGCCCTCCAACTAGAAGCTTAGGAAGACAAAGACACCTAAAATCTACATAGCCCACCCAAACTCTAAGACAGGACATAATAGGATTAACCCACAGATGCCAAAGGGACTCAGGTCAAAATACATGACACAGGAAATACAAAGCCTCAAACAGGAACAGGAAACAACTCCCCAAAAAAGGCTCCAGAGGGTATAAAAACCCACTCCCTACATGTGCTCACTCTCTCTTTTTTTCTTCCAGAGCCATCTTCCTGTCTGACTCTCCTCTTCAATAAACTGCAACCTTCTTTCTAAAGCAGTCGCCGTGTTGTTTACTCCCGGCTTGGACTGAACCACGATGAAGACTTTTCCTTCAAGACAACTACTGTGATTTGCATACCAATGGTGGCAAAAAAGATTTCTAAAAAGATCAAAAAGTTTGTGGGTGCTCTGAAGGGTTTCGAGGGAAGATTTGGCCAACCATTTGTCTGGGATGGTATAAGAACTCCTGCCCTGGGCAGGAGGTTGGACTAGAAGACCTTCAGGTTCCCTTCCAGCCCTTGATTCGGTGATTCTATAAAATCAGATGCAACACCAGCTGCCTGCAATTAGTGCAGGTTCGAGTCCCACCAGGCTCAAGGTTGACTCAGCCTTCCATCCTTCCGAGGTAGGTAAAATGAGGACCCAGATTGTTGGGGGCAATAAGCTGATTTTGTAATAATGCCGCTGGGGGGGGGGGCGAAAGCCCTAATAAGCAGGCATATACATAGAATGAAGGCTACTGCTAAGCTTGTAAGCCGCCCTGAGTCTTCGGAGAAGGGCGGGATATAAATGGAATTAAAATAAATAAATAAATAAATAAACTCACTTATCCACCTTGCTTAGCAGTGGGAATTGTGGTTGTAAGTTGAGAGCTGCTTGTAAACAATCAGCAGATTCACTTCCCCATGCACAGATAATGTCACCCAGCCTGATAAAGGAACACATGCAGATGTTCAGAGGACCTCAAGAACCATGAGTTCAATCCTGAACTACTTATATTATCTATTACAGGTAGTCCTTGACTTATGACAACGACAGAGCCCAACATTTCTAAGGGAGACGGTTGCTAAATGAGTTTTGCCCCATTTTACCACAGTCGTGCCCCATTCTTGCCCCAGTTGTTAAGTGAATCACTGCAGTTTTTAAGCTAGTGACACGATTGTTAAGTGACTCCAACTTCCCTGTTGACTTTGCTTGCCAGAAGGTCGCAAAAGGGGATCACATGATCCCGGGACACTGCAACCGTCATAAATATGAATCATTTGCCAAGCATCCGAATTTTTATCACATGGCCATGGGGATGCTGCAACGGTCAAAAGTGTGAAAAACAGTCAAAAGTCACTTTTTCCAATGCCGTTGTAACTTCGAACAGTCACTAAACAAATGGTTGTAAGTCGAGGACTACCTACCTATATTGGTAGAAACCGTCAAGGCTGGTAGGAAAGTGAACACATCTAAGCAGCCAGTGAATTCAACTCTTTCAAGTGCCAATGAGGTTACCTAACCTGCTCAGGTCGAAGCGTCCTTTGCTGTTGCAACAATTATTGCTTCTCAGTTTGCCAATGAACTTGGGGGGGAGGGAAGGGGAATGGAATGGAATGGGATGGAGTGGAATGGCATGGAATGGAATGGGATGGAGTGGAGTGGAGTGGAATGGAATGGAATGGAATGGAATGGAATGGAATGGAATGGAATGGAGTGGAGTGGAGTGGAGTGGAGTGGAGTGGAGTGGAATGGAATGGAATGGAGTGGAGTGGAGTGGAGTGGAGTGGAGTGGAGTGGAATGGAGTGGAGTGGAATGGAGTGGAATGGAATGGAGTGGAGTGGAATGGAATGGAATGGAGTGGAGTGGAGTGGAGTGGAGTGGAGTGGAATGGAATGGAGTGGAGTGGAGTGGAATGGAGTGGAGTGGAGTGGACTGGAGTGGACTGGAATGAAGTGGAGTGGAGTGGAGTGGAGTGGAGTGGAGTGGAGTGAGTGGAGTGGAGTGGAGTGGAATGGAGCGGAGCGGAGCAGAATGGAGTGGAATGGAGTGGAGTGGAATGGAATGGAATGGAATGGAATGGAATGGAATGGAATGGAATGCCGGCTCCAGAGATCAAGACATCAGACCGTAAGAACCAAGGACAGTTCACCAGATGTCTGGCCAAACTCTGAGACACTTTCTCATAACAATATTTTAACACCTAATTGGGCAACGTGACAGGACTAAAATGGAGAAGGAGGGGGAATTTTACACTTTTACTATAGGGATTGGGAGGGCGGTTGCCAAAGCTTGTTTTAGCTTGCAATCGTGCCAAAATGATGCACTCAAAACTTATTGAGTTCGGCATTAAGAGATTGGATCGTCTCAGGGGGCGCTTGCTTGGTTGGGTTCGTCAGTCGGAACCTTGACAGAAACATCTGCAGGGAGAGACAAGAACAGAGAACACCAAGAACCAGAGGAGAAAGAAAGAAGAAGATAGACAAGGGGTACCTACTTGGTGACTTGCGTCCGGGTGTTAAAATCCAAAGATCTCATTGATCGCAGGATCTCAATACAACCCATATACTAAGGGGGGAAAAAAGAAGATACAAAATAAATCCACAGGTATTAATTTTGTTGGAAGAACTAATCTGGTCCCACACTTCTCCATGTACCTCCTGTGATCCTTTGGAGGATGATCTGCTTAACTCCCCTGTCTGAACTAAGCGGGTTCTCCAGGAAGCAACTTCTCCTAGGACAGGCGTAGGCAAACTTGGCTCTTTTATGACTCGTGGACTTCAACTCCCAGAATTCCTGAGCCAGCCGTGCTGAGGGGGAAGGGAGAGGTTTCCAAGCTGAGCCATGCTGACTCAGGAATTCTGGCAGTTGAAGTCCACAAGTCATAAAAAGAGCCAAGTTTGCCTACCCCTGTCCTAGGTTTTATCCTGGGGGGTTGTTGTTGTTGTTGTTTGCAGTTATAATTCCCACTAATTCAAGCTTCAGCCACATTGGCTAGGGAGTTTGCAATCTCAACCCAATTGGAGACAGTTGCTATGATCAATCCTAATAATTGATCACTTCTAGTATTTTCTTTCTTTGATTCATTCATTCATTCACTTCCTATAGCCGCCTATCTCCATCAATGACTGTGGGCAGTTTATAATTCATTTTGAGGTGTAGAGATCCGTTTTAAGGAGTGGTCTCAAACTGGATTTATTATTTATTTTATTTTATATTCTGGCTTTATTTTTATAAAGAACTCAAGGCGGCAAACACACACAATATTCCTTCCTTAGAGTTCAATACAGCTGACGTGTACAAGATTGGGAAAAATAGCTTTAACCTTCAAGCATCTAGTTCAGTGTTTCTCAACCTTGGCAACTTTAAGACAGGTGGACTTCAACTCCCAGAGTTCACCAGTCAGGATGTGTAGATTTCAACTTCCAGCATAGTGGCTAGGGAATTCTGGGAGTTGAAGTCCACCAATCTTACGATGGCCAAGGTTGTTCTGTACCAGCCTGCTACCGGCCCTGCAGAAAAGGCAGGGACAACCCCTTTTACAAGAAGGCAAGAGGCTGGAATTAAGCCTGCCAAATTTATTGATACAAAAACAAACAAGACACGAACCAAGAAACAGGAGCTTTTCAAGCGGTTGCCTTCAGCAAACCAGCCCTCCCACGCATTCCCCTTTTATACAGTTCAGGGCGGGGCTTCTCTCTGCCTCCTTCCGAGGTGCCCCATTGCCTTCCTCTGTTTACTCCTGATTGACTGCCTCCTGCATCGGGCGTCCTTGAACAGGGCAAGCTGTGGGTCATCTTCATCCACGCTGTCAGGCTCACACAGCTGGGTCTCCGTCGTGACCAGGTGGGAGGTGCCTGGCTGAGGGCTCTCATCAGCAAGCTCTTCAACACCCCCCTCCTCCTCCTCTGAGTCGTCCGACCCAACTGCCGAACCCACAGGCTGACCCTGAATCACAACAAAGGTTGAGAAACACTAAGCTAGCTCAGTTCTGTTGCATATAGCCCATGGGTGCTCTCTAGGATGAAATCCTAGTTTAAATGCGTTCAGCTGATCTTGCCAACCAATGAGGATAAAAATAAAAATTCTTTCAATTGTCAGTCTGCGCAGTTTGTCATAATGAGTAAATATAGCCTGTTGCTTCAAGCTGGTCCAACATTTTTTTTTGCATTAAGGCTTAATCCCTGACTTCCTCAACCGAATTTCAGAGCCCCACAGCACCCCAGTGTGATTACTGGGAATTAGCAAGAGAGGTTGTGTCCTCCCTTTCACAGTTCAGCAGCTGTCACCCGGAATCCTTAAAACTGTTTTGCAATTCATGGCAAACAAAACAAAAGCCTCACAAATCAGCAGCTTTTGTTTTGCCAGTGGTGCGATTTGCTTTAGTTCGTATTCCTTTTTATTTATTTATTTACATATTTATTTATTTATCCCTTCTGCTTGATCCCAGTTAAATGAGCAAATGTAAATCAGGGGAAACATCAGCAGCAAAATGTTAAGATTTCCTTGAAAAGCAGGAAAACGACCAACGATAAACAACAGCAATAGAGGGCTTTGAAATCCCACCATTATAAAATATCCAGGGAAACCAGGGGAAAAGCTCGAAAGATTTAGCATTTTCACAAAGAAGGAGCAAATCGCGAAAATTCCGTAAAACTGTTGCTGTTGGTTGAGAAGGCCCTTCCCCAAAGCATCCGAAACCAGGGCTGAAAACCCCTGAAAACATTTCAGGGGATGATTACAGCTCCCAATCTGAGTATACTACGGAAGACCTGCCATTTGCAGAGAGTCCTCCACTTACGACCGTCGTTTAGCAAATGTTCAAAACTATGGACAACCTCCCCAAAAGATACTTATGTTCCAGTTTCAAATGTCTGTGCAGATTCTCGGTCATTCAGGTCCCAAAGGTGCTGTTTCAAGAGGCAACTGCACTTTCTTTTTCCTTGAAAATATTTCGCCTCTCATCCAAGAAGCTTCTTCAGTTCTAACTGATGAGTTCTTCTTATCTTCTTGGACAAGAAGTGAAGCATCTTTAATAAGAGACTGGACAGCCATTTGTCTGAAATGGTATAGGGTTTCCTGCCTGAGCAGGGGGTTGGACTAGATGACCTCCAAGGTCCCTTCCAACTTATTATTATTATTATTATTATTATTATTATTATTATTATTATTATTATTATTATTATTATTATTATTATTATTATTATTATTATTATTATTATTATTATTATCTCCAAGGTCCCTTCCATTATTATTGTTGTTGTTGTTGTTGTTGTTGTTGTTATCTTTAAGGAAAAGCAAAGAAACTCCAGTTGTCTCTTGAAAAAGCGTCTTTGGGACCCCGGTTTTGAAGTTTCAAAGATGCGTCCACATTTGGACCCGTTTTTATCTCTTCATGCCTACAGTGGGACTAGAACTCACAGTCTCCTGGTGATTGGCCCAAGGTCACCCAGCCACCTTTCATGCCTAAGGTGGTGCTAGAATTCACCATCTCCTGGGTTCTAGTCTGGTGCCTTGTCCACTAGACTAGACCAAACTATTTCTCAATAAATGAAATCCTGCCAATCCCCAAATATGCAAAGGTTTTCCCAACCCTCTTAACACAATAATAATAATAATAATAATAATAATAATAATAATAATAATAATAATAATAATAATAATAATAATAATAATAATAATAATAGAGGAGGAGGAGGAGGAGGAAGGGACCTTGGAGGTCATCTAGTCCAACCCCCTGCTCAGGCAAGAAACCCTATACCATTTCAGACAAATGGCTGTCCAGTCTCTTCTTAAAACCTTCCAGTGTTGGAGCATTCACAGCTTCTGGAGGCAGGCTGTTCCACTGGTTAGTTGTTCTAACTGTCAGGAAGTTTCTCCTTAGTTCTGAGTTGCTTCTCTCCTTGACTAGTTTCCATCCGTTGCTCCTTGTCCTGCCTTCAGGTGCTTTGGAGAATAGCTTGGCTCCCTCTTCTTTGGGGCAGCCCCTGAGATACTGGAAGACGGCTATCATGTCCCCCCATCGTCCTTCTCTTCATTAAACTAGACATACCCAATTCCAGCAACCGTTCCTTATATGTTTCAGCCTCCACTCCTCTAATCATCTTTGTTACTCATATATTCACAAATACTGACATTTTCCCACACAATAGCTTCAGAAAGCATGCACTTTACTTTCAATAGAATTTCATTTTTCCCCAGAGTTTTTGAAATGATTTCAGTGCCAGGGGTCTTATGTTTGAACTCTTCAAGAGGGAACTGAAGACTTGCCAATCTGTATTCCATACCCTCCATTGTTTTGCATCTAATGGCTTTACAGTAATTTGTAAATCATTTCCATACAAAAGCCAAGTCCCAACCCTGTTCAGCTAGAACTGCAATGAAATCCCTTTCATGCGTTTTTTATTTTTAAGTCATCTTATCTTGCCACTGTTCATAAGAAAAGAATGAATGTTTCGCACCTTAAGTTTTTATTCTTTGTACTACAGATCAGGGGGGTCTCCAAACGTGGCGAGCTTAAGACTTGTGGACAGACCCCTTGCTACAGATACTACTACAAAACCTGCAATTTTGGATGTCTTTAAGTCAGGGATTCCCCAGCCCCCAGTCCACAGACCACTGCCGGTCCGTGGCATGCTAGAAACTGGGGCATGCGCGGGATGCAAAGCAGCACACAAAAGCACACCCCCTCTTATCCAAGGGCAAACGTCTCTCCATGGAACTGGTCCCTGGCGGCCAAAACGTTGGGGCCCACTGCTTTAAGTTAAAACCTTATTTATTTATTTACTGAATTTCTATGCCACCTGTCTCACTAATACAGTGAAGTCCTCAACTTACAACAGTTCATTTAGTGAGATAAGATAAGATAAGATAAGATAAGATAAGATAAGATAAGATAAGATAAGATAAGATAAGATAAGATAAGATAAGATAAGATAAGATAAGATAAGATAAGATAAGATGATAAGATAAGATAAGATGATGAGATGAGATGAGATGAGATGAGATGAGATGATAAGATAAGATAAGATAAGATAAGATAAGATAAGATAAGATAAGATAAGATAAGATAAGATAAGATAAGATAAGATAAGATAAGATAAGATAAGATAAGATAAGCTCTTATTGTCATTTGTTTACTGTGGGCACAATGGCACACATCAAAAATGAAATTTAGTTGCAATAATAATTTAGTTGTAATAATAATAATAATAAAGTTGGAAGGGACATCTAGTCCAACCCCCTGCTGAGGCAGGAAACCCTATACCATTTCAGACAAATGGCTGTCCAGTCTCTTCTTAAAAACTTCCAGTGTTGGAGCATTCACCACTTCTGGAGACAGGTTGTTCCACTGGTGAATTGTTCTCACTGTCAGGAAGTTTCTCCTTAGTTCCAGGTTGCTTCTCTCCTTGATTAGTTTCCATCCGTTGCTTCTTGTCCTGCCTTCAGGTGCTTTGGAGAACAGCTTGACTCCCTCTTCTTTGGGGCAGCCCCTGAGATACTGGAAGGCTGCTGTCCTGTCCCCCCTCGTCCTTCTCTTCATTAAACTAGACATTCCCAATTCCAGCAACCGTTATTTATATGTTTTAGATTCCAGCCCCCTAATCATCCTTGTTGCTCTTCTCTGTGCTCTTTCTAGTGGCCGTTTGAATTTGCAACGGCGCTGAAACAATTGACTGATGACCGTTTTTCATACTTGCAAGCATTGCAGCATCCCCCCACAGTCATGTGACCAAAATTCAGATGCTTGGCAACTGATTTGTGACGGTTGCAGTGTCCCGGGGGGGTCAGGTCACATCCCCTTTTGCATCTTTCTGACCAGAAAAGTCAATGCAGAAGCCACATTCACTTCACAGCCATGTTACTAACTTAACAGCTGCAAGGATTCACTGAACAATTCTGGCAAGAAAGGTCGTAAAATGGGGCAAAACTCACTTAACAACCGTCTTGCTTAGCAACAGAAAGGTTGAGGTCAATTGTGGTCATAAGTCAAGGACTACCTGTGCAGAGACTCTGGGCAGCTGACGATACAATGAAGGTTTAAAAGTACAAAAAAACCATCAAAATAGAATAAAAAGTTAAAAATTAAAATTAAAAACTCAGATGATGGGCAACCTGGAGGTGAGAATCTTCTCTGTCCCATTAGCCTCTCCCAAAGGAGCAGTCCCTTGTTGTTTTTAGCAATAATACAACCTATAAAGATACAGAGATTTATTTCTCTCTTTTAAACGGCACATTAACAGTGTGTGCGGGTGTGTTTTTATTGATCACATTTTTGAATCGGCTGTCTATCTCCCTCACAGGCAGTCTTCTTCCGTTTTATGTTATTTAAAACAAAAGGGTTATTTTCAAAAACAAGAGATTGTCCCCAAATGAGCAGATAATTATTGTGCTTGTACAATTACTGCTCAAGATGGCATTAATAAAAGACAGCAAGCAAAGTATTTTAAGCCGTTCTGGTGTTATTAAAAAAAGAAGTATAAATTCCTGAGCATAGCGCCAAACTCTCCACTACGTCGTTGTTTATCAATGATTAAAACAAAACAGTTTGGTTGAAATATCTATATTTTCGCAGCCAAATTGTTTATCAGCGCCGGATTGTTAGTTCACAACCAAGTGAATGCAGAACCAAGGAACTCTCTTCCTATTGTTTTATGGGAGAAGGCTGGAGAATATTTTCCCCTGAGCTTTACACTAAATGGAACTTACATATTTACTTTGTTGGGATTCAGCACAAGAAAATACAAAGAGAAGCGAACGCTTGGAAATCTACTAGACAGGGTGACGTATTCAACTACCAGCACACGACCCCTTAGATCGCACGCTAGCCAATGACCAACTCTGGCCACAAATTGTTTTGTTTTGTTGTTGTGATGTCACCGTATGCTGTGCGTGGAGGACTGCGTTGTCCAGCTTGTGAAGGAACCGGCGATAATTTGGTGCTTTATTTCTTGTAACCTTATTGAACGAGGAATGATTGATAATCTCTTCCCTGATCTAGGCCACATGAGGAAGTGAACAGAACTCTGAAAGGTTTGCTAGCCCAATTTAACTGTCAACATAAATTACCCCTAAATTAATTAAGAACAAGGGGTTAGTTGTGCAATTCCATCTGCTTAATTGATTTAAAGATGTACTTTCCAAAGGAGGCATGAGGAGACCGTGTTATTCAAAGACATGGTTCTCTGTTATTCAGATTTTAGCCCTGCTTTCTGATCTTCCCTTTTACTAGTCTGGTGATTGTTATCTACAATTTACAGGGTGGTCTGTAAACGATCCTTTCTCCTTCAAGTTTAGCCAACACCGTTATCATCCCAGTTGGTCTCTCCAATCCTCCAATTTCCAGAATAACCTTTGAAGGTGCAAACAAACAATCCTGGAATCCGTAACTCAAGAGATAAAATGAGATAGGCTTCCTAAGCTGCATGCAGCACTATCAAAATCTTAGAAATGGCCTGTTACTTGAGCAATTTGCTCAAGGTGATTGTAAGGAGCTTTATATTCTGCTTCTAATATCGTTCCAGGCCAAAACACCAATTAAAACAACGACGAGGCAACGGGATCAGCTCATAACAATAAGGACTGGAGTTTAAATAGGCTCAGGATATTCACTCTACCACCTCCTGCCTATAATGTATTAGGGGCACCTCAGTGGAGGAGAAACTACGTCACACGTTGCCTCTGAGCATCTACCAAGCGCAGTTTCCAAAGATCTGAGAGAGACGGAGAGGGAATTGAATCACCAAAGCCCACCTGAACGGTTAAGAAGCGGAGAAAAACAATAAGATAATTCTGCTAATCAAAGCCCCAATGCTTCCTCCGTTGGAACTGATGAGCAGGGCTAAGTTGGGGGCCATCTGCTCGGCAGATGATCCAGATGCTAAATGCGGCAAGCCAACCTCCCAAATCAGCAAAACTCCCCAAACAAACATCGAATGGACCCCAGACCATGTCTCCCCCCCCCACAACAAAGCAAGGTAGCTCGGCTGCTTTGTTTGGTTACGGAAAAGACGAAAGGCTACTCACCCGGACGATGTAGGAGACGCCGGGCCCTAAAACTCTCTCGTCGGGATGCAGCCAACCTTGGACCGGTTTGCTGATGAAACTCCCTTTACGGCTCCATTCCTCCCCAGAGGCTCGGGGTCCCGGGCCCCGAGGCGTCTTCCTGCCCCCGGGCGAACCTCCTTTCAGCCTACTGCAGGGCGTGGCACAGACTGGTTGGCAGGCACCGAGGACAGCGGCCAGGCCTGACCCTGAGGAGGGGACCGTGACACTGCCGGCCTCTGCCAGGCCACCGCTTTTGGCCGATGCCGAGAGATCTTTGCTGGCGCTGGAGGGGCTGCGGCTGAGAAAACCGGACGGGCCGGAGAATTTCCACTGGGGCATCTTGGGGAGGAGGGTGCAGAAGGTGGTGACCACCTCCTGTTCCTCCCCCAGGGGAGACGGGCCAGGGGGGCTCAGGGGGGCAGCTGAGGAGGGCAGAGGGGTGGCTGCGGTGACCTTGCTGCTCATGGCTGCCTTCTCGGAGGGCGTCAGCGAGTCCTTCCGAAAAGGATCATACTTGGATTCTGTCTGCTGTGGACGGTCTGGCTAAGTGCTTTTAGAGTGCTCAGATGACTCCTCTGCCCGGCTCGCCTATCATCCCTGCCACAGCACATCAGCCCCCCCACACACACACACACACTCCCTCCCAAGCTTAGAAACAACCTCCCCCACCCACCCCCATCCCCTTGGGAAGATCAGTTCACACTATGATGTAATGGCACTGTGGTTTCTCTCTTTTCCCACCCACCCCCTCCGCTTGACCAACTGCTGCACGCTCGGAGGATGGAACCGCTGGAGATGCTTCTTCTTCTTCCCTCTGCCGGCTGGCCGGATGGATGGTTGCCCATCTCCTTTCAGCCATAGTGTAGAAGGTGGGGAGGGGGGGAGGTAGGTACAGGCAAGGGGAGCGGAACATGCTGTTTTGGTTTCGAGGAAGCATTACGAGGAAGGGAGGGAGGGCGGGAAGAAAATAGAAAAGAGGGAGGGAGGGAGAGAGGGATTGATGGACAGAAGCAGGGAATGAAGGAAATAAAGAAAGGAGGGAGGCAGAGGGAGAAGAAGGGAAGGAAGGAAGGAAGGAAGGAAGGAAGGAAGGAAGGAAGGAAGGAAGGAAGGAAGGAAGGGAGGGAGGGAAGGAGGGAGGGAGAGATGGAGAAAGGAAGGGTTAGGGGGAAGGAAGGAAGGAAGGAAGGAAGGAAGGAAGGAAGGAAGGAAGGAAGGAAGGAAGGAAGGAAGGAAAAAAGATGGGGAGGGAGGGGGAATGGAAGGAAAGAAGGAAAGGATGGAAGGAGGAAAAGAAGAAAGGAGGAAGGAAAGATGGAAGGAAAGAAGGGGGAGGAAGGAAAGGGAAGGAGGGAGGGGGAGGGAGGGAGGAAAAAAAGATGGCGAGGGAGGGGAGAAGGAAGGAAAGGAGGAAAGGAGGGAGGGAAGAAAGAAGGAAGAATGGAAGGAAAGAAGGGAGGGAGGGAAGGAAGGAAGGAAATTGAAACTGATTTGAGTATTGCGATTTAATTCATTTTTCTGCTGCTGTCACCAGGAGCTTTACAAGTCAGGCTGACATTTACGAAGACACGCTCAGAGAAGGAAATCTAATAAGAAATAAAAGGCTAAAGCCAAATTTAGATGAGAACCAAATTAAGCCATGTTCATCCGAAGGATTTCAGGTGTCAAGACCTGTTGCACACCTGGCAACCGCATTCAGAAAGCAACAAAGCCAGGAGCTTCCCTATTCCCTTGGGGAACCTCCAGTTAGGAAATGCCACAAGCAATCTTTGCAATCTCAGCAGACCGCCCCACCATGTGACCCCCTTTCCTTCCCCACAGCCACTCTAAGACATGTGGACTTCAACTCCCAGAATTCCTTCCTTCCTTCCTTCCTTCCTTCCTTCCTTCCTTCCTTCCTTCCTTCCTTCCTTCCTTCCTTCCTTCCTTCCTCTTAAAGCAGGGGCCCTCAAACTTGGCCACTTTAAGACTTGTGGACTTCAACACCCAGAATTCCCCAGCCAGCCAGGCTGCCTCAGGAATTCTGGGAGTTGTAGTCCACAAGTCTTAAAGCGGCCACGTTTGAGGGCCCCTGTCTTAAAGTTTCCTTAAAACCAAAATAGGGGAATTCTGGCAGTTGAAGTCCACCTGTCTTAAAGTTGCCAAGTTTGGCGATCCCTGCTTTAAGGCATCTGCTGAGGTCTTCATTCAACAGTGGCACTGGGAAACCATCATTTTCTAAGGTTCCTGGAACTCACGATGCGTCTGACCATCATTTGTGTCCCCAGGAATCTGCATAGCTGGGGCTGCTTCATCGGTGTCACCATCAAACTCATTTTAGCAGCAACTGGGTAGCAGAAACAAACTTCATCACGTAGGCCTACTTCAGGGGTAGGCAACCTCGGCTCGTTTATGACTCGTGGACTTCAACTCCCAGAATTCCTGAGCCAACCACGCTGAGGGGAAAGGGAGAAGTTTCCAAGCTGAGCCACGCTGGCTCAGGAATTCTGGGAGTTGAAGTCCACGAGTCATAAAAGGGCCAAGGTTGCCTAACCCTGGCCTACTTGAGTAATAATATGGCATTCAATTTATATACAGGTAGTCCTTAACTTACAACCTGATTTAACTTCATTTCAAAGTTACAACAGCCTTAGAAAAAGTGACTTGCAACCATTACACCACCCCCAATGGTCACGCCATTGCAATTTGCCACTTGGCAACCACTTACACTTATGACAGTAGCAGCGTCTTGTAGTCACGTGATCAGAATCTGCGGCCTTCCCAGCCAGCTTTCGACATGCAAAGTCAATTGGGAAAGCTACATTTAGTTAACAACTGCTCACTTAATGGCGCAGTTAAAGTGGTCACAAAATCAGGTCTGACCCTAGGATGTCTGCCTTTAAAACTGCATTGGCTTAGGATGGAAATTCCGGTTCCAATTGTAGTCGTAAGTTGAAGTTTACCTGTCAAGAGCCAGAAATCAGGAGATTCAGGCAGTTCAAATGAATATATAGGTTTATTGCAAGCTGAAGCTCTCTACAGAATCTGAACTACAAACAATCAAAGCAAGTTGGTGGTAGATGAGGAATTCAGGGACTGAGATCTCCTGTGGGTGTGAAGAGAATTGAGACTGATGATATACTTGACCCCTCCCTCAGGCTCAGTCTGGCCATCCCCTACAGTACCTGTACTGCCAGACTCCCAGCGATTCTAGGTGATTTACAATTGTTAAAACATTTAATAATAAAGGATCATAGAAAAACACCCTGCAAAACAGAGAGAAGAACAGGATGGGGGGAAAAATAAACCCAAAAAGGAAGGAGGGAGCAAGGGAGGGAGGGAGGAAGGAAGGGAGGAAATGGGAAGGGAAAGGGAGAGAGGGAGGAAGGAAATGGGAAGGGAAAGGGAGGACGGAGGAAGGAAGGAAATGGGAAGGGAGGGAGGAAGGAAGGAAATGGGAAGGGAGAGGGAGGGAAGGAAGAAATGGGAAGGGAGGAAGGAAGGAAGGAAATGGGAAGGGAGAGTGAGGAGTGAGGGAGGGAGGAAATGGGAAAGCAAAGGGAGGGAGGGAGGAAATGGGAAGGGAGAGGGAGAGAGGGAAGGAGGAAATGGGAAGGGAGAGGGAGGAGTGAGGGAGGGAGGAAATGGGAAGGGAGAGTAAGGAGTGAGGGAGGAAGGAAATGGGAAGGGAGAGGGAGGGAGGGAGGAAATGGGAAGGGAGAGAGAGGGAGGGTCAGTCCCTCTGGTACAGAATGCGGCCGCGAGAGTTGTCTTGGGAGTTTCCCGGTACTCCCATGTTACACCTTTGCTCCGCGAGCTACATTGGTTACCAGTTGTCTTCCGGGTGAGGTTCAAGGTCTTAGTGATGGTTTTTAAGTCCCTACATGGCATGGGTCCGGAATACCTCGGGGACCACCTGCTGCCGGCGTCAACTCCCCTCCGCCCTGTGCGTTCCCACAGAGAGGGCCTCCTCAGGGTGCCTCCGGTCAGAGAATGCCGGCTGGTGGCCCCCAGGGGGAGGGCCTTCTCTGTGGGCGCCCCGGCTTTGTGGAATCAACTGCCGGTGGAGCTCCGGATGGCACAGGATCTCCGCTCCTTCCGGCGCGGGTTAAAGACCCACCTGTTTGAACAAGCTGGCCTGGCCTGATGGGGAGTTAATTTGGGTTTTAAATATTTGTATATTTTATTGTTTTATCTTGGGCATTAATTTAATTCTATTTTAACTTTTGTAGTTTTGTATTTTTATCACATGCCCTGTTCACCGCCCTGAGTCCCTCGGGAGAAGGGCGGTATAAAAATTTAATAAAACTAAAACTAAACTAAACTAAACTCTTCTCCAGACTTTCTAAAGCAGCCTCACCATCTGCTCCTATCCAGCTCCTTGGGGACAGGAGAGAGGATGATACTTGGTAATGAGATCGTGTTTCCCCTGTTAACTGCGAAGCCATTCTGAGCCCTCCGCTTTGGAAGCCGGCTTATCCTTCGGTCGCACCTTGCCTGGCGCACGTGGGAGACATAATTAGTGTGAAAAGACTCCGCTTCTCTTAGCCCACTTGGACGCTTCTCCACCGCAGTTGTCTTCATGTAAAGAGATGGGGACAAGAATTTGGAAATGCTCCACTAACTCCCCCAAACATTTCTTCCTAACAGGCTCTGATTATATTTGGGCGAGTGAAGATCCCGTAACGTTGTGAGAGGCCACCTGCTTGAAGGTCAAGCAACTGGAAAGGCCCACATTAAAATTCCAAATTCAGAATGGAGCTGGAAGGGACCTTGGAGGTCTTCTAGCCCAACCCCGTGCTCAAACAGGAGACCCTGTGCAATTTGAGACAAATGGCTGTCCAGTCTCCTCTTAAAAGCCTCCAGTGATTGAACACCTAGGACTTCTGGTGGCAAGCTGTTCCACTGGTTAATTGTCCTCGCTGTTAGGCAGTTTCTCCTTTATTCCAGGTTGCTCCTCTCCTTGATTACTTTCCATCCATTGTTTTTTGTCCTGCCGTTCAGGTGCTTTGGAAAATGGGTTGACCCAGTGCTTGGATTCAAATATGTGAACAACCAGTTCTCCGTGTGGGATGCCACTTCCGGAAGTCCATTCTGGGCCTGGGCAACAAAAAATTAGCTACCGGTTCTGCCGAACTGGTGTGAACTGGCTGAATCCCATCACTGCCCCTCCTCCGAGATCCAGATTGTGTGACCCTGTGGTTCTTTTGTCAAGCATGAAAGATTGGTTGATTCCCTAAGATTTGGGCCTGGGAAGTTAAGTGGACCCCAGCTGGTTGATTGGTGTGTTTCGATCCAGCCTTCAGACCAGAAACGGAATGATTTCAGTCACTGTATGTAAATTATACTAGTTGTTCTGTACCTTTATTTTCTATTTTATCCCTGTTTGGCTTCAGCCCTCCAGGCACTTATCTTTAGCCCCCCACAAGCGAGGGAGGCAGCCAGATTTAAATATTTATATTTAAATAAGTAAACTTGTGGTCTTTTGTTTGCTTGGGTCTCACCCTTAGCCAGTTAATGCATAAATCATTTTTAAAGCTGCCAAAGGCAAATGGGAATAGAGAAAGTATAATTGCTTAAAGGGAGGTGCATTTTCTATGCCATACAACCCGAACACAAATACAATCCAGCAAGGAATAGAACAAAAATATCCAAAGAAACAAGTTACAGACCTCTTAACATTGCTTGAATAAACAGATTCCTCATTTTGCAAAGGCACCATACGAATCTGACAGCGAAAAACAAACAAATCACGTAACCCGGCTTTCACGCCTATCTAAATAAACACAACTGCAAAGAATATTACTCTTATTTACCTTGTGTTTAAGCACAAAACAGAAGAAAGGAAGTATCAGCTTAATTTCGCTGCACAACAATGTTAAGGAGACACATTAAAAACCATGGCAGCTGATACCCTGAATAGAGAAATCCCAAAGAGGTAACGGTATATGACAAAAAAGATAAATTTTGTAGATAAATTAGACCATACAAAGCATACTAATAATATACGTTGCGGTTTTGTGAGGTTCTTGTGGTGGGAATTACGAATTTTTGTTCACAGTCAAAAATATACAGTAATGTTGATAAGGATTGATAAACGTTGATTAACTAAAATGTGTGGCATGAATTCTATGCTGCGCTTAATTTACACAACTGAAACATCAAAGAAGTGATTGTCATCAATAAGATCAAGTAAAATTAAATAGTACAGCACTGTATAAATGCCAGAGAAGCTTGTCATCAGGACCACAGTCCCCAATCAGAAGATAACAATAATAGTAATAATAATAACATCAGCACTAATAGAAACACCACTATGTCTTATTTACCATTAGAATTCATTCCAATGCTTCATTAAAACAGGAGTGTCCTGCCTTTCAAATTATTCGTTATTAATTTCCAGTTGCTCAAATACTGCCAGAAAAGAAAAGAAAAAGAAAAACTTTTAAACATAGATAACTTTCCAAATTCAGTTTTGATAATAGATAATAGGAAAAAAATGATCTTTCCCCCGTGGTTACAGCGTAAGCTTGTAATTGGCTGCAAACGAAATCAAAAGCTTCTATTTCTTTTTATTCTTTCTTTCTGCTTTCTTTCTTTTTTCTTTTATTTCACTGTATTTAATCATAATCATAATAGTAAAGTTGGAAGGGTCCTTGGAGGTCATCTAGTCCAACCCCGTGCTCAGGCAGGAAACCCTATGCCATTTCAGACAAAGGGCTGTCCAGTCTCTTCTTAAAAACTTCCAATGTTGGAGCATTCACAGCTTCTGGAGGCAGAACTCAAGACAGCGAGGAAATCCCCCCCTCCTCCTATTTTCCTCACAACAACGACCTTGTGAGGTAGGTTGGGCTGAGAGAGGGATTGGTCCATAGCCACCCAACCAGCTTTCGTGCATAAAGCGGGACTAGAACTCACCAGCTCCTGGTGATTGGCCCATAGCCACCCAACTGGCTTTCGTGTATAAGGCGGGACTAGAACACACAGTCACCTGGTAATTAGCCCAAAGTCACCCAGTTGGCTTTCAAGTCTAAGGCGGAACTAGAACTCATCGTCACCTGGTGATTGGTCCAAAGTCACCCAGCGAGCTTCTGTGGCAGGGGTGGAATTAAGAGTTCAGTTTCCTTTCTTTCTTTCTTTCTTTCTTTCTTTCTTTCTTTCTTTCTTTCTTTCTTTCTTTTTTTCCCCTTTTGCTTTCTTTTCTCCTGCTTTCACTAATTTGCATTAGTTTTTATGCTTTTTGTAGAAAAAAATTAAAACAATTCATAATTAGGAATTAATAAGGAATAATTTTTAAAAAAAAATTTTGAAAAAAAATTACTCCAGAAGACACACACCCCCTCCTTTCTGCTGCCCTACCACTTTGGAGCATCCGCGATAAATGGCATGAGGTATTCGGAGTGACGAACCCCCAAAGAGTAAGACGGCCCCCTTGTCTTGTGAACGCTGACTTTTTCTGGGCTGTGGGCCCCTGGCCCGGGGGTCTGGAAGGCTCTCGGGGGCTTCTGGAGCCTCTTCAGCATGGAGAATGCTGGGGGGCGGCAGAAGCAGAGGGCAGGTGCCTGGGAGTTGTAGTTTGCCGGGCCTGGCGTTTGGCAAGGTCCCTTGGAAGCGCTGCCTTTAGCGTTCCGGCCGGAGATAGCAGCCCGGCTGGGCTTGGAGTGTCTGCCAGGAATCCGTGCTCTGAGCAGTGAGGGGAGGGTGTAGCTGTTGGGAGCCGGAACGGCATCCAGTGGACGAGATTTAGGGCGGGCACCTATGGAGAAGGTGGGTGCCCGCTGCTGAAGGTTGGGTCCCAGCTTCTCTGGACTGTATGTACCCGGTCCGGGGGTTTGAGGCAGAGCTGGGGAAGGTGCAGAGACAAATGTAGAGTTTAGAGACTTTTTGTAATGGGTGTCAACGCTGCTAACGTGGAATGTTCTTGCTTGACAAGGGATGCAGAAGCAGCCATCTCCTACGTTAAACCTGTGTATTGCGATTGAGTTTAAGGTTGGGAGGGGGGGGAAGAGGAGGATGGGACCTTCAAGGCCATCTCTTAGCTAAAGAAGATAAGACCTTGTCGGGTGGAAGGGAAACTGGATTCTTTAAATTAATTGGAGAATATGATTAATGACAAAATTAGAAAGGGGGAGAATTGCCTTTTAATATATGGTGCAAGGGGGAGGAGATTTCAGCTTCCTTCGAGCAAGCGTTTGCCGGTGTGTTAGGCTGAATAAAGGACTTTTATTTTTATTTTTATTTTTTTATTTTAATTCCATTTATATCCCACCCTTCTCTGAAGACTCAGGGCGGCTTACAAGCTTAGCAGTAGCCTTCATTCTATGTATATGCCTGCTTATTAGGGCTTTCACACACACACCCCAAGCGGCATTTTTACAAGGTCAGCTTAATTGCCCCCAACAATCTGGGTCCTCATTTTACCTACCTCGGAAGGATGGAAGGCTGAGTCGACCTTGTTTACTTTTAAGGTAAACAGTGCCTCAGAGTCACTTGAAAAGCCCATACAACTTGACAGCGGGTGGTGGGAAGAGGGGAGGGAGTTGGCCTGAGGAACCAGGAGCAAAGCAATGAACCACCAGGGCAGAGAGTTCCTCCAGCTTGGTGATTTTAAGATGGGTGGACTTCAGTTCCGGCCTGCCTGCCTGCCTCTCTCTCGCCCCCACCCCCGCCTGCTTCCTTCCTTCTTTCCTCCCTTCCTATTTCCCTTCCTCCCTTATTCTTTCTTTCTTTCCTCCCTCTCTCCCTCCCTTCCTTTCTTCCTCTCTCTCTCCCTCCCTCCCTCCTTTCTCCCTCTCTCCCTTCTCCTCCTTTGCCTCCTTCCTTCCTTCCTCACTCCCTTCTTTCTTTTCTCCCTTTCTTCCTCCTTCTCCCTCCTTCACTCCCTCCTTCCTTCCCTCCCACCTCCTTCCTCCCTCCTTCCTTTCTTCTTCTCTCTCTCCCTCCCTCATTCCCTCCTCCCTTCCTGTATCTCTCCTTCCTTTCTTCCTTCCTCCCTCTCCCTACTTTCCTCCTTCCTTTCTTCCCTCCCTCCTCCTTCCTTACACCTTCCTTTATTCTTCTCTCTCCCTCCCTCATTTCCTCCTCCCTTCCTCTATCTCTCCTTCCTTTCTTCCCTCCCTCCTCCTTCCTTCCACCTCTATCTCTCCTTCCTTCCACCTCCCCTCCTCCCTTCCTTTATCTCTCCTTCCTTCCTTCCTTCCTTCCTTCCTTCCTTCCTTCCTTCCTTCCTTCCTTCCTTCCTCCGTCCCTCTCTCCCTCCCTCATTCTTGCCTCTTTTCCCTCCTTCCCATTCCTATTGTCATTATTGCTTGGCGCTTACCTGGAGGTTTTGCTCGTCCCAGCATGGAGTAAGAAGGACCCGTCATCCTGCCGAAGCGTGTGTGCTCAGGGGACACATAGTAACAGGGTCCAGGACTTGCATCATGGCCTGAGAAGAAAGAAAAAACAAAGGGAGACAATTATTTGTAAATAATTCTTCGGATATAGGGTTAATGCTTCAGTTTATTCTAGCATTTGGCTGGTGGTAGTAGTAGTAGTAGTAGTAGTAGTAGTAAACGACTTTATTGTCATTTCAACAATATACAGTACAGTACACAGTGAAACAAAACAACGTTACCCCAAGACCAAGGTGCTACATCAGACGACACAAATCAAAAAAGAACAGAACACAAACTACACATAACTCTAAACTAAAAACTTTTAAAAAACTACAAATACAAGTATTTATAGTTCCAGTTTCTTCATATTGAGATTTCTAATGGCTTGTAGGAAGAAACTGTTACACAATCTGGATGTCCGTGCCCGAATGCTCCTGTACCTCTTTTCAGATGGCAAAAGAGTAAAAAGTGTGTATGAGGGGTGTGTGTAATCAGCCACAATGTTTCTGGCTTTACGGATGGATGCAACGTGTGATGTAAATATCCATGACGGAGGGAAGAGCAACCCCGATGATCTTCTCTGCCATCCTCACTATTCGCTAGTAGGGTTTTGCGATCCGAAACGGTGCAGTTTCCAAACCAGGCAGTAATGCAACTGCTCAGGGTGCTCTTAATAGTCCCTCTGTAGAAGATTGTGAGGATGTGTGGTGGAAGCTGTGACTTCCTCAGTTTCCTCAGAAAGTAAAGACGCTGGTGGGCCTTCCTTGTTATGGAACAGGTGTTGAGGGATCAAGTGAGATTCTCCGCCAAGTGAACACCAAGAAATTTGGTGCTCCTTACAATCTCCACGAAGGAGCCATCGATGTTCAGAGGAGAGCGGTCATATTTTGTCCTCCTGAAGTCAACAGCCATCTCTTTTGTTTTGTCTACCTTCAGAGACAGGTTGTTGGCTTTGCACCAGCCTATTAACTTCTCCACCTCCTCTCTATATGCTGACTCATCGTTCTTGCTGATGAGACCCACCACGGTTACAAATCAATCAAGGTAACAAGCATATCCAACACACTTTCCAAACAATAACCCTATGAGGTGGGTTGTTTGGACTGAAAGTGATTGAAGTCCACACATTGTAAAGTTGACAAGGTTGAGAAACTCTGGTCTATAAAGTCCAATATCGGGCACCCATCCACTTTTGCAGAGAACGGGTGTCTGAAGTCTGCATCCAGTTTTGGTCACCACGATGTAAAAAAGATGTTGAGACTCTAAAAAGATTCTGGAGAAGAGCAACAAAGATGATCAGGGGACTGGAGACTAAAACATATAAGGAACGGTTGCTGGAATTGGGTATGTCTAGTTCAGGGGTCGGCAACCTAAAAAAGGAAAAGAGCCACCGGGAACCGGTTCCATCACAAATTAAAAAAACTGGGAGCCGCGTGCGTGTGTCCATGCACGCGCATGCGAAAAAAACGTTTTGCGCATGCGCACGCGGTTGCCAATTTTTTAAAAAGTGAGATGGAACCGGTTCCCGGTTGCCCGACGGCGACGGCCCGTCTGCAAAGCTGCCGCTTTCGGCAGCTTTGCAGACGGGCCGCGGCAGCTTCCTCAAAGAGCGGCACCGCTGCCCGTTCGCCCGGAGGTACGCGCGCACCTCTCCAAAGGTTTGGGGAGGTGCGCGCGCACCTCCGGTCGTTCGGAGAGGTGCGCGCGCACCTCTCGGAACGGGCCGCGGCGTCGCTCTTTGAGGAAGCTGCCGTGGCCCATCTGCAAAGCTACCGCTTTCGGCAGCTTTGCAGACGGGCCGCGGCAGCTTCCTCATAGAGCGACGCCGCGGCCCGTTCGCGCGGAGGTACGCGCGCACCTCTCCAAAGGTTTGGGGAGGTGCGCGCGCACCTCCGGTCGTTCGGAGAGGTGCGCGCGCACCTCTCGGAACAGGCCGCGGCGTCGCTCTTTGAGGAAGCTGCCGTGGCCCATCTGCAAAGCTGCCGCTTTCGGCAGCTTTGCAGACGGGCCGCGGCAGCTTCCTCAAAGAGCGACACCGCGGCCCGTTCGCGCGGAGGTACGCACGCACCTCTCCAAAGGTTTGGGGAGGTGCGCGCGCACCTCCGGTCGTTCGGAGAGGTGCGCGCGCACCTCTCGGAACGGGCCGCGGCGTCGCTCTTTGAGGAAGCTGCCGTGGCCCATCTGCAAAGCTCAAAGAGCGACGCCACGGCCAGTTCGCGCGGAGGTACGCGTGCACCTCCGCCCATTCGGGGAGGTGCGCGCGCACCTCTCCAAACGGGCGGTGCCACCCGTGGTCTAGTTTAATGAAGAGAAGGACTGGGGGAGACATTGTAGCAGTGATCCAGTATCTCAGGGGCTGCCCCAAAGAAGAGGGAGTCAAGCTATCCTCCAAAGCACCTGAAGGCAGGACAAGAAGCAATAGATGGAAAGTCATCAAAGAGAGAAGCAACCTAGGACTAAGGAGAAACTTCCTGACAGTGAGAACAATTAACCAGTGGAACAACCTGCCTCCAGAAGCCAGGAATGCTCCAACACTGGAAGTTTTTAAGAAGAGATTAGACAACTATTTGTCTGAAATGGTATAGGCCAGGGTTTCCTGCCTGAGCAGGGTTGAACTAGCACAGAGGTCCCCAACCTTTTGGGCACCAGGGACTGGTTCTGTGGAGAGAGGTTTTTCTGTGGACTGGAGAGTGCGTGGTTTTTGTGTGCTACCTGCATCCCACAGATCGGGCTTTGCTCGTTTGTGTGGATCAGTTGCTGGCATGCCGTGGCCCGGTACTGATCCACGGACTGGGGGTTGGGGACCCCTGGACTAGAAGACCTCCAAAGTCCCTTCCAACTCTATTATTATTATTAAGTCACCAGTTTAACTTTCCTAAGGTATTTCAGTGCAATAGAGCAGGGGTCCCCAACTCCCAGTCTGTATTGGCATCGGGCCACAGCATCACACTTATGACTACTGTAGCATCCCCCATGGTCATGTGAACAAAATTTGGACGCTTAGCAACTGACTCATATTTATGACACTTGCAGTGTCCCCGGGACACGCGGTCCCCTTTTGCGACCTTCTGACAAGCAAAGTCAATAGGGAAAAACCAGACTGACTTAACAACCGTGCTGTCAACTTAATGACTGCAGTGCTTCACTTGACAACTGTGCCAGGAAAGTGTCGCAAAACAGGGCAGAATTCACTTCACAAATGTTGCATTCAACAGCAGAAATTCGGGGCTCAGTTGTGGTTGTAAGTCGAGGACTACCTCTATTTACGACGGTTGCAGAGTCCTGGGGGCACGTGATCACCACTTGTGACCTTCTCAATCAACCTCCGACAAGCAACGACAATGGGGGAAGGAAGCTGGATTCATTTAATGATTCACTAAAGAAATATAGCGATTCACTTACCAACTGCAGCAAAACAGTTATAAAATCAGGAGTGACTGCCTTCACAGTCGCCTTGCTTAGCAATAGAAATTCTGGCCCCAATTGTGGTTGTAAGTTGAGGACTTCCTGTATCTGTCCCCATCTCCTATCAGAGGCAGTTACGAACGATGGAAATTTTAGTGCAGGGGTCTCCAAACCTGGCTGGCTGGCTGACTGGCTGGGGAATTCTGGGACTTGAAGTCTACAAGTCTTAAAGCTGTCAAGTTTGGAGAACCTATTTTAGTGGAAGCATCTCTTGAGTGACCATCCCCCGTCTTACAGGTTACGACGCTCAGCAATGCTGTTGCTCACCGTGATTGTTGAGCCTCTGACGAAAGGAATAAGCAGGACTGGTGAAGCGGGTATAATCATGGTTGACAAATCCAATCGTGGGCGGTAAGCTGTAACATCCAGGTCCAGGACCTAAGAGGACAGGAGAACATTTTTTTAAAAATTTTCTTTAGTCTTCATTAATTTCATGATTATATCCTCTTCTAAAAAGGAAAACGTCACTGGGCAGGGGGCTTCTTTGAATAGAATAAGAGAGTTGGAAGGGACCTTGTAAGTTATCTAGCCCAGGGCTTTTCAACCTTTTCACCCTGTTAGGCATATAATTAAGCCTACCTGGTTGGGTTGGAAATATATAAGCCATGATGTATGATATCACTTTAAATGTGATGATTGGCCAAGGGTGTGTTTGCCTCCCAACGGCCATAAGAGGGAGCTAGGGACGTAGTTTCTCTCTCTCGCTGTTTTTTCACTGTTAGTTACTCTGTTACTGCTGTTGTTGGTTTGCTACTGTGTTAAACCTGAACAACTGTGTTTTTCACCTTTGGACCGGTAAGAAGACTTTGTATTTGGAATACTCCTTGGACTGTTACTATTGTTTATCTGTTCTTTACACGTGTATGACCTGGACTGTTTATTTTTGACTGTGCTTTGTATTACACCACAAAGTAAAGTATTTTGTTTTTCACACCTCAGTGTATCTGTGTGGTTACTGTGTGAACTTTGCTGCTCTCAGTACCTTTTTTGTCTGTGCAACTTCTTGTTAGCCCAAGGAGATCTCTGCACAATTCCTGACACACCCACTGTACCACTTTTAGGATATGGCAACATCCGAGTACCACCAGTCGCCTAGCAAGGTGTCAAAAACTTGATGACCAAAAAAAGAGGAAAAAAGTGATGAAGTACAGGTAGTCCTCGACTTACAACAGTTCGCTTAGTGACTGCTCAAAGTTACAATGGCACTGAAAAAAGTGCCCCCCAAGCCACAGCCGAGCAAGACACCTGCCTGCCCGCCCAGCAGCGCTCTTCCTCCTGTCCGAGGTTTTCATTGTTGTGAGCATTTCTGTTGAGGATTGGCAGCGGGGGTGGGGTGTTTGGTTTTTATTCCCCCCACCCCTCTCCTGTGTGGTTGCAGCAGGTTTTGGCCACTTCACATGACCCTGGCACACTGTGACCGTCATAAATATGAATCAGTTGCCAAACACCTGAATGTAAATCACAAGACCCTGGAGATGCGGCAACATTCCAGCTGATTGGCGCTTCTGGGCTCAGCAGAAATGCCAGGATCAGTGCTGAGCTCCAGCTGGATCCTGGTGCTGATCCTGGCGTTTCCACTAAGCCCTGACAGCCCTGCAGCTCCAGCCGTCTCTCGTTCAGGCTTGTGCGGTGCTGCCAACGGTTCAGCTCATTCCCCTCTCCCGCTACTACTTTTCTAGGATGGTTGTGTACCACCTGCCAGGTGCCAATGTACCACAGCTGGTACCCGTACCACTGGTTGGAAAGCCCTGGTCTAGCCCAAGCAGGAAGCCCAACACCAGGGGTCCCCAACCTAGTGGGCTGTGGCCTGCTGGCCACTGGGCCGCAGGACAGGCTGGCCAGTGCGCGCACGTGTGCGCGCACATGCCCCCACTCGCGTTAGTGCCGCAGTTGTGGCGCGTGAAAACAGTCTGCCACCGCACTGCGGGATGTGAAAATGGGACACCACTGTGCCTTGGGGGGGGGGGAAATGGGATGCTGCCGCCATGCTGTGGGTGCAAAAATGGGCTGCAGCTGTGCCGCAGGACACCACCATGCTGCAGGGTGCAAAAATGGAACGCCACTGCACCTCAGGGGGGGGAAACGGACCACTACTGCGGTGCTGCGGGCACAAAAACGGATGGCGCTGAGCCCAAGAACGGGACAGGGCTAGCAAGTATCATGCAAGTGCTAGCCACACCCATTTGCATCACGTGTGGTGCTTGTGGTCCCATGTGTGCATATAAACTGCTTCCCCCTCCCTTTCCTTCCGGCCCGCGAACCAAGAAAGGTTGATCACCTCTGCCCTACGCCATTGTTTATTTTACATCCCACCATTCCTCAGGGCTTCTTGCAAGCGGATCACAATCTTATCCGCAGAAAAAGGTTGCAAAGTAGTTTGGGTTCAGAGTCTGAGCAAGGGTGTGGGGGGGGGGGGAATAGACCTTTTATCCCACTTTCATTCCTCTTATGAGTAACTCAAGTCAACAAACATACATAACAGGCCTTCCTACTACTACTTTCCTCACAACAACTCTGTGAGGTGGGTTGGGCTGGGAGAGTGGGAGGGGCCCAAAGTTATTCAGCTGACTTTCAGGTTTAAGATGGGTCTAGAACTCACTGTCTCCTGGTGATTGACTCAAAGTCACCCTACTGGCTTTCATGCCTAAGGCGGGACTAGAACTCACAGTCTCCTGATGATTGGCCCAGAATCACCTAGCCAGTTTTTATGCCTAAGGCGGGACTAGAACTCACAGTCGCCTGGTGATTGGCCCAAAATCACCCAAACAGCTGTTATGCCTGAGGTGGAATTAGAATTCACCTTCTCCTAGTCCAGGGGTTGGCAACCTTGGCTCTTTTATGACTCGTGGACTTCAACTCCCAGAATTCCTGAACAGTATGGCTCAGCTTGGAACCTCTCTCTTTCCCTTCAGCATGGCTGGCTCAGGAATTTTGGGAGTTGAAGTCCACGAGTCACAAAAGAGCCAAGGTTGCCTACCCCGTCCTAATTTCTAGCTAGATGCTTTAACCATTAAACCAAACAGGATGTTAACAAGACACCTTTTTAGAGATTTTTTGAAACAATCATTTTGAATAGTCTACAGATTCCTCTTAAATAAGGCAAATCATTTATACACCAATGCATCTAACTAACAACTTCCTGGTTATGTTTACAAAATGTACAAAAACATGCTTTGCTTAACCCAGGGGTAGGCAATCTTGGCTCTTTTATGACTCCTGGACTTCAGCTCCCAGAATTCCTGAGCCAGCCATGCTGAGGGAAAAGGGAGAGGTTTCCAAGCTGAGTCATGCTGGCTCAGGAATTCTGGGAGTTGAAGTCCACGAGTCATAGAGATGCCAAGGTTGGCCTAGGGCAGGGCTAGGCAACCTTGGCTCTTTTATGACTCATGGACTTCAACTCCCAGAATTCCTCAGCCAGCCATGCTGAGGGGAAAGGGAGAGGTTTCCAAGCTGAGCCACGCTGGCTCAAGAATTCTGGGACTCCACGACTCATAATAGAGCCAAGGTTGCCTACCCCTGGCTTAACCCATAACTGGTTGGATTCACAAAATACACCAAGCCACAAGCCATGGTTTACAATCCACACAGGCTATTTTTAAAATCTACCACCCAAAGTATATAATCTTGTCCCTTTCCTCCTGACCTGTCTCAAGGGCTCCAATCTTTGGGGATTTCTTTGGCTGAGAGTCTTCCATCTTCAACCCACACATTTCTTTGATGAAGGAGAGCTGGTCTTCTGTTTTGCTTCTCCACTCCTCCCCTCCTTCCCACCAAGGCCACTTATGAAGGAAGGCCAACAATTTTTTTTGCAATGGAGGAACAAGCAAACAAACTAACAATGTGCCCTCTCCAAGCAAAAGAACAACCCAATTCAAAAGGGGGAGGGGGAAATGAATTTATACCATCCAAAGCAGACTTAGTGGGAAAACAGTGTCTGGGGAAGCTCGGAGAAGTGAAATATAATTCCATGGGGTGCGTCCTTGGAGATAAAAAGATGAGCTGTAAGCAGAGACGCAGCAGGTGGCCAAAGAGGGATTCTGTGTGTCAATTATTCTTTTTCCATCTGATCAGGGTAGCTCACATAAAGCCAGCAGACTACTGAGGTGGTGGTTAATTTGCTGGGAGCGGATCTTGAGGTACGGATCCACTAAAAACAGCCCTGGATTTAACTACCTTTGTTTTGTTCAGCCACTTGGAACCCCTGGATTAATATGGCATCCATTTTGGTCACTACAATATAAAAAATACGTTGAGACTCTAGAAAGAGTGCAGAGAAAAGCAAAAAAGGATGATTAGGAGGCTGGAGGCTAAAACATACAAATAATGGTTGAAAGAATTGGGTATGTCTAGATTAATGAAAAGAAGGACATGATAGCAGTGTTCCAATATCTGAACACTCCCACAAAGAAGAGGAAGTCAAGCTATTCTCCAAAGCATCCGAAGGCAGGACAAGAAAGAACAAATGGAAACGAATCAAGGAGAGAAGCAACCTAGAACTAAGGAGAGATTTCCTGACAGAACAATTAATCAGTGGAACGAGTTGCCTCCAGACGTTGTGGGTGCTTCAACCCTGGAGGTTTTAAGAAGAGATTGGACAACCATTTGTCTGAAACGGCATAGGGGTTGGACTAGAAGATCTCCAAAGTCCCTTCCAACTCTGTTACTCTGTTATTCTAAAAGGTAAAGGTAAAGGTTCCCCCGCACATGCGTACTAGTCGTTTCCGACTCTAGGGGCCAGTGCTCATCTCCGTTTCAAAGCCGAAGAGCCAGCGCTTGTCCGAGGACGTCTCTGTGGTCATGTGGCCGGCATGACTAGACGCCAAAGGCGCACGGAACGCTGTTACCTTCCCACCGTGGTGGTCCCTATTTTTCTACTTGCATTTTTACGTGCTTTCAAACTGCTAGGTTGGCAGAAGCTGGGACGAGTAACAGGCGCTCACTCTTACGGGGCACTCGGGATTCGACCCGCCAAACTGCCGACCTTCTGATCGACAAGCTCAGCGTCCTAACCCACTGAGCCACCGCGTCCCTTCTGTTGTTCTAATTTGCATCATTTCACTTTTCTATGATAAAGCAAGCATGCTCAGTAGATTTATATAGATAGAACATATAACATTTCATAGCATCCCAATATTCTTGATATTTATTTATTTATTTTTTATTTTAATCCCATTTATAGCCCGCCCTTCTCCGAAGACTCAGGGCGGGCTTACAATCTAAGCACAAATCAAATGTGCTTAGCAATAGCCGTCATTCTATGTATATGCCTGCTTATTAGGGCTTTCGCCCCCCCACCCCCAAAGCAGCATTATTACAAAGTCAGCTTATTGCCCCCAACAATCTGGGTCCTCATTTTACCTACCTCGGAAGGATGGAAGGCTGAGTCAACCTTGAGCCTGGTGGGATGCGAACCTGCACTAATTGCAGGCAGCTGGTGTTACTTAAGGAGGCATTAGCCCACTGCTCCACCAAGGCTCTTTAAGATATGAACTTGTTCTTGTTCAAGATATGAACTTGTTCTTGCTCATCCTTATATTAAATAGGTGTGGTTTTCACATTAAAATGAGGCATAATGAGTTTGAACGTTACTAAAGTTCAAATGCATGTATAGTCTTTGTCCTTAGCCTATTGCAGACATGTCAACCTTGCGACATCACGTGACATCATGCGACATATCAGAGCTTTTTCCCCATTGCTGGCAATGGGGTGGGTGCGGTTTCCTCATGACGCATCCGGCCCATGGGCCGGCAGTTTGACACCCCTGGCCTATTGGAACCAGAATAACAGAATAAGTTGGAAGGGACCTTGGAGGTCTTCTAGTCCAACCCCCTGCTCAAGCAGGAAACCCTATATCGCAAGGGTCTTCAAACTTGGCCCTTTTATGGCTTGTGGACTTCAACTCCCACAACGCTGGCTGAGGAATTCTGGGAGTTGATGTCCACAAGTCATAAAAGGGCCAGGTTTGAAGACCCCTGCTATATCCATTCAAACAAATGGTTGACCAGTCTCTGCACTTAAGTGAATCATGAGGTCATTAAATGAATCTGGTTTCCCCCACTGACTTTGTTGTCAGAAGCCAGCATGGTTGCAAATGGCATTCACATAATCTCAGGATGCTGCAAAGGTCCTAGATACACACTCCTTGCCAAGCGCCCAACCTTTATCTTGTGACCACGGTGATGCTTCAGTGGTTTTGAGAACTGGTTGTAAGTCACTTTTTTCAATGTCATAACTTCAAACAGTCACTAAACAAATGATTGTAAGTCAAGAACTACCTGTAGTTGGACAAAGTTGGACAAATATTATTATTATTAACTAACCAGTGGAACAACCTGCCTCCAGAAGTGGTGAATGCTCCAACACTGGAAGTTTTTAAGAAGAGACTGGACAGCCATTTGTCTGAAATGGTATAGGGTTTCCTGCCTTAGCAGGGGGTTGGACTAGATGACCTCCAAGGTCCCTTCCAAAATAATAATAATAATAATAATAATAATAATAATAATAATAATAATAATAATAATAATAATAATAATATAAAGTTGGAAGGGACCTTGGAGGTCATCTAGTCCAACCCCCTGCTCAGGCAGGAAACCCTATACCATTTCAGGCAAATGGCTGTCCAGTCTCTTCTTAAAAACCTCCAGTGTTGGAGCATTCACCACCTCTGGAGGCAGGTTGTTCCACTGGTTAATTGTTCTAACTGTCAAGAAAGTTTTTACATAAAAGGCAAATAGGATGCAATGAATGGATGTATTGGAAGCCAAGTTGGTCATGGCATGTAGATCATCTGTGGTACATTTAATTGATGTTTCTCAATTAGTCTTGGTGGAGCAGTGGGCTAATGCCTCCTTAAGTAACACCAGCTGCTTGCAATTATTGCAGGTTTGCATCCCACCAGGCTCAAGGTTGACTCAGCCTTCCATCCTTCTGAGGTAGGTAAGATAAGGACCCAGATTGTTGGGGGCAATAAGCTGACTTTGTAATAATGCCGCTGGGGGGGGGCAAAAGCCCTAATAATAAGCAGGCATATACATAGAATGAAGGCTATTGCTAAGCACATTTGATTTGTGCTTAGATTGTAAGCCGCCCTGAGTCTTCGGAGAAGGGCGGGATATAAATGGGATTAAAATAAATAAAAAATAAAAAAAATGTTGGCAATTTTACTATGCATGGACTTCAACTCCCAGAATTCCCCAGCCACCAGGTGTGGACTTCTGAATTCTGGGAGTTGAAGTCCACAGATTTAAAAGTTGCCAAAATTGAGAAGGGTGCACGTCAAACTCGCGACGTCACATGACATCGCATGACATATCGGAGCTTTTCCCCCATTGCCGGCAATGGGGTAGGCATGGTTTCCTTGTGACACGTCCGGCCCATGGGCCGGCAGTTTGACACCAGACTACATTATTTTTTTATTTTTTTATTTTAATTCCATTTATATCCCGCCCTTCTCCGAAGTCTCAGGGCGGCTTACAAGCTTAGCAGTAGCCTTCATTCTATGTATATGCCTGCTTATTAGGGCTTTCACACACACACCCCAAGCGGCATTATTACAAAGTCAGCTTAATTGCCCCCAACAATCTGGGTCCTCATTTTACCTACCTCGGAAGGATGGAAGGCTGAGTCAACCTTATTGTCTTTTCCCTCAACTTTTCCCTTTAATGTCTTTGATTTTATTACTTTTTGTGCTTTCTCTCCAATGCTGCTTACTCCAAAATGGAAGAACATAATGGGGATTCACACATGCTGGGGGGAAAAATCCGTGTAGGGCAGGGGTCTTCAAACGTGGCCCTTTTATGACTTGTGGACTTCAACTCCCAGAATTCCTCAGCCAGCATGCCTGGCTGAGGAATTCTGGGAGTTGAAGTCCACAAGTCATAAAAGGGCCACGTTTGAAGACCCCGATGTAGGAGAAAGAAGAACTGGAAACCCAAATGAGTTCTCAAAACCCAATCTCATCTGAACTCCACGAAAAGTTGGAGAAAGAGGGACAGAGGGTTAATAGGGTGGATAAAAAGAAGGAGAAAGATAAAAGATTGGCTGAGAGAGCCAGCTCGTGGCAGGTGGGCGGAGACATGAGTGTGACGAGATGGCTGATTGGCTTGAAAAGTGAGATTAGGCGTGTCTTAGCTTTGAAACAGATTAGAAAGTGGAGAACGATTGTGATTGAGCGGATCTGCCGAGGTGGGCGGGGAAAGGAAAAAAAATAATCCAGATTTGATTGGATGATAGCGGTCATAGGCGGAGCGGAGGAGGGGCGGGCGGAATCAAATGTTCAAAGAAAACAAAGGCGGGCTCAGTTTGTTTGACACATGTGGGCTGGGCGGGGTCTGTGCATGCGCAGCCTCTGAACGACACCGTCCTGTTTGTCTGCTCGCGCGCATGCGCAAGCCTCCCCCTCAGTTATCTGTTAACATGGTGCTGCCTGAGGCGAAGAGAAAAAGGCGGGAATGGGTAGCTCGACCCTGGAATTGAGCGGTTCGCCCGGTGGGCCCGGGGAGCAGCAATTCTCCTCAGGTCCCCCTCAAAAACCCCGAGGAAACCGTCCACCCTTGATGAGAGGGCAAGCAGAGGTCGCCTCTTGAGCCTGGATCCTGGAAATCCACTTCCCATGTTCACCCAAACCACCACATAGCATGGGTTCATATTATAATATTTTTATAATTTGTAATAGCAACAGCAGTACCTGGAGACAGCGGAAACACTGGAGAAAATCACAAAACGCACAAGACCTGAAAATGGGACAGCTATGGCAAAAGAATGCCTTGGGCGCAATCCCAAAACATCTGGAGCGCTGTTTGAATAACATCAGCATTGACAAATTCCCCATCGGTCAATTGCGAAAGGCAACTTGACATGGAATAAATAGCTTATGTCCTGCAAGGTATCTTTTAACACCATTAAATAAATAACGTCTGCCTATCCCAGTTCCTTGGGAAGGGCTCAGTAGGCAGACAAAAATAACAAATGTCTAAATATCTGACTGACTGCAATGAGCCATGATATATAATAATTATACTACTCTATGCAGCTTCCTTTAACCCCGATCAACGTGGGCGCTTTACAATTGTTAAAAACATACAAAAACAATACAAAAGCAGCAGAAGACAACAACAGTGGCAAAAATAAGTAAATGCAGGAGAGGAACAGAAAAGGAAGAGAGCATCAATCATCCTGTCCCAAAGTAATAATAATAATAATAAGTTGGAAGGGACCTTGGAGGTCATCTAGTCCAACCCCCTGCTAAGGCAGGAAACCCTATACCATTTCAGACAAATGGCTGTTCAGTCTCTTCTTAAAAACTTCCAGTGTTGGAGCATTCACAGCTTCTAGAGGCAGGTTGTTCCACTGGTTAATTGTTCTGACTGTCAGGAAGTTTCTCCTTAGTTCTAGGTTGCTTCTCTCCTTGACTAGTTTCCATCCAGTCTGGGAGAGAGTGGGGGTGGGAAGAGCCTGGACTTTTTCTTGAAAAAGCAACTGGACTTTCTTGGTTTTTTCCTTTGAAAACTTTTCACTTCTCATCCAAGAAGCTTCCCCAGTTCTAATCAATTAGTGGAAATTGAAGGAGTTCTATTATTTGCAGCCATCCAGTCGTTGGCACTTTGAGGGTCTGTTCTTAGCATTCAGAGAGTCCTGGGGGCCATTTAATAAGAGCCTTGCTGGAGCAGTGGGCTAATGCCTCCTTAAGTAACACCAGCTGCCTGCAATTAGTGCAGGTTCGCATCCCACCAGGCTCAAGGTTGACTCAGCCTTCCATCCTTCCGAGGTAGGTAAAATGAGGACCCAGATTGTTGGGGGCAATAAGCTGACTTTGTAATAATGCCGCTTGGGGGTGTGTGTGAAAGCCCTAATAAGCAGGCATATACATAGAATGAAGGCTACTGCTAAGCTTGTAAGCCGCCCTGAGTCTTTGGAGAAGGGCGGGATATAAATGGAATTAAAATAAATAAATAAATAAATAAATAAATAAAATTCTTCAGTGAAGATTAAGCCTTAACCTGGTTAAGCATCTGGGCAAAGGAGGCTGTGTGCTGGGTGTTTAAAGTGTCTTACGAATCCAGCCACTGAGACTTCTGCAGAGACAACCCTCCCCAAATCTCTTGTGTGGTTCTGTTGTCGCTGTTCTGCCATTACAAGTGCTTTCAAGAGGAACGGGAGCAGTGGCTCCATGTAAAACTATGGGGGTTAGATGCCCGCAATTGGATATTGCTCCCAAATGCACAATCTTTGCTTGGGTGGCAATCTCGTCTGAAGCCCTGGGAGAAAGTGGAAGCTCCTTTTTAGCAATGCACGACCTACATACCAAGCTCAGTGGCAGTAGACAAACACACAAACTCTTACGTGGAAGTGTGTGCCAGCATACAAGGATTATGTCCTTGCTTCTTGACGTTGGTACATACAAGTGTGTAGTATTTGATAGATTTTTAGAGAGCCACTTTGGTCTAGTGCAGACATGTCAAACACAAGGCCCGGGGGCCGGATCCGGCCCGCGAAGTGGTTTCATGCGGCCCGCAAAGCCATCCTGGAAACAGTGAGGGAACGGCCCCCACTGCCTTGGCCCTGGCCCAGAGACCCTCCTCCTGCCAGAGACCCTCAGATCTGTCCCACTCCTGCCCAGGCCCCCATAGGCACCCTTGATGCGAATGATGTAGAGCTGGCCACGCCCACCCAGTAGGCCATATGCACTCTAGCCATGCCCATCCAGTAGGCCACGCCCACCCTGGCCACACCCACCCGGTCCCCTGAGGGCAACTGCAATGCTGATGCGGCCCTCAATGAAATTGAGTTTGACACCCCTGGTCTAGTGATTAAGACACCAGGCTTAGAAAGCGGGAGACTTGAGTTCAAGTCCCACCTTAGACCGTGAAAGCAAACTGGGTGGCTGTGGGGTAATCACCAGGAGACTGTGAGTTCTAGTCCCACTTTAGGCATGAAAGCTGACTAGGTGACTTTGGGCCTGTCTTTCTCAGCCCGGCCCACCTTACAGGGTTATTGTGGGGGAAAATAGAAGGATAGTGTGTTCACCGCTTGAGTTATGTGTGAAAATAATAAAGATGAGATATAAATAAAAGTATATACAGTTCATTTTCAATGGGCGCTGAACTTACAGGTATATAGGTATATCCCTTCATCCAACACAATGCAAAGAATTCTTGAAGTTGAAATCCATACATTTTCACGCTGCCAAGTCTTCTCAAGTGGGCAAAAGTCCATGGGTTCAATTCCTAGTAGAGGGCTTGAATCCATAAAATAACATTGGCCAACAAATCTCAGTAAGGATGAAAGTGGCAAAGTACAGGTAGTTCTTGACTTAGAAGAGTTCGTTTAGTGACCCTTCAAAGTTACAAGGGAACTGAAAAAAACTGATTTACGACCATTTTTCACACAACTGTTGAAGCAACTCCATAGTCACATGATCAAAATTCAGACTCTTGGCAACTGACTTATATTTGACAGTTGTGTCCTCGGGTCATGTGATCACCTTTAGCAACCTGACAAGCAAGGTCAATGAGGAAGCCAGATTCACGCAACATCCATGTTACCAACTTAACAACTGCCATGATTCGCTTAACATCTGAGGCAAGAATGGTTGCAAAATGGGGCAAAGCCCATTTAACAAATGGCTCGCTTAGGAAAGAGAAATTTTGGGCTCAGTTGTGGTTGTAAATCGAGGACTGCCTGTACTTCCTCCTGGTTGTGAACATAATATAGTAGGAAAAGTACCCTTTGTGAATTGGGGAATAAGTTTATTTGGTGCACGACAGTCCTTGCCTGGGTGTGGAAGGATACTTTTTAATGTATGCTTGAGTGGGGCTTTCAAATTTAGGAATATTGAGCCTCAGTAAGGACAGTCATAGTCCCACAAGATAGAAGGTAGATAATTCCTCCCCCATTCCCCAACTTTTTCATTTTGAGAAGTTCTGGAGCAGTAGAAAGAAAGCTCATAAAATCAAGTCACTCGTGTGATTGATCCATTTTACAACTATTCTGACTTATGGCTCTATTACGGTCATTTGCCTAGAACCATCTGTACTGTAATAATTTAAAATCTTAGGGCTACTGTGAGTTGCCTAAACCTATACTCTTGGACGTGGTCACGTCCACCCCTTCAATATAGATTGCCTTTATGCAGAACAGAGAAACATTCTCTTCACTACCTTGTGAATTAAGGTTTTGGATTTTTTCCAAGGTTCACTCACATCAGCTCTCACATACATTAAGCTGTGCATCTGTGATTGTCTGAGTTGTAGTGATGCCCTTTATTGTTTTCATCTTGTGTGTTTTAGCTGCTTCCATTTCCAGTAGTCTGATACTCCTTGATAACCAGTTTCAGCTAGCTGGGTAAAGAGGGTTTGTGTGTGTGTGTGTGTGTGTGTGTGTGTGTGTGTGTGTGTTTGATGGCTGGAACTCCTCTGACAAAAGCTTGAAAAGTGAAATCATATATTTTGAGCAGTTAAATTCATCAATTCTGGGTCACATCTGTTCTCTTTTCACTAATGCAGAGTACATAACATGAAGTGAGAATGCAAAAAACTGTATTAAAAGCTAAAGAGTTATAAAACCAGGCCTTTATAAAAACATACATTTATAGTTTATTGTAGAGCTGTCTTTTGATTGAAACTGGGCATATGTCAGGTCAATGGATCTACTAGCTTGACTCTTGTGTGACAGACACAGGCTGGGTTCATACATTATGCTGAACCAGAGCACTGCAGGCATCCTCTCTACATGTGCTAAAAATGTCACTTTTTCCTGTGGGCCACACATAACTATATAATTAGCTCTGTGGTTCTCAGATGCTGAAAATGTAACATTTGAAAGCACCATCCCTGCTAATGGAAGAAAACCTGAAGTAGCCCATAATTATAAGTTGGGGTTTCTTTTGTATTATTACAGGTAATCCACAAGTTATGGCCGTGCATTCAGCAACTGTTCAAAGTTAACAACAGCACCGTAAGAAGTCACTTACACCAGGTCCTTCAAGTTCTAGCCATTGCAGTATCCCTGTGTCAGGTGAACAAAGTTTGGGGCCTCGCCAACCAACTAGCAAATACCACCAGGGGCAGCATCCCACGGTCACATGATCACCATTTGTGACCCTCTCTGCCAGTTTCACAAAGGTAAAGTCAATGGGGAAGCCTGCAAGGTTGCAAGTTGTTTTGGTAAGTTTTTTTTTCACCCCTCCCCTCTTCCTGCACTCTCACACGTTGCATTCTTCTTCCCCCATCCTCCCTGCGATCACATAAACCCCTCCCCTTCCCTGGTTTTCTTGAACTCACCCCAGTCATACAAAGTTTGGTGTGGCCTGCACTAGGCCTCCAAGGCCTGCCACAAAACTCTGTGGCACCCTCCCCCTCCACTTCTTCCACTTTCTGTTGTGTCAGAAGTTAATGGGAGTGGTTTTCCTTAGGCGGGAAAACCCGGTGCAGTTATTGGTCGTTGCATTCTCGGCGGGAGATTCTGAGCCGGGGATTGGTTATTGTTTAAAGTTACTTAAGTATATAAATACGGAGTTAACGGTTGCCAGCCAGTTGACCCATGTGCATTCAATAAACGTTCTCTTGCTAACGACCTCACTGTACCGCTCGTCATTCCGAACTTAACACTTTCCACTTAACAATCCAGGTGCCTTGGGTTACAGTGACAACTGGGACTCCCTGGATTGCTGTCACTAAGCAGTACAATCACGTAGCATAGGCCAGCGATGGCGAACCTTTTAGAGACCGAGTGCCCAAACTGCAATCCAAAACCCACTTATGTATTGTCGGGTGCTGGGTGGGCGTGGCCCATTGGGTCGGCGTGGCTGCGGTGATAACGGCAGATTGGGTGGGACTAAAAAGTTCAATCCATCAATTCCAACTTTGCGAGATCTTTTTCTCTCCCGCGAGAAGTTGAAATTGATTTGATTGATTGATTGAACCTTTTTTTTTTTTGCACACGGCGGCGGAGGCCTAAAGCGAAAAGGTTTCATAAAACCCAGCTGAAGACCTAGGGCTGGGGCGATGGCGCGTGTGCCCACAGAGAGGGCTCTGCGTGCCGCCTGTGGCACACATGCCATAGGTGTTCTGTACCAGCCTACTACCGGCCCTGCAGAAAAGGCAGGGACAACCCCTTTACAAAACGGCAAGAGGCTGGAACTAAGCCTGCCAAATTTATTAACATAAAACAGAGCAAAACAAGACACGAACTATGAAACAGGAGCTATGAAACAGGAACTATTCAAGCGGTTGCCTTCAGCAAACCAGCCCTCCCACGCATTCCCCTTTTAAACAGTTCAAGGCGTGGCTTCTCTCTGCCTCCTTCCGAGGTGCCCCATTGCCTTCCTCTGTTTACTCCTGATTGACTGCCTCCTGCGTCGGGCGTCCTTGAACAGGGCCAGCTGTGGGTCATCTTCATCCACGCTGTCAGGCTCACACAGCTGGGTCTGCGTAGTAACCAGATGGGAGAGGCCTGGCTGAGAGCTCTGCGGAGCCTCAAGGCTCTCCTCAGCAAGCTCTCCAACACCCCCCTCCTCCTCCTCTGAATCGTCTGACCCAACTGCCGAACCCACAGGCTGACCCTGAATCACAACAATAGGTTCGCCACCACGGACATAGGCTTTACGACTGCATTGCTTAGTGACAGCAATCTGGGTCTCAATTGCAATCGTAACGCGAGGACTGTATGTTGCATATCAGCATTTTTGCTCTTCAGTACAGTCATTCAACAGCTGGGAACTGTTTCTCTCAAAAGGGATAGCATGATAGTCAGCTTGGTTTATTTGCTCATTTATGCATTTATTGAAGCATTTTTGCTCTCTAGAGTTCTAGGCAGCTTGGTATATTTTGCCAACCAGCCATTATGTCCTGTAAACCAGAGCTCATACCTTCTGTGAATCCAGCCATTTGACTGATTCAGTAAATCTAGCCATGTATGTATGAAATTTATATGCCACCTTTCTCACCCTGCAAAGTGACTCAAGTATGTTATGTGAACTAAGCTTTAGAGTTAAGGAAGCATAACTGAAGATTTCTTTTAACTTCAATACAAAACAGAGCACACCATTTTATTTAACTCATTTTAATTTATTAGCCACCCTCCATCTCCAATGGACTCCTTCTTCCAAATAAGAATCTCCCCCTTATCACCCCAGATTTTTCTCTTTCCAGAAGAGAATTCAGTTGGATTGGAACATTGTCGGTTTGTCACTCCTTATTTTAATACTGTGTTCACTTGCGGTTTGTAAGTAATGCGTTAAAATATATATTTACTGGCTTATGTAGGATAAAGATGGAATTGGTGGTTCCATTATACATAATGCAGTAGTGTTGATTTTTCTTTTGGCTAGCAGGTTGCTCGCCATCGTGATGCTAACAGAATTTTTTTTTTCCTTGGTCCAACAGAAGTTATAAAAAGAAGTTGGATGGACAGACTGTATTTGGGGGGAGTGGTGTATACCTTTGAAAAAGTCTTCATTCCTGGCAAGTTATTGCACATCCCTCCAGTTTTCTTGGCAAGATTTGAGGAGTGGCTTGTGATTGCCTGTTTCTAGGGCGGAGAGAGAGGGACTAGCCCAAAATCTTCCATTTGATTTCATGTCTAAGGCAGGACTAGAATTTGCAGGGTCCTAGTCTCTAGCTTGATATCTTAACCGTTGCATCATTGGCTCTCCTGTTGATGCCTTTGAGTCAATGTTGACTCCTGGCAACTGCTTGGAATAGTCCCTGCAGTTTTCCTGCAAGTTTTTTTTCCAGAAGTGGTTTGCCATTGCTTGCTTCCTAGGATTGAGGGAGAGTGACTGGCCTTAGCTCACCCAGCTTGCTTCGTGCCTAAGGCGGGACTAGAATTCACATTCCCATGGTTTCTAGATAAGATAACCTGTATTGTCATTTTTTTTTACTGTGGGCACAACGGCACACATCAAAAATGAAATTTAATTGCCCGCTGTCAGGTTTCCGACGTATGGGCTTTTCAAGTGACTCTGAGGCATGGTTTACTTTAAAAGTCCTTTATTCAGCCTAATACACCGGCAAATGCATGCTCGAAGGAAGCTGGAATCTGAAATCTCCGCCCCTTGCACAATATATTAAAATGCAATTCTCCACCTTTCTAATTTTGTCATTAATCATATCCTCCAATTAATTTAAAGAATCAGTTTCCCTTCCGTTAGAAAACCCCAAGGTCTTATCTTCTTTAGTTTCAGATGGCCTTGAGGTACAATCCTCCTCTTCCCCCCTCCCAACCTTAAACTCAATCTCTTAAAGCAATACACAAGTTTAACATATGAAATGGCTACTTCTGCATCTCTTGTCAAGCAATAAATTAGGGCGGATATGATATTGTTGCCATTACGTAAACATGGTGGGACGAAACCCACAAATGGAACACACAGCTAGAGGGATTGAAATTATTTAAAAGAAACAGACTAAACAAAAGAGGAGGTGGAGTTGCTCTCTATATAACAAATAACTTTATCTCTACAGAAATAGAGCACAACAATGATGAAAACTGTAAACTTGAATGCATTTGGGTCCATATAAAAGGTGAAAAAAATGACTGCCATAGGTGTATACTACAGGCCACCCAACCAAGCAGAGGAAATAGATGAACTTTTTGCTAGTCAGCTAAGGTATTTAGGAAGCACATCACAATAGTAATGGGGGACTTTAATTACCCTGATATCAACTGGGAGACAAACTCTGCACCAAGTGGAAGATCAAACAGATTCCTGACAAACCTAGCAGACAACTTTATCTCCCAAAAAGTAGAGAAGGGAACTAGGGGATTAGCCATATTGGATTTAATTCTCACTAACAGAGATGAAATGATAGAAAGTGTCAAAGCCACAGGAACCTTGGAGGGAAGTGATCATGCAATATTGGAATTCAATATTGGAAGCACAAGCAATAGAACACAGCCAAACTAGAGTCTTGGACTTTAAAAGAGCTACCGTATTTTTCGGACCATAAGACGCACTTTTCCCCCCCAAAAGTGAGGGGGAAAACAAGGGTGCGTCTTATGGTCCGAAGGTGATCCGTATGGCCAGCCCCAACCTCCGCAAGTGGAAAGCAAGGGAGATTGCCAGGAGCACAAATTGGCACATGCTGAGAAACGCCGATCTCGCATTCCTGCAATCTCCCTCGCTTGGTTTCAGCTTCCCTTGCTACAAGAGAAAGCAGGCTGAAACGGAGCGAGGGAGATTGCCAGGAACGCGATCTTGCACTGCTGCAATCTCCCTCACTCTGTTTCAGCCTGCTTTCTCTTGTAGCAAGGGAAACTGAAACCGCGCAAGATCGCGTTCCTGGCAATCTCCCTCGCTCCGCTTCAGCTTGCTTTCTGCAAAAGAAAGCCGGGCTGCAGGGCCGCCTCCGTGGGTACTGCTCTAACACAGAGAGGGAAGGACAAAGAGGGAGAAAAGGAAGGAAGGAAGGAAGGAAGGAAGGAAGGAAGGAAGGAAGGAAGGAAGGAAGGAAGGAAGGAAGGAAGGAACAATGGGAGAGGGAGGGAGAGAGAGAAATAGAGAGAGAGAGAGAGAAAGATAGGGAGAGAGAGGGAAAAAGAAATAGGGAGGGAGAGAAAGAGGGAGAGAGAGGAGAAAGATAGGGAGGGAGAGAAAGAGGGAGAGAGAGAAGGAGAAAGAAAGGGAGAGAAATAGAGGGAGAGAGAGAAAGAGGGAGAGGGAAAGAGAGAGGGAGAGAAAGAAAGGGGGAGAGAGGGAGAAATAGAGGGAAAGAGAAAAATAGAGAGGGAGAGAAAGAGGGAGAGAGAAAGAAGGAGAGAAAGGGAGGGAAATAGAGGGAGAGAAAGAGGGAGAAAAATAGAGAAAGAAGGAGAAGGAGAGAAAGGGAGAGAGAAAGAAAGAGGGAGGGGGAGAGAGGGAGAGAAAGAGAAGGAGAGAGAAAAATTAAATTAGTAACATGATTGTTAAGTGAATCTGGTTTCCCCACTAACTTTGCTTGTCAGAAGGTTGCAAAAGGCGATCACATGACCCTGGAACAATGTGACCATCATAAATATGAATCGATTGCCAAGCATCCGAATGTAAATCACATGACCCTGGGGATGCTGCAATGGTCATAAGTGTGAAAAATGCTCATAAGTCGCTTTTTTCAGTGCCATCGTAACTTTGAACAGTCACTAAGTAAATCGTTGTAAGTCAAGGACTACCTGTACTTTATCATTTTTTTCCTTTTTGGGGGGGGGTGTCAAGTTTTTGACACCTTGCTGGGCAACTGGTGGTACTCGGACATTGCCTTGTCCTAAAAGTGGTACAGTGGATGAAAAGGTTGAAAAGCCCTGTTTTAGTATACTGATACTATTTGGTTCAGAATAATTTTTTCTTGTTTTCCTGCTCTAAAAACTGGGTGCGTCTTATGGTCAGGTGCGTCTTATGGTCCAAGAAATACGGTAATTTCAATAAACTTAGAGAGACCATGGGAAGAATTCCATGGATGAGAATCCTAAAGGAGAAAACAACTCAAGAAGCTTGGGAAATTTTGAAAAGTGAGATAATAAAGGCCCAGTCTAGCACAATACCAACAAAGAAGAAAAACAACAGCTCTCAAAAGAAACCAGCATGGCTGCATAAAGAACTCTCTGATAAATTGAAAGATAAAAAGGACAAGTATAAGAAGTGGAAAGAGAGGCACATAACTAAGTCAGAATATCAGCAAATAGCCCGTACCTGCAAAGATGAAGTGAGGGAAGCTAAGGCTCAAAATGAACTAAGGCTTGCGACCAAAGTCAAAAATAACAAAAAATGCTTCTTTCAACATATAAGAAACAAGAAAAAAGTTAAGGAAATGATTGGTCCATTAGTGGGGGAAAGTGGGAAGAAGGTGACAAGCAATAGGGAGAAAAGCAGAACTATTTAATTCGTTTTTTGCATCTGTCTTTACACAAAGGGGAAAACCAGTCCAACCTACCAAAACCAGTGCCATAAAAAACAGAATAGAAACGCAGTTAAGATAAACAAGAAAATGGTAAGTGAGCACCTGTCCAACCTAGATGAGTTCAAATCACCAGGACCAGATGGATTACACCCCAAAGTTCTCAAGGAACTGGCAGACGTGATCTCAGAACCACTGAACTATATTTTTCATAGATCCTGGAGCACTGGGGAACTACCAGAGGACTGGAAGAGAGCTGATGTAGTTCCCATCTTCAAAAAAGGAAAAAAAATAGATCCAGGAAATTACAGACCTATCAGCCTGACCTCAATACCTGGGAAGATTCTGGAAAAGATAATCAAACAACAAATCAGTGAGCACCTCGATGCAAACAAAATCATTACTAAAAGCCAACATGGGTTTGTCAAAAACAGATCATGTCAGACAAATCTTATTGCATTCTTTGACCAAGTGACAAAATTAGTGGACCAGAGGAATGCTGTAGATATAATTTACTTGGACTTCAGTAAGGCATTTGATAAAGTAGATCACAACCTACTACTTGATAAGATAGAAAAATGTGGGTTAGATAGCATCACCACCAGATGGATTCGTAGCTGGCTGACAGGCCGTACTCAGCATGTGGTCCTCAATGGAACTGCATCTACATGGAAGGAAGTGTGTAGTGGGGTGCCCCAGGGCTCTGTTCTGGGCCCAGTGTTCTTCAACATCTTCATCAACGATTTGGATGAGGGGATAGATGGGGAACTCATCAAATTTGCAGACAACACCAAACTGGCAGGAATAGACAATACTCCAGAAGATAGGCTTAAAATACAGGAGGATCTGGACAGACTTGAACACTGGCCGCTATCTAACAAAATGAAATTCAATGGTGAAAAAAGTAAGGTTCTACATTTAGGCAGGAAAAATCAAATGCACAGGTATAGTATAGGTGGTACCTTGCTCAATAGTACTGTGAGAGGGATCTCGGAGTCCTAGTAGACAATCACTTCAATATGAGCCAGCAGTGTGCTGCAGCTGCCAAAAAAGCCAACACAGTGCTAGGCTGCATTAACAGAGGGATAGAATCAAGATCAAGTGAAGTACTAATACCACTACAATGCTTTGGTAAGGCCACACCTGGAATACTGCATCCAGTTTTGGTCACCACGATGTAAAAAAGATGTCGAGACTCTAGAAAGGGTACAGAGAAGAGCAACCAAGATGATTAGGGGGCTGGAGGCTAAAACATATAGGGAACGGTTGCTGGAATTGGGTATGTGTAGTTTAACTAAGCTGTGAGCTATGCCGTGCAGGGCCACCCAAGACAGAAAGGTCATAGCAGAGAGTTCTGACAAAACGTGATCCACTGGAGAAGGAAATGGCAACCCACTCCAGTATCTTTGCCATGAAAACCCTATGGACAGTACCAAAAGGCAAAACGATATGACGCTGGAAGATGAGCCCCTCAGGTCGGAAGGCGTCCAATATGCTACTGGGGAAGAGCAGAGGGCTAGTACTAGTAGCGCCAGAAAGAATGAAGCGACTGGGCCAAAGTCGAAAGGACGCTCAGCTGTGGATATGTCTGGTGGTGAAAGGAAAGTCCGATGCTGTAAAGATTTTTTCTCCATAGGAACCTAGAATGTAAGATCCATGAATCAAGGAAAGCTGGACGTGGTCAAACAAGAGATGACAAGACTGAACATCGACATCTTAGGAATCAGCGAACTAAAATGGACAGGAATGGGTGAATTTAATTCAGATGACCATCAGGTATACTACTGCGGGCAAGAATCCCTCAGAAGAAATGGAGTAGCCTTCATAGTCAATAAAAAAGTAGGAAAACCAATACTGGGATACAATCCTCAAAATGACAGAATGATCTCAGTTCGAATCCAAGGCAAACCATTCAATATCACAGTAGTCCAAGTCTATGCCCCAACCACCGGTGCTGAAGAGGATGAAACTGACCGGTTCTGTGAAGCCCTACAGCACCTTATAGAAATAACACCAAAAAATGATGTCCTTATCATCATGGGGGATTGGAATGCTAAAGTAGGAAGCCAAAAGATAACCAGAATAACAGGCAAGTTTGGCCTTGGAGTACAAAATAAAGCAGGGCACAGGCTGATAGAATTTTGTCAAGAGAATACGATGGTCATAGCAAACACTCTTTTCCAACAACCCAAGAGAAGGCTCTACACATGGACATCACCAGACGGTCAACACAGAAATCAGATTGACTATATGCTCTGCAGCCAAAGATGGAGAAGCCCTATACAGTCAGTAAAAACAAGACCAGGAGCTGACTGTGGCTCAGACCATGAGCTTCTCATTGCAAAGTTTAAGCTTAAACTGAAGAAAGTAGAGAAAAGCACTAGGCCAGTCAGGTATGAATTAAATCATATCCCTGTTGAATATACAGTAGAGGTGACAAATAGATTTAAGGAATTAGATCTGATAGACAGAGTGCCTGAAGAACTATGGACAGAGGTTCGCAACATTGTACAAGAAGTAGCAACTAAAACCATCCCAAAGAAAAAGAAATGCAAAAAAGCAAAATGGCTGTCTGAGGAAGCTTTGCAAATAGCTGAGGACAGGAGGGAAGCGAAAGGCAAGGGAGAAAAAGAAAGATATGCCCAATTAAATGCAGAATTCCAGAGAATAGCTAGAAGAGATAAGAATGCCTTCTTAAATGAACAGTGCAAAAAATAGAAGAAAACAATAGAATAGGGAAGACCAGAGATCTTTTCAAGAAAATTGGAGAGATGAAGGGAACGTTCAATGCAAAAATGGGCATGATAAAGGACCAAAATGGCAGGGACCTAAAAGAGGCAGAAGAGATTAAGAAGAGATGGCAAAATTACACAGAAGAACTATACAAGAATGAGCTTAACGTCCCTGATAATCACAATGAGGTGGTCACTGACCTCAAGCCAGACATCCTAGAATGTGAAGTGAAGTGGGCCTTAGAAAAGCTGAGCAACAACAAAGCTAGTGGAGGTGACAGTATTCCGGCTGAGCTATTCAAAATCTTAAAAGACGATGCAGTAAAAGTGCTACACTCAATTTGCCAGCAAATTTGGAAAACTCAACAGTGGCCACAGGATTGGAAAAGATCAGTTTACATTCCAATTCCAAAGAAAGGCAGTGCCAAAGAATGTTCAAACTATCGCACCATTGCACTCATTTCTCATGCTAGTAAAGTTATGCTTAAAATCCTACAAGCTAGACTTCAGCAGTATATGGATCGAGAACTACCAGAAGTACAGGCAGGATTTCGAAGAGGCAGAGGAACTAGAGATCAAATTGCCAACATACGCTGGATCATGGAGAAAGCTAGAGAGTTCCAGAAAAACATCTACTTCTGCTTCATTGACTATGCTAAAGCCTTTGATTGTGTGGATCATAACAAACTGTGGCAAGTCCTTAAAGAGATGGGTGTACCAGACCATCTTATTTCTCTCTTGAGAAACCTATATGCAGTGAAAACTGGACACGGAACCACTGATTGGTCCGGCAAGGCTGTATACTGTCGCCTTGCCTATTTAACTTATATGCAGAGCACATCATGAGAAAGGCAGGGCTAGATGAATCAAAAGTTGGAATTAAGATTGCTGGAAGAAATATCAACAACCTAAGGTATGCAGATGATACCACTCTAATGGCAGAAAGTGAAGAGGAACTGAAGAGTCTCTTGTTGCGAGTGAAGAAGGAGAGTGCAAAACTTGGGTTGAAACTAAACATTAAGAAAACCAAGATCATGGCATCCGGCCCTCTCAATTCCTGGCAAATAGATGGGGAAGAAATGGAGGTAGTGACAGATTTTATTTTCCTGGGCTCCAAGATCACTGCAGATAGGGACTGTAGCCAAGAAATTAAAAGATGCTTGCTCCTCGGGAGGAAAGCCATGGCAAATCTAGACAGCACACTAAAAATCAGAGACATCACCCTGTCAACAGAAGTGCATATAGTCAAGGCTATGGTCTTCCCAGTTGCAATGTATGGCAGTGAAAGTTGGACCATAAAAAAGGCTGAGAACCAAAGAATTGAGGCCTTTGAACTGTGGTGCTGGAGAAGACTCCTGCGAGTCCCTTGGACTGCAAGGCGATCAAACCGGTCAGTCCTCAAGGAGATCAACCCTGACTGCTCTTTAGAAGGCCAGATCCTGAAGCTAAAACTCAAATACTTTGGCCACCTAATGAGAAGGAAGGACTCACTGGAGAAGAGCCTAATGCTGGGAAAGATTGAGGGCAAGAGAAGAAGGGGACGGCAGAGAATGAGGTGGCTGGATGGAGTTACTGAAGCAGTAGGCGTGAGCTTAAATGGACTCCAGAAGATGGTAGAGGACAGGAAAGCCTGGAGGAACGTTGTCCATAGGGTTGCGATGGGTCGGACACGACTTCGCAACTAACAACAACAACAGGTTTAACAAAGAGAAGGGTGAGGGGTGACATGATAGCAGTGTTCCAATATCTCAGGGGCTGCCACAAAGAAGAGGGAGTCAAGCTATTCTCCAAAGCGCCTGAAAGCAGGACAAGAAGCAACGGATGGAAACTAGTCAAGGAGAGAAGCAACCTAGAACTAAGGAGAAACTTCCTGACAGTTAGAACAATTAACCAGTGGAACAACCTGCCTCCAGGTGCCCTGGAGAACAGCTTGACTCCCTCTTCTTTGTGGCAGCCCCTGAGATATTGGAACACTGCTATCATGTCCCCCCTCACCCTTCTCTTCGTTAAACTACACATACCCAATTCCAGCAACCGTTCCCTATATGTTTTAGCCTCCAGCTTGAATGGATTTCTTTTCAGCAAAGTGAACAACTGTTTACTTTTCCAATCATGCTGAGCTTGTTATTTGGGGCGGCGTCTGGGATGAACCAAGTGCGGTGGATAAATTGAAAGTTATCTCCAGGCTTCCTTTTAAAGCAAAGCTTTCCCCCAGGTGATGCACAAAAGACAATTTGTTTCGTGAACAGAGTGGAATAATTTAGCTTGAGATACATCAAGTAATCCACGGGCTGCCAGCGGCCCCCAGAGTATCCTGTGGCTTGAGCTGCTGAAATTTGGCAGGGCAGCTTTTATTTCCATGGCTGCTGAGTCAGTTAAGAGAGATCCATATAGTGGGCTGTTAAGTATTTCTGAATTTTTCCAAGGTCTCGGGGAGGTACAGATCATCTGCTGTTGGAGCCATTTATATAAAGCCAAGCCGTAATCTACAGAGCTTCAGCAGTCAAACCAACTGGTTAAGCACTGTCTCAGGTGGTCCGACAGGTATAGCAATTTACCAAATTTTGCCTGTGTCTGGAATGGTTGCTATGAAAGAACCTGTTGTGACTCAGGGCCAGCCTGTGGGTCCGACAGCCGGGTCCGATGTATCGGAGGACTCAGATGTGGGGGAGGAGGGAAACGAACCGGCTGATGATGATTTAGAGGCTTTGCAGAGTCCTCAGCCGGGGACCTCTTCTCAGCTGTGTGAGCCCGAGAGTGCGGAGGATGATGACCCACAGCTGGCCCTGTTCAAGGACGCCCGACGCAGGAGGCAGACGAGCAGGGACAAACAAAGAAAGACTATGGGACTCCTCGGGAGGAGGCACAGGGAGACCACGCCCTGAGCTCTCTATAAAAGAAGTGTTTGGGGAGGGGCTGGTTGCTGAAAGCAACTTTTCCGCTTGAGAAGACAAGCTCTTGTGTTTTTGTTAACTGCGTAATTAAATCTTGGCAGAAGCCTTTTAGCCTTGGACGCTTTCCAGACTCTTCTTTTAATTAGGGGTTGCGAGAAGAGGGCTGGTTCAGAACAGAACCGACAGGGTGTTGTTTCCTCCTGAATTGGTGTATGGATATGTGTTATTGAGAGATTTACAATTTGTTCCTCTGCCGCTACTAAGGCCCAAGGAATGGCCTTGAAGCAGAGGCCTTGATTCATAAGGTAGGAGAGTTGGTTTAATCTAGTTCCATGGTGGCAAACCTATGGCACGCATGCCACAGGTGGCACGCAGAGCCTTCTCTGTGGCCACGCATGCCGTCGCCCCAGCCCTAGGCCTTCGGCTGGGTTTTATAAAACCTGTTCGCTTTAGGCCTCCGCCGCCGTGTGCAAAAAAAAGAAAAAAAGGTTCAATCAATCAATTTCAACTTCTCGCTGGGAAAAAAAAAGATTTCGCAAAGTTGGAATCGATTGATTGAACTTTCTAGTCCCACCCAGTCTGCCGTTACCAACACAGCCACGCCCACCCAATGGGCCATGCCCACCCAATGGGCCTCTCCCAATGGGCACTCGGTCTGTAAAAGGTTTGCAGTGTACTCTAATCTGAAACAGGCATACAGAGCATTCCCTCTCCCCCACCTAGGTACATCCGACCATCTTTCACTCCTGTTGTGCCCAAAATATGTCCCTCTCAGGGAAAGAACTCAGGCAGTCACGAAAAGGGTCAAAACCTGGCCAGTGGGTGCTCTCAGCCAGTTGCAGGGCTGCTTTGAAACCACTGACTGGAGTGTATTCGAAGACCAAGACCTGAAAGCATACACAGATGCCGTACTCTCTTATATTAGAACATGCACTGATAGTGTAACAGCAGAAACGTGCATTAGAGTTTACAGAAACTGCAAACCCTGGATGACTGCAGAGATACGAACTCCTGAGAGCCCAGGATTCTGCCTTTAAGGCAGGGTACAGAGACACATACAGAGAGGCCAGGGCAAATCTCAGAAGAGCGTTAGGACGGCGAAACAGTAATACAAACACAAGGTGGAGAACCACCTAGCAGACAACAATCCGAGGCAAGTGTGGCAGGGACTGCAGCATTTAACCAACCACAAGGGCAATACGAGGAGCATGGTTAACACCGATGCCTCGTTGGCTGAGGAGCTGAATATCTTCTTCGCTCGCTACGAAGTAAAAGGACCAGACCCCATAGCCTCTGCTGGCCAGCCTTCTGATTTTCAGCAACTCATCCTATCTGAAGACCAAGTGAGAACTGTGTTGAAGGCTGTGAATCCCAGCAAAGCCGCAGACCCAGATGGGGTGCTGGGGATAGTGGTTAAGAACTGTGCCGACCAATTAGCAGGGGTCCTGACAAGGATTTTTAACAGCTCCTTGCAAACGGCATGTGTACCATCGTGCTTGAAAGCAGCTTACCATTGTCCCAGTCCCCAAGAAAACTGCAGTTGAGTGCCTGAATGACTATAGACTTGTTGCATTAACGTCTGTAGTCATGAAATGCTTCGAAAGATTGGTTCTCCAACATCTCAGGACATGCCTCCCACTGGATTTCGATAAACATCAATTTGCCTACAGGGGGAACAAGTCGAGAGATGATGCCATAGCTACTGCTTTACACTCTGTAGCAAGTCATCTTGAGAAACCTGGAAGCTATGTCAGGATGCTTTTTGTTGATTATAGCTCGGCTTTCAACACCATTTTGCCGAGCACTCTCATCAAGAAGCTGACTGACTTGAAATTTTCCCTCTCCATCTGCGATTGGATTCAAGACTTTCTCAGGGACCGGTTACAAACAGTGAGGGTTAGGTCTGCTTTGTCCACCCCCCTGAAGCTTTGCACCAGCTCGCCACAGGGCTGCGTGCTTAGCCCCTACCTGTACTCTTTGTACACATATGACTGTGTATCATCCGACCCATCTACTGCGATAATTAAGTTCGCAGATGATACTACCGTGGTGGGTCTTATTACAGGTGGGGATGAGACAGCATACAGGGCGGAGGTACAAAAACTATCCATTTGGTGTTGCAACAACAACTTGCACCTGAACATCGGCAAGACGAAAGAGATGGTGCTAGACTTCCGGAGGAAAAAGGAGGAACCTGCCCCACTTTACATCGGGGAGGACTATGTGGAGAGAGTTTTCTCCTTTAAATTTCTGGGAGTCTACCTCTGTGAAGATCTGACCTGGAAAGTTAATACAACCCAGGTGGCCAGAAAGGCCCAACAGAGACTTCACTTTCTCAGGGTCTTGCGGAAGAACAGGGTAGAACAACAGCTAATGACCCTCTTTTACCGGTCTACTATAGAGAGCGTCCTCTCGAATGGTATTGTGGTTTGGTATGCTGGTCTGACAGTCGCGGATAGGAAAGCATTACAAAGGGCTGAAGAACAGCTTTTATCCATGGGCTGTTAGGCTCTTGAACGGGGATATAATTTTATAAACTTTATGCATGATTGACTTGCGAGGCCGGTGTGTTGTGCAATTAGCTCACATGGTGTAATAAGATGGAGGGTTTGTGTCACTGTAAGTTGGGGGTGGGGGCATGAAGGGACACTCAGCCAATCTCAATGTATACATGGTTGTACTTTGACAGTAAAGGTTCATTCATCACTGATCTAGTTTGAGGGGTTCTTGATGCTCTTTGTGCTTGGTTATTTTCTTGCAGACGTTTCATTACCCAACTAGGTAACATCATCATCAAACAAATTTAGAGAGCACCAAGGACTCTTTATTTCAACCCTGAGCTACAAATACAGGTAGTCCTCGACTTACAACCATTTGTTTAATGACCACTTGAAGTTGCAATGGCACTGAAAAAAATGAGGTGGCCTCATGGTCATGTGATCAAACTTCGGATGCTGCAACTGGCATGTATTTATGACGGTTGCAGAGTTCCAGGGTCATGTGATCCCTTTTTGCGACCTTCTGACGAGCAAAGTCAATGAGGAAGCCAGATTCACTTAACAACTGTGTTCCTAACTGAACAACTGCAGGGATTCACTTAACAACTGGCAAGAAAGGTCATAAAATGAAGCAAAACTCACTTAACAGCTGCCTCACTTAGCAATGGAAATTTTGGGCTCAATTGAGGTCTACGTTCAGGACTGCTTGTAATAACCATTTGATATATGTGCCGATGCCCAATTTTTTGTCTTTTAATTTTCAAAATAAAGTTCGGTGAGAGAGAATGCGGTCATAAAGGAATGAAAATAAGACAAACAGCAACTTGAGACTCTGTTTTGAGTGGCAGGTGAATGGGGGTGGGAGGAAATGGTGGATGGGAGAATCTTACCTGCAAGGGTTTAATAATAATAATAATAATAATAATAATAATAATAATAATAATAATAATAATAATAATAATAATAATAATAATAATAATAATAATAATAATAATAATATATAAAGTTGGAAGGGACCTTGGAGGTCATCTAGTCCAACCCCCTGCTCAGGCAGGAAACCCTATACCATTTCAGGCAAATGGCTGTCCAGTCTCTTCTTAAAAACCTCCAGTGTTGGAGCATTCACCACCTCTGGAGGCAGGTTGTTCCACTGGTTAGTTGTTCTCACTGTCAGGAAGTTTCTCCTTAGTTCTAGGTTGCTTCTCTCCTTGACTAGTTTCCATCCGTTGCTTCTTGTCCTGCTTTCAGGTGCTTTGGAGAATAGCTTGACTCCCTCTTCTTTGGGGCAGCCCCTGAGATATTGGAAGACTGCTATCATGTCACCCCTCACCCTTCTCTTCATTAAACTACACATATGTGCATTCTCCATTTCCTGTTTTTCCAAGCCAATTTTTAGAACACATCTGGAGAATGCGTTATTGCAGAAGGTTACTTGAAATTCTGACCTGAAATCCCGTTAACTCGTATGTCTGTGTTTTCCCCCCACAGGTTTTGCCTTAGAGACTTTTCTCAGCACACTAAGTTAATCAACAACATCTACGTTCCATTCAAAAGAGACAATCAAAAAGCCAAAAAGGAAATAAAAAGACCACAACACCTCATCACCGGCAATCAACAGCCAGATCAGCAGAGATTAACCCCAAGATTAACTGGACCAACGGTCAAGCAATTAAACAAAACCCCAGTCAAGAAACTGCTAACTCAGACAACCAATCGAACTGTAAACAGCTGCCTAATCAAGGAACCCTAACCAAGACTGAACACTTTCACCAACATTGAGCCATTTGTATATAAACAGAGAGCAAGCCCCACTCTCTTTGATGACATTACCTAGTTGGGTAATGAAATGTCCGCAAGTAAACAACTAAGCTCAGAGAACACGAGGGATTCTACATGAACAGACTAATTAACGGAATGAAGGTAAGGGAACATTATTTTGGCTCTCAGATGATTTAGTCTGGTTCATTCATGACAACCGTGATTATGGCTTTAAAGCCCTACATGGCTTAGGCCCGGGATACTTGCAGGACCATCTGCTGCCGGGAATGACCTCCCATCGCTCAGTGCGCTCACACAGAGAAGGCCTCCTCAGGGTGCCGTCGGCTAGACAATGTCTGCTGGCGACCCCCAGGGGGAGGGCCTTCTCTGTGGGAGCGCCAGCCCTATGGAACCAACTTCCCCTTGAGCGCCGGATGGCCCCGGATCTCTGGTCCTTTCGCCGCGGCCTCAAAACACTTCTTTTCCATCAGGCTGACCTGGACTGACGACAGGGATTTTAAAATGTTTTTTAATTTTTAACTTCAATTTTAATCTATTCTATTGGGGCTGTTAATTTAATTCTTTTTTAACTTTTGTATCATTGTATTTTATTGTTGTTAGCCGCCCTGAGTCCTTCAGGAGATAGGGCGGCATATAAGTCCCAATAATAAATAAATAAATAAATAAATAAATAAATAAATAAATAAATAAATAAATAAATAAATACCGTAAATATTGTTATTGTTTTTGGCTTAATTATGTGCCATCGAATTAGTGTTAGTTCTAGGGACCACATAATATAGCATGGGCTAGTTTCCTGTTAAAAAAAGAAGCTGCTGCAGCTCACTTCTTCTATAAACAACAGTTTTTTTAAAAAAAACTGGAATTGCATAATCTATGAATCCAACCGTAATCTTATACCAAATATATAGGAAATAGTGTGGCTTTCCACGTGTGCATACTGTGCTGGAACAGTATGTAACCATCTGGCCAGAGCATATACTTAAGAACTGTGTTAGAGTATTTAGCATTTACAGGGTTAATGTTGTATCATTAAGAGGAAAGTATGTGAGGACATTTAGCATTTAAAGGGTTAAACGCTATTTTCTTAAGAGATGGCTTCTGAGAAATGTAGTCTAGTTCTTAGTAAATCCTATAGCTTATCTAGGACAGTGGGAGGAGTTTCAAAGTTTATTGCAGCAGGGCTTTTCAACCAGTGGTACGGGTACCACCTGTGGTACATTGGCACCTGGCAGGTGGTACGTGACCATCCTAGAAAAGGGATAGTGGGGGAGGGGAATGAGCTGAACCGGTGGCAGCACCGCAGAAGCCTGAGCGAGAGATGGCTGCAGCTGCAGGGCTGTCAGGGCTTAGCGGAAGCGCCAGGATCAGCACCGAGCTCTAGCTGGAGCTCTGCGCTGATCCTGGTGCTTCTGCTGAGCCCAGAAGAAGCGCCGATCAGCTGGAATGTTGCAGCATCTCCAGGTCTTGTGATTTACATTCAGATGCTTGGCAACTGATTCATATTTATGACGGTCACAGTGTCCCAGGGTCATGTGAAGTGACCAAAACCTGCTGCAACCACCCAGCAGATGGGGGGGGAATAAAAACCAAACACACCCCCACCCCACCCCTGCTGCCAATCCTCAACAGAAATGCTCACAACAATGAAAACCTCGGACAGGAGGAAGAGTGCCGCCAGTCGGGCAGGCAGGTGTCTTGCTCAGCTGTGGCTTGGGGGGCACTTTTTTCAGTGCCATTGTAACTTCGAACAGTCACTAAGCAAACTGTTGTAAGTCGAGGACTACCTGTACTTTATCACTTTTTTCCATTTTTTGGGTCATCAAGTTTTTGACCCCTTGCTAGGCGACTGGTGGTACTCGGATGTTGCCATATCCTAAAAGTGGTACAATGGGTGAAAAGGTTGAAAAGCCCTGTATTGCAGGCAGTGGCGTAGCGTGGGGGGTGCAGGGGGGGCCGGCCGCACCTGGCGCAACATCTGGGGAGGCGCGACCGGCGGGCTAGGGCAAGGCTGCTCGCGAGCGAGGGGTATCTGTGCCTGCGCCGACACAGAAACGCTTCTCTCTCTGGGTGGGGGAAGGCTCGGCGGCTCCCTGGGTCTATATAAGCCTCTGTATGCGCACGCCGCCGCGCACTCCCGCGAACGAGAAAGAAAGAACGGCAGCGGCAGTGTCTGCGAGCCTCGCCAGCGGCGGCGTTCCTCGGTGTGGGCGTGCCTGTGTCTTGGGGTGTGAGGCTTTCGGAGAGGCTGCCTTTGGCTCCTGGTACTTGCAGCCGGTGTAAAAGAACAAGTCTGTGAAAGCGGGCGAGAATTTCAGGGGGGTGGGGGGGGACGGGAGATCGCGGGAGGCTCGATTCTTCTTACGCCAGGGGGGTGCCAGGCGTGCGGTGCGGTGCGAGAGCGAGGGGGCGCAAATTACTTGCCTTGCCCCGGGTGCTGACAACCCACGCTACGCCACTGATTGCAGGACTTCCTAGCTACGTGCCATTGTATTATCTCTCTGCCTGAATCCAAGCAACGAGGCTTCTTCGCTCCGTACGAACATGGGCCGAATCTGCCTTTCTTTTTTTACACTGCTAGAATGGACAGATATGCTCATGAACAGATGAACCTAACAGCAAACGTAAGTCTGCCTAGGATTCCTGACCAATAAATTTCTGTTTAAAACTGTTCTGCAGAGTTTAAAGTATCTGGATCAGAATTATAACGCATTTCTAATTCATGGTTCCATCATACAGACACGTGTACATGAACGGTTCTCATAAAATACTCTGGACTCTTTCGGAAAGAACAGTAGCAGAGAAATTAATTTTTGTTTTTCACTTTTTTGATCCTCTGGAAAGTCACCTTATTTTTTTTCTTCAATACAGTTAGTGATACAGGTAGTCCTCGACTTACAACCATTCATTTAGTGACCAAAGTTATAAAGGAACTGAAAAAAAGTGTCTTATGACCTTTTTTTTTATACTTACCACCCCTTGCAGCATCCCCATGGTCACATGATCAAAATTTGTACACTGACTTATATTTATGACAGTTGCAGTATCCTGGGCTGGCATATTCCCCTTTAGCTGCCTTCTGACAAGCAAAATCAATGGGGAAGCCAGATTCACTTAACAACCATGTTACTAACTTAACAACTGCAGTGATTCACTTAACAACTTTTGGTAACCTGTGAAAAGAAAAGTCGCAAAACGGGGCAAAATTCACTTAACCAATGTCTCACTTAGCAACAGAAATGTTGGACTCAATTATGGCCATAAGTCGAGGATTACCTGTATAATGGAGGAAAACTGAGTGATAAAAAAACTTCAAACGCTGAACTTTAACATTAATGCTAGACCATCCAAGAAATAAATGGAAAAATAAAAGAAACGATAAGAGGACAACAAAAGGAATTTTAAATTAAGAGAAATAGATTTTAAATTTTTAAAAGTATCAAGACAAAGAGGGGAAAACACTGCTAACGTTAAAAAAAAGTGGAAAAAAAAGCCTTTAATGCAAATCATTTAACCTCAGAAAAGCAACTTGGTTTTCATCATTCAAAGACTTGGCTCAGTAAGAGAATTGACAGAACAGCTTCTAACTCAGTGCAGAAACCACAAAAAAGTCAAGTAAAAGCTCTCATTTTTGCCATGGAGGGAAATATTCTTTACTGTGTCTGTACTTTTATCTATAAATGCAGAAACCAAAAAATTATGTAAGGGGGCGGGTGGGGGAGAAGCTTTTAATAAGCACTTTAGAAAATGTAAAATATCGTGAAAAGCAACATCCAAACTTAAAAAAAAATGGACAATGGATTTCACTGATTTTTGAACATATTAACTTCTTTTTAATTTTGCACAACCCTCGGCTGGATTAGTAACAGCAGGAGCCGGTTCTGATTTGATTTATTATATTTATATGCCGCCCTTCTCCCTAAGGTTCTGGAAGTGGAAGAGTCAGTCATTGTTGGATTAAACCATTGTGTGGCCCTTCCTAGAGCGGCCTTTGTCCGCACTGCCTCGGAAATGGCCCTCTGGGCAGCCTCCTCTTGTTGCCTGCGTATGTTCAGGTAGTCCTTGACTTCCGATGACTGTTGGTTTTGCGGCCGTTTGAAATTACAACCTGTCTGAAAAAGGGGAATCATGACCTGGGCCCAAGGTTCTGATAGTCGCCCGTTCCTGCGGTTGCGTGGCCACACTTCGGGTGCTTGGCAACATGGCTCTATTTGCGTCCATTTGCAGCATACCAGGCACTTATTTCCAGTCTTCTGCCCTAGCAAACAATGGATTTGCATCATGACTACCACAAAAAAAAAAACCTTATAAATCAGGTTGGTCACATGACTGACTTGTTTTATGACTGTTGTGACCTTAATGGGCAGGCTCCATTACACCATACCAAAAGATTACTTGAACGACGGGGGAAGTCGGATTCACTGAACGACCGTGCGATTCGCTTATCAACTGCAGTGTTTCACTTAACAACTGGCAAAAAAAATGGTTTGTACAGATAGTCCTCGACTTACAACCACAATCGAGTCCAAAATTTCCACTGGTAAGCAAGGCAGTTGTTAAGTGAGTTGCAGTTCATTTTACAACCTATCCTAATACGTGGAAGGGGTTTGTTTCTGACCAGCTGTAGGTTGGCTCAGCCTTCCATCCTTCCAAGGTCGGTAAAATGAGGAGCCAGATTGTTGGGACAAGATGCTGATGTTGTAAGCCATTCCTAGAGTGCTGTAAAGCACTGTGGAACAGTATATAAGTCTAAGTGCTATTGCTATTGATAAGGAAGAATTGCAGGTAGTCCTCCACTTACAGCCATAATGGAGCCTGCCCTTCACGGTCGTAAGTCAATCACCCCAAAAGATCTTGAGTCAACAAGATACTCAAGTCAGTTCATTCAATTTAGTATGAGAAAAATCATACAGGTAGTTTGACGACCACGATCGTGCCCAAATTTCTGTTGCTAAGCAAGATAGTTGTTAAACGGGCCGTGCTCCATTTTATTGACCTTTTGCCACAGATGTTAAGCAAATTGCTGCAGTTGTTAAGTGAACCACATGGTCGTTAAGCAAATCCAGCTTTCCCCCCCCCCTTTGACTTTGCTGCTAAGAAGCCAGCTAGAAAGGTTACACATAATGATTATGTGGCCTCGGGATGCTGCAACTGTAGTAAATAAATAAATGCTGATTGCCGAGTGCCCAAATTTTAATCACATGACTATAGAACTGCTGCAACAGTCACAAGTGTGAGGACTGGTCCCTATTTCCAGTGCCAGTGTAACTTGGAATCTCACTAAGCGAATGGCTGTAAGTCAAGGACTACCTTATGTGAGAAGATGCGTTTAAGATGCTACCTAAGCATTTGAGCCTCTGTAATGGTTTCTCTGCTACCTACAGGCCAAGCAACATGATTCATCTCCTACTTCCTTTCATCTCTCACCTTCTTTATATCTCTGTTTTTTCCCCCCGAGGTAGTTCAGAAGCACTTGTTCTTGCTGTAAATCTCTCCAAGCTAGTAACCTTTTCTCTGTTGTCTTTTCCCCCCTCTCTCTTTTATAATTTGGCCTTTTCACTGTTTAAATGTTCCTCCTTTTGGTGTCTGAATCATCCTTCTGATTCACGGCTCAGTTTGGAAGATCACATAGGAGCCGTGACCAGGGGGGGCTTTTGCCCAGGTTCGCCTGGTGCGCCAATTGCGGCCCTATCTGGACCGAGATGCCCTACGCACAGTCACTCATGCGCTCGTGACCTCCCGGTTAGACTACTGCAACGCTCTCTACATGGGGCTGCCCTTGAGGACCACTCGGAGGCTTCAGCTGGTGCAGAATGCGGCCGCGCGAGTTGTGATGTGGGTTCCCCGATACTCCCATGTAACACCTCTACTCCGCGAGCTGCATTGGCTTCCGGTTGCCCTCTGGGTGAGATTCAAGGTGCTGGTGATGACCTATAAAGCCCTAAATGGCATGGGTCCGGGATATCTGAGGGAACACCTGCTGTTGGCATCAAGTTCCCTTCGTCCTGTGCGCTCCCACAGGGAGGGCCTTCTCAGGGTGCCGCCGGTAAAAGATTGCCGGCGGATAACACCCAGGGGGAGGGCCTTCTCTGTGGGTGCGCCTGCCCTCTGGAACCAGCTGCCCGTGGAGCTTAGGACTGCCCCCGATCTTCGTTCATTTCGCCGGGACCTGAAGACCTGGCTCTTCGAGCTTTCCGGCCCAGGCTGAGAGTTTTAACTGGGGTTTTTATATTTCTTCAGGGATTTAATTTAATCTTTTTAAATTGTTTTTAATTTTTGTATCGTTGTTTTAAGTACCCTGTAAACCGCCCTGAGTCCTACGGGTAAGGGCGGTATATAAATTCAATAAAATTCAAAATTCAAAATTAGAAGTTGGGATATATGAATTAAACTCCAAGTCCTGGAAAACTCCAGCCTAAGCAAGTCAATTCTAGATTAGTGTTAATCAACAATTTTCTATTTGGGGAATGCAAAATTAAATTAGAGATTTAAGATTAAGTATAGTTTTAAAATTCCATATTATATAATTAACTTTTGTGGTTTCTTGCATTCCAACAACTGCTGTTTTCTAAACTTTCATTTAGTTATACAGCCTCAATTCCAATGAAATGTTAATTTTTAGTTTAACATTTTTGATTCATATGGATGGTTGAATAGGATGTGCTGGGTTATTAAACAAAACTGTATTCTGATTTAGCATGCTGTGTGACCTGAACATCATGTTGTTGTTATCGTGCACCTGTATGCACACGTTTGACGACAGCTTGATTCCTTTTCATCCATATATACTAAAACTCTCATTGCCGTGACCTTTAACTGAGCAAAACGATGCAACATAGGGCAGCAGTTTTTGAATCAAGGAATCAAGTTTTGGACCTCAAATGGTCCAAAATCTGGGACCCATGACTCCCATGGAACCGAAATTTGGGAAAGTTGTGGGTGCTTCCATGCTACTGGCTATTTCTGGGCTGCTGCTGTGGTCATGTGATGTTCATTTTTAACGTTCCGGGATGATTTCCCAGGAATTTCCCTTCCAACCCTGTGTGCTGTCCCACTCACGCACACACGCACACATAGCAGGTGTAAGGAGTCTTTATTTGGGCTTCTGAGCCTGAATTGGTATTCCCTAGCAATTCCCTATGTCAGCACTAGCTCAACCCCAATGAGTTCCACAGGCTACTCAAATGAAGCCAACGCTAGTCTTCAAAGCAACGGCAAATACAGTCCCATAGGCAAAAGCTAGTTCTCAAGGCAAAGGCAAGTTCTAAGACAAAGGAAAGTCCACAGGCAAAGGCAAGGCAAGGCAAAGGCAACAGATGAAGAGACACGATCCAAAGTTCAAGGCAAGAGCACACAGCAAGGAAACAAACACGTTCCCAGCATCGTCTCGATCTGTCTGCTGTGCTAAACAGCCACTTCTGGTGCAGCCCTTCAAGGAGGGCGAGGCTTTCTCCTCGCGAGTGATCTGGCTGACCTTCTCTGCTCCTGCCTTTTCTCTGCCCTATGTTGTAATGCATTGGGCCTCTTTACTTGAACTGTTCTACGTGTCTTCAAATGCTGTTTGAGATTGCTTAATCAGGGATTCTGTGTAACGGTTGTAGGTTACCCAGACATGCAGTCTCCAGGACGACCATTGGTTGGCTCTGGGGCGGGAATAGGTTCCTTCAAACCTATTGGCCGCCGCCTAGTGGCCAGCTGTAAAAATAGCTGCGTAGAAGCCTTGGTTACCAGTTCTGTTCCTGTTTGAACTCTCTCGTCTCGCCTCCTGCTTGCAAGAAACCCAGTACACAACATATGTGTTCTTGGATCAGGGATGCAGAAGGCAGTTCTTCTTCCTCATTGCTGACCAGCTGCAGCTGCATGTTTTCTCCACCTGAAGCCTCAGGGTGGTCCTGCTGCAGCTGTGCTGCAGCCAAATCCCTCTCAGATGGCTGCTCGGAGCAGTTTGTTGTGATTCAGGGTCAGCCTATGGGTTCGGCAGTTGGGTCGGATGACTCAGAGGAGGAGGACGAGGGGGGTGTTGAAGAGCTTGATGAGAGCCCCCAGCCAGGCCCCTCTCATCTGGTCACGACGCAGACCCAGCTGTGTGAGCCTGACAGCGTGGATGAAGATGACCCACAGCTGGCCCTGTTCAAGGACGCCCGACGCAGGAGGCAGTCAATCAGGAGTAAACAGAGGAAGGCAATGGGGCTCCTCGGAAGGAGGCAGAGAGAAGCCACGCCCTGAACTGTATTTAAGGGGGAATGCGTGGGAGGGCTGGTTTGCTGAAGGCAACCGCTTGAATAGTTCCTGTTTCATAGTTCCTGTTTCATGGTTGGTGTCTGTTTTATGTTAATAAATTTGGCAGGCTTTATTCCAGCCTCTTGCCGTTTGTAAAGGGGTTGTCCCTGCCTTTTCTGCAGGGCCGGTAGCAGGCTGGTACAGAACACAGTTTGCCAATTCCCTTCCTGACGTGCCCAAAACTGGTTCATCCTCCTCCGGGCTGACATCTGGAGAAGCATCTGGAGAAGCGTCTGGGAGAGTCATCACACCCTGATAGTCTACGTTCTATAAATGTCACTGCTGACTTTTGGCAAGGCTTGAAGAGCTACAGAGGTTGTTGTCTTCCCCTAGGGTAAATTGCCCTAATGACCACCACTCAAGTATAAGCCAACCATGTGCTGCAGCTGGATAAGCACTGAAAGCCTCTCAAGCCAGCAAGAAAAGAAATCCAGTTTCCATAACTCAACTTCCAGATCCCAACCCAATTGTTCTATGTTCTAAAATGATTGCACTGAGTGGAGAGAAGACAACCATTTGGAGAAAGACATTTACCGGGTTCATTTTTCTCCTCGGAAGTCACTGCTTCAGCAAACTATCCCAATTAAAACGGTTTCCAGCATTTGGGTCATTATGTGCCCACTCCTGATAATTGCCATGCTTGGGTGTCCAAGTACCAGCCATAAAAATCTGTGGTGCTTTATACTTTGAGAGTTGCCTGTTGAGGCTCCCACGTCACTCTGGGCTTGGCCCTGTTAGCTCCATAAGCTAACAGTGAAACACGGGACTGGCTTTGCATCTTATGTATGCTGTCCTTCATTGACTGAAAGCTGGGTACCTCTTCACAGGCCCATCCAGGCTTGGGATAGGCCAGGGGTCAGCAACCTGAAACAGTGAAAGAGCCACTCGGAACCGGTTCCCTCACAAAAGGAAAAACTGGGAGCCGCAAAAAAATGTGTGCGCATGTGCGTACATGCGCACATGCGCAGAACAGGGTTTGAAGAGTGGAGGCAAGGCAAGATATGCACCTACCCTGCATATTTGAATTGATTGGTTGAACTTTTTTAGTCCCACTTTTTTTTTGGGGGGGGGACTACACATAGCAGAGGACTGGGAGCCGCAGGAGACAGCTGAGAGAGCCGCATGCGGCTCTGGAGCCGCGGGTTGCAGACCTGTGGGATAGGCAGAGGGAATCAAAATTTATTTTATTTATTTATTTTATTTTATTAAACTTATATACCGCCCTTCTCCTGTAGGACTCAGGACAGTTTACAAGGTTTTTTAAAACAGTACAACAAATTACATAGATTAAAAACAATTAAAATGATTAAACTAACCTTGAAACTAAAAACCCCAATAACAATTAAAATACAATTAAAAGCCCAGTTAATATTCTCAGTCCAGGCCGGAAAGCTCAAAGAGCCAGGTCTTCAGGTCCCGGCGGAATGAGCGAAGGTCAGGGGCAGTCCTAAGCTCTACGGGCAGCTGGTTCCAAAGGGCAGGCGCACCCACAGAGAAGGCCCTCCCCCTGGGTGTTACCCGCCGGCAATCTTTTACTGCCGGCACCCTGAGAAGGCCCTCCCTGTGGGAGCGCACAGGACGAAGGGAGCTTGATGCCGGCAGCAGGTGTTCCCTCAGATATCCCGGACCCAAGCCATTTGATATCCCAAATGATAGTGGGATAACAATTATCTCCCTCCCTTTTAAAACCTCCACAGCCCTATGACTTGAACATATCCCAATTAGTATTTGTGCTAGTGTTAATGGAAGGACCTCCAGCTGGAGGAAGCATTCGGTGATGTTCTTGTCAACTTTTTCCTCCTCCTCCTCCTCCTCCTCCTCCTCAGCCATTCATTAAAAGTTATAAAATACCTTGCTGGAGTGAAATGTTTTTCTCTGCTCCTCTTGATTTTGGCTTGAGCCTGGAACTGCTTCCAATTTAGCTAATTGGGAGTCTCAAGGCTTGACAGGCTTGTAGGCTTCCTAGTGGTGTTTTTTTGAAACAGCAGGCCTGATGTAGCACCTAAGGCTGTAACTCAGCCCTGGTGCTACTGCCGCCAATTTTGCTTTTCTTCCCCTCTCCGAGATAGATAAATAGATATCCTTCTAAAAAGGATGGCATACATATCACTGATCTTTTTTTTATCAGATAAGAGGCCAGATCTGCAAGAGGATATTCTACACTCAGAGATAATTATCTGTGAAAAGGAATATTGAGTGTCCAATTCATCTGATCCATTTCCATCCTCAAAATCTATATACTACTAAAAGTCTCATTTCTGAAACCTTTAACTGGGCAAAACAGTGCATCAATGGGCGATAACTTTTCGACAAAGGTGACTCAAACAGGCTAACTTATAGAAGGCCTCCAAAATTCAAGACCCGTGATTCCCAAGGGAATGAAATTTGGGGAAATTGTAGCTGCTTTAGCACTGCTAGATGCTGCTGTAGTCACATGATGCTCATTTTCAACATTCCATGACAGTTTCCCAGCCACTCTCGCAATCCCTCCCTCCCTTCCTCATCCAGCAGCAGCCATTTACTTGCCTACAGGGAAGGGAAGGGAAGGGAAGAGAGGAATAGGTGTATTGCCCTAAAATGGACCACCATTCAAGTGTGAACCAGCAATGTACTGCGGCTGTCAAAAAAGCCAATGCAGTCCTAGGCTGCATCAACAGAGGGATAGCATCAAGATCACACAGAAGTGATAGTGCCACTTTATACTGCACTGGTGAGACCACATTTGGAATACTGCATCCAGTTTTGGTCATCACAATACAAAAAAGATGGTGAGACCCTAGAAAAAGGGCAGAGAATCAGTAGTCTGGAAGCTAAACTGTACAATGAACGATTGAGGAACTAGGTGTGTCTAATCTAACGAACAGAAGGACTAGGGGAGACATGATAGCAGTCCTCCAATATCTGAGGAGCTGCCACAAAGAAGATGGGGTCAAACCTACTTTCCAGAACCCCTGAAAGCAGGACAATACGCAACGGATGGAAAGTCATCAAGGAGAGATCCAACCTAAAGTTAAAACGAAATTTCCCAACAGTGGTAATGACTAACCTTCAGTGGAAATGGCTTGCCTTCAGAAGTTATGGGTCTTCCATCACCAAAGGTTTTCAAGAAGAGATTGGAAAGCCATTTATCTAGGATGGTAATAAGGTCCCCTGCTTGATCAGAGGGTTGGGCTAGAACATTTAGCAGCCTTTAGGCAAGAGGATGGCCCAGTACGGGAGAAGCAACATCACAGGATCAGGATCAGCAGGTTGCCTTCATTGAAAAAGAAAAAGGGCACTCTTTGAGGACAAAATGTTCATATTTTGGACAGGGAAGATCGATGGTTTGAGAGAAGAGTGAAGGAATCCAGTGAAGATACAGGTGGTGGCCTCAGACACGACCTATCCCCATTTTTTATGCTGCTCTTGCATCAATCATCAGGAAGACATGATAACAGTGTTCCACTATCTCAGGGGCTGCCCCAGAGAAGAGGGAGTCAAGCTATTCTCCAAAGCACCAGAAGGCAGGACAAGAAGCAACGGATGGAAACTAACCAAGGAGAGAAGCAACCTGGAACTAAGGAGAAACTTCCTGGCAGTCAGAACAATTAACCAGTGGAACAACCTGCCTCCAGAAGCTGTGAATGCTCCAACACTGGAAGTTTTTAAGAAGAGACTGGACAGCCATTTGTCTGAAATGGTATAGAGTTTCCTGCCTGAGCAGGGGGTTGGACTAGATGACCTCCAAGGTGCCTTCCAACTTTATTATTATTGTTGTTGTTGTTGTTGTTATCATCATCATCATCATCAAGACCACTTCGCGGTTTACTTGGGAGGCCACATTTAACAACCTCCCTAAGGATTTAGAAGTGGGAACATTTACATCCCAGTAACTCTCTGCTTACTCGCCTAACGAGCCTATCCAGAAATGAAACCATATAAGTCCCTCAACGACATATATGGGGTCCCTCTTAACCAATTTGCTCAACTTGTACACCCACCCACACCCACCCTTCCCAATCCGCCCCACTCCGGGTGCTTCCCAGATCCGTGCAGCATCTCTCGTACACCCTCACGCACCCTGTACACACCATCCCTGACCCGCATGGAACTTCTCGCACAACCCCAAGCATTCCATTGTACCTTTCCTGACACACACCGCACATCTGCGCACTCTCCCCAACCCACATGGCATCTCCTATGCACCTGTGCATACCCTTTCCAACCCTCACACACACATGCACACACACACACACACCGTGTACCCTCTCTCTCCTTCTCTATCCAGCAGCAGCCACTTACTAGCCTGCTAACCTTGGATTTCCAAACTCTTGCTAGCTTCCTCACTGACTTTCTCCCAGCAAGCTTCCCACAAGCAAAGTAAATGGGGGAGAAGGAAGGAAGCGAGGGAGGGAGAAGAAATTAAAAGAAAGAAATTAAAAGACGCTTGCTCCTGGGGAGGAAAGCCATGGCAAACCTAGACAGCACACTAAAAAGCAGAGACATCACCCTGCCAACAAAAGTGCGTATAGTCAAGGCTATGGTCTTCCCAGTTGCAATGTATGGCTGAAAGTTGGACCATAAGAAAGGCTGAGCACCAAAGAATTGAGGCCTTTGAACTATGGTGCTGGAGAAGACTCCTGCGAGTCCCTTGGACTGCAAGGCGATCAAACCGGTCAGTCCTAGAGGAGATCAACCCCAACTGTCCTTTTGAAGGCCAGATCCTGAAGTTGAAACTCAAATCCTTTGGCCACCTAATGAGAAGGAAGGACTCACTGGAGAAGAGCCTAATGCTGGGAAAGGTTGAGGGCAAGAGAAGAAGGGGATGACAGAGAATGAGGTGGCTGGGCAGAGTCACTGAAGCAGTAGGTATGAGCTTAAAGGGACTCCAGAAGATGGTAGAGGACAGAAAGGCCTGGAGGAACGTTGTCCATGGAGTTGCGATGGGTCAGACACAACTTCGCAGCTAACAACAACAACAAGGGAGGGAGGGAGGAAGGGAACAAAGAAAGGAGTGATTCACTTAACTGTGGCAAGAAAATGGGGCAAAACTCACTTAACAGCTGTCTCACTTAGCAATGGAAATGTTGGGCTCAACTGTGGTCATAAGTCGAGGACTACCTGTATTTCTTCCCCCCATCATCCAGTGGGTTAAACACAACTTTAAATGACGATCTTTGCTACTTCTTCAGTCCAACATACGTTTGCTGGCTCCTGTGCGTTTCAGGAACCGTACCGCATTACACCTTTGATGTCGTCTAAGTTTGGAAATTTTGGGGTTGAACTGTGAGCGAATACTGGGAATTGATTCATTTCTTGGGGAAAAAGAAAAAAAAACACCCTTCGTTATGAAAAGGGAAAGTGTTCTGTGGTAGATGCCAAATAATACGGGAAAATAAATCTCACAATTCACCTTTCTTAACCTAATAGATTAGCAATGAGACCGGAATGGGGTAGTTTTTATGTCAGCCCAGACACTCAAGGAACAGGAAAGTGAAATTATAATCCTGAACGGAAAAAAAGTTCCCTGGAGCCATCTAAGAATTTAAATTGTTTTGGCCCACCTTTACCCTCCCTGTGTATGCCCCAAGGCCAAGTTGTGTACACAGGGTTTCCGTTCCCATTAGCGAAGGATTCCATAGCTAAATGACCCATAAATCAACTTGGCATCCCAAAGGGGGAAAAAAGGAAGACTTTTTGGCCGCTGTTTCCTTCTCAGTGGGAAATTTTATTCTACCCTGTTCCTCTGAAGAGGAAGTGAGGAAACCAACCTTCACTTTTGCTTCTAGCAAACTCTTGAATGGGGAAAATATCTTTTTTTTTCCCCTCCGTTGCGATGGAACCGGAGAATAGAGCGGTGTTGTTGTGTTTTTTTGATAGCCTCCATGGAAAGCACCAAAAATAAAGATAGACACTTAGTAATGGCTTTATCGACATACAATGCCTGGCTATTCCTGCTGCTGGCACTTTGCCAGACTTAGAAGATAAAACGTAGAATAACAGAGTTGGAAGGGAATTTGGAGGTCTTCGAGCCCAGCCTGCTACCCGTGGAAAGAGACCTTGTATCTAAGGCAGGGGTGTCAAACTCAATTTCATTGAGGGCCGCATCAGCATTGTGGTTGCCCTCAAGGGGCCGGGTGGGTGTGGCCTACTGGGTGGGCGTGGCCAGCTCTACATCATTCGCCTCAAGGGTGCCTATGGGGGCCTGGGCAGGACTGGGACAGATCTGAGGGTCTCTGGGCCAGGGCCAAGGCAGTGGGGTCCATTCCCTCACTGTTTCCAGGATGGCTTCGCGGGCCACATGAAACCACTTCGCGGGCCGGATCCGGCCTCCGGGCCTTGTGTTTGACATGTCTGATCTAGGGTGTCAAAGAGCCTGTATCTAGGAGACCCTGTATCTGGGTTGTCCAAACTTTAAAATCTGTGGACTTTTAACTCCCAGAATTCTTTCAGCCAGTATGGCTGGCTGAGGAATTCTGGGAGTTGAAGGCCAGGCATCTTAAAGTTTCCCAGCTTGAGAAGCACTGATACAGGTAGTCCTAATAATAATAATAATAATAATAATAATAATAATAATAATAATAATAATAATAATAATAATAATAATAATAACAACAACAACAACAACAACAACAACAATAATAATAATAATAAAGTTGGAAGGGATCTTGGAGGTCATCTAGTCCAACCCCCTGCTCAGGCCGGAAACCCTTGACATACAAACCAGTGATTATTCAAAGTTTACAGTGGCACTGGAACAAGTGACTTATAATCAGTCCTTGCACCTAACAACCATCACAGCATCCCCATAAGCTGACTTTGTAATAATGCCGCTTTGGGGGGGGGGGCGAAAGAAGAAGAAGAAGAAGAAGAAGAAGAAGAAGAAGAAGAAGAAGAAGAAGAAGAAGAAGAAGAAGAAGAAGAAGAAGAAGAAGAAGAAGAAGAAGAAGAAGAAGAAGAAGAAGAACAACAACAACAACAACAACAACAACAGCAACAACAACAACAACAACAACAACAACAACAACAACAACAAAAAGTTGGAAGGGACGAAGAAGAAGAAGAAGAAGAAGAAGAAGAAGAAGAAGAAGAAGAAGAAGAAGAAGAAGAAGAAGAAGAAGAAGAAGAAGAAGAAGAAGAAGAAGAAGAAGAAGAAGAAGAAGAAGAACAACAACAACAACAACAACAACAACAACAACAACAAAAAGTTGGAAGGGACCTTGGAGGTCATCTAGTCCAACCTCCCGCTCAGGCAGGAAACCCTATATCATTTCAGACAAATGGCTGTCCAATGTCTTCTTAAAAACTTACAGTGTTGGAGCATTCACCACTTCTGGAGGCAGGTTGTTCCGCTGGTTAATTGTTCTCACTGTCAGGAAGTTTCTCCTTAGTTCTAGGTTGCTTCTCTCCTTGATTAGTTTCCATCTGTTGCTTCTTGTCCTGCCTCCAGGTGCTTTGGAGAATAGCTTGACTCCTTCTTCTTTGGGGCAGCCCCTGAGATACTGGAACTCTGCTATCACGTTACCCCTTCATCCTTCTCTTCATTAAACTAGACATTCCCAATTCCAGCAATCATTCCTTATATGTTTTAGCCTCCAGTCCCCTGATCATCTTTGCTGCTCTTCTCTGCCCTCTTTCTAGAGTCTCAACATCTTGGATTTGGATTTGTTGTTTTCTTTTGGCTGTCAGCCAATCCCATTGAACAGACTCAAGCGTATTATTTGGAGGAAGGCAGAAACCTGTCCATTTTTGATGTCCTGCATGATTTTATACAGCTTGATTAGGCCCTTCTACCCTGGATCAGAAGTTGGGAATTGTTGCCTGAATACATCTGATGCTGCTCCCCAAAAGGGCTTTTCCAAAAGGCAGCTGGATTTTCTGGGTTGTTTCCTTGAAGACATTTCGTTTCTCATCCAAGAAGCTTCTTCAATTTTGTCAGGAGCTGAAGAAAAGTATCTTTGGGACAACCATGACTGGTATGACTCAGAATCTTTCATAGATATCTGATGTTCTACTCCAGCGGTCCCCAACCTTTATGGCTTGGCGGCCTGGCAGGGGGGGAGAGAGGAACTGGCGAGCACAAGTGATGGGCATGCACCGATCCATCACTCACACAAGTCGAGCTGCACATGCGCTGGCCAGCTGCTTGCGTGGCCTGGTTCCAAACAGGCCACAGGCTGGGGGTTGCACACCCCTGCTCTACTCCTTTTAGTTTTATAATTTCCGATCTAACATCTGTAACCTGGGCCGATCAAAACTTCTAAACTTTCAAAGACAACCTTGGGCACCATGTACAACGAAATCTGTCATGGGTGCATAGTCACTTCATTTCTTCCCCAGCCCCCTGCCTGAATACCGCAGTGTGCGTAATAGCCAACAAAGCCTCTTTGAACCGTTAATCTTGCCCTTTCCAGAAGTATCTCCTTGAACTGGTAATTGAAGAATTTGAATTATTTTAGCCTTCTTTTTAGAACATTGCGAAGGTCTCAGATCACGCAGTCTGCTTCTTCAGAGGTTGACGCATTCCTTGCAAAACTAGTGTGAAAAGGGCACCAAACAATGTTACAACTGGGGTATTTTTTTTAAAATCCCATTTATATCCCGCCCTTCTCCGAAGACTCAGGGCGGCTTACAAGCTTAGCAGTAGCCTTCATTCTATGTATATGCCTGCTTATTAGGGCTTTCACATCCCCCCCAAGCGGCATTATTACAAAGTCAGCTTATTGCCCCCAACAATCTGGGTCCTCATTTGACCTACCTCGGAAGGATGGAAGGCTGAGTCAACCTTGAGCCTGGTGGGACTCGAACCTGCACTAATTGCAGGCAGCTGGTGTTACTTAAGGAGGCTTTAGCCCACTGCTCCACCAAGGCTCTAAAGTAGAACAGTCCAGGGCTCTTAGAACATAGAATAACAGGTCTGGAAGGGACCTTAGAGGTCGTCTAGTCCAACCCTTTGCTCAAGCAAAAGACCTTATACCATTCTGGACAAATGGCTATCCAATCTCTTCTTAAAAGCCTCTAGTGATGGAGCAGCCAGAACTTCCAGAGGCAAGCTGTTCCACTGATCACTTGTTCTCACTGCCAGGAAATTTCTCCTTAGCCCTAAGTTGGATCTCTCCTTGATTAGTTTCCATCCATTTTTCTTGTGTGGCCCTCAGGTGCTTTGGGAGAATAGGTCAATCCCCCTCTTCTCTATGACAGCCCCTCGGATTTTGGAAGACTGCTGTCATGTCATCCCTGGCCCTTCTTTTCATTAAACTGGACGTAACCCAATTCCTACAACCGTTCTTTGTATGGACTAAATGGAAACTAGTCAAGGAGAGAAGCAACCTAGAACTAAGGAGAAACTTCCTGGCAGTGAGAACAATTAACCAGTGGAACAACCTGCCTCCAGAAGTGGTGAATGCTCCAACACTGGAAGTTTTTAAGAAGAGACTGGACAGCCATTTGCCTGAAATGGTATAGGGTTTCCTGCCTGAGCAGGGGGTTGGACTAGATGACCTCCAAGGTCCCTTCCAAATTATTATTATTATTATTATTATTATTATTATTATTATTATTATTATTATTATTATTATACCATTTTTGTATTATGGTGACCAAATCGTGATGCAGTATTCCACGTGTGGCCTTTACCAGTGGCGTACTGTATAGAGCAGTACTATCACTTCTCATGATTGCGATTCTGTCTCTCTGTTGATGCAGCCTAGGACTGCATTGGCCTTTTTTTTTTTTTGGCAGCTGCAGTGCATTGCTGGCTCATACCTAAGGGGTTGTTCACTTAGCACACCTCTCACAATTACTGCTGTTGAGCCAGGTGCCACCTATTCTATACCTGTGCGTTTGGTTTCTCTTGCCTAAGTGCAAGCCCAGCGGTGGGATTTAGCCGGTTGGCAGAACCGGTAGCTAATTTTTTTGTTGCCCAGGCCCAGAATGGACTTCCGGAAGAGGCATCCACACACAGAGAACCGGTTGTTCACCTATTTCAGGGGTAGGCAACCTTGGCTCTTTTATGACTCGTGGACTTCAACTCCCAGAATTCCTGAGCCAGCATGGCTCAGCTTGGAAACCTCTCCCTTTCCCTTCAGCATGGCTGCCTCAGGAATTCTGGGAGTTAAAAGTCCACGAGTCATAAAAGAGCCAAGGTTGCCTACCCCTGACCTATTTGAATCCCACCACTGCATGAGCCCTTCCTTTTCTCACCACTGAACTACGCTCTTCCACTGCAGTCGCTCAGCTCTTGGTTAAAACAGCTGAGCGGAAGTTGGTGGGTTTGGGATGGGGGGGATTTGGGGATATATTGTAAAACTTTGTTTTTGTAAAACTTTTTAATAAAAAAAAAGTTAGCTTTTCTGAGTGACGTCTTCCTCTGACACATCGATCGGAATCCTCCCTCGGCCCGCCATGCTGTAGACCTTTACATGGAAGGACGTGAATCATAATGAGATTTTTGTTCCTTGTTTATCTAGCGTGCCCTTGATTGTGCCTCCTTTCTGATTTTGGAGAGGTTGGGGTCAGGGTTTTCATTTCCTGGAGTTGAATGTCGGCCATCCTCTTAATGGTTCTGTTTTTGGCATTTCGCAAGCTTCATCTCCGGCCTTGAAATGGTTTATCTTTCTTATTCTTGCCAGATGACTATTGTTTCCACAGATGGGTCTGTGTGCGGGGGGGGGGGGGGAAGCATTGCCTCAAAAAAAGAGCTAAATCCAGACCTACAGGCAGCCCTCGACTTATAACCACAAGCGAGCCCAAATTTTCTGCTACTAAGTGAGGTGGGTTTTGCCCCATTTTACAACCTCTCTTGCCACGGTTAAGTGAATCACTGCAATTGTTAAGCTAATAACATATAGTTGTTAAGTGACTTCCTCGTTGACCTTGCTTATCAGAAGGTTGTAAAAGGTGATCCCGTGAGACCGGGATACTGCAATTGTCATAAATATGAAATAATAATAATAATAATAATAATAATAATAATAATAATAATAATAATAATGATGATGATGATGATGATGATGATGATGATGTGGTGATGATGATGGTGGTGGTGATGATGATGATGTGGGAAGGGACCTTGGAAGTCATCTAGTCCAACCCCCTGCTCAGGCAGGAAACCTTATACCATTTCAGGCAAATGGCTGTCCAGTCTCTTCTTAAAAACCTCCAGTGTTGGAGCATTCACCGCTTCTGGAGGCAGGTTGTTCCACTGGTTAATTGTTCTAACTGTCAGGAAGTTTCTCCTGAGTTCTAGGTTGCTTCTCTCCTTGATTAGTTTCCATCCGTTGCTTCTTGTCCTGCCTTCAGCTGCTTTGGAGAACAGCTTGACTCCCTCCTCTTTGGGGCAGCCCCTGAGATACTGGAAGACTGCTATCATGTCACCCCTGGTCCTTCTCTTCATTAAACTAGACATACCCAATTCCAGCCACCGTTCCTCATATATTTTAGCCTCCAGTCCCCTGATCATCCTTGTTGCTCTTCTCTGCACTCTAGTCCAACCCCATGCCCATGGTAGGAGGCCTGATACCAAACGTGTCCAACCTTGGCAACTTTAAGACCTGTGGACTTCTACTCCCAGAATTCCACAGCCATCGTGAGGAATGGGGAATGGCTGGGTGGGGAATTCTGGGAATTGAAGTCCACAAGTCTTAAAAGTTGCCAAGGTTGGATTATCCCTGCCCTATGTACATTCCAGACAAATCACTATCCAATCTCTCGCTTGAAAACCTCGAGATAAAGCACCCACAGCTTCTGGAAGCAAGCTGCACCATTGGTTAATTGACCATCCAGTAATCTATAACCAAGTACATGAAGTACTAATACCACTTTACAACGCCTTGGTAAGGCCACACCTGGAATACTGCATCCAGTTTTGGTCACCATGATGTAAAAAAGATGTCGAGACTCTAGAAAGAGTACAGAGAAGAGCAACAAAGATGATTGGGGGACTGGAGGCTAAAACATATGAGGAACGGTTGCTGGAATTGGGTATGTGTAGTTTAACGAAGAGGAGGACGAGGGGTGACATGATAGCAGTGTTCCAATATCTCAGGGGCTGCCCCAAAGAATAGGGAGTCAAGCTATTCTCCAAAGCACCTGAAGGCAGGACAAGAAGCAACGGATGGAAACTAGTCAAGGAGAGAAGCAACCTAGAACTAAGGAGAAATTTCCTGACAGTGAGAACAATTAATCAGTGGAACAACCTGCCTCCAGAAGTTGTGAACGCTCCAACACTGGAAGTTTTTAAGAAGAGACTGGACAGCCATTTGTCTGAAATGGTATAGGGTTTCCTGCCTTAGCAGGGGGTTGGACTAGATGACCTCCAAGGTCCCTTCCAAATTATTATTATTATTATTATTATTATTATTATTATTATTATTATTATTATTATTATTATTATTATTATTATTATTATTATTATTATTATTATTATTAACCATCTCTATCTAGCAAGAAGACTTTAGCAGCTACTGAACCAGTCTCTTTCACTGGCTGATAGTTTGTACAGTCAAGGGGTTCTTCCTCGTTGGGAGTTTGAACTATTTGCTTGTAGGCTTAACTCACTGACTCTGGTCTTGCCCTCTGGGTGAATAGACAGCAAGGCCCCTCTCTCTTCCTTATTATGACAGCCCGTCAATCTTTGAAGACTCCCTTTGAAGACTCCCTTCCCCTCTGGCCTTCTGCTCTGTAGGTTATATTGTGTAGTGGGTTCTGGGCAGCAGGAAAGACGCCGAGACGATGAGTACAGCATGGCAGATCTTTATTCGGTGGTAGTGACTGTACTGGGGAATAGGGGTTACCTGCCCTCCTTTTATACCTGGCCAGGTGAGCAGCCGGCCAATCGGTTTGAACCTCTGTTTCCCGCCGAAACTGGGTTCCCGCCAAAAGTCCAATGCCCCCTGGTGGTGACTGCTACAAACGTGTGTCTGTGTTCCTGGATACATAACAGGTTAAAAGCCCCCAGACCTTTTAATCGTTCCTCAAAACTCTTGAGTTTCCAGATCCCTCCCTGTCTTAACAGCCCTCCAGAAAGCTTGTTTCAATTGATCGCGCTTTGTTTTCAGAGGGTGATGCCCCCAAACTGGGAATAGCAGCCAAGTAGGATCCAACCAGAACTGAGCAGAATTGGCACGATGGCTTCTCATAATCTGGATTCCAGGCACCTATGAATGCATTCCGAGGTCCGCCATCAGTCGCTTGTTCAACTGAAAGGAAGATGTATGTGCCTGCCTGTTTAGACGGGAAGGGACACTTTGAGAAGTTCTGAGTTTTAATTGCTTCATTATTAAATTTCCTCCCCGCTGCCAGGACAGGAGGTCACACGGCACCCCTTCTCTCTCTGGATGTCAGCTCCATTAGCCAAGCCGCTCTTCCTCTTCTATTTAGGAATTGTTTTCCTAATATTCCACAGGAATCTGCGTTCCTGTAACTTAGCTCCGTTCTTCTGCATCCTGCAATCGGGCACGAGTGAAAGAGGCTCACCTCTTCTCTGCTCATTGAGAAGGCAGCCTTTATCTTCACCCTCACCCTCACCTTCTCATCTCAAGCTTCCTTCACGGTGGGGCTTAGTTTACAGGGCCTTGTTCATCCACATTGCTCTTCCCGGCACATAATCGCTATCATAATCATAACAGTAAAGTTGGAGGGGACCTTGGAGGTCATCTAGTCCAACCCCCTGCTCAGGCAGGAAACCCTATACCAAGGGTCTTCAAACTCGGCCCTTTTATGACTCATGGACTTCAACTCCCAGAATTCCTCAGCCAGCATGCCTGGCTGAGAAATTCTGGGAGTTGAAGTCCATGAGTCATAAAAGGGCCGAGTTTGAAGACCTCTGCCCTATACCATTTCAGGCAAATGGCTGTCCAGTCTCTTCTTAAAAACTTCCAGAGTTGGAGCATTCACAGCTTCTGGAGGCAGGCTGTTCCACTGGTTAATTGTCAGGAAGTTTCTCCTTAGTTCCAGGTTGCTTCTCTCCTTGATTAGCTTCCATCCGTTGCTTCTTGTCCTGCCTTCGGGCGCTTTGGAGAATAGCTTGACTGCCTCTTCTTTGGGGCAGCCCCTGAGATATTGGAAGACTGCTATCATGTCCCCCCTCGTCCTTCTCTTTGTTAAACTACACATACCCAATTCCAGCAACCGTTCCTTGTATGTTTTAGCCTCCAGTCCCCTGATCATCCTTCATCTTTCATATTCCTGAGATTTTGTGTGTGTGTGTGTGTGTGCGTGTGTGTTTGTGTGTGTGTGTGTTCGAGTCAGTTTTTGACTCCTGATGGGTGCCTGGAAAAGTCCCTGAAGTTTTCTTGGAAAGATGTCAGAAGTAGTTCGCCGTTTCCTTCTTCCTAGGGCTGAGAGAGAGAGTGTGACTGACCAAGGTGACTCAGCTGGCAAGACAGGACTAGAACTCACCATCTCCTGGCTGACTGGACCAAAGTCACCCGGCAGCTTTCATGCTTAAAGCGGGACTAGAACTCACCATCTCCCAGTGTCTGGCTTAAAGTCACACAGCTGGCTTTTATGCCCAAGGCGGGACTGGGACTCACCGTCACTTGATGATTGGCCCAAAGTCCCCTTAGCTCAGAGGTCCCCAACCTTTTAGGCACCAGGGACCACCGGTTTCCGTGGAGAGAGGTTTTTCCGCGGACTGGAGGGTGCGTGGTTTTGTGTGTTGCCTGCATCCCACAGATTGGGCTTTGCTTGTTTGTGTGGACTGGTTGCTGGCATGCCGCAGCCCAGTACTGGCCCACGGACCGGGGATTGGGGACCCCTGACCTAGCTGGTTTCCTCCCTAAAGTGGGACTTGAGACAATCTCATGGTTTCTCAGCTAGCACCTTAATCACGACACCAAACTGGCTCTCTTGTCATCTTAAGGTGCCAGGGGCAAAAGTGAGAAGGACATTTGCAGAAGCCCCAGTGAGGATAGAGTTAAACCGTGATGCAAAAGCAGCTGAGTTTGACTTCCATTAAGAGGACCGCATTTGGAGATGCTGGCTTTCCGCCCTGGAGCTGTGATTCCAGGGCAGGGGTCTTCAAACTTGGCCCTTTTCTGACTTGTGGACTTCAACTCCCAGAATTCCTCAGCCAGCTTTGGCTGGCTGAGGAATTCTGGGAGTTGAAGTCCACAAGTCAGAAAAGGGCCAAGTCTGAAGACCCCTGTTCAAGGGCATATTGATTAGTAAATCAGTTCGAACGCAGGCCATCCTCAGCCTACACCCATTCCTTGAGCGACTCTGCAAAGTTACAATGACACTGGAAAAAGTGACTTATGACCAGTCCTCACGCTTACGACTGTCACAACATCTACACCAGTCTCCAACCTTTCTGCCTTTGCAGACTGGCTGGAGGGGGAGGGGGGAGAAGGACGGTTTCACTCGAACAGCCAGTGAGCACAAACCCGCCCCTCGCACAAATGGAGCTGCATGCATGTGCTTGCCTGCCTGCTTCCACAACCTGGGGGTTTGGGGACCCCTGATCTATCCAACATCTACACAGCGTCTACGATCTCGCGTGATCGGAATTTTGGTGCTCGGCAACCAGCGGATCTTTATGATGGTTGCAACATCCCAGAGTCATTTGATCGCTATCTGAGGCCTTCCCAGACAGCTTCTGACAAGCAAAGTCAATGGGGGGCGGGGGGGGGGGGGAAAGCCAGATTCGTTTTAACAACCATGAGATTCACTTAACAGCTTCAGTGACTCGTTTAACAACTGCGGCAGGAAGGTGGCAGAATCGGGCACGACTCACCTAAAAACCGCCTCGCTTAGTGATGGAAATTCTGGTTCCAGTTGGGGCTGTAAGCTGAGAACTATCCTGTAATATGACAATGGTATTTGCAACCAGATATAACCTTCCAAATAGAGCCAATTTAGCGTGACGTTCTTGGAGCACGTTGCCGCTTGGGCAGCAATCAATTATCCTAATTATCAAAGCATGGATGAAATGGATCCTCCTTATTAGCATTTCTCTCTCTCTCTCTCTCTCTCTCTCTCTCTCTCTCTCTCTCTCTCTCTCTCTCTCTCTCTCTCTCTCCTAATGCGCTGCCTAAATTCAATAGTGAACAATTGGATAATATCCATTTTTAAGCATTCCGATAAGAATCAGCAGATTGCAATTCTGGCTTTGGATAGCTAAGGAAGGCTAAAGGTCTGGGTGTAAAACCTTTCCACCAGGAAATCAAGGCTGCCTGCCCAAATTGGGGGATTTTCCCTATTCAGATATTTATCTGCTCTAAGTCTAGAGAATAGCCGGGAACTTGTGTGACACGTCTCTTAAAAGTTCTTCAGTATTTCTGCGAGGCTAATAAAACTCTTCGCCTGAAATGGGGATGGACTCTTTTTTGGAATCAAAACGGAGCGTTCGGGAATGTTGAAGTAATAAATATTTTGAAATAATGCTTCTAAGGAAGCCCAAAAAAAGGGAAATTCAAATATTTAGCCTGGACAACTTTCGTAGCTGATATCTGTGAATTGGTATTCCCCCTGCTGGTGAGCGTTGGGCACTGCATTGAAATTTCAAGACGAACAATTTTAGCCAAGTCTGTGGAGATTCTCAGTCATCCAGGTCATAGTTATCTCAAAGGCTTTTTTTCAAAACTCAAGTGGGCTGTTTGTTTCCTTGAGAAAGAAAACAAGTTTTTCCTGCCTTTTAATAATAACAACAGTAATAATAAAAGTTGGAAGGGACCTTGGAGGTCATCTAGTCCAACCCCCTGCTCAGGCAGGAAACCCTATACCATTTCAGACAAATGGCTGTCCAGTCTCTTCTTAAAAACTTCCAGTGTTGGAGCATTCACAACCTCTGGAGGCAGGTAGTTCCACTGATTAATCGTTCTAACTATCAGGAAGTTTCTCCTTAGTTCTAGGTTGCTTCTCTCCTTGATTAGTCTCCATCCGTTGCTTCTTGTCCTGCCTTCGGGCGCTTTGGAGAATAGCTTGACTCCCTCTTCTTTGGGGCAGGAAATTTCTCCTTAATTCCAGGTTGCTTCTCTCCTTGATGAGTTTCCATCTATTGCTTCTTGTTCTGCCTTCAGGTACTTTGAAGAATAGCTTGAAACCCCCCCCCTTCTTTGCGGCAGCCCTTGAGATACTGGAAGACTGCTAACATGTCACCCCTCATCCTTCTCTCCATTAAATAGACATACCCAATTCCAGCAACCGTTCCTTGTATGTTTTAGCCTCCAGTCCCCTGATCATCTTTGTTGCTCTTCTCTGCACTCTTTCTAGAGTCTCAACATCTTTTTTACATCGTGGTGACCAAAACTAGATGCTGTATTCCAAGCATGGCCTTACCAAGGCATTGTAAAGTGGTATTAACACTTCACATGATCTTGATTCTCTCCCTCTGTTAATTCAGCCTAGCTTTTTTTGGCAGCTGCAGCACATTGCTGGCTCATATTCAAGTGCTTGTCCACTAGGAGATGGGTGGACATCAGCCAGCATGGGGAATTCTGGGAGCTGGCGTCAACTTGTCTTCAAGTTACCAAGGTTGAGAAAAGCTGATCTTAGTTATTTGTTTTACACTCCTGTTGTGTCTGCACAGAGGATTCCAGCCTTTTAAGGAAATTGAAGGTACTGTAATGCAAGATTCACATTAAGTGTCTATTTCCTTGAATAAAATGAATAAAGAGACCTCTAGAATTCAAATATCAGTTCATTTTGTGTCTGCCATTTTTCCAAGGGGCAGAAGGCAATGGAGAGTAAAACAGATCTGTCCTTAATCTGCCCCTTTCTCCCCCATCAAGCCTATGAAGGAGTTTGGGATGACTTATGGGCCAAGGAGGAGAAGGAATTGAAATGTCTGCCTACTTTTCATTTTAGCTGTTATACATATTAGCGGAAAACATTTTTATTTTCGGCATGTAGCTTCCACCTAGTCAGATCAATTCTCCCGAGTCCCCAAATGGGGCTAACTGGAGCTGGTAGTTTGAGATTCAGCATGGTGTGGGAATCTGGCTATGTATTCAGCTGTACAGGCAGTCCTCAACTTACAACAGATAAGATAAGATAACCTTTATTGTCATTTTTTTTTACTGTGGGCACATCAAAAATGAAATTTTGTTGCCCGCTCTCAAAGTGGAACACATACACGACACACACCTAAACATACTACAGTATATACAACATATGTATAGACCAGGGGTAGGCCACCTCGGCTCTTTTATGACACATGGACTTCAACTCGTCAGCTGACTCAGGAATTCTGGGAGTTGAAGTCCATGAGTCATAAAAGAGCCGAGGTGGCCTACCCCTGGTATAGACCCACCCCCCTACATATACATAACAAATATATCGCTTAGCTTAGAAAGTGTGATAAAGGCAAAAATCGTATGATGACAAGTTGAAGGAGCTTAGTATGTTTAGCCTATTGAAGACAAGAATTGTGGGGGGGAGGGAAAGAAACATGATACCTGTGTTCTTTTACTTGAGGGGGTTGACCTATTCTCCAGAGCACCTGAGGGCAGGACAAGAAGTAACAGATGAAAGATCATGAAAGAGAGAACCAACCTGCAGCTGCATGGGTAGTGATGGGAGCACCCCGATACTCCCATATTACACCCCTCCTGCGTGAGCTGCATTGGCTACCGGTTGCCCTCCGGGTGAGATTTAAGGTGCTGGTACTTACCTTTAAGGCCCTACTTGGCTTAGGCCCAGGATACTTGCAGGACCATCTGCTGCCGGGAACGACTTCCCATCGCCCAGTGCGCTCACACAGAGAAGGCCTCCTCAGGGTACCGTCAGCTAGGCAATGTCGGCTGGCATCCCCCAGGGGGAGGGCCTTCTCTGTGGGAGCGCCAGCCCTATGGAATCAGCTCCCCCCTGAGCTTCGGATGGCCCAAAACCTCCAATCCTTTCGCCGCGGCCTCAAAACACTCCTTTTCCGCCAGGCTGACCTGGACTGACAGGCATTTTAATTAATTATATTTACAATTTTTAATTTATTTTTAGTTTTCAATTTTAATTTATTGCACAGATGATTTTAATTTTATTTTTATCTTAATTTCTGTACTTATTATATGTTTTGTTGTTAGCCGCCCTGAGTCCTTTGGGAGATAGGGCGGGATATAAATCCCATCAATAAATAAATAAATAAATAAACCTACAATGAAGGAGAAATTTCCTAACAATGAAAACAATTAACCAGTGGGACAGCTTGCCTCCAGAAGTTGTGGGTGGTCTTATCAATGGAGGTTTTTCAGAAGAGATTGGACAGCCAATAGTCTACACCATTGAAACACCGACGTCGTGAGAATGGCTGATGGTTGGATTCCGAAAGATCTCCTGCATGGAGAACTAGTGCAGGGAAAGCGCCCCAGAGGGAGACCCTGAGCTGCGATATAAGGATATCTGCAAGAGGGATCTAAAGGCCTTGGGAACAGACATTAACAGCTGGGAAACCTTGATCTCTGATGGTTCAGCCTGGAGGCTAAAGACGCAGCATGGCCTTCTCCAATTCAAAGAGACAGTTGCGCGGCAGGCTGAGGCAAAGAGGCAGTCCCAAAACCAGCGAAATCTGGGGGCTGGACAGGGGACAGACTGTATCTGCCCTAAGTGTGGAAGGGACTGCCACTCTCGCATTGGCCTTTTTAGCCACACCAGATGCTGCTTTAGGACCCCTTTCCAGAGCACGATACCATAGTCCAGGGGTAGGCAACCTCGGCTCTTTTATGACTCATGGACTTCAACTCCCAGAATTCCTGAGCCAGTCCATGAGTCATAAAAGAGCCGAGGTTGCCTACCCCTGCCATAGTCTCCTGAGACTGAAGGATGCCAGTGACTTTGGACAACCACCTGTCTGAAATTGACACATTGACTTGTGCTTAGATTGTAAGCCGCCCTGAGTCTTCGGAAAAGGGCGGGATATAAATGGGATTTTTAAAAAAATGATATACGGTTTCCTGCTTGAGCAGGACGGGGTTGGACTAGAAGCCCTCCTAGGTCCCTTCCAATCCTATGATTCTATGTTTCAAGTGATGACGGACACCCCCAAAACAGCACTTATAACCTGGTTCTGAAGTTCCCACAACTGCCCTCCCCATGGTCACGTGACTGTGTTTCAGGCACTCGGCAACTGGTCTCCATTTGCAGCCTCCTGCAGTCACATAACCACAACCTGGGACATTTTTGCCAAAAAACATTCTTTGGATTGCTCTGCATAGAGGCTATAAGGAAGGAGCCTGGCACATCTCTGGGGGTAGCATTGGGGGTGGGAGGCATTACAGAGAAAGCTGTGTGGTAGAGGGTTAAACCATCTAGTGCAGGGGATCTTCAAACTTGGCCCTTTTATGACTTGTGGACTTCAACTCCCAGAATTCCTCAGCCGGCGTGCCAGCATGCTTTAAGAGGTGACAGTCTTCCCGTACGAATAAAGAAGAACTTCTCAATCAGCTGTTTTGGGTTTTCAGTATCAAAAGCACAATAGACTGCAGGCAGTCCTTGACCTATCTTCATAACGGAGCCTGCCCATCACAGTTGTCACAGGACCAACCTGATTTTTACAACCTTTTTTCTAGTGGCCGTTAAGTAAACACAGCAGTTGTAATGTGGCAAGTGTGGTTGTTAAGCAAAGCAGGAGCTTGCTATGGTTTTGTTGCCAAACCCCCAAAAGTAAACGCCAGTTTCTGGCAAGTCCGTCAAAAAAACATGGTGTCGTGACCACGGGACACTGAAAATGGCCGTAAATGGAGGACAGTTGCGGTCACATGACTGTGGGGAGGTTGAGCCTGGCTTGAATTCAGGTCATAAGTAGCCCCCCACCCCTCCCTGTTAGGTCCATCTTAACTTCAAATGGTCACTAAGGGACCGGTTGTAAGTTGCAAACTACCTGTAGACAGTTTCCCCCATGGACGAAGTGATGCATATCTAATTCTGTTACTGTCCAGTTCACTTCTAACAATACCTAGGTAGCTAAATCTGCAGTTAACAGACATTTGCCTGTGGAGAAGCAGCATTTGGCTGATTGAATGGTTTTTTTGTTTTTGTTTTAATATGTACGTGCGTGCGCGCGTATTTATTTATTTTTTTGGCACTGCCAGCCATCTAAAGGGCATATTACCACTTTGACAGTATGTTTTTACATCAGGTTAATCGACAGAAGGACCAAAAAGTGTCGGACAGCAGAATGAGCAGTGTAATGTAGCCACAAAATTAATGATTATAGTAATTAGGAAGAAAAATAATAACTGGAATAAAACAAAAGTGTTGTGAAACAGCTCCAAAAACGGTGACCGTGTTGTCTCAAACTCTCTTCCCTCGTCTTTTGTCAAAATAATGATAACTCTTCAACGGTTGACAACCAACACATATTGCTGCAGATCAAATGTAGATTTCTTCTTCCAAAATTGGATAATAATTAGTTCAACCTGCTCTCATTCATTCCCTCCCCCTAAGCCTGAATTTGTGTTATTGCCACTTTTGGCAATACATTAATAATGTGAGTTTGCCGTCTCTTCCTGAGGGGGGACGATGCATATATTCTCGGCTAAATCCCTCGTACAGGTAGTCCTCAACTTACAACTGTTCATTTAGTGACCATTCAAAGCTAGCACAGCACGGGAAAAAAGTGACTTATGACCGCTTTTCACACTTACGACCGCTGCAGCATCCCCACGACCACGTGATCAAAATTCAGAGACTTGGCAACTGGCTCCTATTTCGGACCGTTGCAGCGTCCCGGGATCATGTGATTCCATTTTGCAACCTTCTGACAAGCAAAGTCAGCCCGATTCACTTAGCAACCATGTTACTAACTTAACAACGGCAGTGACTCACTTAACAACTGCAGCAAGGAAAGTCATAAAATGGGGTAAAGCAAACTTGACAAATGTCTCGCTGAGCAACAGAAATTGTGGTTGTAAGCTGAGGACTACCTGCATTTGGGATCTAGCACAAAGCCGTTAGAATTGAGTTTCGGGGGCGTGGGAGAGGGTTCACTTTAACATACTGCTAAGCTTGTAAGCCGCCCTGAGTCTTCGGAGAAGGGCGGGATATAAATGGAATTAAAATAAAATAAAATATATAAATTCACCCTTCAGTTTGAAAAATGAAACAAAATACTTAAGAAAATACTATTGTGCAGTTAAGTTCTGTTAAATGGGAGGAGACTAACCGAGAGAAGGGGATTCCTTCCCAGTAAGAGCAGGGGGGGCAGTGACATCCCTTTTAAATTTAAGAGTTGTTGGTGCGAGAATTTTGGAACAGATGAAGAACTAGCCACACAGCTGGAAGGAAGGAAGTGAAGGATTAACCCAGAGCAAGATTGGCTCCCGTGTTGAGAGATATCCAGGAGTGAAAGAAATGGCCAGGATTTCTTTGGTGTTCCTGTTCAGTTTGATCTGTTGTAGTTGCAGTAAGTCAGATTTTTTTTCTCGTACGTGCGTGTGTCTGTATGTGTGAAATCGCATATCATATGTCCTATTTATATATCTCTTCCAAAATTTCAATTCGCAAAAGCATTCATGCGCATCCTTATTATAGCTAATCTGAATTTAGTTGTGGGGAGACCCCGGAGAAGAGAGTCCAAAAGCGAATAGCGGTTTGCAGCACAGACAGTTGACACTGATTGCCACTGGATATCCAAGTCACTTCACTTCATAGATACATTTTGAAAACTGGACCCACAAAGCAATCAGAGGTGTATCTGCTGTGTTGATTGGTTGCCGTTTTTATTTTGTTCAGCCTTTCTTTTGCTGTAAGTTCAGAAATAGAATCTGAAAACGTTCGGTTGGCTGTGTACAATACACTTACAGGTGATTGTAGAACAGGTCCATCTTCCGGGTCTGCATTAGTATTAAAGCATCGATTAATTTGCCAAGGACCTATTTCATCCCCTGTGATTTCATCCCCAGATTTGTCCTTGGGGGCACTGGAGAATCAGCCTTTACCTTTGGCATAGGTAAAGGTAAAGGTTCCCCCGCACATGTGTGCTAGTCGTTTCAGACTCTAGGGGCCAGTGCTCATCTCCGTTTCAAAGCCGAAGAGCCAGCGCTTGTCCGAGGACGTCTCCGTGGTCATGTGGCCGGCATGACTAGACGCCAAAGGTGCACGGAACGCTGTTACCTTCCCACCGTAGTGGTCCCTATTTTTCTACTTGCATTTTTACGTCCTTTCGAACTGCTAGGTTGGCAGAAGCTGGGACGAGTAACAGGCGCTCACTCTGTTACGCGGCACTCGGGATTCGACCCGCCAAACTGCCGACCTTCTGATCGACAAGCTCAGCGTCCTAACCCACTGAGCCACCGCGTCCCTTACCTTTGGCATAGCAGACAACAAAATAACAGACTTCTGAGGTTTTCTAACCTGCTGCTCAGGCAGGAAACCCATTTTGCTATCTAGTCTCATCTTGAAAGCCTCTAGTGATGGAGCACCCAGAACCTCTGGAGGCATTGATTAAATGTTGTCGTTGACAGGGGAATTTCTCCCTAGTTTCTAAATTGGATCTTTCTTTGATCAGTTTCCACCTGTTTGTTCTTGTTTCTGCCTTCTGGTGCTTCGGAAAATAAGTTGACAAACCCCCCCCCCCCCCGCTCTTCTTTGTGGCAGCCCCGATGTAAGAAAAAAGAATATCTAAATAGCAATAGCACTTAGACTTAAATACCATTTCACGGGGATTTTTACAGCCCTCTCTGAGCGGTTTATAGAGTCAGCCTGTTGCCCCCAACAATCTGGGTCCTCATTTAACCCACTTCGGAAGGATGGAAGGCTGATCCGAGCAGCCAGTTAGCCTGCAGTACTGCATTCTCACCACTGTGCTACCACGGCACTTAAATGCTGATAGATTAACCCAGGATCTCCTGCACTGTAAAGCTGGGGTCTCCCAACTTGGCCCTTGTATGACTTGTAGACTTCAACTCCCAGAATTCCTCAGCCAGGCACGCTGGCTGAGGAATTCTAGGAGTTGAAGACCACAAGTCTTAAAGTTGCCATGATTGGAGACCCCTGTCCAAGACTGTCTAGCCTAGGGGTCTTCCAACTTGGCCCTTTGATGACTTGTGGACTTCAACTCCCAGAATTCCTCAGCCAGGCACGCTGGCTGAGGAGTTCTGGGAGTTGAAGTCCACAAGTCATAAAAAGGCCATGTCTGAAGACCCCTGAGGTAGAGGAGGTGGGGCTTACATTGTACCGGGTGGAAGGGGATGGAAGTGGCAGTCGAACTCAGCTGAGCAAGACATCTCCGTCAGTGCCTAGAGCTGAGGAAGTTGTTCATTTGCCCCAAGCAGGTCTTCCAACTTCTCGGCCCACCATCCAGCCTCCGAAGCCACTGGTGGAACGTGGAGGCACCCTTCAACTCATCTGTTCCATGGATTGTCCTGGCGCTGAAGTGCAATGGGAAGGCCTGGACACCGACTTGGGGAACATCATTTCAGACCAGAGACAGAGCATCCTAACGCTGAGCAGCGCAACCATTAACATGGAGGGGACAAAGTTGTGCTCGGGAGAGTGCCACGGCGTGCCCTCTGTGGCCAAGGTGGAGCTGAAAGTATATTGTAAGTTCAAAAGACATCTGCTCTGTCGGTTTCCTGGAATCCATTTCTAAGGGAGGAAGGGAAGGGAAGGGAAGGGAAGGGGGGCAATTTAAGAGAGAAGCAGAGTTAGAAGACTAGAAGGAGGGAGGGAGGGAAGGAAGGAAGGAAAGAAGATGGAAGGGAGGAAGGAAAAGAGAAAACAAAGGACGGAGATCATCTTTGCATACTTGTGTTCGTACTCGTGAAAACTCAACTTTGTCTCGAGGGCATCTCTAACATTTCGGGGACAGACAATGATGGAGTGTATCTCTTCTGGAAGTTGTTACCACTGTTCTTTCACAATGGGAACTATAATTATATTTCTAATCCAATAATGCCAGTCCTCTGGGTAGATTCCAACATTTCCCGAAACCATAAGGAAAAACAAATGGCCCAGGAATATCATTATAGTTAATACAGTGCAGTGCAATTATTACTCAAGTGGCACAGAAAAGAGACTGCCCCAGTTGGGGATGGGGTTGGTTGGCACTTAACAGCCGAAAGCAAAGCTACAAAAATACACAGCAGGTCTGCATCCTGCATCCTCTTGTCTCAGCTTTTCCAGATACTTTGCAGTTGGACTCCCAGCCCAAGACACTGACCGTTGGGCAGCCGGCTCGCCTGCTCTGCTCCATGACTCACGTCTACCCTCACGGCGCCCTTACGTTGAGCTGGTTCCAGGGAGACGAACAACTGGAGGCCTCCAGGGAGACGGAGGAGGAAGTAATGGAAGAGGAAGAAGAGCAGCTGTTCGTCTACCGCTCTGAACTGGAGCTCCCAACGGTTGCGGAAGCCATAGCTTATAAATGCAAAGCAACTTTGGTGGTCGAAGACCAGAGCTTTACGAAAGAGAGGGTTGCTATGGCCATCGCCAGCCCCAAATGTAAGTATCACGCGCGGTCGACATTTTTCCCAAGACTTTGAAACAGGGCCTGTTGTGTTGTGGGTTCTGGAGAGCAGGAAGGACGCCGAGACGATGAGTACAGCATGGCAGATCTTTATTCGGTGGAAGTGACTGTAGTGGGGAATAGGGGTTACCTGCCCTCCTTTTATACCTGGCAAGGTGAGCAGCCAGCCAATCGGTTTGAACCTCTGTTTCCCGCCGAAACTGGGTTCCCGGCCAAAACAGATACAGTTCAACGCCCCCTGGTGGTGACTGCTATGTAAGTGTGTATGTGTTCACTTCACCTGGATACATAACAGGGCCCGTGCCAAATCAGGATTGCAGGTGAATGTTTTCTTTGAGCGATGTTTTTTTTACTGTTAATTTTCACTTTAAAATAAAAATACAGGGGGGGAAAAGTTATAAAACTGAGAGAAAGAAAAGGGGCGCAAAGAGGAGGAAACATTGGGTTTTTTTATTACGTTTTTTTCAGTGCAGTAAAATACAAAAAAAGAGAGAGACAACCTTAACTTTTGGCTTCAGATTTCTAAATATTTCAAGTCATTTCTAGAATAACAAAATCATTCTAATCATCAAAGTTTCTTTTTTTCCCCAGTTTCCAGCAAAAAGTCCCAAAGCAATTTCCAAAGCAGAAACAAAACTAGATAAATCCTTCTAATTAAAACAATTTGGCTATCTCCATAATTACAGGCAAATCTTATATTTGGAGAGCTTGCCTTCATTTTAAATATTATCATTTTCATCCCCAATTTCATTAGTCAATAACTTTCACAAAAAATATTATTCATGTACAGCTTGGGTTGTTTTTTTTTAAAGAGCCAAAAATGAACTAGCTAAATTTAATCCATTTTGGATTTGGCAAATTCTTCAGCCTTCAGCCCCATTTTTTTTGGCTTTGGCTTGGGTGATGGTGGGGGGGGGAGTGGAACAGGACCAGTAAAGTTTTGACTTTGTTGTAATGGGTGAGGCCAATTTTTCAGGCCTGTTTTGTGCCTAGGGCAGAGATCCCCAAACTTGGCAACTCTTAAGACTTGTGGACTTCAACTCCCAGAATCCCTCAGCCAGCCACGTTTGAAGACCCCTGTCTCGGGGTTTTGCTGCTTTGTGAATACCTTAATTTAGGGAGGTCATTTTGCCAATTAAAAACTCCCTTTCCTGTCATTCTGGAGACTTTTGGAGGCTGCCAGTTGACCCCTACCCACCCTCTATCAAAGGAGACCTAAAGCCTTGAAACAATTTCTCTTAACAATTCTAAATATTTGGTTTCCAGCTATGCAGGAGCTTCTCAGTGCTAGTGAGACCACCGTCCTTACTCCCACGTCTGGAAGGACAAGTCGAACATCTGCTCTGGGGCTACTCACCACAGCTGATTGGAAGTCCTCACTTGGGACAACCACTAGCCTTCTCCAACTTCTTTCTGCTGAGCATAGCAGCTCTGGGGCATCTGTGGTTACACCAACAGCCACCCCAGCGCTGAAATCCCTAACCGAAGACCGTAACTCCATCACAGTGGCCACCGATCTCACCGGATCTTCTTACCCAACAGGTAACCCTCTGACAGAGCTGGGGACAACCTCTCCAAAATTTGAGACGTGGTCCATCACCATGCACAATTCCATCTTGAGATGTCCCTAGGTTTAGGTCTTTCAGCCAAACTCGTCGTTGGCGCTGTTTGAATTTGTTCTGACAGCAGCAAGATCTGACTGCTGGCCCAGCGACAGATTCTATTGCAAATCAGGGCTGCTTCCGAAGGAGGCAGAGGAGGAGAGGTCCCGGGGCTTATGGAGCGAAGGAACTGGATGAGGCTGTCGGCAGGCCCAGAGGAAGAGAGACATGCTTTTGGAGGAGTTGGTGGCCGCGGCAGTGTGCTCCAGGGGTGAAAAGAAGCAAGGCCTCTTTAAGGAAAAGGTGGAAGGGACAGGATCAGAAAAAGGAAGGGAGGTGAGGTTGTCGTGCAGGAATACAAGCTAATTTGAGGGCTAATCCACATGGAGCCCCGTTTCCATCTGTCCTGTTTGCCATCGTTCGCTCCCTACAGACTAAAATGGACGATCTGAAACTTGAGCTGGCCACGAACAAGGAGTGTATATTGGAGGTGGTGACCCTTTGAGAGCTGCATGCAACGAAATTTCATTTTGATGTATGCCGATTGGTGCACATTCAAAGTGACAATAAAGTTGTTGTTATTATTATTGTTATTATTGTTATTGTTTGTTGTTGTTATTATTATTTTGCTTGTCCCTTTCTTAACAGACCAAAAATTAACTACCAAGCCTCTTTCCAAGACCAACAGTTTCTCGACAGAAGGGGCCACAGAAAAACCAGCCACCAAGCCTCTTTCCACGGCCAACGGTTTCTCGACAGAAGGGACCACAGAAAAAACAGCCACCAAGCCTCTTTCCACGACCAACGGTTTCTCGACAGAAGGGGCCACAGAAAAACCAGCCACCAAGCCTCTTTCCACGGCCAACGGTTTCTCGACAGAAGGGACCACAGAAAAAACAGCCACCAAGCCTCTTTCCACGGCCAACGGTTTCTCGACAGAAGGGGCCACAGAAAAACCAGTCACCAAGCCTCTTTCCATGGCCAACGGTTTCTCGACAGAAGGGACCACAGAAAAAACAGCCACCAAGCCTCTTTCCACGGCCAACGGTTTCTCGACAGAAGGGGCCACAGAAAAACCCAAGGACCCCTGTCGCCCCCTGATCGTACCTGTGCCTGCCCAAGGGACCATGGGAGGTGCCCTTCGCATCACATGCCAGGCATCAGAGTGCCGCAGAGATGTCCAAATCCAGTGGGTGGAAACCCCGGTGGCCCAATCCCGGTACCGTCTGGAGGAAGCCGAGGGCCGGTCGACCCTGACGGTGGAGAATGTCAGCTTGGAGCACCAGGGGGTCTATCGATGCGTTGCGATTGCCAGCCCACCCCGGATAGCCAGCCTGCGTGTCGTGGTGTCTGCTGGTGAGTGAGATGAAATTGCACACTCAGGAGACAGGTAGTCCCTGACTCGCTAAGAGCACTCCAAGTTACAACAGCACTGGGGGAAAAGTGACTTACGACCGTTTTTCACTGCAGCATCCCTCACGGTCACGCGATCAAAACTCGGACGCTTGACAACTGACTCGTATTTACGACGGTTGCAGTGTCCCGGGGTCACTTGATCCCCTTTTGCGACCTTCTGACAAGCAAAGTCAAAGGGGAGGGGGGAACCATATTCACTTATCCCTGTTACTAACGTAACGACTGCAGCGATTCACTTAACAACTGTGGCAAGAAAGGTCATAAAACGGGGCAAAATTCACTTAACAGCTGTCTTGCTTAGCAACAGAAATTTTAGGCTCAGTTGTGGTCGTAAGTCAAGGACTACCTGTATTGGGTTTGGGTCGCATTGAGTGCACTAGGGTACAATCTGGTTGGGCGACTTTGGGCTAATCACCAGGAGACTGTGAGTTCTAGTCCCATCTTATGCAGAAAAGCTGATCTGGTCACTTTGGCTCAATCAAAAGGAAACCATGAGTTCTAGTCCTGCCTTAGGCATGGAAGCCATCTGGGTGCCTTTGGGAGAATCACCGTCTCTCAGCCCAATCTCACAGGCTTGTCATTGTGGGGAAAAGAGGAGGAGGAGGAGGAAGCATTAAATAAGTTTGCTGCCTTAAGTTATTTATAAAACTAATAAAAGGTTAAAAAAAAACCTTAATGTATTTTTTTTAAAAAAACATTTTTTTGAAAATGTGTTAAAATGGTTAATTGTAAAGTTTTTTTAAAAAAAAATCTTTACGAACAATATTATTTGCATTAAAAAAGAATGAACTTATGTGAATAAAGAAGAGGTCAAATTATCCTAAATTGTGGAGAAATGTAATTTACGGGCCTAGGTCTTTAATATTTGTAATCTTAATATTCCTACAGCTGGGAGGTTGCTCATCTTAGTCTCTTGCTCACCTACAGACAAAGGAAGGGTGGAAAATAATAGCAATAGTGATAACAATAGCCCTTAGACTTGTATAGTGCTTTACAGCCCTCTCTTAAGCGGTTTACAGAGTCAGCATATTTGCCCCCCAACAATCTGGGTCCTCGTTTTACAAACCTCGGAAGGATGGAAGGCTGAGTCAACCTTGAGCCAGTCAGGATCGAACTCCAGACTGTGGGCAGAGGTAGCCTGCAATCCTGCATTCTAACCACTGCACCACCACGGCTTAGATAGCAATAGCAATAGCAATAGTGTTCTGTCCCAGCCTACGTACGTCTTTGTTACTTCACAAAGACAAACCCCTCTTTTAACAAGTAGGCTGGAAAACTAACCCCTTTTATTTGAGTTACAAACCTGATAATTGTCCCAAAAGCAAAACGGAGCACGAGTCAAACAGGAAATAGTTCACAGGCAACGCGAACAAAACATGAGCCCTTGAAACTGGGATCCTTTACAAACAGTTGCCTTCAGCAACCAGCACCTCCCACACCTTCCCTTTTTATTATGCAGCCCCAGGGCATGGCTTCTGAATGCCTTCTCCTCCTCCCCTGGAGCCGCCCCATTGCCTCCCTCTGTCCTGCTCTTGTAACCTGTCGGTGTTTGCAGCATCTATAATGTCTTCCAGTTGTGCGTCCTTAAAGTCTGACTCAGCTTCCCAGCACATCTGAGTCTCATCCTGAACACAAGTGGAGGGGCCAGGTTCTCCATCAGTTTGTAAGTCTGGAGGCTCATCAGAGCCTTCCTCCGACTCTGATGGCTCCCCAAGCCCCTCCTCCTCCTCCTCCTCCTCTGATTCCCCGCACTCAGCTGCCAGGATTACAGGCTGGCACGGAATCACAACAAATAGCCTATAGACTTATATACCACTTCATAGTGCTTTACAGCCCACTCTGAGTGGTTTACAGAGTCAGCCTGTTGCCCCCAACAATCTGGGTCCTCATTTTACCACTCTGGAAGGATGGAAGGTTGAGTCAACCTTGAGCTGGTCAGGATCAAAACTCCTGGCTGTGGGCAGACTTTCCCTGCAATCCTGCCTTCCAACCACTGCACCACCAGGGCTGTATGAGGTGGGTGACTAGAAGATGGAGGCGTCTGTCTACTTAAGGTACTAAATGCATGGTTTGTGCACCTTTTCTTTTGCAGCCATTGTCAGGACAGATGCCCTTTTCACCATCGGAGCCACTGGATCCCTCTTAGGACTGATCGTCATAGGCTACGTCTCACATCGATGGCGGCAACAGCGGCGGTGGTGAACAAGGGAAGGGCCAAAAACCTGCTGTCCATCTCCTTGGCTATGCCCCCTTCTGGCCCCCTGGACTTCTGACAAGGCCACAAAAACTATTCTTTGGCCTTCAAGGGCTATCAAGCAAGGACTTCGCTGACATGTTGGCAGGATTTTCTGCCCTGGGCAAGAGGTGGAAACAAAAAAGCCTGTTTCCAAGGCCCTGCTTCAGGCCATTTGCCACATCGACATTCAGGCCATTTGCCACATCGGCATTCCCTGCCGAACCAGTGGCCGGATCCTGCTCCAGTTTGGATGTGAACTCGGTGGAACTGTAGTTTTGAGTGCCACTGTTTATGTCAGGCTCAGACAATCAGATCTATTGTGAAAAGTCTAAGTCAGCAACTTTATTGACTCGTATCTGTATTACAAGAATCTCGCCAGACCGCTTGCCTTCGCCTGGGAACAGCCAGATAAGGTTCCATGGGATTCGGGGCGGGGTCAAAGGTATATCTCTTGTGGCTGCACCAGGACTCAAGGCTAAGTCCGTCATGGGTGGCATGGGTCTGGATTATTTATCAACATCTATATGAAGCCGCTGGGTGAGATCATTCGTGGTTTTGGGGTGGGGTATCATCAGTACGCTGATGATACCCAGCTTTTTATTTCCACCCCATATCAACCCGGTGATGCCCTCGACGTGATGTCCCGTTGCCTGGAGGCGGTCCGGGTCTGGATGGGGAGGAACAGGCTTCGTCTAAATCCCGACAAGACCGAGTGGCTGTGCATACTGGCATCTCAGGTGGTCCATTCTATTCCATCTTTATCTATAGGGGGTGAGGTGTTACCCCCTGTAGATAGGGCTCGCAACTTGGGTATCCTCGACTCACAGCTCAGTGTAGAAGACCACATAGGAGCCGTGACCAGGGGGGGCTTTTGCCCAGGTTCGCCTGGTGCGCCAGTTGCGGCCCTATCTGGACCGAGATGCCCTACGCACAGTCACTCATGCGCTCGTGACCTCCTGTTTAGACTACTGCAACGCTCTCTACATGGGGCTGCCCTTGAATACCACTCGGAGGCTCCAGCTGGTGCAGAATGCGGCCGCGCGAGTTGTGATGGGGGTCTCCCGATACTCCCATGGAACACCTCTACTCCGCGAGCTGCATTGGCTTCCAGTTGTCTTCTGGGTGAGATTCAAGGTGCTGGTGATGACCTATAAAGCCCTAAATGGCTTGGGTCCGGATTATTTACGGGAGCACCTTCTGCCGGCGTCAACTTCCCATCGTCCTGTGCGCTCCCACAGAGAGGGCCTCCTCAGGGTGCCGTTGGCCAGGGAATGCCGACTGGCGGCCCCCAGGGGGAGAGCATTCTCTGTGGGTGCGCCTACCCTCTGGAACCAGCTCCCTGTTGAGCTCCGGATGGCTCCCGACCTTCGCTCCTTTCGCCGCGACCTGTAAACTTGGTTATTTGAGCTTGCCGGCCTGGACTGAGGGTTTGGGATTTTAAATTTTTAGAATGTGATTTACTTGTTGGGGCTAATTTAATTTAATTTATTTTTAACCTTGTATATTGTGTTTTAACTGCCCTGTACACTGCCCCGAGTCCCGAGTTCGGGAGAAGGGTGGTATATAAATCCAATAAAATAAATAAAATAAATAAATAAATAAGTCCCCGCTTGACCCCCTCCTCCCTGCCAGGTTGGACGTTTCCCAACAGTTTAGGATGGTCCTGTGCCGGATTGACTGCTATGGTTTTGAACAACGAGGGGAGAGTAAATCAAATGCTGTTTTTTTTCCTCTCTCTCTCTCTTTCTCTCTGCACATCCTGAACCTACATAAGCTGGTTCTCAGCTATGCACTTTCTGAAAGTTGCAGGGTGTTTTCACATCCAGCCAGCAGGAATTTTATTTCCGAGAAGGGCTAAGCTATCACTGGGGCTGGTGAGTATACTGGGAATTTTGAGAGCAACATTTATTTCCCAGGCAAGATTGGTCCTGCCCACCACGAGATAATAATAATAATAAAAATACAGTTGGAAGGGACCTTGGAGGTCATCTAGTCCAACCCCCTGCTCGGGCAGGAAACCCTATACCATTTCAGACAAATGGCTGTCCAGTCTCTCCTTAGAAACGTCCGGTGTTGGAGCATTCACAGCTGATCACTACCATGCCTGCTTAGCTTTCTATGTTGTTGCAGGTACATTTGAGTGAATCCCAGTTTCTAACTATTTAATTATTTGGTAAGTTGTAAGACTATGAAGGGATGCGGTGGCTCAGTGGGTTAGGACGCTGAGCTTGTCGATCAGATGGTCGGCAGTTTGGTGGGTCGAATCCCAAGTGCCGCGTAGCAGAGTGAGCGCCTGTTACTCGTCCCAGCTTCTGCCAACCTAGCAGTTCGAAAGGACGTAAAAATGCAAGTAGAAAAATAGGGACCACTCCGGTGGGAAGGTAACAGCATTCCGTGCACCTTTGGCGTCTAGTCATGCCGGCCACATGACCACGGAGACGTCCTCGGACAAGCGCTGGCTCTTCGGCTTTGAAACGGAGATAAGCACCGGTCCCTAGAGTCAGAAACGACTAGCACGCATGTGCGGGGGAACCTTTACCTTTACCTAAGACTATGAAGCTTCTGTTTTGTTCTTGTTCCCAGCATTAGGACTGTAGTTGGTTCCCAGAACAATAAGGATTGTCAACAGCCAACATCTCACTTGCTCCCCAGATCCCAGAAAGACCATTAGGAAAGGGCATCAGAAATTCTCAACCTACATGGGGATAAATTGGTTCTAAAAACGGAACTAATTCAGTTGCTGGAATTCTGGTGACACCCTCTCAATACCGGCGGCCCTCCGTTTATGAACATCATTAAGCCTAGCAATTGTGGTCCTAAGTCACGACGGGTCAAAAAGCAGCTCATTATGTGACTGACCGGATTTTACGACCTTTTTGCAGCGGTCGTTGAGTGAACACAGCCATTAAACAAACCACCGTTAATTGCTACGGGTAGCCTTTGCCGGAAATTAGAAGTAAAAAAATGGGGATCGCATGTCCGTGGGACGCTACCAAGGGCCATAAATGTGAGCCGCTTGCCAAGTGCCCAAAATGCAGTCACATGACCATGGGGGGTGGGGGGACATAGTTGGGACATAGTTAAGCTATCAGGCACAGAGTACTTGGCTGCCCTCTAGGGGCAGTCTAAGATTTCACAATCGATATGTTAGCTCTGCTCCAGCAAGCCAAAATTTTGCCTTTTTGGAGGCTAGAGATTTTTTTTTTCCCCCCGGGAAGAGGCTGCCGAGTACAGATTCCCAATTCAAAGGCAAATGTTTTGAAAACAGTTGCTAGGGAACAAAAAGTTCTGCTTGCAGGCTCTTTTGATTCCTCGTTATTCTCAAGAAAGATCTTTTTATGAAGATTGGATTGCAGAATCTGGGGACAGAGTTAAAAGAGGGATCAGGGTAGAATCATTACGTAGCCGCAAGAGAACATAAGTCCTTCCTTGAGTGCTGTTGACTCGTATCTAACTCCAAGCAGGGACATGCTTTAAATTGAGAAGACTTAGCAATAAATCAGTTTAATCAAATCTTCATGTGTGGAACTGATCTTTTCTGGTCTTTTCGTGCCTGACCCTTTCCAAATATATGAATCTTATACAAAAAAAGGACAAGTATTTCCATTAGCACCGGTCTCTTTTAATTTCTCTGATGGCTCTTGTCGTGGTTCCGACAGATGAAACTCTTCAAAGAATTTTGAGGCATTGTTTACCCTAAAGAATCTTTTTTTGAGTAGCGTAGCATCGGCACTAACACAATCGAAGCCAAAAACTAAATTCCTCCCCCCCCCCCCCGAGCAGGTAGTATCAAAGCACAATTCCCTCCTCCAGTGGACAGTCATAAATCACATCCCCCAATTAGTCTGAAACACGGGCTTTCCCTCCAGCTCTCCAGCCCGATTCTTATCATCTCTTATTTCAATAACCTTGGTTCTCACGCTAGGTCCAGCGTTATTATGTCTAGCTAGACTCTCGTGCACATTTTCCCCCCCCACCTCCCAGCATCATCTAACTCTAAAAGCAAAAAGGAGAAGATGGCTGCATCTCCATCTATTGTCAATGCAAAAACATCTGATGTTAGCAGCATTGACAGCTGTTTTAACAACTCCATTCTTGCCGTCACCCCGGTGTCCCCTGACTCACACGATACTTGCTGAAATTTATGCAAGAGCTTTCCTACATTCTTTAGGGCAGGAACCACTGCCAGATTTACACACACAATAACTCAAATTCATTCCCTGACTTCTGCAGTGCAAAGTCTAATGGAGTAAGCGATGGGTGGATGGGGAGGGGGGCGGGGGAACCTAATTAGATAAGAAGCAGAGATGGTGAACCTACGACACGCGTGTCCAAAGTGTCACCCTAGCATTCACCAACACCCAACACCTATTCTCAAAAACGTGCTTGGTAACTGACATGTACTTTGCAATGGTTGCAGCATCCCATTTGCCATTTGCAATCTTCCCAGCCGGCTTCCAACAAGCGAAGTCATGAGGGGAGCTGGATTCAATTAATGACTGTGTGACTCACTTAACAACTGCCTGGCTTAGCAATGGAAATTCTAGTCTCAATTGTTCTCGTAAGTCAAGGGCTACCTGTACTGTATGCTTTTGCCCAGATGTGTGTAAGTTTAACCATACAGGGCAAAAGTACACAATACAGATACAATCTGAGGAAGGAGGGAGGGAGAGGGAAAGAGGGAGGGAGGGAGGGAGGAAAAGAGGGAGAGGGAGGGAGAAAGGGAAAGGAGAGGAGAGAGAGAGACAGAGACAGAGACCAGATAGAAAGGTGATCTACTGTACATTTTTAAAATGCTGACTGATCATCCCATCCTAGAATGTGTGCTGATTTACGATCTTATGACTTTCAGACCAACTGTCCATTCAGAGATTTCAAAAAACCAAAGGGCTGGAAGGGGCCTTGGAGGTCATCTAGTCCAACCCCCTGCTCAGGCAGGAAACCCTATACCATTTCAGACAAGTGGCTGTCCAGTCTCTTCTTAAAAACTTCGTGTTGGAGGCAGGTAGTTCCGCTGGTTAATTGTTAATTAAATTGTTAATTGTTCTCACTGTCAGGAATTTTCTCCTTAGTTCTAGGTTGCTTCTCTCCTTGCTTAGTTTCCATCCGTTGCTTCTTGTCCTGCCTTCAGTTGATTTTTAAAAAAAAAAATCCTAGAATGTGTGCTGATTGACAATCTTATGACTTTCAGACCAACTGACCATTCAGAGATTTCATAGAACCAAAGGGCTGGAAGGGAGCCTGGAGGTCTTCTAGTCCAACCCCTGCCAGAGGCAGGAGACCTTATTCCAACTGGGACCAATGGCTCTCCAATCCTTCCCTGAAAACCTCCAGCTCAGAACTCTCACTGATGGCTCTCAAGTGTCAGGAAATGTCTACCTAGTTCTAGATTGGCTCTCTCTCTCTCTCCAACTAGTTTCAGAATAACAGTATTGGAAAGGGATCACGGAGGTCCTCCAGTCCAACCCACCCGATCAAGCGGGAGATCAGACCATGTCAGACAAATGGCTAGCCATTCTCCCCCTAAAAACTGCCAGCGAAGGGGCACCCACAACCCCTGGACACAAACCGGTCCATGGATCAATTGCTCTGTCAGGAAATTTCTACTCATTTCCATGCTGGATCTCTCCCCGCTAAGCTTCGACCCATTGCTTCCCATCCTGCTCCCTGGTGCCCTAGTCAATCCCCTTTTTTGCTACAGCTCCCCAAACACTGGAAGACCACCACCCCGATCCCTCTCCTGATTGAATAGAGCTGGAAGGGACCTTGGAGGTCTTCTAGTCCAGCCCCCTGCTCAAGCAGGAGAACCTATACCGTCTCAGACAGGTGAATGTCTCTAGTCTCTTCTTAAAAAACCTCCAGTGATGGAGCGCCCACGATTTCTGGTGGCAAGCTGTTCCACTGGTTGATTGTCCTCACTGTCAGGAAGTTTCTCCTTAGTTCCAGATTGCTTCTCTCTGTGATCAGTTTCCAACCATTGTTTCTCGTCCTTCCCTCTGGTGCTTTGGTGAACAACCTGGCCCCCTCTGCCTTGTGGCAGCCCCCCAGATACGGAAATAATGCTATAATGTCTCCCCTATTTCTTCTTTTCTTTAGACCGGCCAAACCCAAGCCCTGCAGCCGTTCTTCGTATGTTTTAGTCTCCAGGCTTTGGATCATCTTAGTTGCTCTTCACTGAATTTTTTCCAAACTCTCAATGTCTTTTTTTGTGATATGATGACCAAAATTGGCTGTAATATTCCAGATGTGGTCTTAGTAGGGTTTTATAAAGCGGAATTAATACTTTGCGTGATCTTGATTCTATGCCTCTGTTTATACAACCAAAGGATTGTTAGATAATGGAGAAGAGCTATTATTTGTCCCTATGCAGAGAACAGGCAACAGACAGCAACTTGTAAAAAAAAAATTTAATGGAAGCTACATACATTTTAGTGTAGATTTCATTTCTTGTAACAAAATAGGGCTATTTATCACTGGTTACCATTGATGCTTTTTTAAAAAAAATGCAAAACACTCTCTCTCTCTCTCTCTCTCTCTATATATATATATATATATATATATATATATATATATATATATATATATATAGGGACGCGGTGGCTCAGTGTGTTAGGACGCTGAGCTTGTCGATCAGAAGGTCGGCAGTTTGGCAGGTCAAATCCCGAGTGCCGCGTAACAGAGTGAGCGCCTGTTACTCGTCCCAGCTTCTGCCAACCTAGCAGTTCGAAAACATGTAAAAATGCAAGTAGAAAAATAGGGACCACTATGGTGGGAAGGTAACAGCGTTCCGTGCGCCTTTGGCGTCTAGTCATGCCGGCCACATGACCACGGAGATGTCCTTGGACAAGCGCTGGCTCTTCGGCTTTGAAACGGAGATGAGCACCGGCCCCTAGAGTCGGAAACGACTAGCACGCATGTGCGGGGGAACCTTTACCTTTATATATATATATATATATATATATATATATATATATATATATATATATATATATATATATATATATATATATATATATATACACACACATACAGACACACACACACATAATATATATATATATATATATATATATATATATATATATATATATATATACACATACAGACACACACACACACACACACACACATATATATATATATATATACAGACACACACACACACACACAAATATATATATATATATATATATATATATATATATATATATATATATATATATATATATATATATATATATATATATATTCCAAATTTAATTATTATCTTCAATACCCAATGCGGAGTCAGGTTTTTTCCCAAAATAGGTGGGAAGCAAGTCTCTTAAGTCAGATGGTATGTTAGCTGCAGCAAGCCACAAAAACCTAGACTGAGACCACGGATGTATAATTGGGAAGCCTAGCCAATATCAATCATCACATTTGCTACACCATGCTAACATTGAATCCAGTAATAATGAGAATTACTACACCACCCCTTCACTGAGCATAAAAACAATTTTCTACATTTCCTTGCAATGTAGCATCGAAAAACCCCTAGTTTCTCAACCGAGGCAACTTTTATGATGCAGGGACTTCAACTCCCAGAATTCCCTAGCCAACATGCTGGGGATTCTGGGAGTTGAAGTCCACACATCTTAAAATGAGAAACACTGCCCTATACTTTTAGATTCCCAGAAAATAAAACCTGGGAAAAAAGACTTTCTGAAACCCTCAGATCCATCAGAGGAAACCAAAATCAGTTTTTGGTCCACTGATTTTCAAACTGGGTACCCAGGTGCCAAAATACTGGCCATTGATGACAAATTGTTTCTAGGATTCATTTGATTGGCTTTTGTTTCATATGCTCAAGCAAAGGGAAACACTCAGTTTTACAAGAATTATAATACGTATTTTTGGGTGAGGTTAAAAAAGGCACAACATGGTGGTAGACCGAAGGAAGAAGGCATCGTAAAGTATATAAAAGCTCACTACAGCAGGGGTCGCCAACCTGCGGGCTGTGGCCCACTACCAAGCCGTGGCTTACTGGCCACCGGACTGCGAAACAGGCTAAGTGCACTCACCCCCACTCGTGCTACCTCCGCCATGCAAACGGGGGCGCACAGCACAAAAATTGGGTGGTGTGCGGCATGAAAATGGAAAATTGGGCATCGGGCGGCTCAAAAATTGGGTGCTGCCCGGCGTGAAAATGGGGGGAAACCAGGTAGCGCGAGGTGCGAAAATGGGAGAAACCAGGGGGCAAACCGGGTGGCGTGCAAACCAGGCGGGGCACGTGAAAACCGGATGGCACACAGCACGGAAATGGGAGAAAACCAGGCAGCGCATGGTGTGAAAACAGGCAGCGTGCAGTGCAAAAATGTGGACAAACCGGGCAGCGGGCGACACAAAAAGTGGGCGGCACACATGGAAAACTGGGCAGCACGTGGTGCGAAAACCGGGCACTGCACAGCACAAAAATGGGGCAATGCTAGCGCCCACACGGCAAAACTGGTGCAGTGCTACCGAGTGTCACGTGAGTGCTAGCACCGCCCCATTTGCGTTGCACGTGCTCGTGGCCCCGTTTGTGTGTTTGCGTGCGCGCGTAAAATGCTTCTCTCCCGCTCTCTCCGGTCCGCCAACTGAGAGAGGTTGGAGACCTCTGCACTACTGCTCAAACCTGAGGTGGCATTTACCATGTCCAAAATGGGTAAGTAGTCCTTTACTTACAACCATCTGTTTAGTGAGTTACAACAGCATGAAATAAGTAACTCATGTCACATTCTCACATGACTACTGCAGCATCCCCATGCTCATGTGATCAAAATTCCTCTCATGAGAAGCATACTTCTTTGTACAAATGAACACAACGCGCTAATTTTGGCAAAGGGGCGGGAAAAGATCGGGGGGGGGAGTCCTGGGTGGTCTCTGAGCTTGGTGGTTTTCTTGTGGACCTTTCACTACCCAACTAGGTAACAACCTCAGTCAAAGGGAACGCCTCCATTTTTATCTGCTGCTGCTTCTTCTACAACTCAAATCCTTTGGTCACCTAATGAGAAGGAAGGACTCACTGGAGAAGAGCCTAATGCTGGGAAAGGTTGAGGGCAAGAGAAGAAGGGGACGGCAGAGAATGAGGTGGCTGGATGGAGTCACTGAAGCCGGAGGTGTGAGCTTAAATGGACTCCAGAAGATGGTAGAGGACAGGAAGGCCTGGAGGAACGTTGTCCATGGGGTCACGATGGGTCGGATACGACTTCGCAACTAACAACAACAACAAACTTCTTCTACAAGACATTTAGGGACAACTGTCTCGTTTGAGCTTTTGCCAATGAGAAGAAAGCCGTTGCACATCTCACAAAGTCTTGAAAGAGGAGGTGGGGGGGTCACTTGTGGATCCCTTCCTCACTCACCCTCTGGCCCCTAACAGTGGGGGTCCCCAAATCCTGGTCCGTGGACCGCTACCGGCCCACGGCATGCCAGCAACCGGTCCGCACAAACAAGCAAAGCCCCGTCCGTGGGATGCAGGCAGCACACAAAACCACACACTCTCCGGTCTGTGGAAAAACCTTTCTCTACGGAGCCAGTGGTCCCTGGTGCCCCCAAAAGGTTGGGGAACCTCTGCCTAAGAGTGCAACCGACGGACGTGCTTCAAGAGGTTGGATTTGTGATTGAAGGACTTGGTGCAGTGCTTGCAGCTGAAGGCGGGGTACTTCTGGTGGGTGCGCTGGTGCTGCAGGAAGGTGGAGCGGTGGGTGAAGGTTTTGGGACACTGGTCGCAGCAGTGGGGGCGCTCGCCCGTGTGGACCCGCTCGTGCTCTTTGACCGAGGCTTCCCACTTGAAGCGCCGGCTGCAGTGGGAGCAGGCAAAGGGCTTCTCCTGGGTGTGGATCCGCAGGTGCTTCACCAGGCAGGAAGATCGCTTGAACCGCTTGGGACACAAGTGGCAGGGGAAGGGGGCCTCGTCCGAATGCACCTTGCCGTGCTTGTCCAGGTCGGCCTGCAGCTTGAACCGTTTCCCGCAGATCCGGCAGCGGAAAGGCCGGACGGCCGAGTGCACCAGGCGGTGCTTAATGAGGTCGGCGCCCCGGACGAAAGTCTTCTGGCAACGCTTGCACTGGTACGGGCGCTCTCCCGTGTGGATGCGCTGGTGTTCCCGGAAATTGGACTGGTGCTTGATGTCCTTCCCGCAGATGTCACAGTGGTGGAGCTGTAAGTCGGGGACAGCCGGCGGGAGACATCTCTTTGGCTTCCAGACGGCTTTCTTCCTCCGTTTCCGCAGCCGGGTTTTGGGAGGGCTGAGTCGGGGGTCCATGAATTGCCTGGGAAAGCAGAACAAAAGGCCGCAGCGCACCTTTTAACGCTTTTCACGGATTTCTCGCAGCCAAAATCTCCGTGGACTGGCTCAAAGATGCCATTTCAAGAGGCAAGTGGACTTTCTTGTTTTTTTCTTTCAAGACGTTTCGCTTCTCATCCAAGAAGCTTCTTCAACTCTGACTGGATGGTGGGGAAGGGAAGGATTTATGCTCCTTGGAGACAACTGGTCATTTGCCTTCTTAGAGTCGTTGAGGCCACTTGGAGGCTTACCTGTGACCTCAGGGTCACCTGAGTGGTGCGAATGTGTGTGGAGCCTTCAAAGGACCATGTTGTAGACTGGAGACAGATGATGTCATATCTCTCCCCCTGTTCAGAGAGGGCTGTTCAGACCCATCGGGACAAGAGTCAGCAGCCCATCTGGATTTGAAAGACAAAAGGCCCCTCTCTCGAAGACAGCAGAGTCCACATTTTGGACAGAGAGGACCGCTGGTTTGAAAGAGGAGTCAAAGAGGCCATCTGTGTCAAAACTGAACAGCCCTCTCTCAACAGAGGGGGAGGGATACGACATCATCTGATTCACGACTCAGTTTTGAAGATCATATTGGAGTCGTGGCTAGGGGGGCATTTGCCCAGATTCGCCTAATATACCAATTGTGCCCCTTTCTGGACCAAGATGCCCTACGTACAGTCACCCTCGCACTCGTTACCTCCCGTATAGACTACTGTAATGCTCTCTACATGGGGCTGCCCTTGAAGACCACCCGGAGGCTTCAGCTGGTGCAGAGTACCCCGATACTCCCATATTACACCCCTCCTACGTGAGCTGCATTGGCTACCGGTTGCCCTCCGGGTGAGATTTAAGGTGCTGGTACTTACCTTTAAAGCCCTACATGGCTTAGGCCCGGGATACTTGCAGGACCATCTGCTGCCGGGAACGAATTCCCATCGGCCAGTACGCTCACACAGAGAAGGCCTCCTCAGGGTACCGTCAGCTAGGCAATGTTGGCTGGCGACCCCCAGGGGGAGGGCCTCTGTGGGAGCGCCAGTCCTATGAAATCAGCTCCCCCCTGAGCTTCGGATGGCCCAAAATCTCCAGTCCTTTCGCCGCGGCCTCAAAACACTCCTTTTCCACCTGGCTGACCTGGACTGACAGGCATTTTAATTATATTTACAATGTTTAATTTATTTTTAATTTTTAATTTTAATTTATTGCACAGATGTTCTCAATTTTATTTTTATCTTAATTTCTGTACTTATTATATGTTTTGTTGTTAGCCGCCCTGAGTCCTTCGGGAGATAGGGCGGGATATAAATCCCATTAATAAATAAAATAAATAAATAAATCATCTACCTCCAGTCTACAACACAGTCCTTTCAGAGGGTTCCAACAAGATTCGACACCCACTTGCGGCACTCAGGTGAGCTTGAGGACAAGTGGCTTCAATGACTCTCTAAAAGAATGCAAATGACCAGCTGTCTGCAAGGAGTATAAATCCTCCCATTCCCCACCATCCAGTCAGAACCTGAAAAAGCTTCTGGGATGAGAAGTGAAACATCTTCAAAGAAAAACAAAGGAAGTCCAGTTGCCTCCTGAAAAAAAAAGCACCTTTGGGACAACCGTGACCTGGATGACGGAGAACCTCCATAGGCACTTTGTGAACTGGATTAACATTATCAGGTACATGTTCACCAAAAGTGAGTGAGTGACTAGAGATAGTCCTTGACTTACAACCTTTCATTTAATGACTGTCCGAACGGCACTGAAAATAAGCAACTTAGAACCATTTTTTGCACAATTGCGACATCCCCCTTGGCCATGTGATCAAAATGGGGACACTTGGCAACCGGCATTTTATTTGTGTCGGTTGCCGTGTCCCGAGGTCATGCTGTCCCCTTTTGCGACCTTCTGACAAGCAAAGTCAATAGGGGAAGCCAGATTCGTTTAACAACCGTGTTACTAACAACTGCAGCGATTCACTTAACAACTGTGGCAAGAAGGGTCGTAAAATGGAGCAAAAGTCACTTAAAGTGTCTTGCTTAGCAAGAGAAATCTGGGAGTCAGTTGTGGTCGTAAGCTGAGGACAATCTGTAAAGGCACGGCTGGAAAAGGCAACTCACAGGTCGCAAACGGCTGCCTTTGCATGACTTGATAAGCCAATGACAGAATGCAATTCGGCTAACATCTGTGTATCAAAAAAAAAAAATCACAGTGTGCCTTACATCAGCATCATCATTCATGCAGGCAATCCTCACAACTATTGGTTTAAACCAGGGGTCTTCAAACTTGGCCCTTTTATGACTTGTGGACTTCAACTCCCAGAATTCTTCAGCCAGGGAAGTTGTGGAAAAAGCAAATGGAGGAGGCATATAGGTAGCCCACAACTTACAGCCACCACCCCAAATTTATGTTGTCAAGACAGTTGTTTTAAGTGACCTTTGCCCCATTTTACAACCTCCCTTGGCACAGTTGTGAAGTGCATCACTGCAGCTGTGAAGTTAGGAACACGGTTGTTAAGTGAATCTGGCTTCCACCACGGACTTTGCTGGCCCGAAGGTCGCAAAAGGGGAATCACGTGATCCTGGGACACGGCAACCGTCATAAACATGAGTCAGTTGCCAATCTTCTGAATTTTGACCACGTGACCCTGGGGATGCTGCGACGGCCGTAAGTGTGAAAAACAGTCATCAGCCACTTTTTTTCCAGTGCTGTTGTAACTTTGAACAGTCACTAAACGAACGGTGGTAAGACAGGGACTAAACCTTGGGTAAGGCAAAGGAATCCGGAAACTGCCTGGGAAGGATCTTTCTAAATCCCCTTAGTCTACCTTAGAATAGAATAGAGCTGGAAGGGACCTTGGAGGTCGTCTAGTCCAGCCCCCTGCTTAGGTAGGAGAACCTGTACTGTCTCAGACAGATGAATGTCCAGTCTCCTGTTAAAAATCTCCAGTGATGGAGCGCCTACAATTTCTGGTGGCAAGCTGTTCCACTGGTTGATTGTTCTCACTGTCAGGAAGTTTCTCCTTGATTCCAGGTTGCTTCTCTCCTTGATCAGTTTCCAACCATTGTTTCTCGTCCTTCCCTCTGGTGCTTTGGTGAATAATGTGACCTCCTCTGCCTTGTGGCAGCCCCTCAGATACTGGAACACGGCTATCGTGTCTCCCCTATTTCTTCTTTTCTTTAGACTGGTCGAACCCAAGTCCCGCAGCCATTCTTCGTATGTTTTAGTCTCCAGGCCTTCGTGCCCTGGATCAATTTTTTTTCCCCACAAGCTGCTGATCTCTAACTTCCCTGCAAGGGGCCACTGAGCCCCTCTCCTGCACCTCCATTTTACCAAAACTCTCTTTTGCAGTAAGAGAAAGAGGGGGCAGTCGAAAAACGGTATCCCATCCCACAGTCCCCCAATACTTACCAACTTTCACGTCTAATCCCGCTCCCGAGACCAAATGGTTAGGGAAAATATTCCGTGACCTAAAAATGAAGACACCAACATGGAAAGAGAAGGTTTGTGGCTGTGGATCGGTGTCACAGGAACAAAACGCCAGTGTCAGCACACACACACACACACACACACCCCAAAAATGGATTTGCTTGCAGTTTATTGCCTGTGCCTATGTATTCATTTTTTGGGGCCTGCCATTCTGTTGGAAGTGGGGGTGGGGATGTGCTTGTTCGTTGGGGAACGTAATTGCCTTGCTCTGCTTTGCCCTCCCTCTGTGTGAAACGAACGTGGTCTGAAAACATCTGCCTTTATCTCCAGGCAACGGAGCCTGGGACTGTTGCGAAATGAAAAACAGACTCCATTGTCTGGAGACAAGACAGATGTTTTCAGACCATCTTCCTTTCACATGGAGGGAGGGCAAGGCAGAGCAAGGCAATTACGTTCCCCAACAAAAAAGCGGCCCCCCCCACTCCTTCCAACAGAATGGCAAGCCCCGAAAAATGAATACATAGGCACAGGCAATAAACCGTCAGCGAAAACATTTGGGGGGTTCTGACATACGCCCCCCCTAAAAGAACGGCAGATCCACCTGTAAAACAAAGAAAAAGGAAGGGGGGAAAAGAGGAACACACACCTAGCAATCAGGTTTATGGGGATATCGTTCATGAAACGGTTTGAGCAACTTAGGAGCTCTAACGTGCTTCTTATAGACCAGGGGTCACCAACCTCTCTCAGTTGGGGGGCTGGAGGGAAAGGGGAAGGAAGCATTTTATGCGCGCGCACAGGCACACAAATGGGTCTACGAGCATGCGTGACGCAAACGGGGGGTGATGCTAGCGCCCGTGTGACACTCGCTACCACCGCGCCGTTTTTGCCACGTGGGCACTAGTACCACCCCATTTTTGTGCTGTGCGGCACCCGGTTTCCAGCCATTTTTGCGCCATGAGGTTTTGCACCACGTGGCACCCAGTCCTCCCCCATTTTCGTGGCCGGTAGTGGGCTGCAGACTGCAGGTTGGGGACCCATGTTATAGACCCATTCATTCTGCGAAGCAGGAAGATCTTTCCAGAAAACTAAATACCGAGTGGACCCATGATGTTTATGAGAGTCTAGAATGTCCTTGATTTCAAAGTCCATAACAGGTTACGGGGTAGCAGCAGAGGCAGGCCTTAACGCAGAAGTAATCTCGGGTTTCAGCAGGCTGCAATGGAAAACCGGGTGGATTTGTCGTAAACTCTTAGGGAGTTCTAATTCCACGGTGACAGGATTTATAATACACTTAATGGGAAAAGGACCGATGTCAGGATGATAATTTACAGGCTAAACAGCTTGTGTAATTATGTAAAGATGTAATGTAATATGGATGATGCAATACTAGGAATGACTCAGCAGGTGTGTGTATCCCTTTAAGAGTCTGAGTATAAAAGGGAAGTTTTTTGCTGGAGTCTTTCTCTCTCGTCCGACTGCTGTAACTGCTGTGTATTGGAGTTTGCTGTTTCACCATGTGTATGTATTTTATTTCTAGTGTATATTTGTAGATATAGTGTAATATAAAGCATCATTTAGATACAAACTACTGTGTACTGCATTTACTCCTGGGTTACCTCAGCGATCTGGCAACCGATATACTTCGGCCCTAACTTTTGGGATGGTTGCAATGACTGTAAAAATCTAGCGGAGAGGTAAACCCTATCCTCTATATCAAGGGTAGGCAACTTGGCTCTTTTATGACTCGTGGACTTCAGCTCCCAGAATTCCTGAGCCAGCCTGGCTCAGCTTGGAAACCTCTCCCTTTCCCCTCAGCATGGCTGGCTCGGGAATTCTGGGAGTTGAAATCCACAAGTCATAAAAGAGTCAAGGTTGCCTACCCCTGTCCTATATAAAAGGGTTTAGGCTGCATCCATTTTTTATCTGCTGGGGCCTTATATGCCGCCCTGGCTTCATCCAGAGCTTTCCTAACAACGGCCAAATGTTCTGCAACTGATTTGCTCACTCCTTGAGGGAAGGAATGGCAGGTTCGTCAGCAGGCAATTCAGGCATAGGGAGGAAATGGATTGGCTGGATTTCAAATGGACAGTTGGACACTGGGGGGGGAGGAGACCCGAATGGGCATTTTGATGTAACCTTCTGCGCGCAAAATCTTCAGACCTTGCTTTGCCTTCCCGCTATCACTAACTCTCAATGAAAGTTCCTTTTGAAAAAAAAATGCCTGTTTCCTTGGGAGATCTAGTTGAGGCAGGTCCTTATAGCCAGTAGCTCAGTTCGGTGGATAATGCATGATATCTTAGTTGTTCTGTTGCAATTTTAATGGGTTGCCATTAATGTGTGTGTATATATCACAATGCTACAGCGGTGTTTCTCAATCTTGGAATTCTGGGAGTTGAAGTCCACCCATTTTTAAGTGGCCCCGGTTGAGAAGCCCTGTCCTATCGTGACAAACGGAAAAGATCGTAAAAGACTCCTTAAGGATGCACAATCGTTTTATTCTGCTGTAATTTCTATTAGCTATTGATTCGACTGTACCCCTTAGGAGGTACATAATTTTCATTACATCAAACAGGAAATCACACGTGTCGGAAGAATCAGCGTTTCTGCCAACAGAAAGTCCCTAAAAGCTTGCATTTCACAGGTGACCCTTAATTACCTCCTTTACTGAAAATACATACCCTAAATTTGACTTTATTCAAAAGCACACAAAATTTATGTCTTTTAGGACACTACACAACGAAAGACCCAGTTCAGTGTTCGGCAGTGGAAAGAAAAGGGCTTTCCTTTCCAGACTTGTAAATAGTTCCCTACGGACATAAAACAATTGTTTCCAACCAAGTAAGAATCACTTTAAAACATGTTCAGCTGAAGCTTAACATAATCGTCACAGCATGAACTAAGTTCTGCATGTAGAGATCATTCATTTCATCTATACCTTGCCATGTTTCTAGAACTGCTTTGGATTCTAGTGGAGGATTCTGAAACAGATATGGGTCGTCTTTGTTATTGGTGGGTTCAGTATATGCTAATTCACTGACGGACTGAAGTATAAACCCTAAGTCCATATTTCCTAGACCTAGTTCTTTGCAGACACGCACTGACTCGCTAGCGGATAAACTGTAACCCTAAATCAATACTTCCTAGTTCTTCGCAGACATGCACAAAGGGGCAAAAATTTTGAGCCGACGCTCTGCACGTTTTCTCTCACACTTTACAAAGCCCTAGTAAGACCACACCTGGAGTACCGCAGACTATTTTGGTCACCATATCACAAAAAAAGATGTTGAGAGTTTGACGATGGTGGTGGTGGTAGTGATGATTGATATTGGCTAGGCTTCCCAATTATACATCCATGGTCTCAAACTATGTTTTTGTGGCTTGCTGCAGCTAACATTAACCTACCATCTGACTTAGAGACTTGCTTTCCATGTATTTTGGGAAGAAACTTGACTCCGCATCGGGTATTGAAGATAATAAATTTGGGATAGATTATACATATACATACACACATATTTTTTTAAAGAAGCATCAATGGTAACCAGTGACAAATAGCTCTATTTTGTTACAAGAAATGAAATCTACACTAAAATGTATGTAGCTTCCATTAAAAAAAAAACACGAGTTGCCGTCTGTTGCCTGTTCTCTGTATAGGGAGAAATAACAGCTCTTCTCCATTATCTAACAATCCTGGCTTGTATAAACAGAGGCATAGAATCAAGATCACGCGAAGTATTAGTACCACTTTATAAAACCCTAGTAAGACCACACCTGGAATACTGCAGACAGTTTTGCTCACCACATCACAAAAAAGTTGTTGAGAGTTTGGAAAAAATTCAGAGAAGAGCAACTATGATGATCCAAGGCCCGGAGACTTAAAACATACGAACAACGGCTGCAGGACTTGGGTTTGGCCAGTCTAGAGAAAAGAAGAAATAGGGGAGACGTGATAGCAGTGTTCCAGTATCTGAGGGGCTGCCACAAAGAAGAGGGGGTCAAGTTATTCTCCAAAGCACCAAAGGGAAGGACGAGAAACAATGGTTGGAAACTGATCAAGGAGAGAAGCAGCGTGGAATTAAGGAGAAACGTCTTGACAGCGAGGAAAATCTACCAGTGAAACAGCTTGCCACCAGAAATCGTGGGCACTCCATCACTGTCTGAGATGGTACAGGTTCTCCTGCTCGAGCAGGGGGCTGGACTAGAAGACCTCCAAGGTCCCTTCCAGCTCTATTCTATTCTACCTATATGCTGGTTGCCAAGTGTCCAAATTTTGATTATGTGGGGATGGTGCAGCGGTCTAAGTGCAAGGACAGCTTGCGAGTCACTTTTTCAATGCAGCTGTAACTTCAACGGGTCGCTAAACTAATGGCTGTTAAGGACTGCCTGCATTTAAAAGCCTCGAAAAGAAACAAATCTGAACTTAGGCTTGGAGGCAGCGCTTTAAAATGGTAGGAAACAGCTCAGATTGCATTGGATCAATCCGGCGTTTATCAACTAAGGCCACTTTAAGAAGTATGGACTTCAACTCCCAGAATTCCCCCTTGCTAGCTGGGGAATTCTGGGAGTTGAAGTCCAGACTGCTTAACGTTGCCTAGGTTGAGAAACAAAACACCGGCTATACTGTAATTTCCCCAACGGAGGACTAACAGTTCCAATTCTTATCTGAAACTTTATCGTTAGCATTTTTCGAAGATGATATTAGCATTTTTAACACAGCAGTCGAGGCCTGTTTTTCTTCTTTAGCCAAGGTCATTTCTTTTGAGATGGAGAACTTGCCTTTCCAGTCAGTAAACAATAGCGTAAGTATTCCAAAAGTCCTTGAATACACTTGCAAGTCTAAATGCTTTGGGGGGGGGGGCTGCAGCGGAAGGAGTAACAGAATCCATAAATTTTCCACTTGCCAGGAACGTTATCTAGAGTTAATGTTTCCTGTTGTTCAAGTCTCACATGAACTCAACATGTTTTGTTGTCTAATCCTCTGCTGTCTGATGCATTAGATATATTCACTGTATCTTTTGTTTCTCTATCCCCAAATAGGTCAGGGGGAAGGAGCACTGGATATTTTCCCTGCCTTGAGCGGTTTTACAAAAATAAAGGCAGGGCACGCACGCACAAATAAATAAAGGAATAAATATTGCCTGAGCCTTAATAAACTTTTTTCTTTTGCTTGAACTGTTTGGCGATTCGTATTTTTGGGAGGTGGGGGGAAACCCCACCTTCACAAACCACTTTCCCTTCCAAAATCAGAGAATCGGTCCCTTCAAGTCGAGGCAAACTTGAGTTTTAAGGCAACACCATCATCCCCTGCCAGGGTGAACAGGAGGAGTAGCCCAACACCTGGAAAACGAAGAAGCTTTGCCGGCTGTCTTGCAACACTGAAGTCATGCCATGGACTGCTGGGACCGTTTCTCCCAGAACAAAGAACTGGCTGAGTTCAGGCGCCCGGGATCAACCCTGCTAAATTAGGCTAGGCTCTTACGGGAACCCTATTTCCTATTTATTTTTTTATTATTTATTAAATCTGTTTGCTGCCCATCTCGCTACAAGGTGCCTCTGGGCGGCCTACAATGTCAAACCTAACCTATCTGTTAGGTAATCCCGAAGACGCTTTTTAAAAGTCAACCGGACTTTGGTTTCTCTTTGAAAACATTTCGCTTTTCATCCAAGAAGCTTCTTCAGTTCTGACTGAATGGTAGAGGCTGGGAGGATTTATATTCCTTGCAGTCATCTAGTTGTTAGCCCTCTGAAAGTTGTTGGAGTTAACTAGAGTTTCCTTCCTTCCTTCCCATTTTTATACATTTTTCCATACTAGAGTTAGAGTTACAGTTGCAAGAAAAAGTATGTGAACCCTTTGGGATTACGTGGAGTTTTGCATGAATTGGCCATAAAATGCGCTCTAAACGTCATGTAAGTCACAACAATAGAAAAACACAGTCTGCTTAAAATAATACTACACAAACATTAGCTGTTGTCATGTTTTAATTGAACATAAGATGGAAACATTCACAGTGCAGGGTGGAAAAAGTATGTGAACCTTTGGACTTAATAACTGGTTGACCCTCCTTTGGCAGCAATAACCTCAACCAAACGTTTCCTGTAGTTGCAGATCAGACCTGCACAACGATCTGGAGTAATTTTGGACCACTCCTCTTCACAAAACTGTTTCAGTGTAGCAATATTCTTGGGATGTCTGGTGTGAATCGCTCTCTTAAGGTCATGCCACAGCATTTCAATTGGGTTGAGGTCAGGACTCTGACTGGGCCACTCCAGAAGGCGTATTCTGTTCTGTTGAAGCCATTGTTTTGTTGAATTACTTGTATGCTTTGGGTCATTGTCCTGTTGCATCACCCATCCTCTGCGGACCTTCAGTTGGCGGACAGATGGTCGTACGTTTTCCTGCAAAATGTCCTGATAAACTCTGGAATTCATTTTCCCATCAATGACAACAATCCGTCCAGGCCCTGAGGCAGCAAAGCAGCCCCAAACCATGATGCTCCCTCCGCCATGTTTTACAGTGGGCATGAGGTTTTGATGTTGGTGTGCTGTGCCTTTTTTTCTCCACACATAGTGTGTGTGTTTTTCCCAAACAACTCAATTTTGGTTTCATCTGTCCACAGTATATTTTGCCAGTAGTGCTGTGGAACATCCAGGTGCTCTTTTGCAAACTTCAAATGTGCTGCAGTATTTTTTTTGGACAGCAATGGCTTCCTCCGTGGTGTCCTCCCATGTACTCCATTCTTCTTTAATGTTTTCCTTATTGTAGATGTGTCAACAAAAATGTTAGCATGTGCCAGAGATTTCTGTAGGTCTTTAGCTGACACTCTAGGATTCTTCTTTACCTCATTAAGCATTATGTGCTGTGCTCTTGCAGTCATTTTTACAGGACGACCACACCTAGGGAGAGTAGCAACAGTGCTAAACTTTCTCCTTTTGTAGACAGTCTGTCTTATCGTGGACACATGAACATCAAGGCTTTTGGAGATACTTTTGTAACCCTTTCCAGCTTCATGCAAGTCAACAATTCTTGATCGTAGGTCTTTTGAGAGTTCTTTTCTGCGAGGCATGGTTCACATCAGACAGTGCTCCTTGAGACCAGTAAACCCAAAACAGGTGTGTGTTTTTAAAGGGCAGGACGGCTGTCAGCAACACAGCCAATATCATCACACTGATTGGAGTCAAGGTTGGCTCACTCCTGGCTCCAATTAGCTCTTGGAGAAGTCATTAGGCTAGGAGTTCACATACTTTTTCCACCCTGCACTGTGAATGTTTCCATCTTATGTTCAATTAAAACATGACAACAGCTAATGTTTATGTAGTATTATTTTAAGCAGACTGTTTTTTTCTATTGTTGTGACTTACATGACGTTTAGAGCGCATTTTATGGCCAATTCATGCAAAACTCCACGTAATCCCAAAGGGTTCACATACTTTTTCTCGCAACTGTAACTTTAGCAATCGATCTTCAGAGTGCTGACGATCAGATGACAGCAAAGAATATAAGGGAATCCTCGACTTACGACCACAATTGAGCTCCAAATTTCTGCTGCTAAGCAAGATAGTTGTGAGTTTTGTTCCTTTTTACACCCTTTCTTGCCACAGTTGTTAAGTGATTCATTGCAGTTGTTAAGTTAGTAAACTGGCTGTTAAGTAAATGTGGCTTCCCCATGGATTTTACTTATTTTATTTATTTATTTTAATTCCATTTATATCCTGCCCTTCTCCGAAGACTCAGGGCGGCTTAGAAGCTTAGCAGTAGCCTTCATTCTATGTATATGCCTGCTTATTAGGGCTTTCACACACACCCCAAGCAGCATTATTACAAAGCTTATTGCCCCCAACAATCTGGGTCCTCATTTTACCTACCTGGGAAGGATGGAAGGCTGAGTCAACCTTCAGCCTGGTGGGACTCGAACCTGCACTAATTGCAGGCAGCTGGTGTTACTTAAGGAGGCATCAGCCCACTGCTCCACCAAGGCTCTAATATTTTGATTTTGCTTATCAGAAGGTCACAAAAGAGGATCAGGTGACCCCAGGACACTGTGACCGTCATAAATATGAACCAGTCACCAAGTGTCTGAATTTTGATCACATGACCATGGGGATGTTGCAGCGGTCGTAAGCATGAAAAATGGTTATAATTCACTTTTTTCAGAGCCATTGTAACTTCAAACGGACACTAAACGAACTGTTGTAAGTCGGGTTAATCCTTCCATTCCCCACCAGCGAGTCAGAACTGAAGAAGCTTCTTGGATGAGAAGTGAAGGGTAAAAAGTCCAGTTGCCTTTTGAAAAAGCACCTTGCAGGGGGGGGCAACCATGACCTGGATGACTGAGAATCTACACAGACATATCCATGGATGGTTCAGCAAACTCCAGGTTCCACGTGTCGTGTAAATGAAGCCATTGGACCTGGAGGACAAAACGAAGGTAGAGCACTTCTTGCGGATGCCAAAAGACTCTTCCAAAGGTCTATGGCAGGGGTGTCAAACTCAATTTCATTGAGGGCCACATCAGCATTGTGGTTGCCCTCGGGGGGCCGGGTGGGTGTGGCCAGGGTGGGCGCGGCCTACTGGGTGGGCGTGGCTAGAATGCGTATGGCCTACTGGGTGGGCGTGGCCAGCTCTACATCATTGGCATCAAGGGTGCCTATGGGGGCCTGGGCAGAAGTGGGGCAGATCTGGGGGTCTCTGGCAGAAGGTGGGTCTCTGGGCCAGGGCCAAGGCAGCGGGGACCGTTCCCTCACTGTTTCCAGGATGGCTTCGTGGGCCACATGAAACCACTTCGCGGGCCGGATCTGGCCCCCGGGCCTTGTGTTTGACATGTCTGGTCTATGGAGATGTTCAGTCATCCAGGTCATGGTTGTCCCAAAGGTGCTTTTTTAAGAAGCAACGGGACTTTCTTGTTTTTCTTTGAAGATGTTTTGTTTCTCATCTGAGAAGCTTCTTCAACTCTGACTGGATGGTGAGGGGGGGGCGGAAATGGAAAGATTTATACTCCTTGCAGACAGCTGGTCATTTACATCCTTTTAGAGCAGGGGCCCTCAAACCTGGCCCTTTTATGACTTGTGGACTTCAACTCCCAGAATTCCTCAGCCAGGCATGCTGGCTGAGGAATTCTGGGAGTTGAAGTCCACAAGTCACAAAAGGGCCACGTTGGAAGACCCCTGCCGTAAATGAAAGGTCACCCTTCAGCGGCTTCAGAATTCTACAGACTTTGGATGACAAAAGTCCATATATTAATTGCACGTTGCACAAAAGTGTCTAATTTTCCCGCCAGTGAGCTGCTCAACAGTTTGAAAGAAGAGAAGAAAAACTGCTCCCTAAAACAACTTGGGGAATGCAGGTCCAGGTATCCCCCAAAAGTCCAAAGGTGCTTTTTTTTCAGGAGGCAACTGGACTTTCTTGTCTTTCCTTGAAGACGTTTCGCTTCTCATCCAAGAAGCTTCTTCAGCTCTGACTGGAGGGTGGGGAACAGAAAGGATTTATACTCCTTGCAGACAGCTGGTCATTTGCCTTCTTTGAGGGTCCTTGAGGCCCCTTGGAGGCTTACCTGCGTCCTCAGGGTCACCTGAGTGGTGCAAATGGGTGTGGAGCCTTCTTGGCTGCAGGCTGTGTTCTGCCCTGGGTCCCTTCCCTGTTGGAAAACGGGCACAGGCTGTTGGGGATGAGCCTGTGTTGTCTTCATCTCAAGCTGAAGTGCAAACGGTTCCCGTAGTTTGCAATGTTTTCTGGAAATCCGTTCGCCCTCCCGCAGCATTCGAAGGGTGTCCATCCCAAAGCGCATAGCTAAATATCTATGGAGATGCTCCGTCACCAAAGTCATGGTTGTCCCGAAGGTGCTTTTTCAGGAGGCAACTGGATTTTCTTTCTTTTCTTTGAAGAAGTTTCACTTCTCCTGAAATCCTTCCCTTCCCCACCATCCAGTCAGAGCTGAAGGAAGCTTCTGGGTTGAGAAGCAAAACGTCTTCAAAGAAAAACGAGAAAATCCAGTTGCCTCCGGAAAAAGCACGACCTGGTTGTCCATAGACACATCCCCCAAAAGATGCAATCAAATTTATTTGCTAAAGGGGTGGTCCTGTTTCCCTACCAGGAGCTCGAGATAGTATAGGTAGTTCTCAATTTACAACTGGTCGCTTCAGGACCGTTCAAAGTTATGACGGACCTTCTCAGAGCTACTCATGATCCATTTTTGGAGTTACAATGGTCGTGTACGGGTAGGAGATGACCAGGCTGAGCCTGAGGGAGGGGGTCAAACGTGTTACCGGTCTTGAGTCCTTTGTGCCCACAGGAGATCTGAGTCCAGCCCACCTTGAATTCCGTTGACTCTTATCCAAGGCCAGTTTGCATTGACCGTTAGCAGTTCAGATTCTTGTATGTAGTACGTAGAATAAATATATTCATTTGAGCTGCCTAGACTCCTGATTTCCTGCACTTGATAATACACATACACACACACACACCACACACCCTGAAATCACGTGATTGCATTTGGGCGCTTGGCAACCAGCTCACCTTTTTGGCTTTTTCAGTCTCCTGCAACCACATCCCCGTTTTAGAGGGTCGTTAGGGCCACTTGGGAGATTTACCTGTGTCCTCAAGGGCACCCGAGGGAGTGCAAATGGGAGCGGAGCTTTTTTGGCTGCAGGATGTTTTCTGCCCTGGGTCCCTTCACTGCTGAAGATGGTCGCAGGCTGTTTGGACACAGGTAAACCTCCAGGTGGCCTCAACGACCCTCTGAAAGAATGCAAATGACCAGCTGTCTGCAAGGATTATAAATCCTCCCATTCTCCACCATTCCAGTCAGAGCTGAAGAAGCTTCTGGGATGAGAAGCGAAACGTCTTCATAGAAAAAAAAACAAGAAAGTCCAGTTGCCTCCTGAAAAAGCACCTTCGGGACTCTCCAAGTTTCTGCCAATCTCTTCTGGGAGGGAAGGAAGGAGACTCTTGCAGCGCAACCCTCCAGCCCAGCAACCTCACCTACTTTCCCGCATCCAGGCGCTCCAGAAGCGACCATCCCCAGCTTCAGGACCGCCGCGTCGAGTTTTCCGCCTCTCTCTCAACTCTCGCGAGACGTCCTTCGCAAAGGCAGCCGACACGGGAAAAGGTTAAACGTGGAGACGGCGAAGCTAGATGGGGAGATACGCACGTAGATTTCCCCGATGAAACATCCGGGTTTTGAGACGTTAGAAGAGTCCTAGAGCGGTTTGATTTCGGAAACGGAAATGCCTCTACACTTCCGGTAAAGACGGAAAAACAAGGATGCTCTCTATTTTGCTCTATGGCGGGGGGCGGGGCTGTCTTCAAACATGGCCCTTTTATGACTTGTGGACTGCAAATCCCAGAATTCCTCAGCCGGGCACGCTGACTGAGGAATTCTGGGAGTTGAAGTCCACAAGTCATTAAAAGGGCCAGGTTTTAAGACACCCCCCCGCTGTATAAGGGGCCACTCTAGCCTCTTCTAATCTCTATGGCTGAAACGTTTGGGACGCTTTCAGAATGAAGGTGCGCTTCCGCTTCACTTTTACGTGGGGAATGGCAGTAAGTTTGGAGGGCGCCTTCTTTGCTCCCGTTCATAATTAATCCCCCTTTTTTGCTGCTTTAGAAGCCATTCATAAGACAGATTCATGACCTCACACCAGTTTCTGGCTGGCTATAGATGGCGCTCCCGGGGAGGGAAGGAGCGTCGAAAGAGGGGGCCCTCACTTAAGATGGCGGACGAACAGACCTCAGTCGAAATGGCAGCCTGCGGGAAACAGTGCCCTCAACCAAAATGGCGGCCAACGAGAAAAGGCGCTCGTCCCCCGCGGCGGCGGCACCAGCAGCAGCCGGGACAGATCAGGGCCGGTCGGCCTTGTCAGCGAACGGCGTCGCCGACGGCGAGGCGGAATTCCTCCTGCAGTCCGGCGTGACCGACATGGTGCGAGAGGCTCTCCTGAAAGTGCTCGAAGCCCGGCCGGAGAAGCCTGTCGATTTCCTGGCCGGCTACTTCGAGAAGCTGATGCAGAGCAGCCCGGAGGCGGCGACAGAGGCCTTGTCGGACGGCGGGGACCCGCAGCGGCAGCTCAGTCTCGACCGGGCTTTGTGGTACCTGGGCTTAGCCCACCATTCTCACAGGTAGGCGCTAAGAGTCCCCGCGCGCGAGGGGCAGAACTACGATCCCCACGATGCAACGGGGCGACCCACGGGTGGTTCTAAGAGACTCCGCCCGCGGGGCTCATTGGGAAATGTAGTTTTTCTCTAAAGCGGCCAAACATGGGGGGGGCGAGGCAGGCACAGCAAGGACGTGGAAATAACGGATTGTGCTGGGCCGCACCAGGAACTTTGACTGCATTTTAATTGTCGGTTTGGGCTAAACTTGTGAGGGGGTCGGGAGGTCCATCTGGAGCCTGGTAGGCTACAAATCTCGGCTTTTGTAGCCCATTTTGGCCAATTTAAATCCTCCATCAGACTAGCCACTCAACGTATCTGATGAAGTGAGGGTTCATCTCACAAAAGCTGGTGCTTTTAATAAAACGTGTTATTCAGAAAAGTTGCTAGCACACCCCTCTTTTTTTTGCTACCAGCTCTTCCTACGAGGCACAATGATTCACCCATTTTACAATTATACTGCCTACGTTACAAAACATAATTTATAATGATTAAAACTTTAAAATAACGCATGGTGTAAATCACATGGTTCATCATAAAGAATTGCAGTATAATCAGCTAAAATTATTACATCTTAATAAATGGGGAAGCGGGAAGCATAGTCAGTGACTAAGGACATTTTACTTCAATTTTCAATGTGCTAAATATTTGGGTATTAAAAGAGGGGAAATATCACATCAACCACTCAGGACTGTTAGATGGTTTTTATGTTGAGATTAAAATTCTAAAAGAAGAAGGAGGAAAAGTGAAGAAAGAAAAGAGAACTGGATTTATTAACAAAGGAAATTTACAGAATAAAATATCTTGCTTTTGCATCTTACAGGAAAAGCTAAAGATTAGAGTTGGAAGAAATTCAATATATTCTGTTAGCCGTAATCCAGAAATATTCCCCTTTATCTCACCATTTTCATAAACACCAGTATCCTTCAACGAAGTACAGTATTTTATGAACCATGAGCCAGAGTTTCAGTGAATAATATTAATTTTTATTGATAGCCACCTCTCCAGATCAAATCATTACTAATTTCTTTAATTTTCTGCTTTTTACTTGATTTACTTTTGGCCAAAGCCAAGTCACAAATATGTCTACTCCAAGCATATTTTTCTCGGCACGACGCAAATGTAATGTGTTTTCCCTGGGCAGTCTCCCATTTTTATGTGTAGAAGTAACAATTAAAATAATTCTACCTTATGTTAATGTATAAGTAAAAGAAAATATAAGACTTTTCTCAGCTGACATGTATCACATGTTAGTTGTCACATAAAGTAAGCATAAGCTTTTTTGGCAAGTCTCAACAAGCACAACTGGGACCAGAATTTCCATTGCTAAGCACAGTGATTGTAAAATGAGTTGTGTTTTATATTATGACCTTTTTGCCATGGTTGTTAAGCAAATTGCTGCAGTTAAGAAAATCATGCGGTGGTTGAGCAAATACAGTTTTCCCCGTTGACCTTGCTTGTCGGAAGCCAAATGGAAAGGTGGTGAACACATGACCCCAGAATGCTCGAACTATCTTAAATGAATACCAAATTTTGATCACATGATTTGGGGGATGCTGCAGTGGTTGTAAGTGTGAGGATTGGTTGTAAGTCCCTCTTTTTCTGTGCTGCTGTAACTTCGAATGGTCACTAAACAACTGGTTGTAAGTCAAGGACTATCTGTACGGCGTTTCCTAGGAAGAAGTACAGAAATGTTTTTGCCAATGCCTAAATCCTATTTAATTGATCAGAATCATGGGACACATACAAAAACTCAGCAAAGCTTACGCCATTTTCTAAAGTTAAAACTGAAATTAAGTTCCCAGTTTCTTTGCTTTTCCCAGTTGAAGTTAAATTGCCCTACATTGCATTACATACAGGGGTCTTCAAACTTGGCCCTTTTATGGTTTGTGGATTTCCAACTCCCAGAATTCCTCAGCCAGCGTGCCTGGCTGAGGGATTCTGGGAGTTGAAGTTCAAAAGTCATAAAAGGGCCAAGGTTGAAGACCCCTGCTTTAGGGCCTTTGCAGCTCCGAGAGCTTTGAGACCATCCCTTAATATTGCTCATTTCCCCCCACCCCCTCTTCCATTAGGACGGCCTTTAACAACAACGTCCACTCCGCCTACGATGCCCTCGGTGCCAGGGTCAAGGGCAAGAAAGCCGGCGTCGACGGGAAGACCTACAGCGAGCTGCTGCGCCTACTGTGCCAAGACCGGGGCGCCTCCGACGAGACCTTGCAGCCCCTCCTGCAGAAAGTCTCGTGCCGGGACCAGGAAGCAGTGCCCTTTGACCTCTTCCGTTACGGGGTCCTCACCTGCCTGATCCTTCTGGAGTTCCTGGCCAAGGCAGACGGTCTTTACGACGCCCTGGACAACGGCTCGGGCGCCGCCGACAAAAGGGTCTGCACAGCCGTGCTGGGTACGCTGGAGGATGCTCTCCACCTAGCCGACGTCTCTCCTCCCATCCGTTGCTTGGAGGCCGGATCCAAGCTCAGGCCGGACTGCTTGGCAATGGCTATGGACCGGGCCCTGTTGGAGAGGAAGGCCAGCGCGGCCATGAAGAAGGACGAGTTCCTCAAGAGGGCTTCCTCCATCTTTGTTACAAAAGTGAAGTCGATTCACTGAGCCCGGCGAGCAGAGTGGCGGTTCCCTCGACTTTCCTGAGCGGCAGAAGTCTCTGATGCTACGGGGCGCAAATGGACACTGGCTTGGTCTGCAGGCAAGGAGGAGAACCGGTTTTCTTTCTACTGTTCAGCCGGGCTACTGCCATCTTAAGGCAGGGGTGGGGAGCTGTGGCCCCTTTAAGGACCGGTGGACTTCAACTCCCAGAATTCCCCAGCCAGCCATACTGGCTGGGGAATTCTGGGAGTTAAAGTCCACCGGTCCTTAAAGGGGCCATAGTTCCCTATCCCTAGTCTGTATGCCCCAAGTCTGGAACCCCCTCTTGTTATTTGTTTACTTACCGTATTTATTATGGGTTCTTATTTATTTACTTTAAGGGACGCGGTGGCTCAGTGGGTTAGGACGCTGAGCTTGTCGATCAGAAGGTCGGCAGTTTGGCGGGTCAAATCCCGAGTGCCGCGTAACAGAGTGAGCGCCTGTTACTCGTCCCAGCTTCTGCCAACCTAGCAGTTCGAAAGCACGTAAAAAATGCAAGTAGAAAAATAGGGACCACTCCAGTGGGAAGGTAACAGCGTTCCGTGCGCCTTTGGCGTCTAGTCATGCCGGCCACATGACCACGGAGACGTCCTCGGACAAGCGCTGGCTCTTCGGCTTTGAAACGGAGATGAGCACCGGCCCCTAGAGTCGGAAACGACTAGCACGCGTGTGCTGGGGAACCTTTACCTTTACCTTTATTTATTTACTGGTTCACTTCCTGATTAGATTTCCTTCAAGAGCTCAAGGCAACAGCTGGAGCACTCCCTCCCCCACAGTGACAATTTTATAAGGTTGATTAGGCTGGGAGAGACAGGCTGGCCCAGTCACCCAGAGAGCTTATGAAGATTTAAAGGGGTTCTTTTCCAGCTGAGACTTCCCCCACCATGTCCTTGGGCATTCACAGTCCGGGGGTGTTCGAGCCTCGGATTAGGTCTGTGTATCCTGGCATAGGAGGAAAAAGCAATGGGATAGGCAGAGGCAGGTATGATGGGACCCTGAAAGCATTGTCCATTTGTTCAGCCTTCGACTTTTCCCCTTGACCCTTGGCGGTGGCATCCTCTGCGGCTGTGGCTGCTGCTTTGGAACGCCCCGTCGGTGTGCATTAAGGCTGCCCTCTTTGAGAATATTTTCGCGGACTAGGCCAGAGGTGTCCAGCCTTGGCAACTTTTATGACTCGTGGACTTCAACTCCCAGAATTCCCCAGCGTTCCCTAGCCTGGCTGGCTGGGGAATTCTGGGAATTGAAGCCCACGGGTCTTAAAAATCGCCAAGGTTGGACACTGCTGGACTAGGCAAACTGTGAGCCACGGGGTCAGCCTTCCTTCCGTGTGTAATATAGTCTGGGTCCATTTCCCCTCCCCACCCAGCCCTCAACCTTCTCCCAATGAAGCTTCCTCCTCCTCTTCTTCACCTGACCCACAGATCTGCCTGTCACTTTGCTGCGGGGAAGGGAGAACAAAGGGAGCTGCTGAGCAGAAGGAAACCTCCACTCCCCACTCTCCATTTCGGCATCTCTGCAATGGAGGAAGAGGGGGTCAACCACCAGCCCCCCCCGCCAGTCCTACCTAGCCAGCAGGCATCCGAACTGCTCCTTCATCCTTCCCTCACCGTCCAGAACCGTAAAAAAAAAGCAGATTTCAGCCGTGGTTCCAGTGCAGCCAATTGCTGCTTGCACAGCGTGCCTTGCCACCCAGCCAATGGGCTGCAGCGGGCAGAGAGAAGTGGGGAAGAGAGCCAGCATATGCCCATGACAATCACATGACCTCAGCTGGACGTGGCGGCGCTGAAACTGCCCCAGCTTTGCCAAATTTCAATCCCACAGGAGTCCCGGGCTCCAGATTTTGAACTCATTCTGTAAGTTAGCCCCTTTGAGGTATGTTGGTTTGATTAATTGTTGCCCTAGGACAGGGGTAGGCAACTTTGGCTCTTTTATGAGTCGTGGACTTCAGCTCCCAGAATTCCTGAGCCAGCATGGCTCAGCCTGGAAACCTCTCCCTTTCCCCTCAGCATGGCTGGCTGAGGAATTCTGGGAGTTGAAGTCCACGAGTCATAAAAGAGCCAAGGTTGCCTACCCCTGCCCTAGGATTCACCGTTTTGCCCAGTTGATGGTTACAAGCAGAGAAACAAGAAAGCTTTAGTAATATATGGATGCAGGTGCCATGTTTAACCAAGACATGGGTGGGCCCTAAGTGGGGGAGCACCTCTCTCCAAATTATGCCCACCCAGGTTTCAGATTTTGCATTAGCTGAGAGCCCAGGAGGGGAGGGGCTGTCCTTCTTGTAGGCCAGGGGTCTTCAAACGTGGTCCTTTTATGACTTGTGGACTTCAACTCTTTCTCTTTTTGGGGGGGGTGTCTTTGTGGATCCACAGCTGCTGCTCAATGAGCAGGTGGCCAAGAAGGCTTTTGGGCAGCTTTATCTGGTGTGGCAGGATCAGGAGGTTTTCCAGATGGCCGCTCATGCCCTAGTCACCTCTTCACTTGACTACTCCAAAGTGCACTAAATGGGGCTGCCCTTGAAGACTGCTTGCAAGCTTCCTCGGGCCCAGAATGCAATGGCGCAGATAGTGATGGGCATATCTCGGTATGCCCATGATGGCAACTCTGCTCCGTCAGTTGGTCTGGTCTTGTTTCAAAAATGCAGGAACTAGAAAGGGAAAAATCATTAATTTAAAATTAAAAAGATTAGAAACTTAAATAAACATACATATATACGTGTACATATACATATATATATATATAGTTCTAGCCCAATGCCGAGATGTTTCCAAGCGGCAAATCATTCTTTGTGCACATTGGTCCCAGAGGGACACGCTGTAAAAGATGGATAGCTGTTTGAGCAGTACCGCATTTGCAGTAAATATATTTGTCCTCTGGGGAAAACTCCCATTCTTCCATGTGGTCTTTAGTTAAAAAGGATGTTTGATAAACGCATTTAATAAAAAGGATATTGAGATTCTGGAAAGAGTACAGAGAAAAGCAACACAAATGATTAGGGGGCTGGAGGCTGAAACATACAAAGGAACGCTTGCTGGAATTGGGTATGTCTAGTTTAATGAAGAGAAGAATGAGGGGTGACATGATAGCCGTGTTCCAGTATCTCAGGGGCTGCCCCAAAGAAAAGGGAGTCAAGCTATTCTCCAAAGCGCCTGAAGGCAGGACAAGAAGCATCGGATGGAAGCTAATCAAGGAGAGAAGCAACCTGGAACTAAGGAGGAATTTCCTGACAGTAAGGACAATTAACCAGTGGAACAACCTGCCTCCAGAAACTGTGAATGCTCCCAACACTGGAGGTTTTTAAGAAGAGACTGGACAACCATTTGTCTGAAATGGTATGTGGCAGACATGTCAAACTCGCGACGTCGCGCGACATATTGGAACTTTTTTCCCGTTGCCGGCAATGGGATGGGTGCGGTTTCTCCGTGACGCGTCCGGCCCACGGGCCAGCAGTTTGACACCCCTGGTATATGGTTTCCTCAAGCAGGGTGGTGGACTAGAAAACCTCCAAGGTCCCTTTCAACTCTTGTTACTCTGTTAAGTTCTAGTCAAACCAGCGCACAGTCTAAACATCTACAAACCATCCACGCCTCCACAAACAGCTCCTCAAGTGCTTCAATCCAATTGGTTTCGTTATCGTGTTTCCAGCCGCGAAAAGGTGCTAGTTTTACTGCAATTTAGAAAGTCCTAAACGGCATACAGACTAGTAATTTGAGGAGCTACCTATGTCTTGTGGCATCTGCCTGGCCCTTAGAAATTGTCAGCAAGGGTCCTCACTTTCCAGGTTCTATCAAACAATGTCATTTATCAGGACCCTGGAAGTGTTTCTGTCATGGTCCCTGGATGAGGTGATCCCTCAGATCTATATACATAGAATGAAGGCTATTGCTAAGCACATTTGATTTGTGCTTAGATTGTAAGCCACTCTGAGTCTTCGAAGAAGGGCGGGATATAAATGGGATTTAAATAAATAAAAAAATAAAATATCTGTGTGATCTTCCAGGAAATGTGAAAGAGTTTTCTCGCAGGCCTTTAGCTAGATCAAACTTGGCCCTCTCATGACTTGTGGACTCCAAGTCATAAAAGGGGCAAGTTTGAAGGCCCCTGGGCTAGAGTGACTGGAGCACACCCTGGAGGTTGATGGTATATACCAGGGGTAGGCAACGTTGGCTCTTTTATGACTCGTGGACTTCAACTCCCAGAATTCCTGAGCCAGCCATGCTGAGGGAAAAGAGGTTTCCAAGCTGAGCCATGGTGGCTCAGGAATTCTGGGAGTTGAAGTCCACGAGTCATGAAGGGGCCAAGGTTGCCTACCCTTGGTATATGCTCTTGTGTTGACCAATTTTGTCCTCATTTCCTTTTTTCTAGTGTGTTTGGAGGGTGGTTTTTTTGCTCTGTATCATTCCCTATTTATGTTTTTAAAAAATTCTGTTCATTGTAGGGGAATTGCTCAGAATCATTCTGGAATCTAGCAGCAGCAAATGGAATTAAATAAATAAATTGTATCATACACACACACACAATTCCCAATTCCAGTATCTTCACCAACATCTACCTTACTCTGATTCTTGGGGTGGGAGCTGGCCTAATGTCAGCAAATGGGTTTCTGTGGCTGGGGGTGGACTTGAACCCAAGTCTCGCCACTCCTCCGACTTTTCTGCTACCTGTGAGTGGTTCTTAGGTGTAGAGGGAAGGAATTAGCCCTAAATCAGCCAATGAGCTTCTGTGCGTTTGAGGGGAGACTAGAACCCAGATCTTTCCATTACTAGTCTAGCCACTGAATAAAGTAGATTTTTTTAAAAAGGCAAATCTCAAGTTGGTTTAAAAATTATGGAGGTGTTTGATTTGTTTTTAAAGGCCACAGTAGAAACAATTTTTCACTGCAAAAGTCTAGATATTTCCTCTAGACTTTTCCAAGCTTCAAGAAGAATTCAGTGCATACAGAAGCAGAATTATTTATCCTCTTTGATCTTTTTTTTTCTTCAAGATTATATTCCTGCCTGCGATTTAAAATTTTCCCTGCTTAATCAAGAATTGGGGGTTCAGTAGCATTATGACTCGTCCTTGGTTCATCCTTTGGCCAGACACAACTTATATTCTAACATCTTCTAGATCAAACAAAAGGGTTTTATCTATTAGTCAAACAGTCATATGGGCCATTCAGTGTCTCAGATAAGACCCTGTTTTTTCCTCCAATTTTTTCTCAGCATTCCTTACTCTTCTGCAGCCTGTTTAATCCTTTTCTTCAGTTGGGAAAAAAAAGTTTGTAGACTGGCAATGGTTAAAGTGTCTTTATCAGCAGCACTCTAAAACGGGTCCTGAACCTTGGCCACTTTAAGACTTGTGGACTTCAACTCCCAGAATTCCTCAGCCAGCAAAGCTCTAAAACACATGAGGTGGAAAGGAATGATACTGAAAGGGGAGAAGGAATTAGAATTAGCAAATTCAGCTTTCAGAGACTTCCATCTTTTTTTACTCACTGGGTGCCTTTACAATCCGAACTGCAGTTGATCTTAGGGCATTGTGTGAACCTGCCCCCAAGTGGGATAACATGGTTAAATGAATCCGGCTTTGAATTTGTTTCCAGAAAGTCACAAAAGGTGACCGCGTGACCCCAGGATGCTGCGACCATCAGAAAATCACGACAGTTCCCGGGCGTCTGAATGTTGATCACGTGATCAACCACAAGGGAATGCCGTGAGCGTCGTGCAAAAAAAGTCCATAAGTCATTTTTCTTTCCCCCAGTGCCGTTGGTCCCATGGTCCCTGAATAGTTGTAAGCAGTGGTGGGATTCAAATATTGTGAACCACCGGTTCTTAGTGTTGGATGCCGTTTGCGGAAGTCCATTCCGGAAAAATTAGCTACCGGTTCTGCCGAACTGGTGCGAACTGGCTGAATCCCACCACTGGTTGTAAGTCAAGGACGGTAGTGAATTTAAAGGTGGAAAAGGCTTAGCGTCTATGGAGATCCAGGTCATGCTTGTCCCAAAGGTACTTTTCTCCTAACGGCAACTGGACTTTTTCAGGGTTTTTTGAAGACGTTTTGCTTCTCGAGAAGCTTGTCAGAATCCATTTATATCACATTCATAAATGTATGTTTAAAACATTATCCCCCCCCCCTATGGATTCTGCCATCTCCCGAGGAAGGAGGAGCATATGTGGATTCAGCCTGCCTTAGGTTATTTCAAAGGCCAAGGGAACCTTTTGAACTGGGGGGATCAAAAGGGAGGGTTAGAGAAAAAGGTATCTGGCTTGTGTTTTCTTTTAATTCTGGAGAGGAAGAAGCCTTGGTGGAGCAGTGGGCTGATGCCTCCTTAAGTAACACCAGCTGCCTGCAATTAGTGCAGGTTCGCATCCCACCAGGCTCAAGGTTGACTCAGCCTTCCATCCTTCTGAGGTAGGTAAAATGAGGACCCAGATTGTTGGGGGCAATTAAGCTGACTTTGTAATAATGCCGCTTGGGGGTGTGTGTGTGAAAGCCCTAATAAGCAGGCATATACATAGAATGAAGGCTACTGCTAAGCTTGTAAGCCGCCCTGAGTCTTCGGAGAAGGGCGGGATATAAATGGAATTAAAATAAATAAAAATAAAAATAATAACCATAAAGATTCGAAGTTCCTTTTTTTTTTCTTTCCCACAAAAGGGATGACACGAAGTAGAAGGATGGGGTTGAGGGAAAGGGGGTTGAACTGGGTACCCTTTATAAAATTTCAATTCGTAAAACAATACTAAGTCCTGTCTTGTATTCCCACAACCAAGCATGTCCTAGTAAAGATTCCTTTTGGACTAGCACTGACTCCAAGAGTTTTTGTCTTCCTAAGACAGACATGTCAAAACACAAGGCCCGGGGGCCAGATCCGGCCCATGAAGTGGTTTCATGCGGCCCACGAAGCCATCCTGGAAACAGTGAGGGAACGGTCCCCGCTGCCTTGGCCCTGGCCCAGAGACCCTCCTTCTGCCAGAGACCCTCAGATCTGTCCCACTCCTGCCCAGGCCCCCATAGGCACCCTTGATGCCAACGATGTAGAGCTGGCCACGCCCGCCCTGGCCATACCCACCCGGCCCCGAGGGCAACCGCAATGCTGATGCGGCCCTCAATGAAATTGAGTTTGACACCCCTGTCCTAAGACGTGGTTTGGGGTGGGTCCTGACAAAGCTTCTTGGTTGAAAAGCGAGACTTCAAGAAAAACCAAGGAAGTCCACTTGCCGTTGGGAGTAAAAAGCACCTTTAGCACACAAAAAAAGCTTTGCGCGTTTTGGAGACAGGAGAGTTAACAAGGTTTTGGTCTTGCAAGTGTAGACCCTCCCAATAGGTCTGAATAAACGACCCGGGTCAGGAAAATGTGGCAAAGTCAGCCGATCGTCGCCTGAAACGCACCAACCCAGAGGCACAAGGTGTGATGACGCACAAGCAGCTTAACAGGGCCGGTTACAAAAAGGGAATTATTGCATTCTGGCTAAGGCGCCTTAGTTGTAACCTTGCTTATAAAGCCTTTTGCGGTACAAAACCATATAAATAAAATAGTTCAGCTATTCTCAGGCGGGTATGGTGAGCACTGCCAACTACATGACACCATTGCACACGCGGGACACGTGTTTACAGTCCGGTTCTGAGAAAGTCTAAATAAACAACTCGGACGGGGAATCCCCCAACTTTCTCACGAGGGGTGTGCGTAGCTCCGCCCCTGCCCCGCTTGCTGTCGGGAATTGTAGTCCAAGACAAGCGGACTCACGTGGGCTGGAGGAGGCTACGTGAAAGGCCCTTTTCTCAAGTGTTGCTGGGAGATGTAGTTCTCTCCACGCCCTCCGGACCGCCCTCTCCGGAAATCCTTCTCTCATTGGCGGTTGCGGGTGGAGGAAGGCGGGTCTGGCGGCGTTTTTTTTTTTCTTCACCCCCTCCCTCCCATAAAGAACTACGCGTCCCAGGGAGCACCGCGCGCGCGCTCTCTGTTGTCGTGCCGCCGCCTTTCAGCGGTGCGGTCGTTCGTGGCGCTCTTTCGGGTCCGCGGCGCTTCCGTTCTTTCTTCCCTTCCTTGGCCCGGCCCCGGCGCTGTTTTTCCCCAGCCGCTTTCCCCGTCCTCCTCCGCGGCCGGCGCATTCACGCGAGTCCCCGGCTTCGCTCGAGGCCTACGTCCCTTTCCGCCTCTTCCCGTCAGCCGGTGACATGGCGCGGCTGTCTGTGCCCAGCTCGCAGAAGGCCCTGCTTCTGGAGCTGAAAGGGCTTCAGGAGGAGCCCGTGGAGGGCTTCCGAGTCAGCCTGGTGGACGAGGGGGACCTCTACAACTGGGAGGTGGCCATCTTCGGACCTCCCAATACGCATTACGAGGGGGGCTATTTCAAGGTAAGGAGAGGGGCTGCCTTTGGGGTGGGGGGGGCTGTTTGGGAGGACACCCTCCTTTATTAGTGGTCTCTGAAATGGGAGGCTAGATTACAGCTCGCATCATCCCCGGCCAGGTAAGGATAACCAGGTAAGTGTCCCAAGTCCAGACACCTTATTTTAGGATGGCAGAGATTACGTTGGATCAGGTGAACAGAACTTCTGTGAAGCAGGAAGGAAGAGGTGAAAATCCTTGGAAGCACAAAATGGGGGCGCCAGGAAAAGGCAGCGCCGAAGCATCTCCCAAGCGGCCAGTTCCAACAGGCGGAAAAACCAGGAGGTTAAAATTAAAAAAAAGATCAAAAGGGGAAAAAGAGCCCAGCTGGAGGAAAGTATCCTGGAAATGTGAGTGTGAACCTTCCAGTTTGGGATGATATCCGCCCTCCTGTGTCCCGTCTGAGCCCGAGAAAATAAGAGGGACTTTCTTCCAAGTAGTAGACCCCATAACCAGGCGACGCGCTATAAATCCCTCCTCGGTCTAGAAGTAAACAAAGGCACCGCAGTCCTGGCTTGGTTCCTGCTGAGGAAGTGCCACCAAACTGGATAGATCAAAAACCCTGTTCTGAGAAATCGAAGGAGCTTCTCGGAATAAATCCTGCCCCGGGTGTCCAATTACCTTCTGCTAAACATGTGCACCATTGTTGTTGGCTCCTGCTCATTTTTAGGTTGGATTAAATCGGTCCTTGTCAACATAAGCGCTTTTCAGAGGCAGGGGGATTTTTGTTGTGGTGTTGGCCAGAATTACTGTATAAGCCTTTGATTGTTTCCCCACCCAGCCACCCCTCCTCTTTTGCAGATTAGTTTGCCGGCTAATGCTCATTTTTTGCGTTGTATTAAATTGGGGGTGGTCCTGGTCACCGTTCGAGCACTTTTCATATGTACAAGGATTTTAGGGTGTTGTGTCAACCAGAATTACTGTAGAAGCCTTTGTTTCCCCTCGCTTTTCTCAATTTGTACTTCTGCTTAAAGGAGTTGTGGTTATAAAGAATAGCATGAGCAAGTGTGTGTGTGTGTGTGTGTTCACATCCCCATTTCCTGTTTATCGGATTGTTTTCCAGATGTGTGGGTTACAATAGCTACAGGAATGAGAATTGATACTCCAACATTGAGGGAATAATAATGTTGAGGAAGACCGAAAAGGTTTGCCTGTATAAAACTCCCCTCTCCTCCCTTTTCTGTAAAATAATTTAAATTACTTGAAGAGTCCTTTTAGATTATTGCAGTTTCTCCCAATAATACTAGAAATTGTGTAGGAAACCCTTTTCACGTCTTATCCACTCCCAGTTTTATTTCTCCTGAAAGCACAATTCCTTTGAGAAGGAACAAATCCTCAATCTTTTATTTACAGGTCTTCAGAATAACAAATGGGTAAATTTATTATTGTGAATTGATGGGAATTTTCTTGTACAACCTTAATATTGATATTTATTGTTTTTAGATCTTGTTTATGGTTTTTATTGTTAGCCATCTTGAGCATGGGCTTCCTCTGGACCCTGTTTTCAGGATCCTTCTTCCACTGTGTATAAAAGTTCAACCCTTTGTTTTCCACAAAGCAGTATCGGGTTTTCATAGCATTTATGCCGAATTTCTGATTCCTTTAGAGCAGGGGTCTTCAAACTTGGCCCTTTTATGACTTGTGGACTTCAACTCCCAGAATTCCTCAGCCGGGCACACTGGCTGAGGAATTCTGGGAGTTGAAGTCCACAAGTCATAAAAGGGCCAAGTTTGAAGACCTCTGCTTTAGAGGAACCGGAATGACAGTCTCTGATTACTTCAAATTAAATTTAAGATTTTTAAAACAATGGAAAGCTGCTTTATTAGCAACCACATTAAGGTAGCTTTTAATCACCAAAATAATAGTTAATTCTGGACACCTTTTAACAGGTGTCTGGGTTCATTCTGCTTGCGGTTTACATCCTTTAAAGAGTAGGGAGATCCTTTAAAGGACAGAGGTTCTTGCCTCAGTGGGGTAAAGAATATGGTAGAAATTACAGCAGGAGGAAGAACTCACAAATAACTTCATGGACAAGTCTGAGTAATTTTCTTGGCAGCCTGCCTGACGACTTCTTGGGTCCATCTAACATAAAACCTGGGATTTCCATTTCATTCCCCATCCAAGTACAGGTAGTCCTCAACTTACAACCCTTCATTTAGTGACTGTTCAAAGTTACAATACCACTGAAAGGCGTGACTTACGACCATTTTTCACACCTACAATCATTGCAGCATTCCCATGATCAAAGTTCAGATACTTGGCAACTGGTTCATATTTATGACAGTTGCAATGTCCTGGGGTGTGTGTGTGTGTCTGTCTGTCTTTCTGTGTCTGTCACATGATCCCCCTTTGCCACCTTCTGACAAGCAAATTCAATGGAGAAGACAGATTCACTTAACAACCATGTTACTAACTTAACAACTGCAGTGATTCACTTAACAACCTGTGGCAAGAAAGGTTGTAAAATGGGGCAAAATTCATTTAACAAATGTTTTGCTTAGCAGCATAAATTTTGGGCTCAGTTGTGGTCGTAAGTTGAGGACTACCTCTACTAGCTGTGTCCAGTCCTACGTCAGCCAATGTCAACTAGGTGCCACCCGTGCTATGGCACACAAGCTGGTAACAGTAGAAAAAAATTGGTATTTAGAACAAACCCAAATGGTATTTCTAGACTATAGTTCCCCGGAACCCCAACTTTTGATTTAGAAAGGATTTGTAGATTGGGAGAAAAATGATAGAATGACTGCGGCAAAAGAAAACAAAGCTAGTACAGATTGCAATAGGTGCCTTGGATGCAATCCCAGAATACCTGGAGCACCACTTGAAGCCCATCAGCATTAACAAAATCCCCATCAGTCAATTGCGAAAGGCAATTTTATTGCCTTCGCACCGATCAACAAGAACATCTGCCCATCCTAGGTCCTTGGAAGGACTTGATAAGTGAATAAAAATGCCACATCCAGTCCAAACCTCTGGCTGAGAAGCAATTGGACAACCACGGTATAGGTTCTCCTGCTTGAGCAGGGGGCTGGACTAGAAGGCCTCCAAGGTCCCTTCCAACTCTGTTACTCTGACTGTATGATAAACCTTAATAATAAAACAGCTCCAAAAACATCACATCCTATGCTTTGATAGTGAACTACAGTATGTTGGAAGTGTAGCCCACGAGACGAGAGGGCATTAGACTGGCGAAGGTGCACCAGCAGTGCATATAAAGCGATCTTTTGTCTCATGACGGATAGTCCTCGACTTACAACAGTTCATTTAGTGACCGCTTGAAGTTACAACAGCACTGAAAAAAGCGACTCGTGACCATTTTTCACATTTAATGACCGTTGCAGCACACACACACCCCACGGTCATGTGATCAAAATTCGGACGCTTGGCAACCGGTTCATATTTATGACTGTTGGCAGTGTCCTGGGGTCAGGTGATCCCTTTTGTCAACATTCTGACGAGCAAAATCAACGAGGAATCCAGATTCGCTTGGCAACCGTGTTCCTAACTTCACGAATGCAATGATCCACTTAACGACTGCGGCAAGAAAAATGGTTAAATTGGGGGAATTTCACTTCACAAATGTTTCACTTAGCAACACAAATGTCAGGCTCCATTGTGGTTGTAACTCAAGGACTAAGTGTACTAGAATAGTTTGGTAAGAAGGCTAGAATCGTGTGTAAGTGAAGCTTTATTTCCTGGGTAAGCAATAAGTTATAGATAAATCTAGGGCAGGGGTAGGCAACCTCGGCTCTTTTATGACTCGTGGACTTCAACTCCCAGAATTCCTGAGCCAGCATGGCTCAGCTTGGAAACCTCTCCCATTCCCCTCAGCGTGGCTGGCTCAGGAATTCTGGGAGTTGAAGTCCATGAGTCATAAAAGAGCCAAGCTTGCCTACCCCTGATTCTAGGGGAAGTGAAATACAGACTCTTCCACTGAATAAAATCTAACCAGGGATGGTTTGTAGGCTTATGTCTCAATTCCCTACTTCCTGCCATGGTCTCACTTCCTTTCTCCCAGGCCTAGGTGGAGTTGTGGATGTGTCACCCCAAAGTCAGTTGCAATCGACTTATAAAGGCAGCTGCTGTTTTTCCTCAACTGTCTCATCTTAAGCCTCAGGGCACACAATAACCTGTGGTGATCCGATAGGTATCATGATGGCTTCTTCCGTTTGGCTGGGCCAGGAAGGCATATTTTGCACATTGATAGCTTTAGTATTTCACTTGTTTCACCTGCTTTAAAGAGCATTCCAAGATCTCAGTGAGGTAGGCCAGGATTATCATCCTGGTGTAGCAGGGAGGAAGGCTGAAACTAAGCCGTGATTTCACCTGAGGTCACCTAAAGGATCCGACATTGGTTGCAGATCGATGTCTTTATTCTAACCAATATAACCAGCCCCAAAGATGTACAAAGCTGCACACAGGGGTGGGCGTTCAGTGGTTAGGGCACCAGGCTAGAAAGCGGGAGACCGTGAGTTCTAGTGGCACCTTAGCTGAACGTCAGCTGGGTGACTTTGGACCAATCACCAGGCGACAGGGAGTTCTAGTCCTGCCTTAGGCATGAAAGCCAGCTGGGTGACCTTAGGCCAATCACCAGGCGATGGGGAGTTCTGGTCCTGCCTTAAGTATGAAAGCTGGGTGACCCTGATCCAATCACCAAGAGACTGGAAGTTCTACTCCTGCCTTAGGCATGAAAGCCAACTGGATAACTTTGAGCCAGTTACTCTCTTAGCCCAACTCACCTCCCAGGTGAGGTGTTGTGCGGAAAATAGGAGGAAGAAGGTGTGTTGGGTATGCTCGCCATCTTGAATTCTTTGTAAAAAAACAAACACCACAGTATAATCACAGCAGGAGATGAAAAGAAACAGGATGGGAAAGAAGCAAGGACATTCAAAATAAGCCAGATGTTTGAACCACAAGGTTCCATGCTGGTGAGTGGGAACTGAATGTGTCGATCAATAGGATGTGGTTGGGGTCAGGTACACCCTAAGACTCGAGAGGGGGGGTGCAAAGAACAGGGTCTGATTCCAATCTAGCCCAGCTGGAGTGAAGATTTCCTAGCTTATCCATTCTCACCTAATGTTTTATTTAAGGAAGGAAGTGGGGCAGCTGACTCTATTAGCAAGGGTCTTCAAACTGGGCCCTTTTATGACTTGTGGACTTCAACTCCCAGAATTCCTCAGCCAGCCACACTGGCTGAGGAATTCTGGGAGCTTAAGTCCACAAGTCATAAAAGGGCCCAGTTTGAAGACCCCTTGCTCTATAGCAGACATGTCAAACATAAGGCCCGGGGGGCAGATGCGGCCCGCGAAGTGGTTTCATGTGGCCCGTGAAGCCATCCTGGAAACAGTGAGGGAACGGCCCCCACTGCCTTGGCCCTGGCTCAGAGACCCTCCTCCTGCCAGAGACCCTCAGATCTGTCCCACTCCTGCCCAGCCCCCCATAGGCACCCTTGATGCGAACGATGTAGAGCTGGCCATGCCCACCCAGTAGGCCATACGCACTCTAGCCATGCCCACCCAGTGGGCCATGCCCACCCAGTGGGCCACGCCCACCCTGGGCATATCCACCCGGCCCCCTGAGGGCAACCACAATGCTGATGCGGCCCTCAATGAAATTGAGTTTGACACCCCTGCTCTATAGCTTGATTCATTTAGTTCAATCATCCAGAGCAGGTCTCTTCAATACGCTATGAGCTATAGCTCAAAGCTAAATCACAGGTAGTCCTTGACTTATGACAGTTCATTTAGTGACCGAAGTCACAGCAGCACTGCAAAATTGACTGAACATCATTTTTCACCCTTACGACCGTTGCAGTATCCCCGTGGTCATGTGATCAGAATTCAGACGCTTGGCCAACTGACTCATATTTATAACGGTCGCAGTGTCCTGGAGTCACGTCATCTGCTTTTGTGACCTTCTGACAAGCAAAGTCAGTGGGGGAACCGTGTCATCGCTAACGTAACAGCTGCAGTGATTCACTTAACTGTGGCAAGGCAGGTCGCAAAATGGGGCAAACCCCCACTTAACCCGTCTTCTCACTTAGCAACAGAAATGTTGGGCTCAATTGAGGTCGTTAAGCCTGCACAACGATACTAGGGTGCACTCTTATTATCCACCCAGCTTTTGGGCCCAAGAAGGATCCATTTGAGGCCCTACAGTCCCACTGTGGCAAATCACGAAGCTCCATATCCCTAGAGGGGACATCAGCCACTCAACCACGGAAGGGAAAAAGAGGAATTGTACCAGCCAAGACAGTTGCCTGTGATTTCCTGTTAACAACAGGAAATCTTTAGAGCAGGGATGGGGGAACCTTGGCCCTTTTATGACTCCTGGACTTCAACTCCCAGAATTCCTGAGCCAGCCATGCTGAGGGGAACAGGGAGAGGTGTCCATGCTGAGTTATGTTGGCTCAGAAATTCTGGGAGTTGAAGTCCACGAGTCATAAAAGGGCCAATGTTCCCCCACCCCTGCTTGAGAGTCAAGATCCAGTTGGCCATTGCGCAACAGCTACTGGAAAATAAGACAGGAGGAAACTGGTGTTCTGTACCAGCCTGCTACCGGCCTTGCAGAAAGGCAACCCCTGTACAAACGGCAGAGGCTGGAATTCGTCTGCCAAATTTATTACACGAACAAACAAAACATGAAACAAGATACCGGAGCTTTGATCCTCTATCGGAGCGGTTGCTTTCAGCAAACCAGCCCTCCCCCAAACACTCCCTTTATAAGAGTTCAGGGCGTGGCCTCTCTTTGCCTCCTTCCGAGAAGTCCCACAGCCTTTCTCTGCTTGCTCCTACTTGACTGCCTCCTGCGTCGGGTGTCCTTGAACAGGGCCAGCTGTGGGTCATCTTCATCCACACTGTCGGGCTCACACAGCTGGGTCTCCACCAAGTAAGAGGGGCCTGGCTGGGGGCTCTGCGGAGCCTCCAAGCCATCATCAGCAAGTTCTTCTTCAACACCCCCCTCCTCCCCCTCATCTGAGTCATCCGACCCAACTGCCGAACCCACAGGCTGACCCTGAATCACAACAACTGGTTCTTGTTGTTGTCTTCTCAAAAAGATTTAGAAATGTAGAAATGTTGTTTTCCTGTTGGGTCTCCGACAACATTTGTGGTTTTTCTTTTTTTGTTTTTTTGCCAACTGCAATTTTGTTTTGTTTTTTTGGTAGCATTTATTGTGTCTGTAGTCTTCTTCCCTTCCTGAGATCTATCTGACAGTTGACACTGATTTGATGACCCCCTAATCAAGCAGTGGCTTCTTTTTAACTCTTCTCAGAAAACGTGTCAGGAATACAGGTAGTCCTCGACATATGACCACAATGGAGCCCAAAATTTCTGTAGCTAAGCGAGACAGTGGTTAAGTGAGTTTGGCCCCATTTTACGACCTTTTTTTACCACAGTGGTTAAGTGAGTCCCTAAAGTTAAGTTAGTAACACGGTTGTTAAGTGAATCTGGCTTCCCCCTTGGCTTTGCTTGTCAGAAGGTGGCAAAAGGGGGTCACATGACACACACACCCCAGGACTCTGCGACCGTCATAAATATGAGGCAGTTGCCAAGTGCCTGAATTTTGATGGTGTGACCATAGGAATGCTGTAATGGGCGTAAGTGTGAAAAACGGTCGTAAGTCACATTTTTAGTGCCCTTGTAACTTCAGTCACTAAACAAATGGTTGTAAGTCGAGGGCTAGCTCTATCGTCCTTCTCTCTCATTCCCACCTGGCCCAGGTAATATTCATTCGTCTCTGGCCCTATCTCTGTCCTGAAAGGTTTTGAAGCTTTGATCCTCAAAAAATCCACAGGTCTTCACTTAGTGGCCATTCAAGAGTTACTACGGTAAATGTGACTTACAGCTGGTCTTTTCACATAACAACCATTGTAGCATTCTCGACGGTCAAAATGTTCAAAATTCAGGCACTTGGCAACCGGCATGCATTTGTGATGGCTGCACCGTCCAAGGGTATGTGATTGCCAGTTGCAGCTTTCCCAGACGGCTTTGGGCAAGCCAAGTCAGTTGGGGTGAGGGAAGAGCCAGGTTCTCTTAATGATGCCACGGTTCACTTAACAACTGAAGCGATCGGCTGAACATCCTTCACAGAAAAAGGTTGCAAAATGGGGTGGGGGCGCAACTGGCTTAAAAAGCAGCTGTTGCAGGCTGGCGCTGCCCCACTGCCAGCAGTTCGATCCTGACAGGCCCAGGCTTGACCTCAGCCTTCCATCCTTCCTAAGTCAATAAAATGAGGGTTCAGATTGTTGGGGGGCAGTACAGGTAGTCCTCGACTTAACAGCAGTTCATTTAGTGACCATTTGAGTTACTACAGCGCTTTAAAAAAAAGTGACTTACGACCGATTTTCACATTTTGCAAGGATCCCCGTAGTCACGTCATCAAACTTCAGATGTTTCGCAACTGGTTCATAATTTATGTCCGTTGCGCTCCGGGCTCAGGTGATCACTTTTTACGTTTCCTTCTGATGAAAGTCAATGGGAAAGCCAGCTTCACTTAACAACCATGTTACGGACTTAACAATTGCAGCGATTCGCTTAACCGCGGCAAAAAAGAGGTCATAAAGTGGGTCAAAATCCTCTTAACTGTCTGGCTTAGCAACAGAAATTTGGGGCTCAGTTATAGTTGTAAGTCAAGGATGACCTGCATGCTGACATTGTAAACTGCTCAGAGTGTGCCATAGAGCAGGGGTCCCCAACTTTTCTGAGTTGGTGGCCCGGTGGGAAAGGGAGGGGCGGGCACCTTTATGCATGCATGCGGACACACGCAAATGTGACTGTGTGCGCAAACGGAGCTGCGAGCAATCATGCTCTGCAAGCGGGGCTGCTAGCACCAGCGCAAGGCTCAGCGCTCAGCTAGCACCAGTACAAGAGGGGATGAGCGTACACACATGCACGCACCCACTGGCCAGCCACTCACACCGCCCGGTGGCCAAGAAACCACGGCCCGGTAGTAAGCCACAGCCCATAGGTTGGGGACCTCTGTCGTAGAGCAGAGGTCCCCAACCTTTGGGGCACCAGGGACCACCAGTTCCGTGGAGAGAGGTTTTTCCGTGGACCGGAGGGTGCGTGGTTTTGTGTGCTGCCTGCATCCCGCGGATGGCGCTTTGCTTCTTTGTGCAGACCGGTTGCTGGCGTGCCGCGGCCCGGTACTGGTCCACAGCACGGGGGTTGGGGACCCCTGTGGTAGAGCACTATGGAGTGGTATATAAATCTAAGTGCTCTTGCTATGATTGTAGCTGGTTCTGAGTATCAAGGGGACCTGGCGGTCTGTGCACTGCTGCACGTATGTGGAAAGGAGAACATTGAAGCACGTTCAAAGGCTTATAGGAACTCAATTTTTAATCCCACGAATCTGGTTCACACAGTGTAATGGAGTGGGTTGGGTTGGGGGGGGGGGGCAAATGCACTAAATTTAATTAAGATATCCCTTAAAGCCAAAGCTTTCTGAATGCACCAGAGTTGGCAGTGTACCCCCCGGGCTCGAAAAGCCCAAAGCTCTGATTAAAAGCTAACAGTGACCTGCTTCATAAAGACGTTTTGTATGACTGCTCTTTTTAAATGGTGTATTTAAGGTTCTCGGTGCAGCTAACAACCAACCCATAAGGAAAAAACAACAACAACATAATCTCATAAAAAAAGAATGAAAACAATTAAGAATGTAATTGTCTGCTTAGACCGGGGTGGGCAGCCATGGCTCATTAACAACCCGTGAACTTCAACTCCCAGAATTCCTGAGCCTGGTACTTTGGCAAATAATTAATAGATCTGTTTTTTTTAAAAAAGAAGAAAAATATTCACCCCACATATACAGGTAGTCCTCAACTTACAACAGTTCACTTAGTGACCATTTCAAATTATATCAGCCCTGAAGAAAGTGACTGATGGCCGTTTTTCACACACTCAATTGTAGTATCCCCATGGTCACATGGTCAAAATTCAGAGGCACAAGCCAACTGACTCACATTTATGATGGTCGCAGTGTCCCAGAATCATGTGATCCCCTTTTGTGACCTTCTGACAAGCAAAGTCAATGGGGGAAGCCAGATTCGCTTAACAACCATATCTGTAACTTAACGGCAGCGATTCACTTAACAAGCGTGGCAAGAAAGGCCACATAACGGGGCAAAATTCAGTTAGCCCCGTCTCACTTAGCAGCAGAAATTTTGAGCTTAATTCTGGTCGTAAATCGAGAACTGCCTGCCCCCAGGTTGTTAATACGGGAGTCCTTGACTTGCATCCACTTCTGGGGCCAGAATTTCCACCGCTAAGCAAAGCAGTCGTTAAGGGAGACGTGCCCAACTTCACAATCTTTTTCACCACGGTTATTAAGCAAATCGCCTTACTCGTTAAGTGACTCGGTCATTAAGCAAATCTGGCATTCTCTTCCTCCCCCTCCCACCCAATTGATTTTGTTTGTCGGAAGCCGACCGGAAAAGTTGCCTGGGGTGATCAAATGACCCCAGGAGATTGCAGCAACCGTGCTAAGTACACGTCAGTTGCCAAGCCTCCGAATTTTGATCACATGACCATGGGAATACTCCGATGGACTTAAGGACGAGGGTCGGCCCTACGTCCCTTTTTTCAGTGCTGTTGTAACATTGAATCACCGCTAAACAAGCGGCTGTAAGTTGAGGACTGCCTGCCAACAGCCTATCGACGCAGGTAGTCCTCAACCAACGTCCACAATTGAGCCCCAAGCTTACGTTGCTAAGTGAGTTTTGCCCCCCTTTTACGACTTCTCTTGCCGTGGTTGCGAAGTGAATCACTGCAGTTGTTAAATGAGTCACGCGGCGGTTAAGTGGATCCGGCTTCCCCCCCCTGTTGACTTTGCGCGTCAGAAGGTCCCAAAAGTGGATCACGCGATCTCAGGACGCGGCGACCGTCGTAAATGTGAACCACGTGCCACGCATCCGGTTTTTGATCACGTGACCCCGGGGAATGCTGCAACGCTACAGTCGCAAGTGTGAAAAAGGGTCGTGGGTCACTATTTGCAGTGCCGTCGAACAGTCACTAAGCGAGCCGCTGTAAGTCGAGGACCCCCTGTCGTTTGTCAGGGAGAATAGAAAAGAACCGGTTGTCTGCTAATAAAAGTTCAGCTGCTCCACTTGTTTGCCACGGGCTCCTGGTTGGGTGCACTTCGATAAATCTGGGCAGTGTATAATTGACAGAAGGTGAGAGGAAAACCGGGGTGGTGCTCGAAACTTAAAAACACCAACATAGGTTAGGAGGAAGTCAAAAAGTCTTGTGTGGATGTTTGCTTGGGGTGACTCACCGGGGTTTTTGAGTTTCGGATCTCAGTCCTACGATAAGGTTGAAAACAAGGAGGGATCCTGGAAGGCTAGCCATACTTTTGAGCTGAACGTGACGTCTCGCAAAATGTTTACAAATAGACCAATAAAATAGGACAGTTTGCTTTCAGAGCAGCGTATCTTCTCCGCGAGCTGCATTGGCTTCCGGTTGCCCTCCGGGTGAGATTCAAGGTGCTGGTGATGACCTATAAAGCCCTAAATGGCTTGGGTCCGGACTATCTAAGGCAGGGGTCTTCAAACTCGGCCCTTTTTATGACTTGTGGACTTCAACTCCCAGAATTCCTCAGCCAGGCATGCTGGCTGAGGAATTCTGGGAGTTGAAGTCCACAAAGCATAAAAGGGCCGAGTTTGAAGACCCCTGATCTAAGGGAACACCTGCTGCCGGCATCAACTTCCCATCGTCCTGTGCGCTCCTAGAGGGAGGGCCTCCTCAGGGTGCCGCCGGCGGGCGGGTGATCCCCAGAGGGAGGGCGTTCTCTGTGGGCGCGCCTGCCCTATGGAATGATTTACCTGTGGAACTCCGGACTGCCCCCGACCTGCGCTCGTTTCGCCGGGACCTGAAAACCTGGCTTTTTGATCTGTCTGGCCTGGACTGAAGGGGGTTTTAGTTTTACATTTTTAGTTTTATATTTTAACATTGTTTTATTGTTGGGCTATTATTAATTTAATTCTTTTTAATTCTATTTTTATCTTAATTTATATTGTCTTTTAAATATTGCCCTGTAAACCACCCTGAGTCCTTCGGGGAATAGGGCGGTATAGAAAACCAATTAAATAAATAAAATAAATAAATAAAATAAGTGTCACAAGTTGTGTGCACAAAATAAGGTGGCGGGTCAGAGGTGTTGAGACGTCTCGGCAACAGGAGAGCAAGCACACCATCTGTTAAAAAAAACACCTCATGTTTTACCCGTTATACAGGTAGTCCTCGACTTATGACCATTTGCTTAATGGTGACTTGAACTTATAAGAGCACCGAGAAGTGTGATTTATGATTTCATAGTCAGAATTGGGGTGTTTGGCAACTGGCACATATTTCTGTCCTGGGCAACGGTCCCAAAGTCGTGTGATCACCTTTTGCAACTTTTTCCAGCCAGCTTCCAAAAAGCAGAGTCAGCGGGGGAAGCCAGACTGACATAATGATTCATGGTATAATAATAATAATAACAATAATAATAATAAAGCTCGAAGGGACCTTGGAGGTCATCTAATCCAACCACCTGCTCAGATAGGAAACCCTATACCATTTCAGACAAATGGCTGTCCAATCTCTTTAAAACCTCCAGTGTTGGAGCATTCACAGCTTCTGGAGGCAGGTTGTTCCACTGATTAATTGTTCTAACTGTCAGGAAGTTTCTCCTTAGTTCCAGGTTGCTTCTCTCCTTGGTTAGTTTCCATCCGTTGCTTCTTGTCCTACCTTTGGGCTCTTTGGAGAATAGCTTGACTCCCTCTTCTTTGGGGCAGCCCCTGAGATACTGGAAGACTGCTATCATGTCTCCCCCAGTCCTTCTCTTCATTAAACTGGACATACCCAATTCCAGCAAGCGTTCCTTTGTATCTTTTAGCCTCCAGTCCCCCGATCATCTTTGTTGCTCTTCTCTGCACTCTTTCTAAATTCTCAACATCTTTTTCACATCGTGGTGACCAAAACTGGATGCAGTATTCCAGGTGTGGCCTTACCAAAGCATTGTAAAGTGGTATTAACACTTTACGTGATCTTGATTCTATTCCTCTGTTAATGCAGCCTAGCACTGTGTTGGCTTTTTTGGCAGCTGCAGCACACGGCTGGCTCATATTTAAGTGATTGTCCACTAGGACTCCAAGATCCCTCTCACAGTTGCTACTATTGAGCAAGGAACAACCTATACCAGGGCTAGGCAACCTTGGCTCTTTTATGACTCGTGGACTTCAACTCCCAGAATTCCTGAGCCAGCCATGCTGAGGGGAAAGGGAGAGGTTTCCAAGCTGAGCCATGCTGGCTCAGGAATTCTGGGAGGTAAAATCCACAAGTCATAAAAGGGCCAAGGTTGCCTACCCCTGACCTATATGATCATACATCTCTATAATAGCAGTATTTTGAAAGAATACAATATTTTTCCTACCTTCCCTCTTATGCTCAAGAGAATCAAGGCTGGGCAGTCTTGTTTTTTGTTTTCCTCAATTTTTTTTTCTGCTTTCCCCGACTAAACTCACATTTTACTAACAGTTGCTGTGTATTTTCTTCATGGTCATTTGGGCCCCTTTACACATTTTCTGGAAAAGTCTGTGCAGCTTCTGTTTCTTTGAACCTAAAGCGATTACTAGCTGGTGGCTCCCTTTAACAGCATTAGAGGTGACATCTTTTTTCCACTAATCAATTTATAGTATCATCTGTCAGATCTATTTGTAGTTCACCATATATATAGAATAGAATAGAGTTGGCAGGACCCTGGAGGTCTTCTAGTCCAGCCCCCTGCTCAAGCAGGAGAGTGTATACCATCTCAGACAAGTGACTGTCTCTAGCCTCCAGCAATGGAGCCCCCCACAATTTCTGGGGGCAAGCTGTTCCACTGGTTAATTGTCCTCACTGTCAGGAAGTTTCTCCTTAATTCCAGGTTGCTTCTCTCTCTGATCAGTTTCCAACCATTGTTTCTCGTCCTTCCCTCTGGTGCTTTGGTGAACAACCTGGCCCCCTCTGACTTCAACCTCACTTAACAACGAAAATTTTGGGCTCAATTACGGTCGTAAGTCGGGGACTATCCTAGATTTTTAAGGCTTGGCTTTGGGACTTGTGCAATGTAACGCTTTTCGAAAGGGTATATTTTTCTACTCGTCCAAGAATGTACAGTATGCTTCTCTTTGGCAAACATTTCAATATGTCAATATTGAGAACCAGTTTGGTGTAGTGATTAAGGCAGGGGTCTTCAAATTTGGCCCTTTTATGACTCGTGGACTTCAACTCCCAGAATACCTCAGCCAGCGTGCCTGGCTGAGGAATTCTGGGAGTTGAAGTCCACGAGTCATAAAAGGGCCAAATTTGAAGACCCCCAGCTTAAAGCCACCAGGCTAGAAACCAGAAGATTCGGCGTTTTAGTCTTCCCTTAGACATGAGGCCAACTGGATGTCTTCGGGTTGTCCTCAGTTTACGACCATTTGCTTAGTGACCGTTTGAACTTTACAGTGGCACTGAAAAAAGTGACTTGCAGTCAACCAGCCCTCCAGTGACGAAACTGCTTAGAATGGTTATTATCTTTGTGAGGTTTCAATTATACTTTCACTCCTGCTGAGTAACAGGGCCCATCTTTCTTTAGAGCTTAATTGCTACCATAACTTTTTGTGGTTTTTTTTTCTTTTTGGGATTGCTCCACTTCAATTCAGCCCTACTTGGTTTTTATGTGTCTGTTTCTGTGTTAAAGGTACAAAACATTTCGGTTTGAGCTGGAAACATCAGGAAATGTCCATCAGACAAAATGGAGGCTCTCTAGAGCACAGGCTCTTCAAACGTGGCCTTTCCATGACTCGTGGACTTCAACTCCCAGAATTCCTCAGCCAGGCACGTGTTGAAGTCCACGAGTCATGGAAGGGCCACGTTTGAAGACCCTCCGCTCTAGAGAATTTGAGAAGCCTCCAAACTTTAGCAAAATTCAAACTGGTTCCAAAATATTTGAAGCAGGACATTCCCCAAAGCTTGAAATGGCTCGGGCTGAAGTGTTTTACACAGACCTGTTTTTGAGACACCTTGAGCAGAAACAAGGAAGTCTTAAATAGCGTCATATTTATTATTTTTATCCCTCCCTTATTATTTTTGTAAATAACTCAAGGCAGTAAATATATCTAGCACACCTTCCTCCTATTTTCCCTCACAACAACAACAACAACCCTATGAAGGGTTGGGCTGAGAGAGAGTTACTAGGGCCAAAGTCACCCATTTGGCTTTCATGCCTAAGGCAGGACTAGAACTGCCTCCCGTTGATTGGCCCAAAGTCACCCAGCCGGCTTTCATGCCTAAGGCAGGACTAGAACTCACCATCTCCTGGTGATTGACCCAAAGTCACCCATTTGGCTTTCATGCCTAAGGCAGGACTAGAACTGCCTCCTGTTGATTGGCCCAAAGTCACCCAGCTGGCTTTCATCCCTAAGGCAGGACTAGAACTCACCGCCTCCAGGTGATTGGCCCAAAGTCACCCAGCTGGCTTTCATGCCTAAGGCAGGACTAGAACTCACCGCCTCCCGGTGATTGGCCCAAAGTCACCCAGCCGGCTTTCATGCCTAAGGCAGGACTAGAACTCACCGCCTCCCGGTGATTGGCCCAAAGTCACCCAGACGGCTTTCATGCCCGAGGCAGGACTAGAACTCACCGCCTCCTGGTGATTGGCCCAAAGTCACCCAGCTGGCTTTCATTCCTAAGGCAGGACTAGAACTCACTGCCCTGGTGATTGTCCCAAAGTCACCCAGCCCTCTTTCATGTCTAAGGCAGAACTAGAACTCACTGCCTCCTGGTGATTGGCCCAAAGTCACCCAGCTTTCATGGCTAAAGTGACACTAGAACTCACCAGCTACTGCTGATTGGCCTCAAATCCGTCAGCTGACTTTCAGGCCTCAGTAATCCTTATTGGAACCAAATGTCCCAGCCCCCAGTTCGATGATTTAGTGTTTAGTTTTATAGTCCAGGGAATAACCTTATGTCAGAGGAGGAGGAGGAGAAGGAGAAAGAGGAGGAGAAGGAAGAGAGAAGGAGAAGGAGAACGAAGGAGAAGAAGTAATCTAATTGGATAGGAGGCCACTATGAAATATCCCAGAAAAAGAGCAAGGCCATCTCTAGCCAACAAAACCCCACGGAGGGCCGTGGGTTCAGCTCAGAAGAGGCATCTTTATGATACCAAGATTGGTTTGGAGAAGAGGTCCTCAACCTTTTTGGGCACCAGGGACCGGTTCCACGGAGAGAGGTTTTCCCACCGACCGGAGGTTGCGTGGTTTTGTGTGCTGCCTGCATCCTTTTCTTGTTTGTGCAGACCGGTTGCTGGCATGCCACGAACCGGTACTGGTCCACGGACCGGCGGTTGGGGACCCCTGGATTAACAGGATTTGAGACCAGGTTACGTTCCTTTGGATCCATGATGGTTTTCCCCGTGCTATTCTCAAAGGCCTCCTTTGTGAGCAGAGAGGCAAGGAACAGGGCTCCTGTAAGGTGTGGCTAGAGCAGACATGTCAAACACAAGGCCCGGGGGCCAGATCCAGCCCGCGAAGTGGTTTCATGCGGCCCGCGAAGCCATCCTGGAAACAGTGAGGGAACGGCCCCCACTGCCTTGGCCCTGGCCCAGAGACCCTCCTTCTGCCAGAGACCCCCAGATCTGTCCCACTCCTGCCCGGGCCCCCATAGGCACCCTTGATGCCAACGATGTAGAGCTGGCCACGCCCACCCAGTAGGCCATACGCACTCTAGCCACACCCACCCAGTAGGCCACGCCCACCCAGACCATACCCACCCGACCCCCTGAGGGCAACCGCAATGCTGATGCGGCCCTCAATGAAATTATTATTATTATTATTATTAATTTTATTTGTATACCGCCCTTGTCCCGAAGGACTCAGGGCGGTGAACAGGGCAATACATGTTAAAAGACAAAATACAAAAATTAAAAGAGATTAAACAAAATGCCCACAACTCTTACAATAGGGTAAAACACATTAAAAGTAATAAAAACCCAACCCCAGCGAGAAGCGAAACCCACCCAAATCGAGGCCCAGAGGGTCTCTTGCCAATGGTCATTTTTCTGCGATGAGGCCCAAAACACTCCCCCCCCCCACCTCTCCCTAACAAGTTACTTTGAGTTTGACACCCCTGGGCTAGAGACAAACTGGAAGCTGGGCTGTTCCAGCTCTAAAATAAATAAATAAATAAATAAATAAATAAATAAATAAATAAATAAACCACCCTTTCTGCAAGGGATGAGTGGCAGGATGAGCAGTCGGGGAGAAACGGGTTCAACCCGTTTGACAGGCCAAACCTGAGCAGCAAACCCTGCTTGGGAGATTCACGGAAGGTTCGGCTTCAGAGTGTGGTTGGTGGGGACAAAGCAGTTGTCAGTGACTCAGTTGTGGCTCCTTTGGGGTCCCTGATGCTGGCAGACAAGCAGACCATGCCCCTGGTTTAAACCATGCCCTGACTTGGCAGCCCTTGACTTCCAGCCACAGTTGGGGGCCAGGATTCCCCACTTCTTAAGCAACGTGGTGGTGGTTGCGAGCCGTGCCTGATTTTACAGCTTTTTTTTTTTTTGCTATGGTTGTTAAGTGAATTACTGCTGTTGTTAAGCGAATCCGGCTTCCCCACCGTTGAGTGAGTTTGTTTGTTGTTTGTTTGTTTATTATTTATTTATTTGTTTATTTATTTATTTAAATTTATATGCCGTCCTTCTCCCCAAGGACTCAGGGCGGCGCACAAGAATAAAAATAGAAAATAGAAAATTTAGAAAAGAATCAAACAATAAATACAATAATTATATGACAATTTAAAAACCAGTAAAAACCTAATTAAAACCATAGTTCGGAAGGTCACAAAGGGTGATCATATGACACAACACACACACACACACACACACACACACACACACACACACACACGGGATGCTGCAACCCTTGCAAATACACGCTGGTGGCCAAGTGGTCTGAATTTTTGTCACGTGACCGTAGGGGTGCTGCGATGGTCATAAGTGTGAGCACCGCTTGTAAGTCACTTTTTTCCGATGCTTTTGTAACATTGAACGGTCGCTAAATGAATGGCTGTAAGTCGAGGGCTACTTGCATGGAGAAGGGAGTGTCAAGCCATTTGGGGAGATTAGTCTGGGTTACCGGAAGTTATACCAGCAAGTCCGCTGATTAGAGACACTCGGACTTTGTTCTGTGCTATTGATGCTGTGAATGCACATGTGTGCGTGTTTACATTAGAATGTCAGGGGCTACGTCCAGGAGCAAAACAGCATCAAAAATAAGGAGCACCCCGTTCTTTAATTTAGATTAAACATATTTAGATTAAATATGTTTAATAAATTTAGATTAAATTGGTTGTTCGCCAAAGCACCAGAGGGAATGACGAGAAACGATGGTTGGAAACTGACCAAAGAGAGAAGCAACCTGGAATTAAGGAGAAACTTCCTGACAGTGAGAACAATCAACCAGTGGAACAGCTTACCACCAGAAATCGTGGGTGCTCCATCAATGGAGGTTTTTAAGAAGAGATTGTTGTTTGTCTGAGACGGTATAGGTTCTCCTGCTTGAACAGGGGGTGGACTAGAAGACCTTCAAGGTTCCTTCCAGCTTGTATTCTATTCTATTTTTATTTCTATTCTATTCTGTATTCTATTCTGTTTTCTCTTCTCTTCTCTTCTCTTCTCTTCTATTCTATTCTATTCTATTCTATTCTATTCTATTATTAATAAACCATAAACCATCCTTTAATTGTGGCTCGGCAGGTTGCTTGGATCCAGTCAGGTTGATTCTAAACTCTGATTAATGGCTTAGCATGGCAACCATCTGTATGGTCACTAGGAAGCCTTGATGGAACGTAAAGCTCAATCTGAGTAGGATCAATGCAGGCAATTGAATTTATTCAGCACCCTTTGGTTAAAAATGCTTATTGAGTTGTGTGTATCTAGCAACAGAAAGGAACAATAGCTGTCTCCAAACACAACTTGGTTTCTCACTCTGACCCCAATCTTGGTTCTCCTGCCCCACTTATTTAAGTGGGGTTTAGTGTTGGAGGGAAGGATCCCTCTTTCTCCCCTTAAATCAGTATTTCTCAACCGTACAACTTTTAAGACCTGTGGACTTCAATTTCCAGAATAGCTGGCTGGGGGATTCTGGGAGTTGAAGTCCATACCTCTTCAAGTTGCCAAGGTTGAGAAACTCGGCCTTAGACATCCATAATTCTGAATTTAACACAAACTACCAGAACTTTTAATATTTTATTTGCCTTCTGAAGTTGAAGGTCCTCACAATTTGAGGTCGGAAGAAGTCTCTCTGCCAGTTGTCCTGAACTTACAGCAGTTTATTTAGTGAGCATTTGAAGTTACAGCAGAACTGGGGGGGGGGGAAGTGTCTTGATGACAATTTTTCATACTTATGACCGTCCCCACGGTCATGTGATCAAAAATAAGACGCTCGTCATCTAGCTCGTATTTAGGACAGTTGCAGTCTATCTGGGATCGTGTGATTCCCATTTTGCAAGAAACAAAGTCAATGGGGAAGCCAGATTCACTTAACAAACATGTTACTAACTTAGCAATCGCTGCCGTTCATAAGTGGCAAGAAAGTGGTAAAATGGGGCAAGGCTCACTTAACAGTTGTCTCACTTAGCAACAGAAATGTTGGGCTCCATTGTGGTCGCTAGGTCGAGGACTACCTGAACTTGAAGATGGCCGTCAAGCTTTCCCACCACTCTTATGCCGGGCTTCAAGAAGTTAAATGAAATAAATCTCGAACGCCAAAACTCTCCTTTCTGGGACATCCTTACAAGCTCATTCTTTGGCCTAAACCAGGGGTCCCCAAACCCCAGTCTGTGGATCGGTACCAGGCCGCGGCATGCCAGCCACCGGTCCGCACAAACAAGCAAAGCCCCCATCCGTGTGATGCAGGCAGCACACAAAACCACACACTCTCCAGTCCGTGGAAAAACCTTTCTCCGCAGAAGCAGTCCCTGGTGCCCAAAAGGTTGGGGATCTCTGATCTAAAGCATAAGGATGATAACATGTCACCTTCACTGAAGCATGTAACGCTTAATAGTTGTGGGTATTTCCCCCCATTTTAACTTCACAGGGACTGTAGAAGATTGTAGAAGCCAATTTAGTCAGTCTAGGGACGCGGTGGCTCAGTGGGTTAGGACGCTGAGCTTGTCGATCAGAAGGTTGGCAGTTTGGCGGGTCGAATCCCGAGTGCCGCGTAACAGAGTGAGCGCCTGTTACTCGTCCCAGCTTCTGCCAACCTAGCAGTTCGAAAGCACGTAAAAATGCTGCAAGTAGAAAAATAGGGACCTCTACGGTGGGAAGGTAACAGCGTTCCGTGCGCCTTTGGCATCTAGTCATGCCAGCCACATGACCACGGAGACGTCCTCGGACAAGCGCTGGCTCTTCGGCTTTGAAACGGAGATGAGCACCGGCCCCTAGAGTCAGAAACGACTAGCACACATGTGCAGGGGAACCTTTACCTTTTAGTGATTAAACCATCAGGCTAGAAACTAAGAGATAATAACTTCTAGTCCTGCCTTAGGCACGAAAGCCAATTGGGTTGCTTTGGGCCAATCACCAGGAGACTGGGAGTTCTAGTCCCGCCTTAGACAGAAAAGCCAACTGGGTGACAGGGCCAATCACCGGGAGACAGTGAGTTCTAGTCCCCCCCCCTTAGGCATGAAAGCTGGCTGGGGGACTTTGGGCCAATCATTAAGAGACTCTGAGTTCTAGTCCCGCCTTGGGCACAAAAGCCAGCTGGGTGACTTTGGGCCAATCACCAGGAGATGGTGAGTTCTAGTTTCCCCCCCACCCCCCCACCCCAGGTATGAAAGCTGGCTGGGGTACGTTGGGCTAACCCCTCTCTCTCTCAGCCCAACCCACCTGACAGGATTGTTGTTCTGGGGGAAATAGGAGGAAGGAGTAAATTTAGGGTAGGATTGCTACCTTGAGTTATTTATAAATAATAATAACAGTAATAATAGTAGTAGTAGTAGTAATTACGCAAGCCCCTTCGCCGCGACAAGGCAGTAATCCATAAAGGGGAATAATAATAATGTATATAAAAATAACAAAGAGCTGAAATGCCTGGCTTTCGTGCCTTGTTGCTGAGGAAGGAGAAGATTGGATCTTGTGACCTCAAGTTCAGCAACACTCTTAGCAATTTGCAGTCAAAAAGAAAGAAATCATTTCTGCTTTATTTAGTGTGCCTCATCACAACTTTTTTGCCCCAGGAAGCTCTCTCGTGCGTCATCCTCAGCTAGCATGGCGTAAGGTGCTGAGTTTGGCCATTGTTCGGTGCTGCAGGCAGTTGTGTCCTTCCTCTGCTTTTTGTCATCTCCCAAACACCCAGCGAGGTAGGCAAAGCGGAGATCAAGACGACTGGATGGATGGATGGATTTTGACCCCGCATTCCTAGCCATCCTTCTGCCCTTCCCAGCAACCTCTGTGGCATCTGCCTAAAAACAACCCGGATTCTTTTCCAAGCTTGGTTCTCGCAGAGTTGTCTTTAAAGGAGAATATTTGTAGCTCAGGGTTGAACTGTGGAGTCCTCGGTGCTCTCTGAGCTGGGTTGGTTTTCTTGCAGACGTTTCGTTACCCAACTAGGTAACATCCTCAGTGCTAGTAGAGAGTGGGGTTTGCTCTCACTTTATATTCTAGTGCAGTGTTTCTCAACCGTAGCAGTTTGAAGATGCGTGGACTGCAACTCCCAGAATTCCCCAGCCAGTTAGAATTCTGGGAGTCGGAGTCCACACATCTTCAAACTGCCCAGGTTGAGAAACGCCATTCTAGGGGCTTGCTCTGTCGGTGTTGGTGTTTCTTTGGTTGGGCTGTTTACTATTGTCGGGCAGTTCCTTGATTGGGGTGTGGTTTATTCTTGACGGTTGGTCTGATGTTAAGACCAAAACACCAGCAATCAACACCCATTTCAGCATAGATTAACACCAAGGTTGGCATCAGACCATCCATCAAGAAGTAGACAATATCCCAATCAAGGAACTGCCGAGCAAGCGAGCCGTACTGCCAAAGAACGACCAAGACCACTCTCACCAACAGGGACAGGGCAAACCATTAGAGAATAAATTGAGAGTAAAACCCACTGCCCGCTAGACCTGATGATGTTACCTAGTTGGGTAATGAAACGTCCGCAAGAAAAACAACCAAGCTCAGAGAAAGCAAAGGAGCCCCCGGAGTCGTCTTTAGCGAGATTTATTGAAGGAAGAGGGAAGGCACTGCAGAAATTGTTGCTAGGATGCCTGGTGTTGCTACTCAGTCCTTCTCTCTCTCTCCCTTCTTTCTCCATAGGCTCGGCTCAGATTTCCCATTGATTACCCTTATTCGCCGCCTGCCTTCCGATTCCTGACCAAAATGTGGCATCCCAACATATATGAGGTATGTGCTTGGGCCAGGGCTGGACGTGAACCTGTTTCAAATTAATAATAATAATAATAAGTTGTAAGGGACCTTGGAGGTCATCTAGTTCAACCCCCTGCTCAGGCAGGAAACCCTATACCATTTGAGGCAAATGGCAGTCGAGTCTCTTCTTAAAAAACTCCAGTGTTGGAGCATTCACTGCTTCTGGAGGCAAGTCGTTCCACTGGTTAATTGTTCTCACTGTCAGGAAATTTCTCCTGAGTTCCAGGTTGCTTCTCTCCTTGATTAGTTTCCATCCATTGTTTCTTGTCCTGCCTTCAGGTGCTTTGGAGAATAGCTTGACTCCCTCTTCTTTGGGGCAGCCCCTGAGATACTGGAACACTGCTATCATGTCACCCCTCACCCTTCTCTTCATTAAACTAGACATACCCAATTCCAGCAACTGTTCCCTGATGTCACCCCTGGTCTTCTCTTGCAAAATGGATAAAGCACCCCGGTCTCTTTAGCTCCCCAATGCTCAAGCATCAGACGGGAATACCTTCTCGGTGTTCATTTCAGTCTTCCTTATTCGGTCGCTCCGTGTCCTGGAGGATCGACCCCAGTGCAGTCGGTCCTAGGCTGCAACATCAGAGCTTTACTATCAAGATCATGCTAAGCGTTAGCCCCTCTTTGTACTGCACTGTTTAAGATCACACCTGGAATACTGCATCCCGTTTTGGTCTCCACGGTATTATCAAAAAAGATGTTGAGATTCTGGAAAGAATGCAGAGAAGAGCAACAAAGATGATTAAGGGACTGGAGGCCAAAACAGTTGCAAGAATCGAGTATGTCCCTAGTATGGTGAGAAAAAGGACCAGGGGTAACTTAATAGTAGTCTTCCAATATTTGAGGGGCGGCCACAAAGAAGGGGGGGATCAACCTATTCTCCAAAGCACCTGAAGGCAGGACTAGAACTAATGGATGTAAACTCATCAAGGAAATAAGCAACCTAGAAATAAGAAGAAATTTCCTGGCAGGAAGAATAATTAATCCGCGGAATGGCTTGCCTTCAGAAGCTGCGGGTGGTCCATCACTGGAGGTTTTTGTTAAGAAAAGCCATTTGTCCAGAATGGTATAGAGTTTCCTGCTTGAGCAAGGGGGTTGGACTAGAGGACCTCCAAAGGTCCCTTCCACCTCTTGTTATTCTATATTCTGAATCCTACGCAGGGTCTCTCGGCAGGCTTATCCTTGGTGGAGCAGTGGGCTAATGCCTCCTTAAGTAACACCAGCTGCCTGCAATTAGTGCAGGTTCGCGTCCCACCAGGCTCAAGGTTGACTCAGCCTTCCATCCTTCCGAGGTAGGTAAAATGAGGACCCAGATTGTTGGGGGCAATAAGCTGACTTTGTAATAATGCCGCTTGGGGGGGATGTGAAAGCCCTAATAAGCAGGCATATACATAGAATGAAGGCTACTGCTAAGCTTGTAAGCCGCCCTGAGTCTTCGGAGAAGGGCGGGATATAAATGGAATTAAAATAAATAAAAATAAAAATAAATTTTGTACAACTGGATACCTTCCAGATTCCTGCTGTCAGGGAAGGGCACCAGCCTAGAGAAGATGGCCTTGAAAATGTTCCGGGCCAGGGGTGGGCAACCTTGGCTCTTTGATGACTCGTGGACTTCAACTCCCAGAATTCCTGAGGCAGCAATGGCTCAGCTTGGAAACCTCTCCCTTTCCCCTCAGCATGGCTGGCTCAGGAATTCTGGGAGTTGAAGTCCACCAGTCATAAAAGAGCCAAGGTTGCCTACCCCTGTTCTGGGCAATCAGTGATGAACGAGTCTCAAAGGTGTGTTTGTTTGTTTTTCAAGCTGGAACTGGAGTTCCTTGGGTTTTTTTTTTCTTTGAAGACATTTCGCTTCTCATCCAAGAAGCTTCCTTAGTTCTGACCGAATGGCGGGGAATGGAAGGATTTATATTCCTTGCAGTCACCTGCTTGTTAGCACTCCCTCTGAGAATCATTGAGGCCACTTGGAGATTTATTCTACTCTGGTGACCCTGAGGGCACAGATAAACCTCAAAGTGTCCTCAGCAACTCTCAGAAGGGAGTGCTAAGGACCGGATGACTGCAAGGAATATAAATCCTTCCATCATTCAGTCAGAACTGAGGAAGCTTCTTGGATGAGAAGCGAAACGTCTTCAAAAAAAAACACCAAGAATAGTACAGTTGGCTCTTGAAAAAAGCACCTTTCACCTTCAATGAAAACAAACGCTTTCTAATTAATGAATCGAGCCAACATGGGGGGAAAAGGGTGATTTTTTTTTAGTAGTGTAGATATACAGGTAGTCCTCACCTTACAACCATTCATTTGGTGATCATTTAAAGTTACAATCACTAAGTGACTTACGACCATTTTTCACACTTACAACCATTGCAGCATCCCCAGGGTCACGTGATCAAAATTCAGACCCTTGGCCGCTGACTCCTATTTATGACGGTCGCAGTGTCCCGGGGTCATATGATCCCCTTTTGCGACCTCCTGACAAGCAAAGTCAATGGGGAGGCCAGACTCACTTAATAATAGCAATGTTACTAACTTAACGGTGCCAAGCAAGGCAGTAAAACGGGGCAAAACTCACTTGCCTGTTTTGCTTAGCAACAGAAGCTTTGGGATCACTAGTGGTCATAAGTTGAGGACTACCTACAGCAATAATGAAAATGCAGTGGTCCCGTGACTGCGGATTACTGCAGACAGCCATAAATGAAGCCATTTTGCCAGCACCTGAAGTTTGGTCATGTGACCACAGAGGCCTGTCTGCCGGCACTCCAAATCTGGGTCATAGGGCTCCCTATTTTTAGGTTGGTCATAACTTCAAATGGTTGCTAAGCAACCATCACAAGTCAAGGATTAACTGTGTAACCTGGTCTATCTCCTTAAGCCAGGGGTGGGAACTATGGCCCTTTAATGACTTGTGGACTTCAACATGGCTGGCTCAGGAATTCTGGGAGTTGAAGTCCACAAGTTATAAAGGGGTTATCGTTCTCCATGCTGGCTCAGGAATTCTGGGAGTTGAAGTCCACAAGTTGTAAAGGGGTTATCGTTCTCCATGCTGGCTTAGGAATTCTGGGAGTTGAAGTCCACAAGTCATAAAGGGGTCTGTAGTCCCTCATCTCTGCCTTAAGCCTTCGTATGGTACATTTCCTTGACCACTGTATGTTCGGTGAACATATCCTTTGTTTACACGTGAGGTAAATCATCTGGATTTTGAATGAAGGTTGTGTGAACTCAGCCTGTGTGTGTGTGCCAGCGTGCAAAGCAGACACATGATTTATACATTCCAGACCGGAGATGTTTGCATTTCAATTCTACATCCTCCAGTGGATGACCCACAGAGCGGAGAGTTACCGTCAGAAAGGTGGAACCCAACTCAGAATGTAAGGTGAGTTTTCCTTCCTTCCTTCTTAGCCACATTTAAATATATTTCCTAAAAACAGATCCCTCAGTTTGTGCTCAGGGGTAGGCAATCTTGGCTCTTTTTATGACTCGTGGACTTCAACTCCCAGAATTCCTGAGCCAGCACGGCTCAGCTTGGAAATTCTCCCTTTCTCCTCAGCATGGCTGGCTCAGGAATTCTGGGAGTTGAAGTCCACGAGTCATAAAAGAGCCAAGGTGGCCTACTCCTGGTCTAGCTGAAGAAACTGGGAAATTAGTAGCTGGAATGCAACTACAGAAATAAAAACAGTTCTATAAGATCTGGCCACGTTTTTTCCTCCCTGGTTTAAGTTCCTTTTAGTTTAATACAGGTAGTCGTAGACTTAACAACAGTTCATTTAGTGACCATTCAAAGTTACAACGGCACTGAAAAAAGTGACTTATAACCGTTTTTCACACCTTTGTAGCATCCCTGTGGGCTTGTACTAATTTAATTCCATTTTATTCTCTTTTTCTACTGTTTTAACTGCCCTGTGAACCGCCCTGAGTCCTTCGGGAATAGGGCGGTATATAAATTTAACAAATAAATAAAATAAATAAACTGCTTCCATCCTGCGACGATATCTGTAATACCATCAAACATCCACATCTGCCTATCCCAGATGTCCTTGGTAAGGACTCGATAGGTAGACAAAAATGCCAAATCCAGTCTGAACATCTGGCTGGCTGTGCGATGATTAATAATAATAATAATAATTTTTTTAAAAAAAGTTGGAAGCGTTCCTGGAGGTCATCTAGTCCAACCCCCTGCTCAGGCAGGAAACCCAATACCATTTCAGACAAATGGCTGTCCAGTTTCTTCTTAGAAACTTCCAGTGTTGGAGCATTCACAGATGGCTGTCATAACTTCAGAAATGGATAAGTATACAGGTAGTCCTCCATTTATGACCACAACTGAGCCCAAAATTTATGTTGCTAAGTGAAAGTTGAGTTTTTGCCCCATTTTAGAACCTTTCTTGCCCCCATTGTTAAGTGACTCACTGCACCTGTTCAGTTAGTAACACGGTTGTTAAGTGAATCCGGCTTCCCCCGTTGACTTTGCTTGATCAAAAGGTCACAAAAGGGGATCACGTGACCCTGGTTCACTGTCATGAATATGAGTCAGTCGCCACTTGTCTGAATTTTGACCATACGGAGATGCTACAAAGAGTTGTAAGTGTGGAAAACAGTCGCAAGTCACTTTTTTCAATGTCATTGTCACTTTGAACGGTCACTAAATGAGCTGTGGTAAGTCGAGGATTACCTGTGACTTTTGAGTGGTCCATCGTGACTTCAAACCATCACTTAAACCAAGGACTACCTGTACTTAAATTAAGCGGCATTATTTTAATACGCTGTTTTTTAAAAAATGTTTCTCCCTATCAGAACAATTCTTCTTAGCGTGATCTCGCTCCTCAACGAACCAAACACGTTTTCTCCTGCAAACGTTGACGCTTCGGTGATGTACAGAAAGTGGAAAGAAAGCAAAGGGAAGGATCAAGAATACACGGACATCATCAGGTTAGTGGGCCGCCCAGTTTGGGAGATGAACTGGTCACACTGGACTTCTCTCAGTCCTCCAGTTATTACAGGTTCTTCTCGACTTAATGACCTCAATGGGTTTGCCTATTAGGGGCATAAGTCATGTGACTGACCTGTTGTTTTTTTTTAACCTTTTTTTTTGTGGTGGTTGTTATGCAAATCGTCACGGGGATTAAACGAATCATTAAGTGAACCATTGTTTGCCATTGGTTATTTTTGCTAAAAAAAACCAGAAGCAAATCCCGGTTTTCAGCAAGTGACCTGATCAGAAGATGCTGTCAGTGCAGGCCCATTGCTCTCTCTCTCTCTCTCTCTCTCTCTCTCTCTCTCTCTCTCTCTCTCACACACACACACACACACACACACACACACACAAACTGCAGTCACATGACCACGAGGGGGGGTCTTCAGAATTTCAGCAGTGGGGCGTAAATATCCTTTAGGGCAGGGGTCTTCAAACTTGGCCCTTTTATGACTTGTGGACTTCAACTCCCAGAATTCCTCACCCAGGCATGCGTGGAATTCTGGGAGTTGGAAGTCCACAAGTCATAAAAGGGCCAAGTTTGAAGACCCCTGTTTTAGGGTGTCCGTCATAACTTTGAACAGTCACTAAAGGATCAGTCCTAAATTGAGGACCAGTTGTACATTGCGCATCCCTACAGTTGTCTTGGAGAGACTCTGCTCACACATACTAGCCCAGTATGTGTGAGCATACTAGCCCAGTATGTGTGTCTTTTGCTAATCCTGGTTTGGTGACTGAGACATGGTTGGCAGGGTGCTAGATAAAAACCCCTGGATTACAAACCATAAATGTCCAATATTTGCAGCTTAGCATGATGGTTTTTCGCTAGCCTTCCACCTCCTTGTTGCCTTGTTTTGTCAACTTGAAAGTTAAGGGGATGGCTCTTGTAGTCTTTGACTTATGACTCAAATCAAAGTTATGACGGTCAAACCTCTCCCAATTACATGGCGAGAGTCCAAGTGCCCGGCAGCCAGCCCACTTTTAAATCCCAGAGTCTTGTGAACGCATTTTATAACCGTTCTGCAAAAACTGGCACGACTTCCTGTTTTCAACAAAACCATCCCCGAAGCGAACCGTTGTTTCTTTTAACGATTGCAGCATTTGCGTAACGACCACTGCAAAAAAAAAAGGTCATAAAACTGGGTCAGTCACGAGGGTGACCCCATTTACAACCATCACGGCTTATGATGGGCAGATTTCATTGCAGTCATAACTTGAGGACAATCTGCATCCCGTTGCAACTAAGGAAAGATGTTCCATCACCACAAGCCCTTGTTTTTTTGCCTCCCCAGAGTAATTATATGTTCTGTACCAGCCTGCTACCGGCCCTGCAGAAAAGGCAGGGACAACCCCTTTACAAACGGCAAGAGGCTGGAATTACGCCTGCCAAATTTATAGCTACAAAAACAAACAAGACACGAACCAAGAAACAGGAGCTTTAAGAAACATGAACCATCCCAGCGGTTGCCTTCAGCAAACCAGCCCTCCCAGACATTCCCCTTATATAGAGTTCAGGGCGTGGCTTCTCTCTGCCTCCTTCCGAGAAGCCCCACTGCCTTCCTCTGTTTACTCCTAATTGACTGCCTCCTGCGTCGGGCGTTCTTGAACAGGGCCAGCTGTGGGTCATCTTCATCCACGCTGTCAGGCTCACACAGCTGGGTCTCCGTGGTGACCAAGTGGGAGGGGCCTGGCTGAGGGCTCTCATCAGCAAGATCTTCAACCCCCTCAGCAAGGTCTTCAACACCCCCCTCCTCCTCTGAGTCGTCCGACCCAACTGCCGAACCCACAGGCTGACCCTGAATCACAACATTATACAGATGATTTTTCAAGCTGGGACCCAGGTGTTACTTTGGGTCAGACATGGTTTCTGGTCAACTTAACTGAGTTTCAGTCCTTGCTCACTGTCTGGGGTGAGGGGTTGCAATTCCACCCTTGTGGTAACCATCATAGGAGTACAGCATCCAATTTTGATCACCACGATACAAAAAAGGATGTTGAGACTCTAGAAAGAGTGCAGAGAAGAGCAACAAAGATGATCAGGGGACTGGAAGCTAAAACATACGAAGAACGGTTGCTTGCTGGCTTGGGTATGTCTAGTTCAGGGGTAGGCCACCTTGGCTCTTTTATGACTCGTGGACTTCAACTCCCAGAATTCCTGAGCCAGCCATCCTGAGGGGAAAGGGAGAGGTTTCCAAGCTGAGCCATGCTGGCTCAGGAATTCTGGGAGTTGAAGTCCACGAGTCATAAAAAGAGCCAAGGTTGCCTTGTTTAATGAAAAGAAGGACTAACAGTGACATGATAGCAGTCTTCCAAGATCTAAGAGGCTGCCATGAAGAAGAGGGGGAGGGGTCAACCTATTCTCCAAAGCACCTGAAAGCAGGACAAGAAGCAACGGATGGAAATTAAATCAAGTAGAGAACCAAGCTAGAACTAAGGAGAAATTTCCTGACAGTGAGAAAAATTAACCAGTGGAACAACCTGCCTCCAGAAATCGTGGGTGCTCCAACACTGGAGGTTTTTAAGAAGAGACTGGACAGCCACTTGTCTGAAAAGAGCCTTGGTGGAGCAGTGGGCTAATGCCTCCTTAAGTAACACCAGCTGCCTGCAATTAGTGCAGGTTCGAGTCCCACCAGGCTCAAGGTTGACTCAGCCTTCCATCCTTCCGAGGTAGGTAAAATGAGGACCCAGATTGTTGGGGGCAATTAAGCTGACTTTGTAATAATGCTGCTTGGGGGGGGGGGGCAAAGCCCTAATAAGCAGGCATATACACAGAATGAAGGCTATTGCTAAAGCACATTTGATTTGTGCTTAGATTGTAAGCCGCTCTGAGTCTTCGGAGAAAGGCGGGATATAAATGGGATTAAAATAAATAAATAAAAGGCATAAAGACCTCCAAGTTCTCTTCCAATTCTGCTATTCTGTAATTCTGAACAGTTGCAGAGTTAATCGTGGGATCTTAGCAGAGACCGTTTGGTGGAATCGCAGTGGAAGTGGTGTGTGTGTGCGTGTGTGTGTGTGTGTGTGTGAGAGAGAGAGAGAGAGAGAGATGAGTTAAGAGTCTGGTTAGCATAGAATCCATGATCCGTTCTTCCCCCCCCCTCTTCCCCCTCAAAAAATCGTTGGAGTTAGTGAACTCTGGCAAGATTTCTGTAAATAGCAGCAATAAAGAAGCTCCTTTGATCAGCTTTCCATGTTGTTCTTCCACCTGACATTTCACTCGAAGCGCCAAGGCACTTGCGGGTTGAAAAGATTAGCATCACCTGATGCCCAATTAGGGGCTCCTTTCATGTCCCCAGCAGGAACTGCAGCGAACGACGGGAGCTCGCCACGTCCCACGGCAGCACTCGGGGTCTCAAACGTGGGCTTGCCAGGTTCCAACCCAGCGTCCTAACCACGAAAGCCACCATACTCCTTGCGCCTGACGTTCATCTCTAGAGATAGCAAGAGCACATAGACTTATATACCGCTTTACAGCCCTCTCTGAGCGGTTTCAGGGCCAGCATATTGACCCCCCCAACAATCTGGGTCCCCATTTTACCAACCTCGGAAGGATGGAAGGCTGGGTCAAACTTGAGTCCTGTCAGGATCGAACTGCTGGCAGTGGGCAGAGTCGGCCTGCAATGCTGCATTCTAACCCCGGCTTCTCTGCGCTAGCAGATAAGCGCTCCTGGGATTTAAGGAGGGTAAGGCCTCTCCATCACTTCCTCCTCAGAGGGATTCCATGCTAGCCACTCTCTTAACCTACCGTCCCTGGGAGGATCGTCCGAACTGGCTCGGGAGTTCATGGCTTCCATGGCGGCCATGGACCTGTCGCAAATAATTTCTGGACCGACTCATGAGGGAGGCCACACCCCAGACTTGGTGTTCTTGTCTGGACGGTGGCGTGATGATATCGGTGGGGGTGCCACGACTGTTACGCCCCTGTCATGGACCGATCATCACCTCCTACGGCTAGACTTCCCCTTTGCCACCCCCCGCCGTGGGTGCACGGTGCCAACCAGATGGTACCGCCCTAGGCGCCTAATGGACCCTGATAGGTTCCAGGCAGCGCTTGGGGACGCACATGCACTCCCTGCTCACAGCTCGGCGGATGCCTTAGTGGAAGCCTGGGAAAAGGCAGCCACGGAGGCTCTGGACCGAGTTGTACCCATGCGGCCTCTGACCCGGCGCAGATCCCAGCGAGCCCCATGGTTCACCGCGGAGCTCCGGGAGATGAAGCGTCGGAGACGGGGCCTAGAGAGCCGTTGGAGATCCAGTCGATCCGAATCCGACCGATTGCGATTAAGAATCCTCACCAGGTCTTATCTCGCTGCGATAAGGGTGGCAAAATCCAACTACTTTTCCACCCTCATCGCGTCCGCAGATAATCGCCCGGCTGCCTTGTTCAGGGTGACTCGCTCCCTACTGAACCAAGAGGTGAGGGAGGAACCCTTGCAGGGTCGAGCCGAGGAATTCGGTCAATATCTGCTGGATAAAATTGCTCGGATTCGAACCGGCCTGGACTCCAACTGGGCTGAGCTGGAAGAACAAGACATGGACAGTCTTGTCGACGTCATCTGGGAGGAATTTGATCCTGTGACTCCTAAGGAAGTGGACAGGATTATGAGGAGGTTGAGCTCCTCCACATGCTTACTGGACCCGTGCCCTTCCTGGCTGGCTTATGCGGCTCGAGAGGGGACACGAGGCTGGTTCCTGGCGGTCATCTCTGCTTCTCTGAGTGAGGGTCACTTCCCCACCGCCTTGAAGGAGGCGGTGGTGAGACCTCTCCTCAAGAAGCCCACCTTGGACCCATCCTCATTGAATAACTTTCGTCCAGTCTCCAATCTTCGCTTCCTTGCGAAGGTTGTTGAGAGCGTGGTGGCGCACCAACTTCCTCAGGTCCTGGATGAAGCAGTTTATCTAGACCCGTGCCAATCGGGCTTCAGGCCGGGCTACAGCACGGAGACGGCATTGGTCGCTCTGATGAATGATCTCTGGAGAGCCCGGGACAGGAGACATTCCTCTGTCCTAGTCTTATTAGACCTTTCGGCGGCTTTCAATACCATCGACCATGGTATCTTGCTGCGGCGCCTCAGGGGACTGGGAGTGGGAGGCACGGTTCTGCGTTGGTTCTCCTCCTTTCTCCAGGGTCGCTCGCAGTCGGTGCTGGCAGGGGGACAGAGGTCGACTCCGAGGCCTCTCGTTTGCGGAGTCCCTCAGGGGTCGGTCCTCTCGCCTCTCCTGTTCAACATCTACATGAAACCACTGGGTGAGATCATACGTAGCTTTGGAGTAGGGTACCATCAGTATGCTGATGACACCCAGCTTTTCATCTCAACTCCAGACAGCATCAGTGATGCCCTCGACGTGATGTCCCGCTGCCTGAAAGCGGTCCGGGAATGGATGGGGAGGAACAGGCTTCAACTGAACCCGGACAAGACTGAATGGCTGTACGTACCGGCAAGCCAGGTTACTCAGAGCATCCCATCCCTTAACATCGGGGATGAGTTACTACCCCCTGTTGATAGGGCCCGCAACCTGGGTGTCCTCCTAGACTCACAGCTCTCCCTGGAAGATCACATAGGAGCTGTGACCAAGGGGGCCTTCTCCCGGGTTCGACTGGTGCGCCAACTACGGCCTTATCTGGACCTGGATGCCTTACGTACAGTCACCCATGCCCTTGTGACCTCTCGCCTAGACTACTGTAACGCTCTCTACATGGGGCTGCCCTTGAGATCCACTCGGAAGCTTCAACTGGTGCAAAGTGCAGCGGCACGGACACTTCTGGGAGCCTCCCGATACTCCCATATCACACCTCTCCTCCGTGCGCTGCACTGGCTTCCAGTTGCCTTCCGGGTGAAGTTCAAGGTGCTAACAATGACATACAAAGCCCTACATGGCATGGGTCCGGACTACTTACAGGAGCACCTTCTGCCAATGTCAACACCCCACCGCCCTGTGCGCTCCCACAGAGAGAGCCTCCTCAGGGTGCCACCGCTCAAGGAATGTCGACTGGTGGCCCCCAGGGGGAGGGCATTCTCAGTGGGTGCGCCAGCCCTCTGGAACTGCTTACCAACTGAAATCCGGATGGCCCCCGACCTCCGCACCTTCCGGCGCGACTTGAAGACTTACCTATTCCAGCAGTCCGGCCTGGCTTGATAGCTCTAATTGGGGTCCCAGTTTGTTTGTTTATTGTTTTTCAGTACTGTTTCATTATGTTTGCCTACCTTACTCTGTACACCGCCCCGAGTCCCTCGGGAGAAGGGCGGTTTATAAAAACAAATAAATAAATAAATAAATAAATAAATAACGCCACCCCCGGCTTCAGTGGCCGATTCCACCACAGGCCACGATGCTTAGGGTGGAAAGGCAAGCCAGGTGACCTGCCGCCTTCTTCCATTGGAGCATCACGGCTTCGCTAACCTGGCACAAATGAATAGCATTTGTATTACATACCGCTTATATATTTTTATTTATTTATTTATTTTAATTCCATTTATATCCCGCCCTTCTCCGAAGACTCAGGGCGGCTTACAAGCTTAGCAGTAGCCTTCATTCTATGTATATGCCTGCTTATTAGGGCTTTCACACACACCCCAAGCGGCATTATTACAAAGTCAGCTTAATTGCCCCCAACAATCTGGGTCCTCATTTTACCTACCTCGGAAGGATGGAAGGCTGAGTCAACCTTGAGCCTGGTGGGACTCGAACCTGCACTAATTGCAGGCAGCTGGTGTTACTTAAGGAGGCATTAGCCCACTGCTCCACCAAGGCTTTACCACTTCACAGTGCTCTGCAGCCCTCTCTGAGCAGTTTACTGGTTCAGCATCTTGTTCAACCCCCCCCCCCCCCGAAAACAATCTGGATCCTCATTTTACCAACCTCGGAAGGATGGAAGGTTGAGTCAACCTTGAGTCAATCCTTGAGGATTGAACTCCTGGCCAGTAGAAATGCAGAGTTAGCTTGCCACACAGGTAGTCCTTGATGTACGACCGCCGTCGAGGCCAGAATTTATGTTGCTGAGTGAGACACTTGTTAGCTGAGTTTTGCCCCATTTTACGGTTTTTCTTGCGACATTTGCTAAACGAATCGCTGCAGTTGTTAGAACAGCAACCAAGTTGACTTTGCTTGACAGAAGGCCTCAAAATGGGATCGCATGACCCCGGGACGCCGCAAAAGTCATAAATGCGAGTCAGTGGCCAAGCAACCAAGTTTTGATCACGTGACCATGGGGAAGGGGCAATGGTGATATGTCTGAAAAACGGTCCCTTTTTCTTCAGCGCCGTTGTAACTTCGGTCACCCAACAAACCGCTGTCAGTCGAGGATTTCCCCGTGCTGCACGCTAACCACTCTGCCACCAGGGCTGTATAAATGAACTTCTCTCTTTCCAGGAAACAAGTCCTGGGAACCAAGGTGGATGCCGAAAGGGATGGCGTCAAAGTCCCCACCACGCTAGCGGAGTATTGCGTCAAGACCAAGACGCCCGCCCCGGACGAAGGCTCCGACCTGTTCTACGACGACTACTACGAAGACGACGAAATGGACGACGAGGTGGAAAGCTGCTACGGGGACGAGGACGACTCCGGCAACGAGGAGTCTTGACGAGGGATTCCCCTGTCCCCCTTCCTCCGTGCCCTCCCCTTCCTGGCCCCCCTCCCTCCACCGCTGCCTCCTGCTGCTGCACCTGATAGTAGCAATAAATTACCTGACTCATACTTGAACCCAGGACGCAACCGGCTGAGACCTGGAACCCCCGTTCGGCCCCGAGACGAAAGAAATCAAAAACTCTACCTCAAAAGGAACACTCGGCTTCTGCTTGACCGGGGAGGGGGAGGGGAGGGGGGGGAGATCTCCCGGGGGGCTTCAGTTGCTGTGTGTGTGTTTTGGGCTTCGACTTTGTTTTTCTTTTCTTTCTTTTTTTTCTTTTTAATTTCCTTTTATTCGGGGAGGATTTGGACGGATGGAAGCGACTCCTGGTTCATCCTGAGCTGTTGCTCCGGCCGTCTGACGGACGGGGTGGGGTGTTCGGGGCCCGACGGGAAAGAGGTGGACGGTCCCTTCAGGAGGCAGGAACCGAGTTCGAGGTTTGGAACGGCTGTTGCGATGTGGGTTGTTTTTTTTCCTTTTAACTGGCCAAACCCCCCCCCCCCCCAAAAAAAATACAGGCCAAGAGATTTGGGGAGAATTTCTGGCGAGGATTTCCTAGCTGTACCAGATGGGTCAGGGTGACATCTCGGCCGGACTGTGTTTGTAAAGCAGAGGCAGGAGTTGCGAAGCGGACATTTCCTTCTCATTCACCCTGAGCTTTCCCTCCATGGGAGAAAGAGGGCTGCTCTTTCCTTATTGCCAGTGCCAATTCGCTCCAGAGCACCAGTGTCCCGGCTCGGGTGCTCCGCCAAAACCTCTGCTTAACCAAGATGGCCTCGATGATGGTTTAATCTGCTTGCTTTTCTCTTTCCTTGGCTTGACTTACTTTTGGGGAGAGCCCCCCCCCCCAACTCCCCGGCAAGCAAAGGAGCAGAGAACGTGTCACTGCCTGGGGATTCCTGGAGTCACGGAATGGAGGAGGTGGGCTGTCCGTTGTGCAGCGTTGCGCGTCGTTTCTCCCCCCTTGAGTGTACAGTGAAAACGTAGCCAAAAAGCTACGCACCTCAGTTCCCAGAGAACTCGTTGCTGGATGTGGGACAAGCACTGAAGTAAACGTTGTAGGATGCACTCCCGTCTTCTACACCTACTTCACCAAGTAGCATTTCTTTCTGAAGCTCACCCCTCTCTCCTTTTTCCAGAGATCTTGAGCAAAGGTTAGCTCCGTAGGAGGCCACAGCTCTTGACTGAGCAGGCCCCAAACCATAGACACCGGTGGGAGAGAGAGACACTGTCCAGCCTGGATGTCTCCCCTTGAACCCAGAGAAAGATGGAAGAGTAGATTAACAAAGACCAGTAGCCAAGCCTTGAAATTTCCCTCAGAAATTTCAAAATCCAGATGTCCCACAACTGCTCGGGAAAATCTGAAAGACCCTAACTTGGAAAAGCCCAAGACACTCTAATACAGGGGTCTTCAAACCTGGCCCTTTGATGACTTGTGGACTTCAACTCCCAGAGTTCTTCAGCTAGGCACGCTGGGAATTGGAAGTCCACAAGTCATAAAACGGCCAAATTTGAAGATCCCTGCTCTAATTTTCTCTCTCTCCTCCCCCCCCCCCCATCACATTCCTGCCTTTTGAAGCTTTATTCCTTTGAGCCAGGGGTAGGCAACCTTGGCTCTTTTATGACTCATGGACTTCAACTCCCAGAATTCCTGAGTCAGCTGACTCAGGAATTCTGGGAGTTGAAGTCCATGAGTCATAAAAGAGCCAAGGTTGCCTACCCCTGCTTTGAGCTAGCTCTCTTGGCTGATCCCTAGGATTTGACGTCCATCTTATAGAACAGGAGGGAATTGCCCACTTCAAAATGTCCTCTCTCTTTTTTTCTCTCTCGTAGAAAGAGGACTTTGCTAAATCCAAGTTTTTCCTTTTCACAAGCAAAATAATGGCGTTTGCGTATGGGGGGATGGGGTGTTGCGTTTTTATTTATTTATTCCCCCCCCCCCCCCACGGTCCCTGTCTCACTGAGCACTGAATGGAAATCCACTCTGCTTGCCTTTGATGTTGCTTTCCTGATTTGTGAAATTATGCCCCATTCTCTAGGGTGGAAGTTGCTAGAATTTGCACCTGGGGTGGGTGGGTGGGTGGGGGCTGTTAGGAAGCAGTGGGAGTCTAATGGGCAGAAATCGACTGTTTTGTAGAATTGGGGGAGGGAAATGGGTTGGCAGGGGATGGGATATATATATTTTGCTTTTTTCTGTTTTTCTGGATTTGAAGCTATTTAATAAAAGGATTTTGAAAGGAAGTGTTTTTTGTCATGTTCGGCAGCCTTGCAACTTCTGGAGACTGGGGGAGGGGAATTGTTCTAAAATGATAGTAGAGCATCCGTTGTGAGAGGGGATTTTGCCAGTTGAAAACTGAGATAAAGCGTGTATGTTAGTCCCTAGTCTCCCAATGCCAAGTCTCAGGTGAGAATTATGAAACCTCACTGAACTTCGGTGCATGCAAAGTTTTGCAAGCTTTTTAAGATTTCTCAGCCAGGTGAAATTGACTTTTTTAGAGGGCATGTGCGATGTAGGAAGCTCAGGGTTTCCTGCAGTACTGATTGAGACCGTAAGGTTCAGATTACAACAAAGCTCCCTTTTTGCAGAAGTGAAAAAAAACGTATAGAAAATAAAGATTGCTGAGGTTCACTGAGATGGAAAAAGGCGGGAAATTCATCTTGTTCAGTCTCCCGATAGATGCCGAACTGTCCCAGCAGGACTACATAGCTATTTTATTCATTATTTGTATCCTACCTTTATTATTTTTACAAATCACTCAAGACAGGGAACTTATCCAACAGACTTTCCTCCTATTTTTCCCACAACAACAACCCTGTGAGGTGGGTTGGGCTGAGAGAGTATGACTAGCCCCATAGTCACCCAGCTGGCTTTCCTGCCTAAGGCAGGACTAGAACTCACCGTCTCCTGGTGATTGGCCTAAAGTCACCTAGCAGGCTAAGGCTTGGACTAGAACTCACAGTCTCCTGCTTTTTAGCCTAGTGCCTTAATCACTAGGCCAATCTGGCTCCTAATACATAAATATTTTTGAAAGATGTCTATTCACTGTCTTAGGGTGGCAAGCATCGATTTTCTGCTTCTCTGAACATTTTGCTGGTTTGCAGAAAAAGATCACCTGACAGCCCATTTTGATTTGCCCATCTGGTCATGTGCCGATCTGGTGGGATGCAGCCTCTGAATGATCAGGAAAAAACAGACTTTTTTTTTTTGAGACTTACAGATCCATAACAGTTGAGCAGTTTTTCTCATCCTGTGATCCGCGGACCGCTGGGGAGACCGTAATATCAACACAGGGCTTGAAGAAATGATAAGGTATTTAAAAAGGGTCCATGGTGAAGCAAAGGTTAAGAACCACTGTTGTAGAGGAGAAGGGGAAGATGGCAAAGAAGAAACAAAAGTGATAAATTCAGAGAAAATGGAAAGTCAGTTGGAGAATGACCTTGAATGCTTAGCACGAACACTTGTGGACTTTGATTCCCAGAATTCCCCATCCAGTGTGGGGAATTCTAGGAGTTGAAGTCCACAAATCTTAAAGTTGCCAAGGTTGGACACCACCTGGCTTAGAATCTGTAACTCTTCCTCTGATTTCCAGTGTGTCTGGAAGTGATCAATTCAGATTTCTGTTAAGAGAGAGCTCTTCTGAAACCTAGTCTTCATGGGGAACTAGGTTTACCAAATCATAATGGGGTTAGTTGTGGGAATGCAGCCTGGTGTCCCTTGTTTTACACTTAGCGTGCTAGGTAAACATAATAATAATAATAACAATAATAATAAAGTTGGAAGCGACCTTGAAGGTCATCTAGCCCAACCCCCTGCTCAGACAGGAAACCCTACTAATTGTGAGTGATCACAAACCAGATTTGTCCAATGATGTGAATCTGGACCTTATCAAATTAATAAAATGCTCAACTCCCTCCCAGAGACATTGTAGACAGTGTACAAGTAACAGAACAGAATTGGAAGGGACCTTGCAGGTAATAATAATAACAATGGCAACAAAACAAATAATAATAATAATTAATAATAATAATAATAATAATAATAATAATAATAATAATAATAATAATAATAATATAGTTGGAAGGGACCTTGAACGTCATCTAGTCCAACCCCCTGCTCAGGCAGGGAACGCTATACCCGTGGTGGTAAACTTATGGCACACGTGCCACAGGTGGCACGCAGAGCCCTCTCTATGGGCACGTGAGCCATCGCCCCAGTCCTTCACCTGGGTTTTATAAAACCTTTTCGATTTAGGCCTCTGCCACCATGTGCAAAAAAAAAAGGTTCAATCAATTTCAACGTCTCGCAGGGGAAAAAAATCTCGCAAAGTTGGAATTGATTGAACTTTTTAGTCCCACCCAGTCTGCCATTACCCCCCCAGCCACGCCCACCCAATGGGCCATACCCACCCAATTGGCCATACCCAACCAATCGGCCACACCCTACCAATGGGCCACGCCCACCCGGCACTCAATGATACATAAGTGGGTTTTGGGTTGCAGTTTGGGCACTCGGTCTCTAAAAGGTTTGCCATCACTGCCCTATACCATTTCAGATAAATGGTTGTCCAGTCTCTTCTTAAAAACTTCCAGTATTGGAGCATTCACAGCTTCTGGAGGCAGGTTGTTCCACTGATTATTTGTTCTGTCAGGAAATTTCTCCTTAGTTCCAGGTTGCTTCTCTCTTTGGTTAGTTTCCATCCGTTGCTTCTTGTCCTGCTTTCAGGTGCTTTGGAGAATAGCTTGGCTCCCTCTTCTTTGGGGAAGCCCCTGAGATACTGGAAGACTGCTATCATGTCACCCCTCGCCCTTCTCTTCATTAAACTAGACATACCCATTTCCAGCAACCGGTCTTCATATATTTTAGCCTCCAGTCCCCTGATCATCTTTGCTGCTCTTCTCTGTACTCTTTCTAGAGTCTCAATATCTTTTTTACATCGTGGTGGCCAAAACTGGATGCGGCATTCCAGGTGTGGCCTTACCAAGGTGTTATAAAGTGATATTAACACTTCACCTGATTTTGATATAGTACCACCTATACTGTACCTGCATATTTGGTTTTTCTTGACTAAATGTAGAACCTTACTTTTTTTACCATTGAATTTCATTTTGTTAGATAGCGCCCAGTGTTCAAGTCTGTCCAGATCCTCCTGTATCTTAAGCCTATCTTCTGGAGCGTTGGCTATTCCTGCCAGCTTGGCGTCATCTGCAAATCTGATGAGTTCCCCATCTATCCCCTTGTCCAAATCATTGATGAAGATGTTGAAGAGCACTGGGCCCAGAACAGAGCCTTGGGGCACCCCACTACACACTTCCCTCCATGTAGATGCAATTCTATTGAGGACCACACACTGAGTACAGCCAGTCAACCAGCTACGAATACATCTCATAGTGATGCTGCCTAACCCACATTTGCTGATTCGTTGCTTATCTTTTCCAGAATCTTCTCCGGTAGTTCCCTAGTGCTCCAGGATCTTTGAAAAATATAGTTCAGATTATTGAATATTGAGGGTCATGATTTGTTATTTGGTTGGCATGCATAAATAAATAAATAAAATAAAATAAATAAATAAATAAAATATTTATTGTATGATAAGAAGGTGGATAATGTTTTTAAGACACATATATTTTATTTATTTTATTTATTTTATTAAATTTATATACCGCCCTATTCCCGGAGGACTCAGGGCGGTGTACAGGGAAGATTAAAACAAACATAGAAAAATTAAAATCAGATTAAAACAATTAATTAAATAAAGTCCCCGAAATTTAAAACTAAAGCCTAATAAAAATTAAAACATATTAAGGTATGCTCTGTTGCGAGTTTGGAAAAAATATCGACATAAGTTAAGTTATAAAATACCAATTTGGGCAATACCTAAACATGCAATAGAAAATATAAATGTGGGATTTAAACATGATGTGATTACATACAAAGAGATTCTTTGGACAGAAAGGAATGTATGGGAATTAAAGCCATATAATATTTTAAAAGAAGGAAAGATAGATAGTACAAACTTTTTTTCAGTATGGGCAGTTACAAGCAAGATGGAAAGAAGATCAGAAAGCTGGTATTTCGATAACTGACGGAAATTTGGTAAAACAAATTAGAGATCAAGGTCAAGCACATATAAGAAGGATATATAATGCACTGATAGAAATTGATTCAGAAACGGAACTTGTTAAGGATTGTATGATAAAGTGGGCCCAGAACTTTCAGGAGGTTATAACAATGGATACTTGGGAAAAGATATGGGTCAGAAATGTAAAAATTACACAGGCTCAAAATTTAAGAGAGTATTAGTTTTATATGATGTATGATTAGTTATTTATTGGTTAGTAATTTAGTTATGTTTAAGGGGAGTTAAAGTGGGATAGAATTTAACATGTTTTTTTTAGTTGTAGCATATTTTAGCTTAAGTTATTTAATTAATTGTTTTAATCTGATTTTAATTTTTTAGTTAATACCCTGTATTCAGCTCTGGGAAGTCGGGGGGGGGGGGAGGGCTAGGGAGGGCAAGGGAGAGGGTTGGGGGGGAAGGAGTTTATATTTTCAAAAAATATATTTTAAAACTTTTCAATTAAAAGAAAAAGAAAAATATAGTTCAGTGGTTCTGAGATCACATCTGCCAGTTCCTTGAGAACCTTGGGGTGTAATCCATCTGGTCCTGGTGATTTGAACTTGTCTATGGTGGACAGGTGCTGTCTATGATCTTTCATCCATAGATTGTGGCTTATTGCCATGTGTAAACCTAGCCTGTTTTGATTTCTTCCACAAATCAGGGTTTAAAAATAGCTTAGTGAAGAATAGGTGAAGCCAGTTATGTTTGTTGCCTTATAGCACCAAATGGTTTGTACTAATAGGATCGTCCCCTGAAGCATTGATGGAACTGGGAAATGAATGTTTTTTTCCCCATTATGGAAAAGAGTTGTGCAAATCAATAGCAACAAAATAAAAATGGTCTTGATATACAGGTAGTCCTCGACTTACAACAGTTTATTTAGTGTACAAAGTTACAACAGCACTGAAAAAATGACTTTTTAAATACAAGTTTTATTGATTTTTTAATTTTTACATATACATGTATTTGTGAAACAATATGGTGGTTGGGTAGTTAAAATAAGAAATAACCAATTATAAATAGCTCAGGTTGGTTCAACAGAGATGTCCTCTCTGATTCCCTTAGTTATTACGTAGTCAAAATACGTAAGTTAGTACACTACTAGTTGTAACATACTCAATTAATAAAATTTAAAATATATTTTCACTAATACATATCAATATCCTGTTTTTAAATTTCATCCAATTGCAATAGGATATTCTAGAATAGCCTGTAGTATATTGAAGAAAGCTTAATTTTTGGGTAACCCACAATTCCCTATTTCAGTAAAAAATAATTCTCTTGTCTACAAAATTTACATTGTTCATTACAAAACATTCTTACGTTTTACCATTAAAGTCTAGTTTTCATCTTAGCAAATCACCAGTTATTAGAAATATATTTTTTGTCTTAACCGTTCAACAATTATTAAAATCCTATCTTTTATATATAAAATTCTAGATTATATACTATAGTTCAAAAGTAACCACTGATATATTCTATAAGTCATCTTAACCGTACATCAATTATTAAAATACTATCTTTTGATATGTTATTCCAATTTCTATAATATAGTTTGGAGTTATATTCTAAAAGCTTACTTTTGTTTTTCTTTACAGATCTAAAAGCTAAATGTAAAATCAGTTATATTATTTAGAGATTCCCCTTAATCCATCTAAATAAATTTTTATAGTCTATCTTTAGGAATCCCAAAAAAGAAACAAGTTCAGTTTTTTAAATCTAACTCTTGCCTTCCTTTTGTGCCAATCAGGCTTCCCTCTTGGCATCTTTAAATTCTCACATGTATCTTCCTTTCTTCCTATACCCCTTATTTGAATCCAGGGAGCGTATCCAAATGTCAGTTTTGCAAGGAAGGTGTCCCCTTTGTAACCATTGCATTTTTGCTTTAATAATTCAGTTTTTGATGATTGATATATGTTGTTGTTAGCTGCGAAGTCGTGTCCGGCCCATCGCGACCCAATGGACAATGTTCCTCCAAGCCTTCCTGTCCTCTACTATCTTCTGGAGTCCATTTAAGCTCATGCCTACTGCTTCAGTGACTTCATCCAGCCACCTCATTCTCTGTCGTCCCCTTCTTCTCTTGCCCTCAACCTTTCCCAGCATTAGGCTCTTCTCCAGTGAGTCCTTCCTTCTCATTAGGTGGCCAAAGTATTTGAGTTTCAACTTTAGGATCTGGCCTTCTAAAGAGCAGTCAGGGTTGATCTCCTCTAGAACTGACCGGTTTGATCGCCTTGCAGTCCAAGGGACTCGCAGGAGTCTTCTCCAGCACCATAGTTCATGATATAATATAGTTTTCATTAAATCAGTAAAATCTTCTTGTTCTTCCAATTCTATCTGGGTTAGGTAGAAAGTAGTAGCTGGTATTATGGTTGTCATTTGATTAGTTGAATTCTCAATATAGTACAGTATATTTGAAGGCCTTTAGTGTCTTCACTCTTGGTGTTGCTTTCTTCAGGTGCTGTTGCTTTTTGAATTGTAAGTTTTGTAGTTGCCATTAAAGTTTGGACGTTAAGGTTTTCTGTAGGTTGCTTTTGTTGTTCTTTGAAATCTCCTATTTTAGTGTTAGTTTCCACTTCTTCTATTTGGTTTTGGATTATCTTTTCCTCATTTAAAGTCAAAATTTGATTTGGTGGCTTTAAGTTGTCAGATTTTTCTTGCAGTTTGGCTTTAATTTGCTCTGTCATTGCCAAAATCGTGTCCAGTATCAGTTTATAATCAAGTGGTGGGATGTATTCATCCATTTCGTTGTTGTTTGCAGCTAAATCTTCCATGGAAGCTGTTTTAATAATAGTCAAAGATTTTCCACCTCCTGAAGAGTTGTATTCAGTGCCAGGTGTTCCCACACTTATCTTTAAGCATAGTGTCAAGGACAGCTCTGTTATTCAGTCAGCTCTCACAACAGAAAAAGGAAATTTACTTGCTGTACCAAGTTTTGCCACAAGATGTCATCAATAACATATAACATGCAATGTAAGAATTTTCTTTCTTTTTTTCCAAATTAATATAGAACTTTTGTAGGATTAGTCCAAATTTTTTCCTTAATTTACAGCTTAGAGAATAAATAGGATAGTGGATCCCCAGCAACAACTAGAAGCTTTTTAGTAAATACAGATGAAATTGCTTAATTTCTTTGCTGAATTAATTGAGTTTCTTTTGAAGCTTTGAGGCTTTAAGATTTGTTCACAAAGTAAATATGCGCCGCTTTCTCAAAAAATGGGGAAGGAGATTTTCAGGAAAGTCCTACAGGAAAATGGTTGAGGGAATAGGAAAGGTAAAAGCTCACCCAGGTCCTCCAGATTGCTTCTTAGTGCTAGGTCGTGCTTTTGGCTTTCAGCAGGGAGCGGCTTAGTGATTGGCCATCTTTATGGCTGGTCTCTTCTTCGGGCCAAAGGAGATGATTCCTGATTCCAGCGGAGGGCTGCCACCCTTCTGCAATCGCAGGGAAGTCCTCCTCTCGGTAATCACCCCTCCAGGGCGATTTTTGACCCTTTTCAGGGTCCTCCAAAAAAGAAACGGATGGCAGGAAGCAGACTGTTCCTGTGCGTCCAGAAGCGCCACACGTGCGAACCGGAAGCCCTGAAAAAATGACTTATGACTGTTTTCAGTTATGAACATTGCAGCATTCTGATCATGTGATCCCCTTTTGTGACCTTATTACAAGCAGTGAATGGGGAAGCCAGATTCACTTAACAACCGTGTTACTAACTGCAGTGACTCACTTAACAACTGTAGCATGAAATGTCGTAAAATGGGGCAAGATTCACTTAAATGTTTCACTTAGCAACAAATATTTGGGACTCAATTCTGGTCATAAGTCGAGGACTAGCTCTTTAAATTAAGAGTTAGTTCTATGCAGAAATATATTATAACCTGACATTAGGAGTTGGATTAATCTCTAACAGTGGAGTCAAAGGGGATAGAAGCTCTTGTGTGGCTTGCTTGCAAACAAAATTTGGATTCCCTCTTGGGCTGGTAAGTCTCTGGAAGCAGCGTCTGGGAGAGCAGGTGGGTAGGGGTAGACTGCTCCTAAACACAGAGGCTCTCTGAAACGTCAGTCATTTGAAAACCTTTCTGCTTCTTGAATGCGTCTTATCTTTTTTTTTTACACCTAAGATTGAGCTGGTTTATGAAACCATAATTCCTTTTACACGGATTAAGCTTCGCGGTTGCAGAGTATGGTGCTTTTCATATGCGTCTAAAACCTGTTCGTTTGCTATTCATCGGCATAAACTGATTTGAGGAACTTAATCGAAGCGTGATTTCATAATTGTTAATTGCACAATCATTCCCATGAGACCTGACAAGGTTTATTACTCAACGCGCGCGCCCCGCCCCCTCGGGCCAATAACCTCCAGCGAGGTCAATGTAGCGCTTTTGACGGCCTCGTGTCCTTCTGCACGATCCATAGTAAGCAGGGAGGGGCTGGAGAGTGGGCGGAACCGCTATTTCCTCGCCTTGTGGTTGGCCGTCAGCATCCATTGCGAGGTGAGAATAGTCTGTATGGGCGTACATGTCTTTTTAGCGGAGATGGCGGATTGGCTTGGGCTGCTATCAGTCTGCAGGCGCCATACTCTGATTGGACAGCACAGATTTCTCAGGAATCCGATTGGTCGTTGCTGTTGCGCCCGCCTATGGGCGTACGTGATAGCGTAGAGGTCAGTACTTTGTCTCACCAAATCATGAACACTATACAAGCGTAAGGTCTGCTCTTTCCCGAGGGCCTTTCCTTCTCAAGCCCACTTTTTTCCGATCGCTTTCGTCTGCGCCGCCCCTCCTGGGTTGCCCTATGCCACACAACCGCTTCTCGAGCGTCAACTCCTTCAGCGTCCAACCATCAGCCAGGCCGATCACTGCTTGACCTATGATTGGCTGTGACTCATGACTATCATTTCAAAGTCGTCTCCCCCAACTTCCCACTTTATTCCCCCCGCCCTTTCGAATCCCGAATTCTGAGTGGACAGCCTTTGCGTCATTCCAACGGGTTTGAGCCAGTAGTTAACTCGGGGCTCCTCGCGCTCGCCCGCTATTGGCTGTCGCCTTGTCGGCTCGCCCCTTTCGCCCCCTTGAAGGGCTCAGCGCCTCAGGGGGACGAAGTGAGACCGGCTGGAACGTGTGAACTGTGCGGGGCATCGGCAGCGGGGCGGTCATGGCGGCCAGGCTCGTGCTACTGACGCTCGGCTCCTTGCTCTGCGCCCTCGGAGGCGCCTCAGCAGCAGGTAGGGCAGAAGAAAGGCTGGTCTGAGGGGGCTCCAGGGCGACTTCCATGCCCGAGGGACTCCGGAAAGGGGGCGTCAGTTGTTCCCCTTTGCGGTTCTGAGAGGAGGAAGAAGAAGAAGGCGTGGGGGGGGTGAGGGGGGAATCTTTCATAAAGTGAATCGGATGAGGAAGCCTTTTTCGCTCGTTGATCCTGGAGGAGGGAAGATAGAGGGGAGGGGGCCTCGTACATTATTGGGGGGGAGGGAAAATCTCCCCTCAAGATAATGAAGGGGGGGGAAGTCTCCGCTCAAGATAGAGAGGAGGGGGCCTCCTCACACATTGGGGGGAGGGAAAGTCCCTCAAGATAGAGGGGGGCTCCTCATACATTATTGGGGGGAGGGAAAATCTCCCCTCAAGATAATGAAGGGGGGGGAAGTCTCCGCTCAAGATAGAGAGGAGGGGGCCTCCTCACACATTGGGGGGAGGGAAAGTCCCTCAAGATAGAGGGGGGCTCCTCATACATTATTGGGGGGAGGGAAAATCTCCCCTCAAGATAATGAAGGGGGGCTCCTCATATATTATTGGGGGGGGAGGGAAAGTCTCCACTCAAGATAGGGGGGGCCTCCTCACACATTGGGGGGAGGGAAAGTCCCTCAAGATAGAGGGGGGCTCTTCACACATTATTGGGGGGAGGGGAAATCTCCCCTCAGGATAATGAGGGGAGGGGGTCTCCTCATACATTATTGGGGGGAGGGGAAATTCCCCTCAAGATAATGAAGGGAGGGGGGGCTCCTCATATATTATTGGGGAGGGAAAGTCTCCGCTCAAGATAGAGGGGAGGGAGCCTCCTCACACATTGGGGCGAGGGAAAGTCCCTCAAGATAGAGGGGGGCTCTTCACACATTATTGGGGGGAGGGGAAATCTCCCCTCAGGATAATGAGGGGAGGGGGGTCTCCTCATACATTATTGGGGGGAGGGGAAATTCCCCTCAAGATAGAGGGGAGGGGGCCTCATACATTATTGGGGGGAGGGGAAAATCTCCCCTCAAGATAATGAAGGGAGGAGGGGGGGTCTCTTCATGTATTATTGGGGAGGGAAAGTCTCTGCTCAAGACAGAGGGGAGGGGGCTCCTCATACATTATTGGGGGGAAGGAAAGTCTCTGCTCGAGATAATGAGGGGAGGGGGCTCTTCATACATTACTGGGGAGGGAAAACATCCCCTCAAGATAATGAAGGGAGGGGGGGCTTCTACATTATTGGGTGGAGGGAAAATCTCCCCTCAAGGTAATGAAAGGAGGGAAAGTGCCTTCCCACATGTTAATGAGGGGAAGTGGACTCTTGTATATTGGTGGGAGGAAAATCTCACCCTGGGTAATGAGGGGAAGGGGCTCTTCTCATGTATTATTGAGGGGAGGGGAAAATGTGTCCTTCAAGTTAATGAGGGGAGGGGGGCCTCATTGTGCATCATTGGGGGGGAGGGAAAACTCCCCTCTAACTTAATGGAGAGTGTATCCTCATACATTTTTGAGGGGAGGGAAACTGTACCTCATGTTAATGAGGGGAGGGGGAGCATCCCTCACACATTAATGGTGGGCAGAGTTGGAGAAGCTCTCTAAAGGGTTGGAATTGGTACTTATACAGTGGTTGGGGAACAGGGTCCCTGGTGTGGCTGGTGGGGGAAGTCTATTCTGTGTTACAGTAATGGGAAGGTGAGAAGTCCAAGCTCATATATTGGGTATTTATTGTGTTTTTAGGCAACACACCAAGACAGAATAGAATTATGTAGTTTGAGCTTCAACCTATTGTGCGAATTGGCTAGACTATATTGTTTATTTTGGGTGCCCAAAACCTGCCTCACAAGGTGGTGGTTGTGGGAAAATTAGGAGGAGGAAAGTGTGATGGATATGTTCACTGCCTTGAGTTATTTGTAAAAATAATAAAGGTGGAATACAAATAAGTAGTATTCACTTGATGTAAACCTAGCTGTACTGTGGGAAGCGGTCTTGGGAAGAGCAGTGGAGAGATACTGACCTCATGATAAGGGGCCAGAGGTTTAGTATCTCACATACTTTTTGTGTAGGAAGAGAATAGCTAAGAAGCTGAAGCACATAATATAGTCCTTCCTTGTGGGGGAATGGGGGAATGGTGAAAAGGAGGGGGAAAAGTTGAGACGTGTGAGTGGTCTTCCATGCATGGAGGATATATTCATATACGGGATGGAAGAGACTGGAAAATACAAATGCTGTCACTTATGTTAGACTACTAATAACATTTTCTTGCTCATTTATTATAGCTTTCTTGTTTCCCAGTTTGATATTTGTCTGGCTTAAATATTAAAAAGGTATAGGTATTTATATTTTTATAAAAGTTATAAAATTAAGGGTTTTAAAGAAAATTCATATTTTATTTGAACTTTGATTTCCAGACTATTTTCAGTATTTAAAGAGATTTTTCCCAACACCCCTCCCAGTCATTATAAAATGCATGCCAGAATTCCCCTTGGAGAAAAACCAAACAAATTGTGCTATACAATAATTACAAGTAGCAGTGTGTCTTGAGAATGAATTTAAACATTGAAATGAATATCAAAAACTATGACAAAGTATAAAATTAAATACACAAGGAAAGATGTTCATGTCTTCTCTCTGGCATGCAGATTTCTGTGTGTAAAGATTTTTTTTCTTCTGGGCTATTTAATACATAGTTATCAGACCTATCTCTGGCCATGCTTGCTAGTTATGGAGAAATTCCCATTGTAGGAATTTTGCCAGTGCAAGTAGGATATGCAAGACTAATACAGTATTAAGTATTAGTAGACTTCATTATCTACTTTTCCTATTCCAATTTTTTGAGCATCCCTGTGAAGGAATTTAAATCCCATAACTTACATTAACTAATGAAATGTAAAAGAATATGTACCATAAATTCATACAAGTCTTTTCCACAGACTATTTAAATCAAAGCTATACTATATCTTTTCTGTTTGATTCCTGTTGCAAGGATGCAACACACAGTGGGATGACTTATGGAGGTGAAGAAAGAGAAAGACTTAATTTTTCCCTTTCTGGGATTCTCAAGAAACATTTTTGGGTATTGATAGGGAAAGAAAAGAAGCCATCTAAGGGCAGTTGTTTGTACTGACAAGCCAGAAGTGTTGTCCTTTGAGTCAGATGAGCAGTTTCCAAATTCGATAAATAAAATTCTGAATGCACTTGGAAACCATGTTGGTGGAGAGGAGAGTAGCATGCTACAAGGCTTGAAGGAAAAGTTCTCCTGGATCTGAGACTTGAAAACAGTGTAAGATTGCTGGATAGATTTTTTTCACATGGGTGTTAGGAAAATTAGGATATGTTTGCCCACCATGAAAATTTAAATGTAAAGAACGTAAATAATTAGTGTGCCTGTAAAAGAAAGAAAGGTTAGGAACTTTTATTATGAGCCCAGTAGCTTATAGGGATTGAGTTTCATAGGTGCAGTCATGTGAATCTGCAAGGAGGAATATGAGGATATTCTCCAACTCAAATTTAAATTGAAATCACAATGGCAGTGTTGGCACAACACACCTTCTTCCGAATAGTTTAAAAGGTAAAGGTTCCCCCGCACATGTGTGCTAGTCGTTTCCGACTCTAGGGGCTGGTGCTCATCTCCGTTTCAAAGCCGAAGAGCCAGCGCTTGTCTGAGGACGTCTCTGTGGTCATGTGGCCGGCATGACTAGACGCCAAAGGTACACGGAACGCTGTTACCTTCCCACCGTAGTGGTCCCTATTTTTCTACTTGCATATTTCTTACGTGCTTTCGAACTGCTAGTTTGGCAGAAGCTGGGACAAGTAACAGGCGCTCACTCTGTTACGCGACACTCGGGATTCAACCCGCCAAACTGCCGACCTTCTGATCGACAAGCTCAGCGTCTTAACCCACTGAGCCACCACATCCCTAACTTCCGAATAGTTTACTGCATGCTTAATGTAAAAAGATATGTAAACCAAAGAAAAACGTACAGTATGCTTCTGGCTTAGTGATGAGTATGAACCTCCAAACTTGGACTAATTCTGCAAATCATGAGTAATTGACTTGTACAGATAGATGTAGTGAGATACCGGAGAGAAATGTGTTAGATCACGGGTCCCCAACCTGTGGGCTGCTGGCCACCGGGCCTTGGGACAGGCAGGCCAGTCTACACACATGCCCCCATTTGCGGTAGCGCTGCAGCCATAGAGTGCAAAAACAGGATGCCGCGCATTGCAAAAATGGGCCGACGCTGTGCCTCGGGGCATGAAAATGGGCCAACGCCCCACTGCGAGGCGAAAAAAAGGGCCCACACCTCAGGGCGCGAAAATGGGATGCTGCACCTCTGCGCGAAAGCAGGCCAACTCGGGGCACAGAAATGGCACTGTGCACAAGAACAGGGTAGGGCTAGTGAGTATAATGCAAGCAGTAGCCCTGCCTCGCTTGCGTCACGCGCATGCTCGCGGCCCCGTGCTTCAGCGTGCATGCTCACGTGTATAAAATGCTTCCCCCTCCCTTTCCCTCCAGTCCACCAACCAAGAAAGGTTGGTGACCTCTGACTTAGATTATCTTACTTTGAAGAAGGAGCGGAATAAAGGACTATAATACTGTAGTGGTAAGGGTGAGTCACTTTTTAGACATTTAAAATAAAATAGTAATAGGGTGAAACAAATTTAGATGGCTTTGTGAAAAAAGGAGGAATTAAGTGCCTCATACATCTTAATGGGACCCAGTATTTGTGGCCCAGGGTAATAAGTTTATTCACTGATGAAAATTGTCCCTTTAATGTGAATCATTTAAATGTAAAGCGTCCTTGATCTTTTTCTCTCCTCTTGTCTCCCAAGGTAGAATTCATTTTCTCACCCATTTTAGTGACTGTGGTCTAGAGAACAGATTTCCTGACATTTCAGGCCTACTGTGGCTGGCATCTTCAGAGGCAATGCCAATGAAATACCGGGAAATCTGATCTCTAAATCACAGTTGCCAAACCCTGAAGCACAAAACTGCCCAACAGGTTTGTTTTTTTATGCTTGCATAATCCTTCAGTTCCTAATCTAATTGAAGAATGTGCCTTTCCTATATTGCAGACATGGTTAATATGTTCTTGGTTTCATAGAAATTCCACTCCGGTGCTATTTGGCATACAGGCTTTTAAATTAGATATGGCTTTTAAATTAGAAACTGCAAGACTTGTAATTCTTAAGACCAGCTATCTTTGATATTTCATATATTTTATTGCTTTTCAGTTTGCACTGAAGGTAGAAAAGTTAAAGGAGCCTTGCAGTACAAATAAGTTCCATGTTCCCACTATTTTATTTATTAGAAATAGGCATATACGTGATGAGAACTCCTTAATTACACAACGTGTGGATAGTCTTAGCCACAGGTGTCAAACCCGATCACATCACGTGCTGTTATCATAACATTTTTTGCCTTTGCGGAGTCGGGGTGGGCGTGGCCTGTGCATGATGCATCCGGGTCGCCAGTTTGACACTCTTGGTCTTAACCATAGTTTCAACGGGAAAGCTGTGAGCATCCTAGACCATGCTAAGTCCAAAAAAGCTAGAGAATTCTGGGAGGCCGGGCACTCGGACAAATCAGCCATCAAGAGGCCCACAGAAACGACATTACGTACCATTCAAAAGAAACAGTCAAAAGGCCAAAAAGGAAACATAATTAATAATAATAATAATAATAATAATAAATAATATAAAGTTGGAAGGGACCTTGGAGGTCATCTAGTCCAACCCCCTGCTCAGGCAGGAAACCCTATACCATTTCAGGCAAATGGCTGTCCAGTCTCTTCTTAAAAACCTCCAGTGTTGGAGCATTCACCACCTCTGGAGGCAGGTTGTTCCACTGGTTAATTGTTCTAACTGTCAGGAAGTTTCTCCTTAGTTCTAGGTTGCTTCTCTCCTTGACTAGTTTCCATCCGTTGCTTCTTGTCCTGCTTTCAGGTGCTTTGGAGAATAGACCAACTCATTTCCTCAGACCAATCAACGTCCAGATAAGCAGAGATTAATATTAAAACAATCAAGCAGTAAACAGCCACCAATACTGGCAAAGCAAGTCATTTTTGCATAATAATAATAAACTTTATTGTCGCTTTGAATATACACCAGTTACAGCTCTCAAAGGGTCACCACCTCCGATACACACTCCTTAACGAAGAGCAAACCCCATTCCCTTCTAGCACTGGTGATGTTACCTAGTTGGATAATGAAATGTTTTCAAGAAAAACAACCAAGCTCAGAAAGCACCAAGGACCAAACAGTTTTATTTATTCTTCAGACTAAACACAGCTGGGAGTTGAAATGGGCAGAGGTCTTTTGCTTCATGAAGTTCTCTGCTGGATTGGGTCACAGTATGTTGTCCTTCAGTTTATAGAGTATTATTCTTTGCAAATTACTTTCCAAAACATATATAGCATAGTGGCTGGCCTCACAATCACGAGTTCGATCCTAGGTAGCGGCAGATATTTTTGTGTCTGGGCACAAAGAGAAAATATCTGCTGTGAGCTCCACATAGGCGTCAGGGAGGGATCCGGCCAGTAAACGCTCAGCTCCATTCAGTTGCCCCGACTCCATCCCGATGCAAGGAATTATAGGGTTGTTAAAAGAAGAAAAACATGCTATCCATTCTTCTTCATTTCTTTTAGTTTAGAAAAAAAAAATCAAAATTTTTAAATCCGATAGATTTGTCATTTGTGCTTTCCTCTTAAATTTTAAAACCTCACCCAGCTTCTTTTTGTAAATCTAATGAAACATTTTTCTAACTCATTCTCCTGGCCCGAAGGTTGAAAATACACTTTCAATATCATGTTTTATATTTGTCATTTCTTCAATAATGTCTTTTGGGCATAGTCTGCCCATAGAAGCAAATGTGATGACTGACATTGTTAATATTGCGGCTAATTTACCGATATTCTTAATCATCCAGGTCATGGTTGTCCCCGAAGTGCTTTTTCAAAAGACAAATGGACTTTCTTGGGGGTTTTTTGTGTGGTTGTTTTCACTTTTCATCGGAGAGGAAAAACACCTTTGGGATTTTTGATTCCATTCTTCAGAAGTCATTTTTAGTACTTTTATTGTTAGTGTTTTGCATCCTTTCATATGCTTATATATCCTCCACCAAAAATCTTGAGTCCCCTCTAGTGTCCAATTTTTGGAATCATAAAATTGTTTATGTTTGTTGTATCTTGTGAAAGCCAAAACAGGGCATATTTTCCATGAGAAGTTGTTTGTTCTTTATAATTAATTCCAAAATCTTCTTGTAAGCATTTCAATGCACCAGTTCATCTAGATCCGTGGTGACGAACCTATGGCACGGGTGCCACAGGTGGCACGCAGAGCCCTCTGTGTGGGCACGCGCTCCGTTGCCCCAGTCCTAGGCCTTCAGCTGGGTTTTATAAAACCTTTTCGCTTTAGGCCTACGCCGCCATGTGCAAAAAAAAAGTTCAATCAATCAATTTCAACTTCTCAAGGAGAAAAAGATCTCGCAAGGTTGGAATTGATTGATTGAACTTTTTAGTCCCACCCAGTCTGCCGTTACCACCACAGCCATGCCCACACAATTGGCCACACCCACCCAATAGGCCATACCCACCCGGCACCCGACAATACATAAGTGGGTTTTGGGCTGCAGTTTGGGCACTCGGTCTCTAAAAGGTTCTAGATGTAATTTTCCAAGATCAAAATTTTCTGAAGCTGTTTGCTGTTTTATTTCAGGTTCCTTAAAATCTTAAGATTATGATTCAAATTTCTTTCTGGATTGAAGGCAGAGTCCACCCTAACAATATCAGACTTGTTCTGAAGATTTGAAATAGCTAGAAGTAGTTAATGAGCAATTTCCAAAAGTGATTGGAAAAGTGAGTTTTGTGAACTTTTAAGTGTCCTTTAAAAATCTCCACTAGGTTGTGAGCAAGGTGGCTAATCCCATCATCTCCCAGTGTTCAAGGCCACGGGAAACACTGTTGTGAGAAGCAGCCATTTGGAGCACATGTGAGCAATCTCCTTTCCTCTCCTTATCCAGAAAGTTTCCTTGGTCCCCCCCCCCCCAACAGAGCTATGTTGGCTGTGCTTCAACTCTCCATGCCTCCTGTGGAAGTCTGAACTTAGATAACAGTCTAATGAAACTCTCTAAAATTTCAGAAAGTATAAATGTCGCTTGATTTTTAATATCTTGAACAGTTTTGCTTCTAGAAGATTGGAGCCTGTTTGATGCTGGAAACCTAGTGTGTTTTTTTTTCTAAGGGTGTGTGTAAAATTTGTTGAGGTTGAAACACCTCCAGTGCGGTTAGAATAACCCCTTTCAAGTTTGAAACAGCTGATCGGCCTCAGAAATAGTTTACATATCTCTTTTGGGTCCTCTAAAGGTTTCCTAGGGTTTCTCAGAATCTCTGGCTGACATTTCTGCTCTTGTTCTTAGACATGTGTGCAATTCTAAAGGACACTTAAAACTTTAAAATGATGACCGTGCTTTCATTTACTCACGTTGACTTACCACATTATTATATTGCAATAACTTTTTAACGCTGGAGGTCAAAGTGGATTGGGAAATAAGAGTAGTCCTCTGTAATGAAATAGCAGCGTTCATCTGTATATGTTCATTTTATAGCAGTATCACGTGTTCCTTCGTTGTAATTTTGCCCATGCAATGTTTAGTTTGTCACATTTGATAAGATCTTTGGAGAGATGGCCAAAGGTTTATTATCACTGATTCACTTATGCAAGCAATGCTTAGCCCTTTCTTTTCATATTAAAACTCTGCATCATGCAGTGAAACCAGTGGGTGATAGATTCAAAGCTGATTGGCAGAATTCATAGTTGGAGCCTTTGTTGTTATAAAATTCTGTGATGATGCCCAAGATAACCTTTACAAACTACGATTGAAACATCTGCCAGTAGTTAAGGTTTGTTTATTTATTTATTTATTTATTTATTGGGACTTATATGTCGCCCTATCTCCCGAAGGACTCAGGGCGGCTAACAACAATAAAACACAATAATACAAATGTTAAAAAAGATTAAACTAACAAGCCCCAATGATAAAATAATAAAATATTTAAAATATTCTATTTAAAAATCCCTATCGTCAGTCCAGGTCAGCCTGATGGAAGAGAAATGTTTTAAGGCCGCAACGAAAGGACCGGAGATCCGGGGCCATCAGGAGCTCAAGGGGAAGTTGATTCCACAGGGCAGGCACTCCCACAAAGAAGGCCCTCCCCCTGGGGGTCACCAGCCGACATTGTCTAGCCGACGGCACCCTGAAGAGGCCCTCCCTGTGTGAGCGCACCGGGCGATGGGAGGTCGTTCCTGGCAGCAGACGGTCCTGCAAATATCCCGGGCCTAAGGTTCCTGGTTTATCTCTAAGGTGGTGTTAGAAATTTGCAGTAAGAGATCTTCATGCCATGGCATAAGTAATTTTGTAATATTGGAAGACATTTATAGCATTAGCAGGTTACAAAGTGCTGGTGTTTATGCGCATGCCCAGTTTGAAGTAGAATCTGCATCTGAGATCTCTTGCATTTTAGTTAGAAGGATCAGAAGGAGGAATTGATTGGCAACAAGACGTTGTAGACCTGTAGTTGAGTAGAGATAGTCCTCAAGTTGTGACCATCATGGAGCCTCACTATCACGACCATAACTCAGGTCGGTCATAGCAGTAGCACTTAGACCAGGGGTCTTCAAACTTGGCCCTTTTATGACTTGTGGGCTTCAACTCCCAGAATTCCTCAGGCAGCATGCTGAAAATCTAAAAACATTTACCGTATATACTTGAGTATAAGCCGAATTTTTCAGCCCACTTTTTGGGCTGAAAAACTCCACTTCGGCTTATACTCCAGTCAACAAAAAAAAAGAACTGTCCGTTCGTTCGGAACAGGCTGCTGAGAGAAGCTGCCTCGCCTGCTGCGCCCCCAACAACCGCCGCTGCCGCTTTCCCCCCCCCATCGCTCACCCGCTGCCCCCGAAAATGCCGCTGCCGCTTTCCCCCCCCCATCGCTCACCCGCTGCCCCCGAAAATGCCGCTGCCGCTTTCCCCCCCATCGCTCACCCGTGCTTTCCCCCCCATCGCTCACCCGTGCTTTCCCCCCCATCGCTCACCCGTGCTTTCCCCCCCCATCGCTCACCCGTGCTTTCCCCCCCCATCGCTCACCCGTGCTTTCCCTCCCCATCGCTCACCCGTGCTTTCCCCCCCCATCGCTCACCCGTGCTTTCCCTCCCCATCGCTCACCCGTGCTTTCCCCCCCCATCGCTCACCCGTGCTTTCCCCCCCCATCGCTCACCCGTGCTTTCTCTCCCCATCGCTCACCCGTGCTTTCCCTCCCCATCGCTCACCCGTGCTTTCCCCCCCCATCGCTCACCCGTGCTTTCCCTCCCCATCGCTCACCCGTGCTTTCCCTCCCCATCGCTCACCCGTGCTTTCCCCCCCCATCGCTCACCCGTGCTTTCCCCCCCCATCGCTCACCCGTGCTTTCTCTCCCCATCGCTCACCCGTGCTTTCCCCCCCCATCGCTCACCCGTGCTTTCTCTCCCCATCGCTCACCCGTGCTTCCCCCCCCATCGCTCACCCGTGCTTTCCCCCCCCATCGCTCACCCGTGCTTTCCCCCCCCATCGCTCACCCGTGCTTTCCCCCCCCATCGCTCACCCGTGCTTCCCCCCCCATCGCTCACCCGTGCTTTCTCTCCCCATCGCTCACCCGTGCTTTCCCCCCCCATCGCTCACCCGTGCTTTCTCTCCCCATCGCTCACCCGTGCCGCCCCGAAAATGCCGCTGCCGCTCGCCCGCTTGCTCGCTTCCTCGCCCGGGGACCAGCACCAGCCAGCCAGCCCGCCGGCGAGAAGCCCGGCCCGGAGGTGAGGGGAGGGAGCGGAGTCGCTCACCCGTGCTTTCCCCCCCCCCATCGCTCACCCGTGCTTTCTCTCCCCATCAAAGATCCTTGGAAGTAATGGTTGGAAAAGTTTGCAAGTCTTTGGGAAAGTTCAAGAAGTGAAAGGAATACCCTCCTCTTGAAAGACCAGATAAGGCAGACAGGGAGATGAAGAGTTCAACCGAGTTTCCTCTTTTGTTCAGGCATCTGCACCCGCTGCTTTTAAACTCGCCTGGCGCTGCAACGGCACCCGTTTTCCCCGGCGAGTTTTCCCTACCTGGCCCCTGCAGAATCGCGGCGGCGCCCCCGGAGAAGCCTACCCCGAGGCTGCGGCCGATTTTTCCTTCTCCTAGACTCTGCCGCCCAGAGCGTTGTTTCTCCCCCTCGTGCGTGCATGGGATGAGGCGAGAAACCAACAGCCTGCGTCCGTCTCTCTTTATGTATATTTCTGTATATATCTTATCTCGGGATCTAGACCTTTCGAAGGAGAAGGGGCGGCTGGAGTTCGTGAGTTGCTGTGGGACCCAAGGGTTGGGGGAAGAGAGATGGGAGGGAAAAGGGGAGAAACCTGCCGCTGGCTAGTTCTTTGTCTGATCGGGGAGCCTGAACAAAAGAGGAAACTCGGTTGAACTCTTCATCTCCCTGTCTGCCTTATCTGGCTTTTTGAAACGCACCACCGGCTGCTCCGTCCAGAAGCCCAGATTCGGGAGGGCTGCTTGGCTTCCACTTGAGCCCATCTATGTCCGCGGGCCCCCCCCCCCACTACCCCTAGACCTCCGCCGCCGGCGGAGGCTGGATCCGCGCTCCGCAGCGGCAGGGCGCGGATCCAGCAGAAAGAAGCAGGCAGGCAAGGCACGGAGATCCGGAGACCTGCTGATGATTGGGGAGGTTTGGGCACCTCCCCAAACCTCAGCAGGTCTTCGGATCTCCGTGCCTTGCCTGCCTGCTTCTTTCTGCTGGATCCGCGCCCTGCCGCCGGCAGAGGCTTGTGGAGCACGGATCCAGCCTCCGCCGGCATGCAGGCAAATCCTGCTAAAGGGCTTTCCCCCCCCCACACTGGATCCGCGCTCCGCAAGCCTCTGCCGGCGGCAGGGCGCGGATCCAGCAGAAAGAAGCAGGCAGGCAAGGCACGGAGATCCGAAGACCTGCCGAGGTTTGGGGAGGTGCCCAAACCTCCCCAATCATCAGCAGGTCTCCGGATCTCCGTGCCTTGCCTGCCTGCTTCTTTCTGCTGGATCCGCGCCCTGCCGCTGCGGAGCGCGGATCCAGCCTCCGCCGGCGGCGGAGGTCTAGGGGTAGTGGGGGGGGGGCCCGCGGACATAGATGGGCTCAAGTGGAAGCCAAGCAGCCCTCCCGAATCTGGGCTTCTGGACGGAGCAGCCGGTGGTGCGTTTCAAAAAGCCAGATAAGGCAGACAGGGAGATGAAGAGTTCAACCGAGTTTCCTCTTTTGTTCAGGCTCCCCGATCAGACAAAGAACTAGCCAGCGGCAGGTTTCTCCCCTTTTCCCTCCCATCTCTCTTCCCCCAACCCTTGGGTCCCACAGCAACTCACGAACTCCAGCCGCCCCTTCTCCTTCGAAAGGTCTAGATCCCGAGATAAGATATATACAGAAATATACATAAAGAGAGACGGACGCAGGCTGTTGGTTTCTCGCCTCATCCCATGCACGCACGAGGGGGAGAAACAACGCTCTGGGCGGCAGAGTCTAGGAGAAGGAAAAATCGGCCGCAGCCTCGGGGTAGGCTTCTCCGGGGGCGCCGCCGCGATTCTGCAGGGGCCAGGTAGGGAAAACTCGCCGGGGAAAACGGGTGCCGTTGCAGCGCCAGGCGAGTTTAAAAGCAGCGGGTGCAGATGCCTGAACAAAAGAGGAAACTCGGTTGAACTCTTCATCTCCCTGTCTGCCTTATCTGGTCTTTCAAGAGGAGGGTATTCCTTTCACTTCTTGAACTTTCCCAAAGACTTGCAAACTTTTCCAACCATTACTTCCAAGGATCTTTGATGGGGAGAGAAAGCACGGGTGAGCGATGGGGGGGGGAAAGCACGGGTGAGCGACTCCGCTCCCTCCCCTCACCTCCGGGCCGGGCTTCTCGCCGGCGGGCTGGCTGGCTGGTGCTGGTCCCCGGGCGAGGAAGCGAGCAAGCGGGCGAGCGGCAGCGGCATTTTCGGGGCGGCACGGGTGAGCGATGGGGAGAGAAAGCACGGGTGAGCGATGGGGGGGGAAAGCACGGGTGAGCGATGGGGAGAGAAAGCACGGGTGAGCGATGGGGGGGGAAGCACGGGTGAGCGATGGGGAGAGAAAGCACGGGTGAGCGATGGGGGGGGAAAGCACGGGTGAGCGATGGGGGGGGAAAGCACGGGTGAGCGATGGGGAGAGAAAGCACGGGTGAGCGATGGGGGGGGAAGCACGGGTGAGCGATGGGGAGAGAAAGCACGGGTGAGCGATGGGGGGGGAAAGCACGGGTGAGCGATGGGGGGGGAAAGCACGGGTGAGCGATGGGGAGAGAAAGCACGGGTGAGCGATGGGGGGGGAAAGCACGGGTGAGCGATGGGGGGGGAAAGCACGGGTGAGCGATGGGGGGGGAAAGCACGGGTGAGCGATGGGGGAAAGCACGGGTGAGCGATGGGGAGAGAAAGCACGGGTGAGCGAAAGAAGCAGGCAGGCAAGGCACGGAGATCCGGAGACCTGCTGACGTTTGGGGAGGTTTGGGGAGGTGCGCGCGCACCTCCCCAAATCTCCCCAAACTTCGGCAGGTCTCCGGACGGCGGCGGCTTGGGAGAGGTGCGCGCGATCCTGGAAGCACCGAAGCCTCGGCCGCGCGCAAGTCCTCGGTAAGTTCCGGGCGGTCACTTGCTTCGCGTCTCCTGAGGGAAGGGGGGGCGACTGGAGCGGGCGTGTTTCCTCGCCTGCTGGGCGCCGCGATTTGCCCAGGGAACGCGCGGGCCCCGAATGGCAGCGTGGAACGAGGAAGCGGACAGCCAGGGCTTCCCCGAGAGCCGCGGCCACACAGGGTATTCCTGTGTATTCAGGCTTGCAAAATGGCGGATCGAGCCTCTGCTGGCGGCGGAGGCTTGCAGAACGGCGGATCGGCTTATACTCGAGTCACGAACTTTTTCCAGTTTTTGGGGGTGAAAATGGGGGTCTCGGCTTATACTCGAGTCGGCTTATACTCAAGTATATACGGTATTTGTAACCCAACTGATTTCTTAACATATCTCAGACGATTTTCTTTGCTTCATTCAGAGGCATTTTTCCTGTTTATGCTTCACCTTCTCCCCCTCCGCCCAGAGTTCGAATGCTGCTGAAAAATTGACTGACAGTTCTGTTTACTTGGGAGTATTGAGTCTTGAGTATTTTCACATATCCACTCAGGCAAAAAAGATATTTCAGAGTGTACAAGTGACACCTGTTAGCTTCTTAAACCAAATGCCTCTTTTTCTGACGTGCTGCAATGTAGATTATCATTTCCCCTTTAAATCCAAATTAGAAAACATAAAAAACAGGTACAAAAGAAGAAAGGGGGGGAAGGAGTGTGTGTTTATGTGTGTGTGTATAAAAGCTTCTTAAAATAAAAGTTTTACATAACTCTTTTAATAAAAGATTGGCGATATTTCTTTCAATTGTTTGTACATAATTTAGTTTATAAACAATTGTTTCACGGGTATCAGTTAAATGCACGGTCTTCACTAAGTCATTAGAGCCAGAAATTCTATCTTTCCAAAACTGAAAGATTAGTTTCTGAGTTGGATAAGGTAGATGCTGACCTCTGTCTATCACCTGGCTGATTAATGTTTGATTAGACTAATCTTTGAACAGATCATTAGCTCAGCAGCTCTGGGAATGTGCATGTGACAGATCTTTAGAGCTACCATCCGGTTTTCACTGGACATAATAGAGCTACAAAATGGAAGCAAAGAGCAGCGGTCTCGTGAAACAACAAATATTTCCACTTTTATCTTTGCAGTGTAGGTTACAACTGGCTTGTGAAGTAGCTTAGGTGTTTCAAAAATGCCATCTGCTTATCGCTTCTTTGGAAAGCCTTAGGCCTGCCTTGTTTATACTAGACACAGAAGAGATGAAGCTGCTTTATTTATTAGGCTTTAAAGTTAATCCAGACCAACCCAGTGAAATGCAGCTGGCAAAGTATGTTAATCAAGGGTGGTGTTGCTCTTTATTTTTTTTTTAATTGCAGATGTTAAGGATTGAACAAACTAATCATACATTTGCTGCATTGAAGAGAGAGATCGCTGCTAAGAGATATTCTTGGATGCCCCCCATGGGAAGCAGATATCGTCCAGTTCCGTTCTTGCTCCTCTTCCCCCTCAGTCTGTTTCTTATCTGGCTATAAAAGAATAGTGTTGCAAATGTTCTGATGAGATATGTTCCTGGACAATGTCTGCTTTGTGAGGGAGTGTTTCAAAATAAGGGATGGAGAGGAGAGAGGGTTAGGTTGTTGTGTTGATAACATCTAGCTTTGATGTGCTCTTAATTGAACCGTCTCCAATCCCTTTGAGAGTTTTCTCTTAAACAGTACACTATTGGGTTCGGGAATCTTATTTTTCACAAGGAAGTTATCTTCATCCTTGAACCTGCTTGTTCTGCTCCCTTATCTAGCTTGGAAGCATCCGACAACTAACTTAGGCGGTAGATTTTTCTAGCAGCACAGTCAGCTTTACAAAGTTATTCCTATTTTATATTGGGCCATTTCTGTACTTGGCAGACTGTGGCATTTTCTATTGCAAAATAAAAGATACGCCCGCTGAGAAAATGAAGCACATGCTTGGGTGGATCTATTGTAAAGAGATTAAAATGTTATCTCGCTGGTCACTTCAACTGGCATCTGTTTAAAATGTTATCCTAGCTCTGCAGTGCTGGAACAAAATTGTTTGGCTGTGTTTAAACTTCAAGTGCCTAAAATAAAGCTAAGATCCTAATCTAAAATGTAGAAGACTTGTGTTACTAAAGCTTAAGATGCATGAGGTCTGGTAGCCAATTTTTAATTGGGAGGTAGAGGCATTGTTTACTGAATGGAATATTTTCTAAAAATATCTTTTTAAAAAAAGAATATATTTTTATTTTTTGCTTTAAAAGTACATTGCTGTCGGCAAAAGCAGCAGTCTAAAGAGGTTAGCCAGCTATTATATACAACCTTTGATCAGAGAAGGTTTGTTTTTAATTGAAGGTGGCTTTGAAGCAAAAATCACATGTTTTTCCTTTGGGCAAAAATCTAGGCAGAAACAGCTGAAAAACCAGTGGTCTATAACTGTCTTTAGACAGTGCCCTGCTGTTTTATCGTAGTTATTTTTCTTCATTCTAATTAAGGGTCTAGATTAGGCTTAAGCAGGCTTTTAACATAATCATTTGACTTCACTGCCATCTTGCATTCAGAAGACTGTTATTTCTTCTCTGCTTTTAATTGCGAATATAAATATTGCAAATGTGATTAAAGTTAATATGTGATGGCCGAGCATAGAACAGTTATCTGGGCTAAATATATATCTGTGTTTCCTTGTTAGCTTTTGCTGCTTTCCTCCGATCTGTTGGCATCCTTGGAAAGATTCCTGATAGCTTGGCCCTTGTTTCAATTCATCTTGTACTTTATATAGAAGAGCTATTTTAAATGGTCTCCCGTGTAGATTCTAACATTTTATTGGGTATGTGAACCGGCAACTAAGCTGTCTTAAGAAGTTTCAGCTATAAAGGAGCCGAACATTTCAACAGTCCCCTAAGTGTTGCAGAAATAAATAAAAATAATACGAGTTATCACTGCAATTAAAATATAGTAATTTCACACAAAAAGACAACTTCAGAAGAGAGCTACAGAATGCACATTGCAGATTTTGTTCTTAACTGACTTTTATGTATATACTTTCTCCTAGAAGGAGATATTTGGACAGATCTGTGAGGAGATAGGCGGTTTTAAAAATTGGATGGATGGATGGATGGATGGATAGATAGAAGAAATAAAGAAAGAAAAAGAAAGAAAGATCTTCATCAGGGTCCAGTCCAAGCTGGGAATAAACAAAGTGGAGACTGGTTTAGAAAGAAGGTTGTAGTTTATTGAAGAGGAGAGCCAGACAGAAAGATGGCTCTGGGAAAGCTGACCACCTGTTGCTGGGAGTGGTGGGTTTTTATCCTTTCTTGGGCTTTTGTTTGGAGTTGTTCCTGTGCCATGAACTTTGACCTGTGTCTCAGTGTGCCTTTCTGGTATTCTGATGGTGGTGGTTAATCCCAAAGGTCATATCCTGCTTCCCTGAGGCTGCGGCTGATGACTCTTGGATTATTTGGTGTGAGGGATTGTTGATTCTAAATATCTTTATCTTTCTAATCCCAGCTTCCTGACTCCAATCTTTCTGACAAGGTTATCACATCTGCATTTCTGCAGACCTGGTTTCTGTTTGGGGCAGAGACTTGGGGTGTGTGTGTTTGTGTGTGTGTGTGTGTGTGTTGATTTCTGCCTTTAAAATCCTTTGGGGAAATATATTCTGCCTTTTTAATATTTCCCAAAATATTTCTCTCTGGATTCTTCAGGTAGGTAGGTAGGTAGGTAGATAGATAGATAGATAGATAGATAGATAGATAGATAGATAGATAGATAGATAGATAGATAGATAGATAGATAGATAGATAGATCTCACATAGTTATGCTGTGCACTAATCTTTGCTTCTCTTACTAATTCATACACATCATAAAATCATCCTAAAGCTATATACTGTATATCACATATTAAAACACCACCAACAAAAGTTTTAAAATCAGTAAAGGAGAATATTTGTAGTTCAGAGTTGAAATGAGGGGTCCTTTGTGCTCTCTGAGTTGGTTATTTTCTGGCAGATGTTTCATTACCCAAACTAGGTAATGTTTTACCTGCTACCTAGTTTGGGTAACAAAACATCTGCAAGAAAACAAACAAGCTCAGAGAGCACCGAAGTCCCCTCAGTTTAAAATCAACCAGTATTCCAGTTCATCTGGACAAATATCTAAGGTGTTAGTATAAAATCAGAGAAAGAACCATTAAAAAGCATTTCAACATAAAACTATTTTATTTTAAAAGTCCAAATTTATCTATCTATATCTATCTATCTATGTTTAATAGAGTAAAAATGTGAGTAAGAAGGTGCAAAAAGTAGGGCAATTTGTAATTTTTCTGAATACTTGATTTTTGTTGTGGAGTGAGTTTATGAGTATAACCTTCTGAACTTTCCTTGAGCCATAGGAGATCAGGGTGTTTTTTTAAAAACAACAACAACAGTTCAGCTGTTCTATGATAGTCTCATTTCAAGAAATAGTTATTTCTCAGAAATAGTTATTTCTGAGACTGATATAGAACAGGGGTCTTCAAACGTGGCCCTTTTATTCCTGGCTGAGGAATTCTGGGAGTTGAAGTCCACAAGTCATAAAAGGGCCACGTTTGAAGACACCTGATATAGAATGTTCCAGGAAATTACGTTTTGTCCTACTGTTTTTTGACATTATGGCTACTTTACATGCCCATGCACCAACAAAGAGCAACAGTAGGTAACCTTTTGTGTGTAGTAGTTGACTTACCTGGAGTCAATAGTATCTCATGATTATCTCACAAAACAGCTGCTGTTGGGAGAGTGCGGTTGTCTGTTCATAAATCTCAAAATACATGTTTTTGCAGATGTTCATAAGCCAAGCATCGTATGAAATGGTACTGTATCTTGATTTTACGATGTGAGACCATGTCTATCTTCTCTTTAGCTCCGAAACGCAACAGCTCCCTTATTATTCATGCATACCCCTGACCAAATGCTTGTAATTGGTTGGTGTCTATTTTTAAAAAATGCCCGATTAGAATCCCAGCATAAGGAGGTGAATTCAGCGTGGCAGGCTGCTTTAGATCAGGCCCCTGCGCTGGTAGTTGATTTAAATGTGCAGGTTTTTATTTATATTAACCTGGTATTTCCCCCCTCCCCCCAGGATTGCATTTTATAAAGTGTAGAAACAGCCCTTTGGATGTCTCTGGCAAGTTCACTGGAGCACTCAGGGAGCGGCCAGGGCTGTGATTACATGCCTGAGTTCTGCTCCAATATAGGCCTGACTGAACAGAATAGAATGTGCCACATTGCACAATGTACCTGAAGCCATTTAAGTTCCTCCTGGAAGGCGGAGGAAAAACACGACCCCGTTTTACTTAAATTCCATTTACGAGGGGGAAAGGGTTCTAGAAAAGCGGATCAGAGCAACGTCGATGAGGGCTGATCACCACATTCAGAAAATCAGAGTCTGTGACACAGAGGTAGTCCTCGACTTACCACCGTTTGTCTAGTGACCTTTCAACGTTATAGCAGCAGTGGGGAAAAAACGGACATGACCGGTCCTTACAAACGTGGGAGCATCCCTACCATCACGTGATCAAAATTCAGGCACATTTGTCAACTGGCATGTATTTATGACTGTTGTAGCATCCCAGGGTGATATAATGATGATGATGATGATGATGATGTTGGAAGGGACCTTGGAGGTCATCCAGTCCAACCCCCTGCTCAGGCAGGAAACCCTATACCGGGGTCAGCAGCCTTAAACACTCAAAGAGCCACTTGGACCCATTTCCCAGAGAGAGAAAAAACAGAGCCGCAAAACCTGCGCGCATGCGAGGGAGCAGGCTTGATTGAAGAGTTTAATTAAAAAGAAATAGAGGCTGCTGTGCATGCTCGCTCTCTCTCCCTCCCTCTCCCCCCCCCCTCTTTCTCCCTCTCTCCGATCTTCTGCTCACCTGGCAAGCTGGCTTCATGCTGTTCTCGGTCAAGCTGACACACATTCTTATTGGGCTGGCTCTCCTGCCCTGCTCTCTGCTGCTTCCTGTGGAGATGCAGCAAAGGCAGGAGCCCCGCCCAATAAGCTCCTCAGCTTCTTGGAGAACAGCGTGAGTTAGAGAGAGAGAGAAGGGAAGCACAAGTGCCTCTCTGTCTCTCTCTCTGCAAAAGGCAGAGGACGACTGGAAGCCGCAGGAGAAGGCTGAAAGAGCCGTATGCGGCTCCAGAGCCGCATGTTGCCAACCCGTGCCCTATACCATTTCAGACAAATGGCTTTTCCAGTCTCTTAAATCACCATTTGTGATTTACTCAACTGGCTTCCAACAAGCAAAGTCAATGGGTGAGGCCTGATTTGCTTAATGAGCCGGTGATTCACTTAACTAACAATCACAGTGATTTGATTAATAACTGTAGCAGAAAGGTCGTAAACTCAGGCACTACTTACTTAACAAACCACCTTGCTTAGCAATGGAAATTCTGATTCCAGTTGTCATAAGTTGAGGGCTATATACTCTCCCCACTGCAGTAATTAAGCAACAGGGCTTGCAGTGAACTAGAGAGGATAAACAGAGGGTGGTTTCCCCCCCCCCTTCTCTTCAGGTAGTCTTGAATCAAATATTCTGAGTATTGTTGCCATTTGGAGTAGAGTAAGGCAAGTTTTCTATGGGACGTGGTGGCTCAGTGGGTTAGGACGCTGAGCTTGTCGATCAGAAGGTCGGCAGTTTGGCGGGTCGAATCCCGAGTGCCACGTAACAGAGTGAGCGCCTGTTACTCGTCCCAGCTTCTGCCAACCTAGCAGTTCGAAAGCACGTAAAAATGCAAGTAGAAAAATAGGGACCACTACGGTGGGAAGGTAACAGCGTTCCGTGCGCCTTTGGCGTCTAGTCATGCCGGCCACATGACCACGGAAATGTCCTCGGACAAGCGCTGGCTCTTCGGCTTTGAAACGGAGATGAGCACCGGCCCCTAGAGTCGGAAACGACTAGCACATATGTGCGGGGGAACCTTTACCTTTACCTTTAAGGCAAGTTTGGGATCTAACTTTGAAAAGCAAAAAAAAAAAACAGCCTCAACCCTTGAAGCAAATGTGTTTATTTGTCGCTGTGCCACATCATTCCAGATTCTGAATGGCTAATTTAGAAATGTTCCTTCAACTTCAGCAGAAACAAGAGATTACAGAGAGAGAGAGAGAGAGAAAGAAAGAGACATTTCCTGTCATTTTCTAATCTTCTTAAAGGGCTTCAGCTGATCCTGTCACAAAATCTCAGTCACGCTTCTCTTTCTCCTTCTGCAAAGCCTTGTGTTTACAGAACCGTCACTAACGGAACGGATAGAATAAGCGAACAATTTGAGCCCAACAGAAATACATTATAAATCTAATTGCTTCATTAGCGCAGTGCTCTCCTGCCGTTCTTGTTAGGGGCACCTAAATTGTGCCATGTTTTGATTTTAATGCTAATTGCTTTAGGCAAGGCATGCATTACATTTTCCAAGTCATATGTAGCTAGTTGTATCGCCCAGTGAGTGACAGTCTTAAAGGCCCTGAAAGCAAATCGGGTTGGCTAGTACGAAAGAGTAAGCCCCTAATCCATGCCTTTTAAAGGAAACCTGTGCAGTCACTACAGCCAGGAATTAGCAAGTTTGGATCAGCTGACCCTGTATTTAAAGTGAGGGTAAGCAAAATAGCTAATTCTTTGGTGCGGTACAAATGAGGACATATTCCTTTGTGACTTGCACCTTCTTTATGAAAGGCCTTATAGTTGTACTTTTGCATACCTGGAAAGAAAAAGTGATCGGGTTTGCTATGAGAACAAGCTGGAGTTGTTTGCGCCAATCACTTGACAGGAGAGAGATTTAGTGTGATTGGTGCAAAGAATAGTGAGTGTGCTGTTCATTCACTTTTCCCTCAATTACCTACTTCAGGGGGTCTTCAAACATGGCCCTTTTATGACTGGCTGAGGAATTCTGGGAGCTGAAGTCCACAAGTCATAAAAGGGCCAGGTTTGAAGACCCCTGACTACATTTTTGTCCTTTCCCCTTTCCTGGAGAAGAGAAACAGGGTCTGAACTGATGTTTGAAGCAAAGGTGTAAACAAGTAATGTGTCAGTAATGATACATTTGCACATCATCAATTACAATAACTATATCCAAAATTAGAATTGAGAAACTGTTTTGTGCAGGTGTTATGCTGGGGCAAAATACTCAGTCCCAGGACTTCCCTATGAATCTATTGCTGAAAGCAGTCTCCTGTATGGAAAGATAATGCTTTGAAAGAACTCGTGAAGACTAGCAAACTTAGCTTTTTTTGATCATGCTTTAATGGCCTTACAAACGTATGAATAAAAGGTTGGGGTCCTGCCTTTTCCACGTGTGCAGGGTTCTTTGGAGAGCTCCGTAATGGCCTGTGAATTTTCTTTTTTTAGGGTCCTGATTTGCAAATTGCTTTAGGACACGATGACGCAACAGAGATTGAACGGTTGTTTGGTAAATATTCAGTATTGCTTTAAGTAAGGTACATCAGTACTGCAGCCTCCATAGTATGTAAGTTAAATAACAAAGAGCAAACGAGTTCTGCTTCGCCTCTTAAAAAAAGAAAAAATCTTAGTCTGAGTACGGGCAAACAATATGGATGGGACATATTAATATCGCTTTTTTGTTAGAAACCTGACCATCCTCAGCCATTCACCAAGGCAGGAAAAGCTTTCCAAGTTCTGCTGCTTCCTTACTTTCTGTTTCTTGCAATATAAGCAACCAGTTAAGAAATTGGTATAGCTCTGTGAGTTACCGTTATCCCTTTTTAAAAATCAGAAATATCTTTTTTTTTGAATGCACTTTTTTTTGGCACTACTAACCCTTTGTACTAATACCTCTTCAACTCATAGCTGGCTTTATAAAGTCACCTCTCTCTCAAAAGAAACTGACAGAGGAAAGCGTGGAACTGCACTGTGAGGCTATTGGCAACCCCATCCCTGAAATTCAGTGGTGGTTTGAAGGAGCTGATCCCAATGAAACCGCCGTACAGCTGTGGGATGGCGCCTGGCAGGACCGGGTCCAAATCAGCACAACTTACCAGCACCACTCCGCCAGCACTATCGCCATCACTGACCTGGTGATTGAAGACTCTGGCACGTTCGAATGCTGGGCCAGCAACGACCCCGATCGCAACCACTTGTCGAAGAGCCCCAAAGTCAAGTGGATCCGTTCCCAGGCGAATGTCATTGTCACTAAGCGTGAGTGGCGGCAGAGCTGAGCATTGATGCTCCCGTGGACGCCGAAATGTCTCCAACGTAACCATCCCTGTGCCCGCCTCTCCTTTCCACCCGTGTCCTGTGGCTTCCCACCGCCCTTCTAGGCGCCTCAGTTTCCTAACCCTCGTGAACCCCGCAGGGATCTGCTGTAGCCTTGCTCAAACACAAAGGGTTGTGACCTCTCTGGTTAAAATGATCCTGCCCTTTTGGGGATCTGCCGGAATGCTGCTTCTCTCACCCCGATGCTCCTGTTTAGAAACGGAACAAGGTTGCCTTGGCGCTGCTTCCAACGGTCATTGCCAAACCTAGTTTCCCCTCCCCCTCTCCTCTTCCTCCTCCTCCTCCTGCTCTGATATTTCTTCCTGCATCTGTGCTTTTTTTTTTTTTTTTGCTTTCCCGCTTTACAAGAAGCACAATTTTGCGTGGGGTGAATCCAAACGGTATTTGTGCTTGTTGTAATGGCAACCGTTTCTGAAAATGGCCAAACTTCCTCTTTGCCGCCTAGGTCATATGCTTAGTTCTCCTTGGCTGTGGAATGATCACTCTGCTGTCCTTCCATACGCAGAGCTGCAAGTCAAATTTTTAACAGAAAAGAAACACCCCCCCAAAAAAATACCACAATGCGGCTAACGCAGGGGTCCTCAAAACCTGACTTGTGAACTTCAACTCCCAGAATTCCCCAGCCATCCATGCATGGCTGGCTGGGGAATTCCAGGAGTTGAAGTCCACAAGTCTTAAAAGTGGCCAAGTTTGAGGACCCCTGGACTAATGGCTAAAACGATGAACTTGCATTTACAGGTTTCAGTTTTGGATTTATACGCAAGAGCGTTTTCACACTTGGCTTTCGAATTCTCCCGAAGCCTCTTGAAAGCTTGATCAAGGGATTCCTCAGTGAGATCAGGAATGACTTTCTCATTCCCAAGGCTCAGATCTCCTTGGTTCATATGAGGCGATGGTGCAGCCCAGCCAGCCTAGCCAATGCAACATATGAACTAGGTCCATGCTATGTAGAACGTGCTTCAAAACCTCTGCAGTATAGATCATCTTCCCTGGTAGATGTTCAAGGTGTCTGTCTCTGCGAGAAATTGTTCCTGAACTGAAGGAAGTTTGCAAATGGCTGTTCTACCCGTGGCTCGTTTAAAACAAAATGAAACCATTCTCGATAAACGGAAAACATTTTTAGGAGGGCAAGTCTCAGGTGTGTGTTTTATACCCAGTCTTATGGGAAATGGCTGCACTGGGTGAATTGGCTTGATTACATGCGGGGAAAATCTTCGTAGCAGTATTTCTCTTGAAATGAAAATGATGATTATTAAATAGGACGGTTGGCTTGGATAAACTTCTTTCAGTGCTCAAAATCTTTGTTTAGATGGTGAAGTGAAAGCCCAGTGCCCCTTTTTTTTTTTTTTTGGAGGGAGTAGGTTGCACACCCACTACATTTCATTCTGTTTCCCTGCAGTTCAGGGGATGGTCATTATTGAAATCCAAAAGCAAACAAAGCATGAAAATAGCCAGATATTCTCTTGGGTATTCTGTGCATACGAACTGGGGTGCGATAGTCCCATTGTTTCTCTCTCAAAGAAATGCCAAGAAAATAGCTATGACAACTGTGACTTTGTCCGTGACTGATCTTATTCCTCATCCGGTGAGAAATTCTCCGTCGTGGCAGCTGAGGGCTAATACAGGTAGTCCTCGACTTACAACCGTTCAAAGTTACAACGGGAAAGAAAAAAAGTGACTTATGACCATTCGTCACACTTAACGGCCGTTGCAGCATCCCCACGATCCTGCGATCAAAATTCATGCACTTAGCAAACTGGTTCATATTTAGGTCGGTTGCAGTGTCCCGGGGTCACGTGATCTCCGTTTGACTCAATGGAGAAGCCAGATTCACATTGCAACTGTGTTACTAACTTAAGAACTATAGCGGTTCACTTGACAAGTGTGGCAAAAAAGGTTGTAAAATAGGGCAAAACTCACTTAACAAGCGACTTACTTAGCAGCAGAAATTTTGGGCTGAACTGTGCTTGCAAGTTGTGGACTTTCTGCACATTGTCTTCTGCCGTTATTAACTCTCAATAAGCCCAGGCCTTTCCTAGGTAGGCAAAGGAGTCTATAGGAAATTTGCCATTTCCAGAGTCTCTGGTTGAGCTGGGCTTAAATTGGGGGCGATCCCACCCAGAGGCTGCCAATTTCTCCCTTTATTTCTCTTCTTGAACTGGCTTAAGATCCTAAATGCAATTTCTGCTCCTGGCTTAAGATTTGAGCTACACAGGTGGCCCTCGGCTTACAATAATTCATTTAACGGCCATTTATTTATTTATTTGATTTATATACCGCCCTTCTCCCGAAGGACTCTGTTCTGTACCAGCCTGCTACCGGCCCTGCAGAAAAGGCAGGGACAACCCCTTTTACAAGAAGGCAAGAGGCTGGAATTACGCCTGCCAAATTTATTGCTACAAAAACAAATAGAACAAGACACGAACCAAGAAACAGGAGCTTTTCAAGTGGTTGCCTTCAGCAAACCAGCCCTCCCACGCATTCCCCTTTTATACAGTTCAGGGCGTGGCTTCTCTCTGCTTCCTTCCGAGGAGCCCCATTGCCTTCCTCTGTTTACTCCTGATTGACTGCCTCCTGCGTCGGGCGTCCTTGAACAGGGCCAGCTGTGGGTCATCTTCATCCACGCTGTCAGGCTCACACAGCTGGGTCTGCGGCGTGACCAGATGAGAGGGGCCTGGCTGAGGGCTCTCATCAAGCTGTCCTATCCCCTCAGCAAGCTCTTCCTCCTCCTCTGAGTCGTCCGACCCAACTGCCGAACCCACAGGCTGACCCTGAATCACAACAGACTCAGGGCGGTGTACAGGGCAATAAAAATAAAGGATACAACATTTAAAATTAAATGATTGTGCCCGATGTAGTAAGTTAGTTAAAAACAATGTTAAAACCCCAAACCCATCAGACCAGGCTGGCTTGTTCGAATAGATAGGTTTTTAGATCACGCCGGAAGGAGCGAAGGTCGGAGGCCATCCGGAGTTCAGCCGGTAAGCGGTTCCAAAGGACTGGCGCGCTCACCGAGAATGCCCTCCCCCTGGGGGTCACCAGTCGACATTCTCTGACCGGTGGTACCCTGAGGAGGCCCTCTCTGTGCGAGCGCACTGGACGGAGGGAAATTGACGCCGGCAGCAGGTGCTCCCGATGAGAAAAGTGATAAGACATTTGCCGCACAACTGTTGCTGTATCCCCCATCAAAATTTGGATGCTTGTTAACTGGCATGCATTTAGGACCTGCAGTGTTCTGGGCTCGCGTGATCATCTTTTGCAACCTTCTGACAAGGAGAGTCACGTTCACTTAACAACCTGTGTTACTCATTTAACAACTGCCGTGATTCACTTAACAGTTATGGCAAGAAAGATGGTCAAATGGGGCAAAACTCACTTAACAACTAACTTGCTTAGCAATGGAAACTTGGAGTGGGGGGGTTTCAACTGTGGTCATAAGTCGAGTACTACCTGTATGCAGCCTTTTTTTTTTAATCAAAATATTCCTTTACTGCAATCAGAGAGAGAGGGAGAGAGAATGCAACTAGACGTTTCTCTATGGTGATTGTTCAGAAAGGAGAAGAATGCGCACGTGTGTTTAAGCAGAAAAAAAAGCAAATACATTTACTCCAAAATAACAAAGCACCCAGAATGTTTTGAACAATTCAGTGGGTCTGTATGCATAGATACACTATTTTCTTTATTCCGGTAGTTGTATTTGTTATTAGTTAACATTAGAGTAATGATGTGCTTAGAAGGTGATGTGCTTCTTAGAAATTATCGTTATCTCTGCTTCCTAATCTCTTTCCCTTCAAGTCCATCCGATAGTTTTATGTATGGTGTTCCATGATTTGTACAACTGATCACATGATTAAAACCTCAGAGCCTTGATTTTAATGATAAGGATTAAATGCAGTTAGGTTCCTGCAATCAAGCTGCTTTTACTTAGGCCTGCAGGTGAGGTGACCGAACCTTGTGTCAAAACCCAGGGTTCTTCACTTCTTTCCAGAGGTGCTAAAACATGCTGACATGTTCATGATATCCTATCCTAACCTTCATTTTCTTCTTTACAACCAGGGCCCCAAATCTCAACCTCTCCTGAAGTAACTGCTGGATCAAACGTGATTATTTCATGTAACATAAGTGAAGCTCCAACACCTATCAAAGGCAATTACTGGATGAAAGGGGAGACGAAGCTTGATTCCAATAAGACCGGTCTGGATTTTACCTCATACATGTAGGTGACTTTAAATAAAGCATACATGAGTTAACTATCAGAACCAGTTTGGTGTAATGGTTCAGGTGCTGGCCTTAGAAACTGGGAGACTAAGAGTTCTAGTCCCACCTTAAGCATGAAACCGCCTGGGTGACTTTGGGCCAATCACCAGGAGCCTGTGAGTTCTAGACCCGCCTTAGGCATGAAACCGCCTGGGTGACTTTGGGCCAATCACCAGGAGCCAGTGAGTTCTAGTCCCACCTTAGGCATGAAAAACTGGCTGGGGTCAGTCACACACACTCATCCCAACCCACTTCACAGGGTTGTTGTGGAGAAAGGACGAGGAGGAAGAAATATCTGTATGTTCATCACCTTGAGTTGTATCTGAAAGAAAAAATGGGATAAAAATCTTTTTTTAAAAGTATGTATCTTAGATCAGCAGCTTCTCCAAATGTACTATTTCCTCCAAATGCAAAATGAGGAAACCAGCTTTTTTGGCTCAGGTACCGTATTTTCCGGCGTATAAGACTACTTTTTAACCCATGAAAATCTTCTCAAAAGTCAAGGGTCGTCTTATACGCCGGGTGCTGAAAATTTAGGGACAGGGCTGGCTGGAAAACCTGGAGCGGATCTCCCATTTAGTCTGCGCAGGGAAAGCGGGACCAATTGGAGAAGAAGCTGCAGTCTGTGATTTTTTACAGGCTGGGGTCTGGGCGTCTTTCCTTCTAAAGTTGAAGAGCAGCTGTAGGCAGGTGGGGAATGCAAGAGCAACTTGAAAGGCAGGTGTAGCCAGAGCAGCGGCTTAGATCTAAGGACACATTTGACTCAGGAACTGGAACACCTGGAGCGGATCTCCCATTTGGTCTTTTTTTTAAAAATCCTATTTATATCCTGCCCTTCTCGGAAGACTCAGGGTGGCTTACAATTTAAAGCACAAATCAATGTGCTTAGCAATAGCCTTCATTCTGTGTATATGCCTGTTTATTAGGGCTTTCACCCCCCCCAGCAGCATTATTACAAAGTCAGCTTATTGCCCCCAATAATCTGGGTCCTCATTTTACCTACCTTGGAAGGATGGAAAGCTGAGTCAACCTTGAGCCTGGTGGGATGCAAACCTGCATTAATTGCAGGCAGCTGGTGTTACTTAAGGCTCTGCGCAGGGAAAGCTTTAGAGTGAATTAGGAAAAGTGAAAAAGTGAATTAGGAAAATAGGGAACGGTTGCTGGAATTGGGTATGTGTAGTTTAACGAAGAGAAGGGTGAGGGGTGACATGATAGCAGTGATCCAATATCTCAGGGGCTGCCACAAAGCAGAGGGAGCCAAGCTATTCTCCAAAGCACCTGAAAGCAGGACAAGAAGCAATGGATGGAAACTAGTCAAGGAGAGAAGCAACCTAGAACTAAGGAGAAACTTCCTGACAGTTAGAACAATTAACCAGTGGAACAACCTGCCTCCAGAAGTGGTGAATGCTCCAACACTGGACGTTTTTAAGAAGAGACTGGACAGCCATTTGTCTGAAATGGTATAGGGTTTCCTGCCTTAGCAGGGGGTTGGACTAGATAACCTCCAAGGTCCCTTCCAACTTCTTCTTCTTCTTCTTCTTCTTCTTATTATTATTATTATTATTATTATTATTATTATTATTATTATTATTATTATTATTATTATTATTATTATTGTTTGTTGTTGTTGTTGTTGTTGTTGTTTAATCCACTTGCACTGTTTTATGTTTACATGTTTGATGACAAACAGCCTTATGTTTATAAGTGACAGTTTTCCTACTAAGCACCTGCATGTCATATGCATTTGAATTACAATTACCATATTAAAATCAAATCTGATGTTTTTTAATTTTTATTTAGTGTGCGTTGGAAGATGGGTAGTCTTATACGGCGAGTATAGCCCAAACCCTATAATTTAACAGGAAATGTAGGGGGTCGTCTTATACGCCCAGTCGTCTTATACGCCGGAAAATACGGTAACAGTTTTTCAGTGGAATCATTTTTTTACAGTAAACAAAACAAATTTGGTTTCACTTGGAAGTAAACTGTTGAATGGAGATTATTTCCTAAGAAGTATGCATCGGATTATACTCTGCCCTTGGCACTTAAAGAAGTTAACAACCGTTTCTTCCTTCTCTCCCCAGAATCTTGGTAGCAGGGCGGAGAAGGGAGTAATGAATTGTACGCATTAGCTTAATGACAAGCCTGAAATGCATTGCCTGCAGAAAGCATAATTCTTAGCTGACTGTCACTGCACAGAAACCTCTGGTGCTTAAAGGTTGGGCCGTACTAGCTTCTTTCCAAATTAAAAAAGAGGTGGGAATAGGTAGGTGTCCTTCACCTCAGAACAGTGTCTCACTTAGTGGCAGGTGTAACGCAGAAATGGGAGAATGCATTGTGCAAAATAATTGTTTTTCTTTTTTTTAATCTGGTTTTAATCCAACTAAGTACTGCAGAAGTCCACAGTATTTAAAGATACAGAGGTAGTCCTTGACTTGCAACAGTTCATTTGAAGTTACGGTCGCATTTTTTAAAAAAGTGACAAGTCTTATTTTTCACGCTTAACGACCGTTGCAGCACCCCCATCGTCATGTGATCCAAATTTGGATGCTTGGCAACTGGCTCATATTGTTGCAGTGTCCCGGGGTCATGTGATCAGCTTTTGTGACCTTCTGACAAGTAAAAATCAACGGGGGAAGCCAGATGCACTTAACGACAACCATACTACTAACTTAACGGCTGCAGTGGTGCACTTGAGAACTCTGGCAAGGAAAGTTGTAAACTGGGGCAAAACTCATTTCACAAATGTTTTGCTTTGCAACATAAATTTTGGGCTCGGTTGTGGTCATAAGTCGAGGACTACCTCTACTGAAAAGAGGGAAATACACTTCTGCTAGCAACTTAGCAACCAGAAGGGTAGCTATATAATACATATAGTCTTCAACTTATGGCCACAACTGAGACCAGAAGTTCTGTCGTTCAGCAGAGCATCTGTTGAGTCATGCCCAAATTTAAGACCTTTTTTTGCCATGGTTTAGTGAATCACAGCGGTTGTTAAGTGAATCATGCAGTCTTCAAGCAAAGGGAAGTCAGGCTGGGAAGGTCGTAAATGGGGAGCACATGACCCCAGGATGTTATAAATGTAAACGCAAGCCAGGTGCCAAGCAACCAGGTTTTGATGACATGGCTTGCATTGGTCGTAAGTGCAAGGACTGGTTGCACATTTTTCAGTACTTTGAACAAATGAATGGCTGTAGGTTGACTACTTGTGTTAATTTCTGATCAGACTTAACTAAAACGAAGAGAAATCTCTTGGAAAACGTGGTATTCCAACAGACAGGCAATCAATAGAAACTTGCCAATCTGATTACCTTGTGCCAGTGCCTTTGTGCGTTAAACACGACACACCATCCTAGAAGGAGTGATAGATTTGCTATTTGCATTCTTCAGCTTCATCTCTATGTGGAAGATTCTTGGACAATCACGCCTTGGTGGAGCAGTGGGCTAATGCCTCCTTAAGTAACACCAGCTGCCTGCAATTAGTGCAGGTTCGCATCCCACCAGGCTCAAGGTTGACTCAGCCTTCCATCCTTCCGAGGTAGGTAAAATGAGGACCCAGATTGTTGGGGGCAATAAGCTGACTTTGTAATAATGCCGCTTGGGGTGTGTGAAAGCCCTAATAAGCAGGCATATACATAGAATGAAGGCTACTGCTAAGTTTGTAAAGCCGCCCTGAGTCTTCGGAGAAGGGCGGGATATAAATGGAATTAAAATAAAAAATAAAATAAAAAATAGATGGTTCTGTTCACTCTGTTGTTTTATTGTGATGGCTTCCTGGAACTTTTCCTCTCAAGATTCCAGGCCTGTCCCAGAAAATTATAATTAGGTGTTTTAATCAGCAGAGTTTTAGGTCTGTGTCCTACCCTTTGATAGAAAATCTAATCCAGCTTTTCCTAGTGATTTTTTTTCTCCTGGATGATGCTGGAATGTACCTCCTCTGTCAGAGCATGCACAGTCTTATTATGCGAGATAACCCAGGAGTACGCAGTAAACAGTGGTTTGTATTAAATGATGGTTTATCTTACACCATCTGCAATATCATACCCAAGGAACAATATACATACACGTGGTAATACAGCAGGATCCAACAAACCACAATTGCAGCAGGAAACAGAAGAGAGAGAACACAGCAGCAGAGCCTTCCTTTGATACAAAGGCTCTCCCAGGGACACAGACTCATCTGGCTCTTAAAGGGACATAGACCCTGCTGAGTCATTCCCATCATTGCATCATACATCTCACATTACATCAGCTGGTTAGCTTTTAAATCATGGCCTTGACATCCTTTTACTCCATGACCATTGCGTTTGCTGAGTGAAGTTGTAGTTGACAATATCTATTCCCAATTCTCCTGCTCTGATGGTTTTGTGTGTTCCACTTGTGACCTCCTGGTCTTTGTGTGTGTCTTTTTGAATCCTAGGATCCCCAAAGTGGATCACGAAACCTCAGGAGAGTACCACTGCGTCTTTAACACCACGCCCATCTCAAAAGCAACGGTGTACGTGAAAGGTAACTTCAACCTGTGGATCCTTCAGTCCTCTTGTCCATTGCATAGAGGAGAAGGACTTTTCTGTTGCCAAACCCATGAGGAACGAGCCACTGCTCATTGGTTCCCCTAGCTCAGGGGTAGGCAACCTTGGCTCTTTTATGACTCGTGGACTTCGACTCCCAGAATCCCTGAGCTGGCTCAGGAATTCTGGGAGTCGAAGTCCCCGAGTCATAAAAGAGCCAAGGTTGCCTACCCCTGCCCTAGCTTCTTCTCTAGTCTGAGAAAGAGAGGAGCCCTGGTGGCGCAGTGATTAAAAGGCAGTATTGCAGGCTGACTCACTGCCCACTGCCAGCAGTTCGATCCCGACCAGCTCGAAGTTGACTCAGCTTTCCAATCCTTCCGAGGTCAGTAAAACGACAACCCAGACTGTCGTGGGCAATATGCTGACCCTGCAGACCACTTAAGAGAGGGCTGTAAAGCACTGTGAAGCGGTATATAGGCCTTAAGGGCTCTTGCTCTGTTTTCCCAGCCTTGTGCACCCCTGTCCCCAAGAGCTAACTCCCAGACCTTGCCAAGAAAGTACCCAAATATTTGTCACCAGCTGCCAAGGCTTGTTCACGATAGATGAGTTTATATAGGCCAGAGTGTTTGCTTAATCAACCTCTCCTCCGGCCCCTGATCAGCTCTGCTGCCTTTTCTGATATTCTTCCGCAGTTGCCCCCCACGTGGTGCCCTACAAGAAGATGGAACACGGCACCGAAGGGGACACGGTAACGCTGACTTGCAAATGCAATTCTTACCCTCCTGTCACCCAGTGGACCTGGTACACGGTGGTAGACAAGGTGCCACAGGTTAGTGCCTTTCCCTGCCATGAACTCGGGATTCTTCCGGCTCGTTCGGAATAGGTGGCTTTGCTGCTTGTGGGGGAAGCCACGTTAAGAATCCACCGGTGGCCTTTCCAGGTCTTGCTTCAGAGATGGATTGAAGAGAGAGAGCAACATGCATACCTGTAAGAAGGCAAACCCACTTGAAATCAGGAAATCAGATAGTCCTCGACTTACAACCATTCATTTAGTGACTGTTCGAAGTCACAGTGGAACTGGGAGAGGGGAAATAGTGATCTATCATGGGTTTTCACACTTGGCACCCTGGTAGCGTCCCCGTGGTCATATATGTGGTCAAAATTAGGGCATGTGTTTATGATAGTTGCCCTGTCCCACGGTCACATGACCACCATTTATAATCTTGCCAGATGCGCTTAAATGTCCCCAACGATTCGCTTAACTGCAGCGATTCACTTAACAACTGTGGCAAAAAAGGTCATAAAAATGGGACAAAATTCAGTTAACAACTGCCTTGCTTTGCAGTGGAAATTTTGGACTCACTTGTGGTCGTAAGTCAAGGGCTACCTATAATTTGCTGTCTTCTGCTGATGACTAGAAACCTAGTGAGGTTTTTTAAATAGCATTAATCTTAGATTAAGGGCTGGAGAGTAGTTCACTATAAAAAACCCAAACACTTTATTTTTATTAAAAGGGTTTGACTGGCCACTAATTTTAACAATTATAGAACTAATAAGGGATTTTTTTCCCCATCTGGCAGTCCAGAGTGCATAGAACTGTGGAGCACACGAGAGGAAAAAGGTTAAATATTTTAATAGGTTACTTGTATGCCACCCAGAGTCCCTCTGTGAGGGAGATGGGCAGTTTCTCAATTTAATAAAATAAAATAAAAATTTTTTTTGTCATATTCCAGCAAGGGCTAGAAGAAAACCCATTTAAAAGAGGAGGTGCAGTCAGTGCTACAAATTTATTTTTATTTTATCAAATTTATACACTGTCCATCTCGTCTGAGTGACTGGGTGGTTTGTAGATAAAATCTTATACAGCCGTATACAAAGAGACATAGTTAAAAAGCAGTTTTTAAAAAAAGATGGAGGGGGGCACACTCAGGCCACAACACCCCCCCCCCCATGGTTGCATGCTTCCTTTGGACCCTACCAGAAGGCTGAGGGCAAGATATATTTATCAAATTTATATGTTACCCATCTCTCCAGAGGTGAGACACTCGAGCGAAACCAGGTGGTGATCTGATTAGTCAAAAGGAAACTTTCATCTTTGGTGTCCAAATTGCGTTGGACCTTGTGTGGAAGCTGATGCTGTGGGCTCTTCCTTCTGAAACTATTAAGTCGTTTTCAAGAGTGCATGCAGTCCCCAACTTACGCCAGTTCATTTAGCGATCGCTCAAAATTACAACAACACTGGGGGGAAAAAGTGACATGCCGTGAATTGCTGAGGAGGGTCCCACCTTGGCCTCTTCCTCCTCACCAGGTATTCCAAGCTCCGGCTTCTGCGAAAGAGTTCCCCCCCCCCTCCTGTGACTCCGGACTGTACAAGCAGTCCTCAACTTAGGACACTTCATTTAGTGACTATTCAAAGTTATAACAGCACTGAAAAATGTGACTTACAACTGTTTTTCATACAACCGTTGCAGCATCCCCAAGGTCACATAATCAAAATTCAGATGATGATAATAAGTTGGAAGGGACCTTGGAGGTCATCTAGTCCAACCCCCTGCTCAGGCAGGAAAGCCTATACCATTTCAGACAATTGGCTGGCCAGTCTCTTCTTAAAAACCTCCAGTGTTGGAGCATTCACCGCTTCTTCAGGCAGGTTGTTCCACTGGTTAATCGTTCTAACTGTCAGGAAGTTTCTCCTTAGTTCTAGGTTGCTTCTCTCCTTGATTAGTTTCCATCCGTTGTTTGGCAACTGGTTCGTATTTATGACGGTTGCAGCATCCTGGGCTCATGCGGTCCCCTTTTGCGACCTTCCGACCAGCAAAGTCAATGGGGGAAGCCAGATGCACTTAACAACCACGTGAACTAATTGAACAACTGCAGTGGCTCATTTAACAACGGTGGCAAAGAGGCGTTGTAAAATGGGGCGAAACTCACTTGACAGCTGTCTTGCTTTGCAGCGGACGTTTGGGGCTCGGGTCTTGTCTCTGTAGCTAGTAACCACCCCCTCCTCTCCTCCAGTTTGTCATGAACGGCACCGAGGAAAGGTTCTACATCAAATCCAACGGCACCAGGACAGATCTTCAGATCATTTCTTTGAACCTGGAGAAGGACCCTGGGACCTACGTCTGCAACGGCACCAACGAGATGGGCGAAGGGAGCGCCGAGGTGAACTTGAGGGTGCGGAGCCGGCTGGCTGCTTTGTGGCCGTTCTTGGGGATTGTGGCAGAAGTGCTGGTCCTCGTCACAATCATCTTCATCTATGAGAAGAGGAGAAAGCCCAATGAGGTTCCTGAAGGTAAGGTGCTGGCATGGGCAAGGGGGATGATGGTGGTGGTGGTGGTGATGTCATGATTCCGATAGATGAGGCCAGTTAAAAGAACTTCAAGGCAAGGAATTCTTCCTCAAAGGACATTTTTATTTGGCTACAGCCAGGGGTAGGCAACCTCGGTTCTTTTATGACTCATGGACTTCAACTCCCAGAATTCCTGAGTCAGCTGTGCTGACTCAGGAATTCTGGGAGTTGAAGTCCATGAGTCATAAAAGAGCCGAGGTTGCCTACCCCTGGGCTACACAATATCCACACGTGCAAAGGTGAACCCAAGACTAATTGCCCTCCCCCTGGTTTACAAAGTTGCAATTCCCACCCCAATTAGATGTCATAAATCACATTCACCAATTTGTTACGAAACTCAGCACTCCTCCCCGGGGGATCCAGTCCACCAAAATGTAATCAGTAATGATCTTGGGGCTAGCTTAAAATTACACTTCCTCCTCCTCCCCCCCCCCTAAATATGTGGCAACCGAAAACGAAGTGATTTGGTTCCAGGAGGCGTGACAAGTACTAAACGCAAGCAAGAGCCAAACACACCACATGGCTTCCCCCCCCCCCCCGAACAGATTTGATTCTGTATTTCTCCATCTGTATCTCCATCTGTTTGCATCTGTATTTCTCCATCTGTGTCTCCATCTCCATCTGTTTGCATCTGCGTTTCTCCAACAGAGGACATTACAAGGAGATTGTGTGTTAATGGAGGCTGAGAAGAGAAAAGGTTTTTACAATTAGCTTTTAATAATTTTTCCCTGGGAGAGAAGAAAAGCTTTTGTTGCCAGAGGATTAGTTGAGTCTGTCTCTTAAAATGACATCTAATTCTGCCAAGGATTGAAGACTTGTAAGGGATCAGATTCTCTGGGGTTGAGATGCATTAAGACAAAGTGCCTCCCCCCCCCAAAAAAAATTGGGGGGCACCAGGGATCAGTTCTATGGAGAGAGGTTTTTTTGCACCCCCGAGGGAGCGTGGTTATATACATAAATATACACATACATCTTTAGTGTAAGTCTAATATTACAACATCAAGTATTTCTGTCAGCTAAATAAAAACATTACATTAATCAACAATTTCTGTTTCTAACCAATCCACATCTTAATGGCATTTGCACTTAATATCCTTGTATTCAATCAGTGTCCTGCTCGGCTGTGGCTTGGGGACACTTTTTTCAGTGCCATTGTAACTTCGAACAGTCATCAAGCAAACTGTTGTAAGTCGAGGACACCTTGCTAAACAACTGGTGGTACTCGGATGTGGCACAATGGTTGAAAAGGTTGAAAAGCCCTGGTCTTAAGCACTGTGGAAAGATTGCTGAGTCAGACTTTTATCTGCCCCCCCCTCTCCTTTGTTCCTTGTCTCCTATGGGGAAAAAAACAAGAACTTTGCTGCCTAAATCAATTGGCAGGAATGTTTTAAGTCCCTGGAGAAGTCTCATAGCCAATGTCAGCCTTCTCATTTCCCTGCTGTCAGCATCTAACATTTTAATCTATTTCTTCTCTTAGGGAGTGTTCTGGTCACTGTTTTTCCCTCCACATGTTTGCATTATTTAAAATGTTTTTACTTTAAATACCCGAGATGCCTAAATGCTTCTGTCTAAATTAGAAATTCAGCATTTCTTCCCGTGCCACCCCCTACTCCTCTTTCCTTTTTTTTTAAAAAAAATGCTTTCTTTGCTGTGGAGATCTAAATCATTATATGTTTCTTGGTAAACGGCAAGACATCCCTCGCTTTCTCCACCCTTATAGATTTCATTCAAATCCTGCTTTGTTTGTACGCGATCTTCGCAGCGACGCTTGGAACTGAGGAAAGGGAAAAAATCTTAGAGCAGGGGTGGGGGAAGTTTAGGACTTGTGGACTTCCACTCCCAGACTTCTTGAGCCAGCGGGAATGGCTGGCTCAGGAATTCTGGGAGTTGAAGTCCACAAGTCACCCACAAGTCACCAAGGGGCCATAAAGTTCCTTACTTCTGTCTTACAGCAGGGGTCCCCAGCCCCCGGGCTGCGGCCCATTCGGAACTGGGCTATACAAGTGGGTGAGCACGGGCACACCTGCCACTCGCAACTATCCTCTCTTCCCCCGCCACCCCTACACCAGGCTGGTCTGCCAAGCCGGAGAGATTGGGGACTGCTGTCTTAGAGGATAAGAAGGTTTCTTGTTTGACTGCTCAGCCTTGGGTACTTAAAGCTGCCTGGACTTCCATCCCCCAGAATTCCCCAACCGGCATGCTGGCTGTGGAATTCTGGAAGTTGAAGTCCGGACAGCTTAAATTGCCTAAGTCAGGGGTCTTCGAACTTGGACCCTTTTATGACTTGTGGACTTTGACTCCTAGAATTCCTCAGCCAGGCACACGTGCCTGGCTGAGGAATTCTAGGAGTCAAAGTCCACAAGTCATAAAAGGGTCCAAGTTCGAAGACCCCTGGCCTAAGGTAAGTGCCTACGGTTGAGCCACACTGGCTTAAAAGCTTGCAAATACGGCATACCTGCTGACCTTAACTTTGGATTCAATTCTTTCTTGCTGCTGCATGTTAACCCTTTGTGGTAAGTGGAAGACCAAACCAAAGCCACCCTTCGCCCTGGTTGTCTTCTCCTCCGTATATGATCTGCCCGTAGCACCCGTGTGCTAGTTTATCTAGTGGTGAAGACACCTGGCCAGAAACTGGGAGACCGTGAGTTCTAGTCCCACCTTAGGCACAAACACCAGCTGGGTGACTCTGGGCCAAATACCAGGGGACTGTGAGTTCTAGTCCCACTTTATGTAGGAAAGTCCGCTGGGAGACTTTGGGCCAATCCCTCTCTCTCAGCCCAAGCCACCTCACAGGGTTGTGGTGAGGAAAATGGAATGCATAAACATAATATTAAGTTGGGATGTAAATAAAAAATAAATAAATGTAGACATATTGAGGGGGGCATGGCATAAAAACCAGCTATCTTTTGAGAAATAAATAGATAAATAAATGAGATGATAGATGAGATGATAGAATGAATTGGGGACAAAGGAGGTTAATTGCCCTGAGGAAAATCGGTGGTGGGAAACATAAATAAATAGGAATATATAATAGAAACAGGAAATACAAACAAATACGTACATAAATGTGACAAAGTATGATTTGCCTACTCACCAAATCCTTCTTTCTTCTTCTTCTCTTCCTTTGCTCAAAGATGATGATGGAGGCTCTGCGCCCCTGTAAGTATAAAGAACCTTTTTTTCCCCCACTACTGATAAAGTACCTCCTGAGGCCACTTGTGGGTGGAGAATTAAGACATCCAGAATATGGGACTGCCTGCTGTCCTCTGATACTGAAAGAGGAGCCACAGGAAACAGAGATGGGAGGAAAGAGGAGCCCACGGGGCCCAAAGCGAGGGCAGTTGGGTTAGTGGGTCCTTTAAAGGCTGGGAAACACAAGGGCTTGGTGGGCTGTGCCAGAGCAGATTGCCTTAGCCCAGGCATCTTCAAACTTGGCCCTTTTATGACTCGTGGACTTCAACTCCCAGAATTCCTCAGCCAGGCACGCTGGCTGAGGAATTCTGGGCGTTGGAAGTCCACACGAGTCATAAAAGGGCCGAGTTTGAAGACCCCTGCCTTAGCCGGTGTTTTTCAATCCTGGCAACTTGGAAGATGTGTAGATGTCAAGGTAATGATTGAGAAGCTAACCAGCTTGTATAATGTGAGGTGAACGATGCATTGTTAGGAATGACTCAGCAGCAGTCTGTATGTCCCTTTAAGAGCTTGAGTATAAAAGGGAAGGCCTTGCTGGAGTCTTCCCCTCTCGACCGTTTCCTGCTGTAATTGCTCCGTATTGGAGTTTGCTGAATGGCCACGTGTATGTGTCTGGTTCCTAGCGTATAATTTGCAGATAGTGTAATATAAACCACCATTTAAATGCAAACCACTGTGTACTGCATTTACTCCTGGGTTGCCTCAGCGCAATAAGACTGCACGCTCTTGACAGTAGACTTCCAACACCCAGAATCCCTTAGCCAGCCATGCTGGCTCTGGGGAATTCTAGGGATTGAAGCCCACATTTCTTCAAGCGTCCAAGGTTGAGAAACGCTGGCTAAAATGGTCTGTTCTGAAATCTCAGTGTAGTGTGCAGCTGGCTGGGAAACTCTGGCAGCTGAAGTCCACGCTGTCATGGTTCCGACAGATGAAACTCTTCAAAGAACTTGGAGGCCTTGCTTACCTTAAAGAATCTTTATTCGAGTAGCATGGCATCGGCACGTACATGGCGGAAGCCAAAATCTGAATTCCCCACCCCTGAGCACATAGTATCAAAGCACAATTCCCTCCTCTAATCAACAGTCATAAATCACATTCTCCAATTAATTTGAAATGCAGGGCCTTCCCTCCGGGTTCTCCAACCGGGCCATTTCTTATCATCTCTTATTTCAAACCACCTTGGGGAAAAAACACTCGTATGACGTTGTTATGTCTAACTAATTCCTATACACATTTTTCCTCACACACCCCCACCCCACCCCAGCATCATCTTTTTAATTTTTGTATCCTGTTTTTTATTATGTATTGCCCTGTTCACCGCCCTGAGTCCTTCGGGAGAAGGGCGGTATACAAATTAAATTATTAAATTAAATTAAATTAAATCTAATTCTAACTAAAAGTAACACACAAGTTAAGGGGGAAATGGCTGCATCTCCGTATGTTGTCAAAGCAAGAACATCCGATGTTCGCAGCGTTGACACACACATCTTCACGTTGTCAGGGTTGAGAGACACACTACCCTTAGCTTTGAGGAATATGGGGCTGCCTGCTGTCGCTGATCCGGATGGGCCTGTGAGAGGGAGAGCTGGGGAGTTTGTATCCTCATAGATAGGCCCTAGACTCCGCCCACTCACTAGTCTAGATTGGAGTTTGACAAAGGTTCTGGAACCTGACTGACTTTTCCTTCCTCCCCCCCCTCCCAGAAAAGGCAACGCTGCAAATAACACGGACAAGAACGTGCGTCAGAGGAACGCCAATTAAGCCCACAGCAAGGTAGGCTTTCTGTGAAGGACGAGCAAAGGCAGGGGGAGACCCAAAATGTGCCCCGTGTTTCACCCGTCGTCCAAAGATAGGGGGGGGGGAGAATTAATAATAATCCGTTCTTGAAATTCTGGGTTTGCTTTAGAAACTTGTCAGGAACGGAGAAGGGAGCCGGCCTCTTCTGGGTCAGGGAATGTCAGAGTCCTGAATGATAAATGACAGAAGAATTAATCGACGTGGAATAACTTGCCCCCAGAAGTTGTGAGTTGTCCTATTACCATCCAAGAAGAGATTGGGTGGCCATTTATCCTGAAGGTCTATCACAGGGGTCTTCCAACTTGGCCCTTTTACCACTCGTGGACTTCGACTCCCAGAATTCCTCAGCCAGGCACCCGTGCCTGGCTGAGGAATTCTGGGAATCGAAGTCCACGAGTCGTAAAAGGGCCAAGTCTGAAGACCCCTTCTTGAGCCGGGGGTTGGACTAGAAGACCTCTAAAGTCCCTTCCGACCCTGTTATTCTATGTACTGATATCCCTAAAAGGGCTTGGACTACAACTCCCATTATTGGCACGAGAGGGATGAATGTCGCAGTCCAACACATCTGCAGGGGGGGGTACCAAGTTGAGAAAGGACGGGGCATCTGACAGGACCACCTAAGCCCAATTTGGACCTCCATTGGCATATGGTATCTACTCAAGCCGGGTAATGCCCACTAGGCATTATTGCTCCATCCCACTCCCCTCCTCGGAATACTGGGAAGATCAAAGAGAATATTTGTTGCTCAGGGTGTAAGTGTGGAGGCCTCGGTTCTCTCTCAGGTTGGCTGTTTCCTTCCAGACCAGGGGTAGGCAACCTCGGCTCTTTTATGACTCATGGACTATGCTGACTCAGGAATTCTGGGAGTTGAAGTCCATGAGTCTCAAAAGAGCCGAGGTTGCCTACCCCTGTTCCAGACCTTTCATTACCCAACTAGGTAACATCAGCAGTGCTAAAACACCAGCTGCCTGCAATTAGTGCAGGTTCGCATCCCACCAGGCTCAAGGTTGACTCAGCCTTCCATCCTTCCGAGGTAGGTAAAATGAGGACCCAGATTGTTGGGGGCAATTAAGCTGACTTTGTAATAATGCCGCTTGGGGTGTGTGTGAAAGCCCTAATAAGCAGGCATATACATAGAATGAAGGCTATTGCTAAGCTTGTAAACCGCCCTGAGTCTTCGGAGAAGGGCGGGATATAAATGGAATTAAAAATAAAAAAAATAAAAGAGAGTGGGGTTCACTCTGTTTATATACGAGCGCAGTGCATTGATCCCATCATCGGTGCTGTCCACAAAAAGAGAATTGTCGCAATTCAAATTTTTTTTAAAAAAATTGTTTTCTCCCAATTGGACTTTCTTTAGTGCAAATGAGACTTGCATATTTCCCAGCTAGCTTCTTTTCATGCCCTGCTTTGAGATCGTTCTTTGCTGAAGGGGGAATATTTGGATTTGCCATAATTATATTTTGCCTTTGTTTTGTATAAACACCAACAATACAATGTGTGAGTTGAGCCTAATTATATATTCTCTCTTTTCCTCTTTCTCTCTCCCTCCCTTCCCCTCTCCCTCCTTCCCTCTCTCTCTCTCCCTCCTTTCCCCTCTCCCCCTGTTGCTTTCCCTCTCTCCCTCCCCCCTCCCTCCCTTCCCCTCCTTCTCCCTCCATCTCTCAGGTGACATGAGACCTAAGCAGAGGGCTTAGATGTTTCTTCTGACATTTTCCTGCTGTAAAACCAAGAATATTTCCAGAACACCCTTGCATCCTTTCTTTTTTTTAAAAAAAAAAGGAAGACAAAAAGCAGTGAGAAATCTTTTAGCCTTTTTTAAGTTTTAACCACACGTAAAGTTTTTCCGTCTCGTCCTCACTGCTGAATCTTGAGAGTTGGGGAAAGGAAATGGAAGAAATGGGGAAATTACATTTCAAGAACATGTTGCCGGTTAGTTTAAGATCCACCATCCCTCACTCAAGAATGTGCTGTGTTCTCGTTCTCTCTCTCTTCTCTCCTCTCTCTCTCTCTCTCTCTCTCTCTCTCCTCTCTCTCTCTTTCTCTTCTCTCTCTCTCTCTCTCTTTTCTCTCTCTCTCTCCTCTCTCTCTCTTTCTCTCTCTCCTCTCTCTCTCTCTCCTCTCTCTCTCTTTTTAGTAGCAGGCCCTAGGGGGAGTTATTAAATGAGTCCCATTTAACGATGCAGTAGCATGAAGCAGTCCAGAGTTTTAAGTCACCCTCAGCTTTAGGAAGGGCAGTGCTTCAGCCCTGAATAAGTGTGGCCAGTAGAAGAGCTTGCCTCTCCTCCTCTTCCTTATTTGTTTCTCCCTGGAGCAGAAACTCCCAAATCTTGCGCACCCATTTTCTCCAGACCCCAGAGCGAAGATACCACGAAACAAGGGCTGCTGCTGCTGCTGCTTGTGTGTTGGTGTTTGGCTTCTCGAGCCTGGAAGAGATGGCCAAGCTTGGCCGCCTTTTGCCATTCCTCTCTCCAGCCACCTGAGCCTTTTGGGGCTCCCTGGAGACACCTCTAGTGCACTCTAGACACAAAGAGCGACGACGGTGCCGTAATTGCTCAGGAGACGAGGACAGCGGCTTTTTCTCCTGCCTCCCCACCCCCCAACCTCGCCGACCTCAGAGCATCCAGCCAAGATGGAGGCAAGAGTCTGAAGCTTATACGTAGGGTTGTCTTTCCAGCTTATCTGGTGGTGTGTCTCCTTTTAGTCCAGGGACATTGTAGACGGCAATTAATTGCAAAGGCCAGACGACAAGCCGGCATGTTAACTCTCACGCAGCGCCTTCATCTTGTCCCAACACCCGTCGGCCTCTGCCAAGGAAGAGAATGTCCTGACAGCTCGTTGGGCTACCCTTAGTTTTGGTGACTGTTGGAATAGGTCATTGTTTGAAATAAGCCAGCTTTCTCTCAATAAAGCCAACTCGGTTGTTGTTTTTGGTTTCTTTCCTTATTCTCGTTCCTCGTTTTTTGAGTGCTGGCTGTGGAGTAATTCCAGGCGTTGACGTCCAGGCATCCTAAAGTTGACACGGTTGAGAAAAAACCCCTGTTCGAAGAGAGTTACCTCGCGACAGGCAAGGCTGGCGTGGAGTTTGACGACGGGGGGGGGGGGGGGGCGGAAGAAGGTGGGGGTTGAGTTGCTGCTGTATGTGATAGTTGTCAGCGTTGTGGTTTGGACCTTGTCGCCTGCCAGTGGCTGCACTCTCACTGTGAAACAAGCATTGGGCTTCTCCTGCTAAGTCAGGCCCACAACCTTTTGGGCACCAGAGACCGGTTCCGTGGAGAGAGGTTTTTTTCCCACGGATCGGAGGCTGCGTGGTTTTGCGTGCTGCCTGCAACCCGTGGATGGGGTTTTCCTTGTTTGTGCAGACCGGTTGCTGACATGCCGTGGCCCTGTACCGGTCCATGGACCGGGGATTGGGAATCGCTGTGCTAAGTGACATCCCCAACTTAGTTTGGCCCCGGTGGCAATTTTTGCTCTGAAGGCAGCCCTGCAAATTGTCCATTACAGTAGTCCAGCCCACTTTATTAGATCTCCAAATATATACAAATTACGTCCCAACAAGCCTGTTGATCCATTTCATTTTTCAGCTGCATCTCTTAAACAAGTCAACCAAAGCTTTCTTCTGCTTGTAGATTTTGACGATATTCTTCACAGTGTCACTCACGTCTGTGCAAAGCCAGGATCCTGCAGGTTTTAAAAACCTTGTAACAAGAGCATTGCTTACCCGAGAGACTTACTCCATCACCTGGCTGTGAATGATCGAGGCCAGAGCTGAACCTGTCCGGACCGTAAGAAAATGAGTGACCGATACACAGAAACAGGGCCATGTCTGAATATAGATTGGGGGGGGGGGAGCAGCCATCCCCTCTTCTGTAAGGAGAGGCAGGTATTCTGGAACAAGATACAGGAGGATCTGGACAGACTCGAACACTGGGCACTATCTAACAAAATGAAATTCAACGATGAAAAAAGTAAGGCTCTACATTTAGGCAGGAAAAAACAAATGCACAGGTATAGTATAGGTGGTACCTTGCTCAATAGTAGCAACTGTGAGAGGGATCTCGGAGTCCTAGTAGACAATCACTTCAATATGAGCCAGCTGTGTGCTGCAGCTGCCAAAAAAGCCAACACAGTGCTAGGCTGCATTAAGAGAGGAATGGAATCAAGGTAACGTGAAGTGTTAATACCACTTTACAATGCCATGGTGAGGCCACACTTGGAATACGGCATCCAGTTTTGGTCACCACAATGCAAAAAAGATGTTGAGACTCTAGAAAGAGTGCAGAGAAGAGCAACAAAGCTGATTAGGGACTGGAGGCTAAAAGATATAAGGAACGGTTGCTGGAATTGGATATGTCTAGTTTAATGAAGAGAAGGACGAGGGGGGACATGATAGCCATGTTCCAGTATTTCAGGGGTAAGAGGCAACAAATGGAAACTAGTCAAGGAGAGAAGCAACCTGGAACTAAGGAGAAACTTCCTGACAGTTAGAACAACTAACCAGTGGAACAACCTGCCTCTAGAAGCTGTGAATACTCCAACACTGGAAGTTTTTAAGAAGAGACTGAACAGCCATTTGTCTGAAATGGTATAGGGTTTCCTGCCTGAGCAGGGGGTGTTGGACTAGATGACCTCCAAGGTCCCTTCCAACTTTATTATTATTATTAAGTCATGGTTCTGCTTTGTAAGAAAAAGCAGAACAGAGAAAAGCAGGCCAGCCTGGCCCGGGATAAAGCAAGACTGCTGTCACTAGGAGATAGGCAGTATATAAATTTAATAAATTACAATATCATTTATTATTATTGTCTTCACCATCTTAGGAAAAATGTCCCTGGAACAAATGCATCAGAGAATATAGGTAGTCCTCATCTTAGACCAGAATTGGAACCACAACTTCCATTGTTATGCAAGGTAGTTGTTAAGTGAGTCGTGCCGAATTTTACAATCCTTTTTGCCACAGTTGTTCAGTGAGTTACTGCAGTCATTAAGCGAATCTGGTTTCCCCCATTGACATTGCTTGTCGGAAGCCAGCTGGGAAGGTTGCAAAATCAGATGACCTCAGGACACTGCGCCCATTGTAAGTACACGTAGTCCTCGCCTTAACGACCACATCACTTTACTCATACCTGGTTGTATTGTCATGAGATTTGCTTGTAAGAAGGTCGCAAAGGGGGGAATCACGTGATCCCGGGACACTGCGACCATCATAAGTATGAATCGATTGCCAAGCATCTGAATTTTGATCACATGACCACGGGGGATGCTGCAGTGGTCATAAGTGTGAAAACCGATCATGAGTCACTTTTTTTCAATACCGTTGTAACTTCGAACAATTGGTAAACTAATGGTTGTGTGGGAAGAATCCAGAGAAAGAAATATTTTGGGAAATATTAAAAAAGGCAGAAATCAACACACATACACACACACCAAGTCTCTCTGCCCGAAACAGAAACCGGGTCTGCAGAAATGCAGATGTGATAATCTTGTCAGAAAGATTGGAGCTAGGAAGCTGGGATTAGAAAGATAAAGATCCCTAGAATCAACTCCTCACACCAAAAAATCCAACAGTCATCACCAGCCACAGCCTTAGGGAAGCAGGATATGACCTTTGGGACACCATAGGATTAACCCACCACCATCAGAATACCAGAAGGGCACATTCAGACTCAGGTCAAAGTTCATGCCCCAGGAACAACTCCAAACAAAAGCTCAAGAAGGTATTAAAAACCCACCACTCCCAGCTGGTCAGTTTTCCCAGAGCCATTTTTCTGTCCTGCTCTCCTCTCCAATAAACTGCAACTTACTTTCTAAAGCAGTCTCCATTTTGTTTATTCCCAGCTTGGACTGGACCCCGATGGAAGATTTTTCTTTCAACAGTTGTAAGTTTAAGATTACCCGTAGGTGCTTAAAATCCCACACAAACATACTACACGTCACCTTTTCTTTTAAAGGCACCAGGATTATGTTTTTTATACTGCCTGAAATTTTTCAACAAGAAATATTGGGTGCCAAGTGCCTGGAGCTGTTATTCAGGTTAAATGAGCGGAGGCCATTTCTCTCTTTTTTTTTTTTATAAGGGAACAACAAAACACCCCAAGTTTGTTCTGGTCAGATTTAGTTCAGAAGAAAGTCGGCTTCCTTTTGTGTGGTTGGTTACCCTCCAGCAGCCTCCCAGGGCATTTGCTTAGTGTTTTCTGTGACACAACGACACACATTCCTGCGTGCCTGAAGAGGGAACAAAACAAAACAACCAGGGAAAACGAGGTCAAAGGAGAAACTTGGGATTATTTTAAGCAGCTCTGCCCCCTGCAGTTAAGTTGTAAAACCTGCAAGTGTTGAACACGGTACACATGTTTCCTGCAGTTGGCCCAAAACACACGGAGAACACAGATAATAGTCCCTTCATTAATCTGTATTTCTCAGGCAACTACTGGTGGGGTTTTAGTGACAAAACACGATACAGACCAGGGGTGTCCAACCTTGGCAGCTTTTACAGCTTGTGGACTTCAACGCCCAGAATTCTTGCTGGCTGGGAACTCTGGGCATTGAAGTCCACAAGTCTTAAAAGTTGCCAAGGTTGGACATCCCTGGGCTTTATATCTGTCTGGTTTTAATGTCACCTGGTTTGAGTAAATTGGAAGATTTGATGAGAACACAGTCCAAAGTAGTAGTAGTAATAGTAGTAGTAGTAGTAATGATAAAGTTGGAAGGGACCTGGGAGGTCTTCTAGTCCAACCCCCTGCTCAGGCAGGAAACCCTATACAATTTCAGACAAATGGCTGTCTAGTCCAGGGGTCAACAACCTTGGCCACTTTAATAATAATAATAATAATAATAATAATAATAATAATAATAATAATAATAATAATAATAATAATAATAATAAAGTTAAGTTAAGTTTAAGTTTTATTAAATTTTTATACCGCCCTTCTCCCGAAGGACTCAGGGCGGTGAACAGGGCATATAATAAAAATACAAAAGTACAAAAGTTAAAAAAGAATTAAATTATTGCCCAAAATAAAACAGTAAAAATATACAAATATTAAAACCCTGAGTTAACTCCCCATCAGGCCAGGCCAGCTTGTTCGAATAAATGGGTCTTTAACCCGCGCCGGAAGGAGCGGAGATCCGGTGCCATCTGGAGCTCAACCGGCAGTTGATTCCACAGCCGGGGCGCCCACAGAGAAGGCCCTCCCCCTGGGGGCCACCAGCCGGCATTCTCTGACCGGAGGCACCTCTCTGAGGAGGCCCTCTCTGTGGGAACGCACAGGGCGGAGGGGAGTCGACGCCGGCAGCAGGTGGTCCCCGAGGTATTCCGGACCCATGCCATGTAAGGACTTAAAAACCATCACTAAGACCTTGAACCTCACCCGGAAGACAACTGGTAACCAATGCAGCTCACGGAGCAAAGGTGTAACATGGGAGTACCGGGAAACTCCCAAGACAACTCTCGCGGCCGCATTCTGTACCAGTTGGAGCCTCCGAGTGGTCTTCAAGGGAAGCCCCATGTAGAGAGCATTGCAATAGTCAAGACGAGAGGTCACGAGCGCATGAGTGACCGTACACAGGGCATCCCGGTCTAGATAGGGCCGCAACTGACGCACCAGGAGAACCTGAGCGAAAGCCCCCCTAGTCATGGCTACTATGTGATCTTCTAGAGTAAGCCGTGAATCTAGGAGGACTCCCAAGTTGCGAGCCCTATCCACAGGGGGTAAAAACTCACCCCCCATAGAAAGAGATGGAACATTTTGAATGTCCCGGGATGCCGGAATGTACAGCCACTCAGTCTTGTCAGGGTTGAGTTGAAGTCTGTTCCTCCCCATCCAGACCCGAACCGCCTCCAGGCAACGGGACATCACAGCGAGGGCATCACTGGGGTGGTTTGGGGTCGAAATGAAAAGTTGGGTATCATCGGCATATTGATGATACCCAACTCCAAAACCACGAATGATCTCACCCAGCGGTTTCATGTAGATGTTGAACAGGAGAGGCGAGAGAACCGACCCCTGAGGAACTCCACAAACGAGAGACCTAGGGGCCGATCTCTGCCCCCCTGCCAACACCGACTGCGAACGTCCCAGGAGATAGGAGGAGAACCACCGAAGAACTGTGCCTCCCACTCCCAATCCCCTGAGACGCCGCAGCAGGATACCATGGTCGATGGTATTGAAAGCCGCCGAGAGGTCTAATAGGACTAGGACAGAGGAATATCCCCTATCCCGGGCCCTCCAGAGATCATTCACCAGAGCGACCAATGCCGTCTCCGTGCTGTACCCGGGCCTGAAACCCGATTGGTACGGGTCCAGATAATCCGCTTCATCCAGGACCAGAGGGAGCTGATGCGCCACCACACTCTCAACAACCTTCGCAAGAAAGCGAAGGTTGGAGACTGGGCGAAAGTTGTTCAACACAGCTGGGTCCAAGGCAGGCTTCTTGAGGAGAGGTCTCACCACCGCCTCCTTCAAGACGGTGGGGAAATTACCCTCACTCAAAGAAGCAGATATAACCGCCTGGAACCAGCCTCGTGTCCTCTCCCTAGCTGCATAAACCAGCCAAGAAGGGCACGGATCCAATAAACATGTGGTGGAGCTCAACCTCCCCATAATCCTGTCCACTTCATCAGGGGTCACAGAATCAAACTCCTCCCAGATAACATTGACAAGACCGCCCGTGTCCTGATCGTCAGACTCTGCCCAGCTGGAGTCCAAACTGGTCCGAATCCGAGCGATTTTATCCGACAGATGTTGGCCAAACTCCTCGGCGCGACCCTGCAAGGGATCCTCCCTCACCTCCTGATTAAGGAGGGAGCGAGTCACCCTAAACAGGGCGGCCGGGCGATTATCTGCGGACGCGATGAGGGCAGAGAAGTAATTACACCTCGCCGCCCTAATAATAATAATAATAATAATAATAATAATAATAATAATAATAATAATAATAATAATAATAATAATAATAATAATAAAGTTGGAAGGGACCTTGGAGGTCATCTAGTCCAACCCCCTGCTCAGGCAGGAAACCTTATACCATTTCAGGCAAATGGCTGTCCAGTCTCTTCTTAAAAACCTCCAGTGTTGGAGCATTCACCACTTCTGGAGGCAGGTTGTTCCACTGGTTAGTTGTTCTAACTGTCAGGAAGTTTCTCCTTAGTTCTAGGTTGCTTCTCTCCTTGACTAGTTTCCATCCGTTGCTTCTTGTCCTGCTTTCAGGTGCTTTGGAGAATAGCATGACTCCCTCTTCTTTGCGGTAGCCCCTGAGATATTGGAACACTGCTATCATGTCACCCCTCACCCTTCTCTTCATTAAACTACACATACCCAATTCCAGCAACCGTTCCCTATATGTTTTAGCCTCCAGCCCCCTAATCATCTTTGTTGCTCTTCTCTGTACCCTTTCTAGAGTCTCGACATCTTTTTTACATCGTGGTGACCAAAACTGGATGCAGTATTCCAGGTGTGGCCTTACCAAAGCATTGTAAAGTGGTATTAGTACTTCACTTGATCTTGATTCTATCCCTCTGTTAATGCAGCCTAGCACTGTGTTGGCTTTTTTGGTAGCTGCAGCACACTGCTGGCTCATATTGAAGTGATTGTCTACTAAGACTCCAAGATCCCTCTCACAGTTACTACTATTGAGCAAGGTACCACCTATACTATACCTATGCATTTGATTTTTCCTGCCTAAATGTAGAACCTTACTTTTTTCACCATTGAATTTCACTTTAAGACTTGTGGACTTCAATTCCCAGAATTCCTCAGCAAGGTGTGCTGTGCTGAGGAATTCTGGGAGTTGAAGTCCACAAGTCATAAAAGGGCCAAGTTTGAAGACCCCCTAATCCAGAGGGTCATCTCTAAGTGGTGTTCCTTCCCCTCTTCAGAACGAAGGCCCTACTAGCTATGAACAACTAATTTTGTACTTGGGACCATGGGTGAGTACAGCTACTTTGAACTTAAATTACCTTCTACAAATAGTCTTCAACTTACAACCGTTCATTTAGCAATCGGCACTTTTGTGTTACCGGAGCATTGAAACGAAGTGACAACCAGTCCTACATTTACAACCATTGTGGCGTTCCCATGCCTACATGAACAACTGACATCTATTTATAATTGCAGCAACTGGCAGTCATGTGATCACCATTCCCAGCCAGCTTCCAACAAGTAAAGCCAATACGGAAAGCCTGGTTCACTTAATGGCTGCCTGAGTCACTTGACAACTGCAATGTCTCACTTAACAACCGTGCAAAAATTATAGCAAAATTGGGAGCGGCTCAACTCGGCTCATCGACTGAAATCCTGGTCCCAATTATAGTGATAACTTGAGGACTAGCTGTAGTTCTATAAACCTTAACATCCAGATGTGGACAGTTATCAGAATCAAATAATACACACAACAGTATGTTAGAGCGTGCACAGTCTTATTGCACGAGGAATAAACCCAGTAATCAGTGGTCTGTATTAAATGTTAATAATAATAAACCTTTATTGTCAAAGTACAACATGTGTACATTGAGATTAGCTGAGCCTCTCCCCGTGCTCCCTCCCCCTAACACACAGTGACAACAAACCCTCCATCCTACCACACCATGTGAACCAACTACACCACACACCGGCCTCCCAAGTCAATTCTGCATAAGTTCACAGGTTATATCCCATTCAGAAGCCTAACAGCCCACGGATAAAAGCTGTTTTTCAGCCTGTTGGTACGGCTGGCTATACTCCTATACAGTATCTCCTACCCGATGGTAGGAGAGTAAAGAGATACCGTCCAGGGTGTGAGTCATCCCTGAGAATTTTCCTCACTCTTCCAAGGCAACGAGCCCTGGCGATGTCATCCAGTGGCGTCAGGGGACAGCCCACAATGTCTTGTGCTGTGCTCACTACCCTCTGTAATACTTTCCTGTCCGCGGCTGTCAGACCAGCATACTAAACCACAATACCATACGAGAGGACGCTCTCTATAGTAGTCCGGTAAAAGAGGGTCATTAGCCGTTGTTCTACCCTGTTCTTCTGCAAGACCCTAAGAAAGTGAAGCCTCTGTTGGGCCTTTCTAGCCACCTGGGTTGTGTTAACTTTCCAGGTCAGATCTTCACAGAGGTAGACTCCCAGAAATTTAAAGGAGGAAACTCTCCACACAGTCCTCCCCGATGTAAAGTGGGGCAGGTTCCTCCTTTTTTCTCCAGAGGTCTAAATGGTGGTTTATCTTACACTATCTACAATATCATACACCAGGAACGATATACATACACGTGCTAATACAGCAGGATCCAACAAACCACAGTTACAGCAGGAAATGGAAGAGAGAGAACACATCAGCAGAGCTTTCCCTTTATACAAAGGCTCTTAAAGAGACACAGACCCTGCTGAGTCATTCCCATCTCACATTACATAAGCTGGTTAGCTGTTAATACAATGACACAGTAGCAATTAAATTCCCTAGGGATACCTACCTTCCCTGTATCCAAAACCAGTTCCCAATTATCTGGGAAGAATGCCTAAGGTTCAACTTGGGTTACTAGAGGAAGCCGTTGGGTAGGACCTTGAACCAACCTGATTCCAAATGTCAGGCTTGTGAAAATAAAGTGGCTTATTTTTGAAAGCAGTAAAGGCAGAAACAAGAGGCCAGTGCTGTCTTCACTGAACTGGAACAGTTTGTGCAAAATAAAACAGCATTGATCTGCCAACTCTTTGCAACCCAACACATCAGCTACGAGGCTTCAGTGTTTTGCTACACTAAGCATCGTTTTTTCCGTGGCTTTATTGACTGTCCCTGGTCAGTAACAACCACTGAGGAATCACCGTTCCTACTTGCAAGCTGGTGACTCTGTCATTCAGAAGGGTTGAGAGTAATTCTCTGTGGACAGCTATCTATTTCCAAAATTCCACACACACCCCTTCTCTTTCCCCCCTCTTTTTCCAATCCAGTCTTTCATCTCCATCAGGCTGACAGCAAAGGGTATGGTGGCGGTCAGCACAAGTATCTTTTCTAGATCAGAAAGGATCGGTTGATTCTAAGATGAGCTCAGCTTCAACCTGCAATCTCTCCAGCTAGAAGATTCCAGCGGCCAGGTGCAAGGATCACTTTCTTCCCCGTAAATGTGGGTGCCAGAGAATGTCTGGCAGTTAAAAGTCCTGGGAAAGTAGCAGTGGATGCCTATCTAGTCTAAAGAAAAGACGAAATAGGGGAGACACGATAGCAGTGTCCCAGTATCTGAGGGGCTTCCACAAGGAAGAGGGGGGTCACATTGGTCACCAAAGCACCAGAGGGCAGGACAAGAAACAATGGTTGGAAACTGATCAAGGAGAGAAGCAACCTGGAATTAAGGAGAAACTTCCTGACAGTGAGGACAATCAACCAGTGGAGCAACTTGCTACCAGAAATCGTGGGTGCTCCATCACTGGAGGTTTTTAAGAAGAGACTGGACAATCATTTGTCTGAGATGGTATAGGTCCTCCAGCTTGAGCAGGGGGATGGACTAGAAGACCTCCAAGATCCCTTCCAGCTCCTATCCCATCCTATTCTATTCTATTCTTTCATTCCAATTTCTATTCTATTCTATCCCTATCCCTATCCTATCCTATTCTATACTTTCATTCCAATTTCTATTCTATTCTATTCTATTCTATTCTATTCTATTCTATTCTATTCTATTCTATTCTATTCTATTCTATTCTATTCTATTCTATTCTATTCTATTCTATTCTTTATTCCAATTTCTATTCTATTCTATCCCTATCCCTATCCCTATCCCTTCCTATCCTATCCTATCCTATCCTATCCTATCCTATCCTATCCTATCCTATCCTATCCTATCCTATCCTATTCTTTCATTCCAATTTCTATTCTGTTCTATTCTATTCTATTCTATTCTATTATTCTATTCTATTCTATTCTATTCTATTCTATTCTATTCTATTCTATTCTATTCTATTCTATTCTATTCTATTCTATTCTATTCTATCCTTTTATTATTCCTTTAGAGTGAAGACTAAACGAAATGAGAGCCAGGCTGGTCCAGTGGTTAAGGCACCAGGCTAGAAACCAGGGGACAGTGACTTCTAGTTCCCACCTTAGCCATGAAAGGCAGGTGGGCGACCTTGGGCCAGTCACTCTCACTGCAACCCACTTCACATAGTTTTTGTTATGAGGAAAAAAAGGAAAAGGGCATGTTGGATATGTTCACCACCTTGGGCTATTTGTAAAATTTGGGCCAAAAAATCCAGACACCACAAGATGGCAGCAAAAAGTCAGGATAGGTGCAGCTTTTGTTACATTCTTTGTTTTCCTGTCTTTTTCCCCCCCTTGTATCTTTTATTCAAGGGGGAGAGAGAGAAAGAGAAGGAGGAAGGGGCGAGGGGAGAGAGAGATCCCAGATCTGCTGGCTTATGATCATTTTCAGGGGACAATCTGTGATCAATGAAACACACTAAATGCCTTTTCAGTCTCTTTTCGGATCACCTGGAAACATCCTAGCCATAATTTCCCCTTTTTCTAGCAGGCATCAAGATTCACATATTAGCGTTTCCATAAAGAAACCCCAAACTGACGTAAGTTATAATTGGTAGTCCTCAACTTACAACTGTAATTAAGCCCAGAGTTACAGACATAAGTTGTAACGGTTGTTAAGCAGGTCACCAGGTGACTGCACCTGATTTTATATATGTGGTTATAACCTGTACGTATATATGGTTATAAACTCTGCATATTTCTGATGCTGATGGTATGAGCAATATTTTCTCTCCCTAATTTGGGAAACAACCTCTGTGAGTTTTAGCAGCTGCACATGCTGGGATAGGCTGTTGTTTCATAGTGTTGTGATTCTATGCCAGGCTGTGATCCTGGGAATCAGAGCAGGAGGAGGAGGAGGGGCCTGGGGAGCCCTCAGAGTCAGAGGAAGGCTCTGATGAGCTACAGGACTTACAAAGTGAGGAAGAACTTTGCCCCTCTACTCGTGATCAAGCTGAGAGCCAGCTGTGCTGGGAGGCTGAGTCGGACTCGGAGGAAGCACAGCTGGAAGACCTCAGAGACGCTCGTAAGCGCAGACAGGTCACACAAGTAGGACAGAGGGAGGCAATGGGGCGACTCCAGGGGAGAAGGAGGAAGCAGTGAGAAGCCACGCCTTGGGGGCTGCGTAACGAAAAGGGAATGCGTGGGCAGGGCTGGTTGCTGGAGGCAACCATTTGCAAAGGACTTCAGTGTCAAGAGATCATGGTATGTTTATTTTGCCAGTGCTCCGTGTTGCTTTTGGACAAGGCCTCAGTTGGAAAAGTGTTCTGTTGCTTTTGTTTTTCTGGGACAATGATCAGGTCTGTAACTCAAATAAAAAGGGTTTATTTTTTCCAGTCTACTGTTAAAAGAGGGGTTGTCCTTGTGAAGTAACAAGGACGTATGTAGGCTGGGACAGAACACATAGTTCTCTGAATGTCCTCTGCTTTCCCACCCAGACCCATTTGAGACCAGCCTTTGTCCCCAAGCAAACAGGGGGGACTCAGAGTGTCTCGCTGCCCTTAGTATAATAGTCCTGCCCTCCAACTCCTGGGCTCTCTCTCTCAAGCCCCCTCCTCTAATTCTTGGTCCCCACTGGAAGCACTGCTGAACAGCATGGAGAAAAGAAACTCTGAGCGCTGAGCTAGGAAGAGGCTGCCACATTGTTGACCCGGAATTAGGGGACAGTATAGGGCAGCAATGGCGAATCTTTTAGAGACCGAGTGCCCAAACTGCAACCCAAAACCCACTTATGTATCGTTGGGTGTCGGGTGGGCATGGCCAATTGTGTGGGTGTGGCCCAATGGGTGGGTGTGGCCCATTAGGTGGGTGTGGCTGCGGTGGTAACAGCAGACTGGGTGGGACTAAAAAGCTCAATCCATCAGTTCCAACTTTGCGAGATCTTTTTTTTTTCCAGCGAGAAGTTGAAATTGATTTATTAATTAATTTTTGATTGATATTTTTTTTGCACATGACAGCGGAGGCCTAAAGCGAAAAGGTTTTTATAAAACCCAGCTGAAGGGTTAGGACTGGGGTGACGGCTCGTGTGCCCGCAGAGAGAGCTCTGCGTGCCACCCGTGACACGCGTGCCATAGGTTCGCCACCAAGGGTATAGGAAATAGCAATGGTGAATGTGCAGATGGCCCTACTGTCTTTGGGCTCTTGCAAAGTCCTGGATGCAGGGTCATGAAAGGCCAGCAAGGAAAACACCCAATGTCCTAACCCACCCACGAACATACGATATCTTTAGGGAAACACCCCAAAAGGGAAGATGTTTAGTTACTTCTGCTCTCTTATCTACAGTATGCCAGACCTACTGGGTGAAATCTTTTATCGTATGCGTCTCAGCTTTGCTGGATGGCCTGCTTATGAAACCAGAACGAATAAATACAAGGATTTCTTGTCTTTCGGGGCTGTTCTCTTTTAGAGGAGCCCGTCTTTTTGTTCAGCTGAATAAAAACGTAAAGCTGGAAGGCAACTTCTGGTTTCCTGTATTTTTTACCAGCGAAACCTCAGAACCCGCATATCAACTTCGCAAAGCATCTTCGCCGGTGACTCAGAAAAATGCAGCGGGCTGGTGCCCCTCACACAAGGAAGGGTTGACTCAGCGCCGAGGGCACACGTTGGCATTTACTTGCCCAGCTTGGCTGCCGTTTTCCCAGCACATGTCATCCCAAATGGGAGGATAACACAATTTTCCACCTCCGAGTCGTCCTTCCTCTCTGCCGCCTCCGTTTCTGCTTCCCCCTTGTAAAGAAAAAGAAAAGCAGGTGCTGGATGCTTTTAAGGCTACTGTGATCCACGGCCCGGTTAGCCAGATGTGTAGACTGGATTTGGCATTTTTATCCACCCGAGTCCTTCTCAAGGACCTGGGGTAGGCAGATGTCATTTGATGGCGTTAAAAGGTTTCGTCGCAGGATGTCAGCCGTTCTGATTAAAGCTGCCTTTTGCCATTCCCAGGTGAGGATTTTGTCAATGCCAACGGGGTGGAAGTGGATGCTCCAGATGTTTTGGGATTGCATCCAAAGAAGCAGCTCTGGACAACACACTAGTGAGCTAGAGTATTGAAAGTTGGAGATCACAAATAGGCAAGGCTTTCTTCCCCCCCCCCTCACTGGTGAATACAGAGTAGAGCAGGGGTGTCAAACTCAATTTCATTGAGGGCCGCGTCAGCATTGCGGTTGCCCTCAGGGGGCCGGGTGGGTATGGCCAGGGTGGGCGTGGCCTACTGGGTGGGCATGGCTAGAGTGCGTATGGCCTACTGGGTGGGCGTGGCCAGCTCTACCTCGTTCGCATCAAGGGTGCCTATGGGGGCCTGGGCAGGAGTGGGACAGATCTGGGGGTCTCTGGCAGAAGGAGGGTCTCTGGGCCAGGGCCAAGGCAGTAGGGGCCGTTCCCTCACTGTTTCCAGGATGGCTTCACGGGCCACATGAAACCACTTTGAGGGCCGGATCCGGCCCCCGGGCCTTGTGTTGGACATGTCTGGAGTAGAGAGAAGAGTGACAAAGATAAACTCATGAAGGACGGTTGCAGGAATTGGGTATGTCTAGTCTACTGAAAAGAAGGACTAGGGGTGACATGATAGCAGTCTTCCAAAAGGGCTCCATTGCTGGAGGTTTTTAAGAAGAGACTGGACAGTCACTTGTCTGAGATGGTATAGGTTCTCCTGCTTGAGCGGGGGGCTGGACTAGAAGACCTCCAAGGTCCCTTCCAGCTCTATTCTATTCTATTCTATTCTATTCTATTCTATTCTATTCTATTCTATTCTATTCTATTCTATTCTATTCTATTCTATTCTATTCTATTCTATTCTTTCATTCCAATTTCTATTCTATTCTATTCTATTCTTATTCTATTCTATTCTATTCTATTCTATTCTATTCTATTCTATTCTATTCTATTCTTTCATTCCAATTTCTATTCTATTCTATTCTATTCTATTCTATTCTATTCTATTCTATTCTATTCTATTCTATTCTATTCTATTCTATTCTTTCATTCCAATTTCTATTCTATTCTATTCTATTCTATTCTATTCTATTCTATTCTATTCTATTCTATTCTATTCTATTCTATTCTATTCTATTCTATTCTATTCTATTCTATTCTATTCTATTCTATTCCATTCCATTCCATTCCATTCCATTCCATTCCATTCCATTCTAAATATTTGAGGGGCTGCCACAAAAAAGAATGGGGTCAAGCTATTCTCCAGAGCACCTGAAGGCAGGACAAGAAGCAACAGATGGAAACTTATCAAAGAGAGAAGCAACCTAGAAAGGAGAAATTTCCTGCCAGTGAGAGCAATTAATGGAACAACCTGCCTCCAGAAGTGGTGAATGCTCCAACACTGGAAGTTTTTAAGAAGAGACTGGACAGCCATTTGTCTGAAATGGTATAGGGTTTCCTGCCTGAGCAGAGGGTTGGACTAGATGACCTCCAAGGTCCCTTCCAACTTAATAGTTGACTTCTTGTGCATCAAACACCAGGTATGCAAAATAGGTGGAAGGACACACACACCCCAGGGAGATTTGGCTTGGATTGCTTGTTTTCTTCTGTCCCGCCTTTTGTTATTTTTACAGATAGCTCAGAGCAGTGGACGGATCCCACACATTTTCCTCCTCTTTATTTTCCCCACGGCAAAAACTTTGTGAGGCGATTTGGGCTTTGGCTAGCGCAGGCTCTTTTATGAGTCGTGGACTTCAACTCCCAGAATTCCTGAGCCAGGCATGGCTCAGCTTGGAAACCTCTCCCTTTCCCCTCAGCACAGCTGGCTCAGGAATTCTGGGAGTTGAAGTCCACAAGTCATAAAAGAGCCAAGGTTGCCTACTCCCTGGAGTGCAATGCAAATAGTCCTCAACTCACCACAATTGAGCCACAAAATCTCCCTTGCGAAGCTAGGCAGTTGTTAAGTGAGTTTGGCTCCATTTTACGACCTTCCTTGCCACAGTTGTTAAGTGGATAGCGGCAATTAAGTTAAACGTCTGTGGAGATTCTCAGTCATCCAGGTCATGGTTGTCCCAAAGGTGCTTAACCATAATGTAACTAAATTGCACCAAAGATGCTTTTTTTCAGGAGGCAACTGGACTTTGTTTTTCTTTGAAGACATTTTGCTTCTCATCCAAGAAGCTTCTTCAGCTCTGACTGAATGGTGGGGAATGGAAGGATTTCTCCATGTGCCATACGTTTATAACAAAACAATCACTTCATAAAAGTATGGCACAACCCAGGAGAACAAACCCGTCAGGACAAGAGTCAGCAGTCCATCTGCATTTGAAAGACAAAAGCCACTCTTTCGAAGACAGCAAAGTCCACATTCTGGACAGCAAAATCCACATTCTGATCACATTCTGGCTTGAAAGAGGGGTCAAAGAGGCCATCTATGTCCAAACTGAACAGCCCTCTCTGAACAGAGGGGAAGGGATACGACATCATCCATCTCCAGTCTACAACACAGTCCTTTCAGCAGCTCCAAGAAGGCTCCACACCCATTCACACCACTCAGGTGACCCTGAGGTCACAGGTAAGCCTCCAAGTGGCCTCAATGACCCACTAAAAGAAGGCAAATGACCAGCTGTCTGCAAGGAGTATAAATCCTCCCATTCCCCACCATCCAGTCAGAGTTGAAGAAGCTTCTTGGATGAGAAGCGAAATGTCTTCTAAGGAAAAACAAAGAAGGTCCAGTTGCCTCCTTAATTCCTTTGGTGGAATTAAGTTAGTTACATCATGGTTAAGTGAACCCGGCTTTTCCCATTGACGTTGCCTGTCAGATAGTTTTCAAAAGGGGTTCACATGACCCTAGGACACTGCGACCACCACAAAGACGTCAGTTACCAATTTTGATCACGGGACTATGGGAATGCTACCACGGTTGTGTAAAAAACAAAACGGTCCTAAGTCACTTTTAGTGCCGTCGTAACTTCAAACGGTCAGCAGACGAACTGTGCTAAGCTGAGGTGCCTGCATGTATGTGTGTAGGCCAGAGAGGGCGCCATTTTTCTAGAAACGGGGATACCGTGTCACAGTCCCACGCTCTCGTTTGGAAGAATGAAAGAGAACACCGTAATGCATCATTCAGCTTGGTCATGTTTATTACATAAGATGGGTCCAGATGAACAAACCGTTCAAGGTCAGAAAGCAGCCAGTTTGCGGGGAACCGACGCCCCACTGCTTAACCAACCGCAACATTTGGTCAGTTAAGTCATCATCCATTTATTGGTTATACATTCAACATACAAACGGACACAAATGCACACGAGGGCTGCCAAAGACAAGGGCTTTAGTTTGGCTTCCATAGGAGAGATCGGATTGGCTGTCTGCAGCAGCCGGACACAGCTCTCCGTCCTGTATCCTGTCCTTTCCGGAGGCAGAAAAATATTTAGGAAAGAGAAATGCTATCTGTTTCCCCAGCGGGCTGGAAGGCCAAATGGGCAGGGCCCAAGGGGTGTGCATTGTGCACAACACGGGGAGGAAGGGTGGGGTGGAAGGGACACCCAGCCACATTTCAAAATCCAATCTTCAGAGAAAACCCCCCCCCACACACACACAGAATTTAACATATCCCAAATAAGCCTCATTTTGGGCGGGGGCGTGTGTGTCTTTGAAAGCTCAGGTTTTTTTATCCATTATTCCCAACACCTAATCTTGAGTTGTAGGCGGCGAAAACGACAATTGCTCACCAAAAGCGAACACAGCTTGGGATGAAACTTAAGCCAGCCTGATACGTGCAGAGATTCAACACATTCTCCAGATTGGTAAGTTGTTTCTGGTTCCTACCTCTTCTCACTCTTCCCGCCGCCCCCCCCCACACGCCCATCTCCCAAAGTTGACTGAGGTCTCAAATTTGATTTTGCCTCCTCCCCAAAAGTCGATCTTGCAAGCATCACCACAAGTTGATCTCCCAAGTCTTTTATCTTCAATCGTTCAATGAAGGGATGAGATTCAGGCTGGCCATCCGTTACGATTTATGATGATTTTCGGTTCTGAGAGGCTGGAGTAGAAGCGGGATGACCTGAGTTCAAATCCACCCTCACTCACGGAGGTTCGGGGGACAGGTTTGGCCTGGCACCTCTCCCTCCACCCAGCCTACCTCACATACCGATAATTATTGTAGGCAAAAAGAGAAAAAACAAAAACAAAAAACAAATCTACACCGCCTTGAGCCCCTGTAGAAAAGTTAGAATAGAAATCTAATCAATAAATCTAATTTTTAATATTTTTCTTTAGGGGAATGCAAGCCTTTTTCAGACTCTGCCTTTTGTCCTGCCTACTCCTTGCATTGCAAAAGTCCCACAGTCGTGCAAAACCTGCATTTCTACACAAACACAGTGTCACGGTTTCTCCAACGTAATTTAGCTCAGGTTATTAAACTAACCCCCTTTTGAGGGTGCAGCATACACAAGAACCATAAGCTTCACTCTCAGTTTTACACTAGGTGCTGGACATTTTGTGTGTCCTCACATCACAACTCCCCCACACACACCTCAAAAGTGGGCTTTAAGCACATCCTCCTGTTTAGCAATACTTATTTCTCTCTGCAAATACAGGTCGTCCTTTACTTATGAACATAATGGAGCCCCCCCCCCCAAAAAAAAAATTCTGTCACTAAGCAAGACAGCTGTTAAAATGAGTTCTGCCTCGTGTTGTTTTTTTTTGCCACACTTGTTAAGTGAATCACTACGGTTGTTAAGTTAGCAACAAGGTTGTTAAGTGACTCTGGCTTCCCCATTGACTCGGCTTGTCAAAAGGTCGCCAAAGGGGATCACATGACCCCCCCGGGGATGCTGCGACCATCATTAAGTAGGAACCAGTTGCTAAGAGTCTGGATTGTGATCGCGTGACCATGGGGAGGCTGCGATCTTTGTGTGAAAATCGGTCCTAAGCCACTTTTTTCAGTGCCGTTGTAACTTTGAGTGGCCGCTAAATGAACGGTTATAAGTCGAGGACTACCTTAAGAAGATAAAATGAAGACGCCGACACCTCTTCCTTCTTCCCATCCGCGTATCTTTGGCCAACTCTGTTCTTTTGTAAGTGTGGTTTCGTTGCACTGTTTCTTGTTTTTTTAAATCCTTTCAACCATTCCTAAACCACTCAAGAGTTGCTGAGCCAGGCGACTTATGAATTTAATAAATTATTATTATTATTATTATTAGCTGGAAGATGGAAGCATCTTGGCTGTCAGGAATGAGGAGGATTGGATGAGTTTCCCAGTGGTGCAGATTGTTAAAACTCATTCAAAGTGATGAATTTTATGAATAGCAAGAAAATAACTTCCCTCTAAGATAAGAAGCCCAGAATCTGAGGCATTTGAGCACAGCTTTGAGCAAAAAAAAAAAAAGTTTGTGGCTGAATTCTCACATAAAGAAAATGTATTAAAGACTCGGGAATAAACATGCCAACAGTTCGATGACACGACTCCCCCCTCCAAAAAAAAAGCAAAGCAGAAAATTGGTCTCGATGAACTAGGCTAGAAGTTGTAAAAATAAACCTTGGGTGGGAGGCAACGGCGAATCGCGTGTGGCTTGTTGCTGAGAAAAACTGGATGGATTCACAGAACATAGAAGAATCATAGGCTGGAAGGGACCCTGGAGGTCATCTAGTCCAACCCCCTGCTAAAAGCAGGTGTCCTTATTACCATCCCAGTGAAATGGTAAATCCTATCCATTTTTTAAAATCCCCATTGTGCCTTTGTGTACAGGTAGTCCTCGACGTAAGAACTGCAACCCAGCCCAAAATTTCTGTGGCTAAGCGAGACATTTGTTAAGTGAGTTTTGCTCCCTTTTATGATCTTTCTTGCCACAGTTGTTAAGTGAATCACTCCAGTTGTTAAGTTAATAGCACGGTTGTTAAGTGAATCTGGCTTCCCCGTAGACTTTGGTTGCCAGAAGTTCCCAAAAAAGTGGTTACAAGATGCAGGGACACTGCAACCGTCATAAATATGAATCAGTTGCCAAGCCTCTGAATTTTGATCCTGAGACCATGGAGATCCTGCAACCGTTGTTAAGTGTGAATAATGGTTGTAAACTACTTTTTTGCAGTGCTTTTGTAACTTTGATTGGTCATTAAACTGTTGTAAGTCGAGGACTAGCCATATTTCCCAGTTTGGCTCCGCTCCAAGCCCACTTTGCTTCTCCTACAGAGTTTAATTGTATTTAAAATTCAAATGAAATCTTTTTTTTTACCTCCCATGCTTTTTCTTTTGTCCCAACCCACCATTTTGAGCACTGTGGCCAGCACAGCCCCTTCACCCATCAAAGGCCCAGCCAAAAACATCAGAAAAAAGACCAGCTCTCTCGTAGCTCATCCCCAACTCTTAACTTTTAATGTCTTCATGTTTTTAAGGTTCTGATGGATTTATATTGTGCTTTTATGACATTGCAAGACTCCCAGAGTCAGTGGACAGCGAGGTGGGCTTATAAATTTAATAAATAAATAAATTCCATCCATTATAAATCTTCTCTCAAACCCCCACAAAAATACCCCTTGTTCCACTTACAAAAACCACATCCGCAATTCCAAAGCTGCAGAACAGTAGGACACACAAGAGAAGATACATTTGCACACCAAAATGCACACCCGTAGGAATCATACAGGCACAGGGATTCAGAGAGCAATGTGCAAGGCCCAAACGGATGATCAAAAGCACATGGGGGTCTTGCACGAGGCAGCCACAGCATGATTACAACTCTGGGGCTGATCCTACAGAACCATCATTTTGCTTCCTCCCTGGCTGGATATGTGTGTGTGTGTGCGCGCACGCGTGAAAAGATGTGAGTATTGCCACACAACTGCCAATGGCCTGTTTCCTTCCAGGTCCCAAAAGAGCAGGGGTCTTCAAACTTGGCCCTTTTACGACTTGTGGACTTCAACTCCCAGAATTCTCAGCCAGGCATGTGGCTGAGGAATTCTGGGAGTTGAAGTCCACAAGTCACGAAAGGGCCAAGTTTGAAGACCCCTGCCGAAGAACAATCAGCAAAGGGATACTATGATTAACACACAGTTTCTCAACCGTGCGAATTTTAAGAGGTGTAGACTTCAACTCCCAGAATTCCCCAGCCAGTGAATTGAGGCCTACCCATCTTAAAAGTGCTCAAGGTTAAGAAACACTGGATTAATTTATTGCACTACAGAACTCCAAGTTCATGAAAACCTGAGAAAGGGGCTCATCCCTCAGTTAAGCCCACCTCTAGAGTTGTTGGGAGAATAAAAGAGAAACAATTATGCTTTAAAAAAATTCTTTTAAGGGAAAGCCATTGGAAAAATAGAACCCTTTCATAAATAAATAGATCTCTTTTTTCCCCCCTGAACTATAGGCAACGTCCTGGAAAGATGTTTTAATTCACATGCAGCCCAATCAGACTCCTTTTTCTTGAGGGAAGATTGGGGGGAGGGGAGATACTTAAGAGAAGCAGGAAGAGGGTTTAATTGTGGCTTCTTTGCTGTTTCTGCTACAATCCTGCCCAATGGAAGATTGGTGTGAAATGGATTCAGACTACAGGAGGAATAGTAAAGAGGGGGTTTATACTTTAGGGAAAAGCCTGATTGGCATTTCTCGTGAGCCCCTGGAGAAGAGAGAGAAAACGGGGAGGCCTGGAGAAATATGTGAAACTACGAGAACCTGGAAACTACGAATTGTAGGAGAGATATTCCCAAAGGGTAGAATCTAGTTCTGTTTGGCCACCCAGAGCGGATGGGCAACCATAGAAATCTAAAATAAATAAGCAAATAACCCAGGTCTGGATTAAACTACCCAGGACCTACTACTAAGGAACTAGTAGAAGTTTCTATCCAATCCAATCCATCCATCCATCCACTCTGTCTGTCAATCACTCATCAACTATCTTCTATCTATATCTATCCAACTATCCCTCTACTCAGTCTACCCATCATCTATCTTCTATCTATATCAATCTATCCCTCTACTCACTCCATCCACCCCTCCAATCATCTGTCTATATCTATCCATCTATCCCTCTACTCCAGGGGTGTCAAACTCAATTTCATTGAGGGCCGCATCAGCATTGCGGTTGCCCTCAAGGGGCCAGGTGGGTGTGGCCTGGGTGGGCGTGGCCTACTGGGTGGGCGTGGCTATGGCCAGCTCTACATCGTTGGCATCAAGGGTGCCTATGGGGGCCTGGGCAGGAGTGGGACAGATCTGAGGGTCTCTGGCAGAAGGAGGGTCTCTGGGCCAGGGCCAAGGCAGTGGGGGCCGTTCCCTCACTGTTTCCAGGATGGCTTCGCGGGCCGCATGAAACCACTTCGTGGGCCGGATCTGGCCCCCGGGCCTTGTGTTTGACATGTCTGCTCTACTCAGTCTATCCATCATCTATCTTCTATCTATATCAATCTATCCCTCTACTCACTCCATCCACCCCTCCAATCATCTATCTATATCTATCCATCTATCCCTCTACTCAGTCTATCCATCATCTATCTATATCAATCTATCCCTCTACTCACTCCATCCAATCATCTATCTATATCTATCAATCTATCCCTCTACTCACTCACTCCATTCACCCTGTCTGTCTGTGTCTGTCTGTCTGTCTGTCTGTCTGTCTATCTATCTTTTATACTCACTCCATCCATCATCTGTCTTTCTGTCTATCATCTATTTCTGTCTATCCACCCATCTACCTAATCATCTATCAATCATCTTCTACTATCTATCTCTGGATAATTCATTAACCGTTCCTTAGTAGTCTGTCTGTCTCTCTGATGTCTATTCATAGACTGTAAGGTAATTTCTTTCAGCTCTCTACCATGTCATACATTCATACATTCTCTGACTGAGAATGTAATTTCCCGCTAATTCACTGAACTGTTCTGTCTTCTAATTTCTTGTTCACCATCCAGAATTACAATAGTGAGACTGATTGCCATGAACCAATTGATTCAATGAGTAAACTTCCTCCACACACTTATATAAATCCCGTCGTCTTACACAACAATCCTGATTTTCTCCCTTGCCCATCCCCGGTGCAAAACTCACAAGCTTCAGCCAGGATTAACTGCTAACTGCTATTATAAAAATATAATAAATAATAATAATAACCCATTATTGCTGCACAATTAAGTTGGTTCTCTCCCTTGTCAGTTATTTGGCCTTTTTTTTCCTTTTATTTCCTGGAGAACTTTCTTCTGTTGTTTTTTTTTTTGCAGAGGCAGAATTTTCGAGCCAATCAAGATTATTGCAAACTTTGCCTGAAAAGATTTTCTGCCTCCTACCCCTATTTAACTTGACAAGTTTACTGTAGGAAAGCCAGGGGTTTTTAGACTTTGCACCTGAAATATTCCCGTAACATGTTTTTTTTAAATCCAAAGTTACAAAGGAAGAGGAAGGGGGGGGGAGTAAGTTCCTCTTTGATTGTGCCAACTTATTTTCGGAAATCTTTTCTCTGCTTCCATCATTTTTAGAGCAGGAATGAGGAACTGGATATAGGGCCTTTGGGCATCCTTTCAATCACAGCTAGTCCTTACAGCCACAACGGAGCCCAAAGTTTCCGTTGTTAAATGAGTCTCGCCCCATTTTTACGACTTTTCTTGCCAGAGTCGTTAAGTGAATCACTGCAGTTGTTCAGTTGTTAAGTGAATCTGGCTTCCCCCATTGACCTTGCTTGTCAGAAAGTTGCCAAAGGGGATCACGTGATCCCGGGACGCTGCAACGGTCCTAAATAGGAGCCAGTTGCCAAGTCTCTGAATTTTGATCACGTGACCCTGGGGAGGCTGCAACGATCGTGTGAAAAACGATCGTGTCACTTTTTTCAGTACTGTTGTAATTTTGAACGGTCGCTAAATGAATGGTTGTAAGCCGGGGACCATGTGTACAGCCATTTTTATGGCTTCCAACACAAACTCAAGATTTATTCGAACTTTCTTCTGCAAGAACCTAAAAAAATGCTGTCTTGGCACCGCCTCCAAGGTGGCATATGAAAAGAACAGCCTATTTCCATCAGTTCTGTATGTGTCATCCTCATTTAGCAACCACAATTGGGACTGGCAACTTGGCTGTTAAGCAAAACAGTAGCTAGTGAAAACCATGCGTGTACTTGAGATCATACTACAGCTTCTACCAGCCGGCGAGGGTCACAAATGTGAGGATTGGTCGCAAAGTTACTTTTTCACTACCTTCAATGAAAACGGAAAACGGCCACAGTCCCTCAACGAGGACTACCTTTATGGCAAGTCTGTGGACTGCTCATGCACGGCACCCAGAACTGTTCAAACTGGGATCACTGATGAAAGATTGTCAAATAATCTTCTAAAGACAAAGGCATCCACGATGATCGTTATATTTGCGGGAGGGGGGGAAAACAAAGCTCGATTCTGATCAGTATTGGCAGTCCTTGACTTACAATCACAACCGAGTTCAAAATTTGTTAGTTGGGGCCCATACGACCACCTTTCTTGCCACAATTGTTAAGTGAATCATTACAGTTAGTAACGCGGTTGTTAAGTGAATCTGACTTCCCCTTGACTTTGCTTGTCAGAAGGTCGCAAAAGGGGATTGCGTAACCCTGGGACACTGCGACCGTCATAAATATGAACCAGTTGCCAAGTGTCTGAATCGATCAGATATTGAGAGTTTTGGAAAAAATTCAGAGAAGAGCATCTAAGGCACAGGTCGGCAACCTGCGGCTCCGGAGCCGCATGCGGCTCTTTGAGCCGTCTCTTGCGGCTCCCAGCCGCCCGGTGCGCGCGCACCTCTTCCAACGGGCAGTGGTGCGCGCGCACCTCTCCAAATGGAGAGTGGCACCGCCCGTTTGGAGAGGTGCACGCGCACCTCCCCGAATGGGCGGAGGTGCGCGCGCACCTCCCCAAACCTTTGGAGAGGTGCGCGCGTACCTCCGCGCGAATGGGCAGCGATGCCGCTCTTTCAGGAAGCCCGCCGCGGCCCGTCTGTGAAGCTGCCGAAAGCGGCAGCTTAGCAGACGGGCCGCGGCAGCTTCCGCAAAGAACGGCGCCCCTGCCCATTCCGAGAGGTGCGCGCACACCTCTCCGAACGACCGGAGGTGCGCGCGCACCTCCCCAAACCTTTGGGGAGGTGCGCGCGTACCTCTGCGCGAACGGGCAGCGGTGCCGCTCTTTCAGGAAGCCCACCGCGGCCCGTCTGTGAAGCTGCCGAAAGCGGCAGCTTAGCAGACGGGCCGCGGCAGCTTCCGCAAAGAGCGGCGCCCCTGCCCATTCCGAGAGGTGCGCGCGCACCTCTCCGAACGACCGGAGGTGCGCGCGCACCTCCCCAAACCTTTGGGGAGGTGCGCGCGTACCTCCGTGCGAAGGGGCAGCGGCGCCGCTCTTTCAGGAAGCTGCCGAAAGCGGCAGCTTCCTGAAAGAGCGGCACCGCTGCCCATTCGCGCGGAGGTACGCGCGCACCTCCGGTCGTTCGGAGAGGTGCGCGCGCACCTCTCGGAATGGGCAGGGGCGCCGCTCTTTGAGGAAGCTGCCACGGCCCGTCTGCAAAGCTGCCGAAAGCGGCAGCTTTGCAGACGGGCCGTCGCCATCGGGCAACCGGGAACCGGTTCCATCTCATTTTTAAAAAAATGGCAGCCGCGTGCGTCCGCGCATGCGCAAAAAACCTTTTTGCGCATGCGCGTGCATGGACACACGCACGCGGCTCCCTCTTTTTTTAATTTGTGATGGAACCGGTTCCCAGTGGCTCTTTTTCTTTTTTAGGTTGCCGACCCCTGATCTAAGGTGATCAAAGGCCTGGAGACTAAAACATACAAAGAACGGCTGCGGGACTTGGGTTTGGTTGGTCTAAAGAAAAGAAGAAATAGGGGAGACATGATAGCAGTCTTCCAGTATCTGAAGGGCTGCCACAAGGCAGAGGGGGCCAGGTTGTTCACCAAAGCACCAGAGGGAGGGACGAGAAACAGTGGTTGGAAACTGGTCAAGGAGAGAAGCAACCTGGAATTAAGGAGAAACTTCCTGAGCGTGAGGACCATCAACCAGTGGAACAGCTTTGCCTCCAGAAATCGTGGGCGCTCCATCACTGGAGATTTTTAAGAAGAGACTAGACATTCACCTGTCTGAGATGGTACAGGTTCTCCTTCCTGAGCAGGGGGCTGGACTAGAAGACCTCCAAGGTCCCTTCCAATTCTATTCTATTCTATTCTATTCTATTCTATTCTATTCTGTTCTGTTCTGTTCTATTCTATTCTATTCTATTCTATTCTATTCTATTCTATTCTATTCTATTCTATTCTATTCTATTCTATTCTATTCTAATTCTCAATATTCTATTCTATTCTATTCTCAATAAAGATTCTATTCTATTCTATTCTATTCTGTTCTGTTCTGTTCTGTTCTGTTCTGTTCTGTTCTATTCTATTCTATTCTATTCTATTCATCACGTGACCATGGGGATGCTGCAACGGTCTTAAGTGTGAAAAATGGACATGTCACTTTTTTCAGTGCCGTTGTAGCTTCGAACGGTCACTAAATGACCTGTTGTAACTCGAGGCCTGCCTGCAAAAGTTGGGTTTTCCTATCCTTCCCGATTCAAGTTTCAGGGTTGCTTAATGGTCTTTTCCCCCTACAAAATGTTACTGAGAGTCACAGCTGCCAAAATGAACAGGACTTTTCACACGTACCTAGGAAACCCTGTGTTCCAGCCACTGATGCTCAAATCCAGATAGCCATTCACAGCAGCAAAGAGTAATCGTTATTAGAGTCCTCATTTAGCGACTGCCTCGCTTACCGACCATTTGCAGTTACAACTGGGATGAAAAAGTAACTTTACAACCAATCCTTGGTTTTATAACTTGCGCAAGTTTGTAAAGCAAAGTTGAACAAGACGATAAACACGGCCGGTTTTACTCAGCCACCATTTTGCTTAATAACCCAAACTGCTTGTCCTGATGGTGGTCACTAAAGGACGACAACCTGTATTACTATTTAAAGATTACTGGCTGCCCAAAAAAGTAGGCAGCCAGTGGCTGCAGCAAAAAAGTAAAGAGAGTTTTACATACCATTCAGAATCCACTAGACTCTGGGTGGTAGATAAAAATTTCTTATTTCTTTACTTTGCCTAGTGCAGGGGTAGGCAACCTTGGCTCTTTTATGACTCGTGGACTTCAACTCCCAGAATTCCTGAGCCAGCATGGCTCAGCTTGGAAACCTTTCCCTTTCCCCTCAGCATGGCTGGCTCAGGAATTCTGGGAGTTGAAGTCCACGAGTCATAAAAGGTTGCCTACCCCTGGCCTAGTGTCTGCCTACTTTTCTGCAATACAGGTAGTCCTCAACTTACATCATTCATTTAGTGACCGCTCAAGGTACGGCACTGAAAAAAGTGACTAATGACCATTTTTTCACACTTATGACCAATGCCATGATCAAAACTTGGATGCTTGGCAACTGACTCACATTTATGATGGCTGCAGTGATCCAGAGTCCTATGAGCGCCTTTTGCGATCTTCTTTCAACCAAAGTTAAAGGAGGAAAGTAGATTCCCTTAATGTGTTAGTCAATAAACAACTGTGGCAAGAAAACTCGTAAAGTGAGGCAAAACTCACTTAACTGTCTTTCTTAGCAATGGAAATAACAGAATAACAGAGATGGAAGGGATCTTGGAGGTCTTCTAGTCCACCTCCCTGCTCAAACAGGAAACCCTGTACCATCCCAGACTGTCTAATCTCTTGTTAAAACCCTGCAGTGATGGAGTGCCCACAACCTCTGGAGGCAAGTCGTTCCACTGATTAATTGTTCTGTCAGTAAATTTTATTTTAGTTCCAGCTTGGTTTTCTCCTTGATTAATTTTCATCCATCGCTTCTTGTCCTGCCTTCTGGTGCTTTGGAGAATAGGTTGACTCCCTTTTCTTTGGGGCAGGCCCTGAGATATTGGAAGACTGCTATCATGTCACTACTAGTCCTTCTTTTCATTAAACTAGACCAGGGGTGGGCAACCTTGGCTCTTCAACTTCAACTCCCAGAATTCCTGAGCCGGCATGGCTCAGCTTGGAAACCTCTCCCTTTCCCCTCAGGACGGCTGGCTCAGGAATTCTGGGAGTTAAAGTCCACCAGTCATAAAGCGGCCTAGGCCTAGACCAGGGGTAGGCAACCTTGGCTCTTTGATGACTCATGGACTTCAACTCCCAGAATTCCTGAGCCAGCGTGGCTCAGCTTGGAAACCTCTCCCTTTCCCCTCAGGACGGCTGGCTCAGGAATTCTGGGAGTTGAAGTCCACAAGTCAGTCATAAAGGAGCCAAGGTGGCCTACCTTTGAACCAGACATACCCAAGCCAGCAAGTAACCGTTCTTTGTATGTTTTAGCTTCCAGTCCCCTACTCAAATTTGGGGCTCCATTGTGCTTGTAAGTCAAGAACTACTTGTGCCAAGTGAGTGACCCAACACGATCAGGGCCCCAGCATCGACTCTTACGATCTGGTGGGAATCACTGGAGAGTTATAGCCTGAATGACTGCATGCCCACCATGCAATCTCCATTACAGAATCCATCCACCTTCCAATTGCCCCCATACAACGCCCCGTAAAGTGATAAAGAGGGGCACAACGAGACCACAGACTAAACACAACAGATGTTGTTTAGTCTGCTTCCTAACCAGCCTTTTCATAGGGAGAAGCCTGGCCGGGTGCTTTCCCAGACCCTGGAGAATGAAAAGACAGGAGGTTCTGCCTAAGGGTGCTTGGTGGCTGAGTGGTGTAGTGGTGCTGGATTAGAGGTAGACAGAGACGCCGGTTCCTGTGCCTCATCAGCCACCAGAACTCACTGGTTGATTTTGGGCCCATCTCTCCCTCTCAGGCCAAGCCGCGGCTTGGTGGGGGGAAAAACCAGGTCTAACGCTTTAAAAACGACGCTAATCCTCAAAGGACCATCAGAGCAATGCAAGAGAGCTGCCAGCCCAGAAAGCACATTTCCTTCGTTGTCAAAAAAACAACAACAAAAACCTCTGACTAAAGGAGGAGTAGGCAACCTTGGCTCTTTAATGACTCGTGGACTTCAACTCCCAGAATTCCTGAGCCAGCATGGCTCACCTTAGAAACCTCTCCCTTTTCCCTCAGCATGGCTGGCTCAGGAATTCTGGGAGTTGAAGTCCACCAGTCATCAAAGAGCCAAAGTTGCCTACCCCTGGACTAAAGTATTCACAGTTGCTTTTCTGTGTCTCACTGGTTGACCTAAAGGCACAGGATCTGTGATTAATGATCTCTGCAACTCTACCCCGATTCCCCCCAAGGGAAAGACAGGATCCACAGAAGAAGGCACCATAGGGAAAAGGGAGGGGGAAAATCACAGGCAGTCATAAAGTGAGTCATCATGTCACTGGATCCATTTTTTTTGAGGGGGGGGGCAGTATTTTAACTGCAGCTATTCAGTGAATAATGTGAATCCAGTCTTCCCAATTGACATTTTTCTTGTCAGAAGCCATCTGGGGAGGTCGTAAATCAAATCACGTAATCGCAAGATGTCGCATTCATCATACTTGCGAGCTGGTTGACAAGTGCCTGAATAGCAATCATACGACCATGGGGATGACGTAATGCAGGTCATAATGTCAGGGACAGGTCATAAGCCACTTTTTCTGAGGTCACTGTAACTTTGAACCTTCATTTTATACAAATAATCGTAAGTCAAGGACTATCCCTAAGTCATTGCTCCAGGGAAGCAAAATGCAAACTGATCTGTCACTTAATAGAAATCAGTCTGAAATAAAGAGAATTCCACAAAATGGCGGCTTTAATCCTGAGCGCCAACACACTTTTGGTCCTTCGTGGCAATGTTTCACATTGCACATGGTTTTATGTTGTCTGGACTTCAACTCCCAGAATTCCCCAACTCATATGTGTGGACTTCAACTCCCATAATTCCGCCTGTTGATTTCCCCCTGCTGGCTGGGGAATTCTGGGAGTTGAAGTCCACACAGTTTAAACGACCAAGGTTAAGAAACACTGTCCTAGGGATGAGCAAAGATGGGCCTGAAAGACTGACCCCCGTTCTTCCTGATGTCCCCTCAACAGGCCTCTCCCCTTTGGGTTCAGCACGGTGCGTGGCATATAAGGCATTGCGTATGCGGTTTAACTCCTAAATATATATAATTTTTCTCTCTGTATTTTATATATATGTATATATATATATATCTATATATATAAGTATGTATATATTTTACACACACTGGATTAAATTGCATGAGAATCTAGATATGGCTTTCCACGGAATGGACACAGCAGGGCGAGGCGGGATGAAGAATGAACAGCCACACAGGAGCCAAACTTTGGGGGAGGAAGAGGGCGGCTCCTTCGTCCCTGGCACCCTGTCTCCTGGCTAGGGAAAACCACCCCAAGCGCACTGCTCCTCCTGCAGAGGCAGAAGTCCCGCCAAGCTTCCCTGACGCCGTATCCCATGTGCCCCAGCCCCACCTGGTTAAGCACACGACTATGCGGGCCCTTCTTCCCCGCTAATATTGCAGAGCAAGTGATGGTCAGCATGACAGAAAAAGAGCCGAGAGAAGTACCACAGAACTGCCCCTTTGCCAGTTCATGCTGCCCCACAGCTAGGGTGAGGGGCGTCCTATCCTCCTGGCCCGACCAGATCCCCCTCCCTCCTGCAGATTAAACCGAGGGTCACAAATTGGACGGAAGCCTAGATTTTGCTGAGTCCGTATCAGGGGCGCTAATGATGGAATCCTTGCGGGCAGTGCCTGAGTCCTGCTGAATGCCTGAGGCGGCTGTCCCAGGGTATGCGGCGGCCATGGTTATCTGGTGGGGCACCCGGGCTGCCGGCCGCAATGTGGCTGGCGGGGTGTTACCAGCATTCTGGGTCGAAGTGGCAGGCGACGACGGTGTGGCCCCCTGCCCAGGGGTGATCGAAGCGGTGGACTCGTGAGCCGAGGACGGCGGGCTCTGGCCCGGCGTCTGAGGAGCGCCATGGGGGAGGGAGGGCTGGGAGGCTGAAAGAGGCCGAGTCTCCTGGCTGAGACTCCTCGTGTGAAGGGCCTGGGTGCTCTTGTGAGCCGCCAGCCGCTGCGGCGACCCGGGCGGCTTCTGCTGAGTTAGCGAGAGCTGGGACCCTGACTGACCCTTGGCACCCCCATATGGGAACGTCCGGCTGGTGTGAGGGCTTTGGGAAGAGGGACTGGACACCACAGAGGGGAAGGGGCCGGTGGAAGAGGCCAGCGGAGGCTGGGGAGGGGCGTGCTGCTGCTGGAGTGGGGCGTTGGGCTGCAGGGGCCGCGGCACGTTCTGGAGCACAGGGCCACCCAGTTGTTGCTGCTGCTGTAGGCTCAGCTGTTGCTGGTGATGCTGCTGAAGCAAGGCTGGTGAGATGGCAAAGGCCCCCGGGAGACCGCCTTGGTACTGGAGCCGGCGGACCATCCGTGGGGAGCCGAGGCTGATTGGGCCGACTAGTGGGTTGGCCATCTGCGGGCAGAAACTCATAGCCACGGCCTGCTGGAGGGTGGCGATCGCCGAAGTGACCTGGGGCTGAGCGGGGGTGTACACGGCGGTGTGCTGATGGAACTCGGCCTGCTGAACCATCTCCCGGTCGTACTTGACAATCTCCTGGATAATCTCGTTCTCCTGGTTGTTGAAGACGCCGGAATTGAGGTCGTGCTGCACCTTGTGCAGGAGAATGGAGTTTTTCTTCCCTGCAAGAGAAGAGCAGAAGACAATGGCTTCCTTGCAGTCCAGGTCCACCCTTCCAAAGGTGCTTTTCCCAAAGGCCAACTGGACTTCTTTTGGTTTTTTTCCTTGAAGACGTTTCGCTTCTCATCCCAAGAAGCTTCTTCAGTTCTGACTGAATGGGGGAGAATGGAAGGACCTATATTCCTTTGCAGTCATCTGGTCGTTCGCGCTCTCTCTGAGAATCGTTGAGGACACTTGGAGGTTTAATCTGTGCCCTCAGGGAACTGCTGAAAGGTCAGTCCTCAGAGAGAACGCGAACGACCAGATGACTGCAAAGGAAAATAAATCCTTCCATTCTCCCCCATTCACTCAGAACTGAAGAAGCTTCTTGGGATGAGAAGAGAAACGTCTTCAAGGAAAAAGCAAAGTCCAGTTGCCTTTAGAAAAAGCACCTTTGGGACAACCATGACCGGGATGACTGGGAACCTCCATAGATAGGCAGGTCCACTGACGTCTTTGCATAGCACCTCCCGTACCCATGGAAAACTACAGATAGTCCTCAACTTACGACCAGTTGCTTGGGGACTGTTCGAAGTTACCATGGATCTACCTGGGGGGAAGGTACTTAAAACCCAGTTTCAAAGTTCCAATGGTTGCTCCCCAGTCACATGACCACACTTCGGACGCTCGCCAGCTGGGCTGCATTTAAGGCTGTTTGCAGCATCCCGCGGTCACCTGACTTGTGTTTTAAGATGGTTTTGCCGCAAACCGACATTTACTTCCAGTTCTCGACACAACTGCACCCATAGCAAACCATGGGTTCATTTAATGACGGTGGTATTCGCTTAACGACCACTACGAAAAAGGTTGTTTAAATTGCAGCTCTGACTTTTTAGATATTCAAGCTGCCCAGGGTCACCTTGGGAGATGAGAAGCAGAATGAACGAATGAACGAACGAACGAACCAAGCAATCAATCAACCAATGAAAATAAATATTTTCAAAGCGCTTAGCGCTTGAACTAAGTGGGTTTCCTACATGAGATGGGACATTTCATGGAAGAGTTAGGCTCAAATACCTGAAACATCTTGAATGCAGGTAGTCTTCAACTTACACACATTCATTTAGTGACCATTCAAAGTTACAATACCATTGAAAAAAGGGACTTATATCCATTTTTTACACTTACAACTGTTACAGCATCCCCAGGGTCAGGTGATCAAAATTCAGGCACTTGGCAACTGAGTCATATTTATGATGGTTGCCGTGTCCTGGGGTCACGTGATTCCCCTTTTGCGATCTTCTGACAAGCAAAATCAAGGGGGAAGCTGGATTCATTTAACAACTGTCTGACTTAACAACTGCTGTGATTCATGTAATAACAGTGGCAAGAAAGGTTGTAAAATGGACAAAAGTAATTTAACAAATGTCTCGCTGAGCAGCGGAAATTTTGGGCTCAATTGCGGTCATAAGTTGAGGACTATCTATGTCAGAGGTCTTCAAACATGGCCCTCTGATGACTTGTGGACTTCGACTCCCAGAATTCCTCAGCCAGCGTGCCTGGCTGAGGAATTCTGGGAGTCGAAGTCCACAAGTCATGAAAGGGCCATGTTTGAAGACCCCTGACCTATATCGTACCTCTAATGGGCAGCTCATAGTTTCCAAATAAAATCTGGATGCCTTTTTTTCAGAGTGTTCAGCTGGGACACTATGGCCCATCAGCCCCGCCCCTTCCCTCCCCATGCCAATTCTCCCAGCATACCAATGCGATCCAGGCGATCCAGAGCAACGGTTTCGAAAGCCCGCCTCATCATGGGGTATTCTTCTAGGACCTCATTAAAATTGTCCACAGAGAGGGAATACAAGCGACAATAGGTGTCCGCGCGAACACTCGCTGTGCGACGCCCTCTGGTCAGGAGGCAAATCTCTGGAGAAAAGATGAAAAAGTGAATTCAAATCCACAAATTAGATTCCCAATGACTTTCCCCTTAATGATAGAGGAATACATTCCCCGTAGGGTTAAACCCAACTTCTTCCTGTTGTGCACAAAGCCTACCTAGATATTTACCGGATCCAATGTTGTCTTTTTTCCCCCTTCAACTATTTCCAGTCAAGCCGGTTGCTATAAGTGCCATAATTTTAAATTAAGTTATCTTTTTCTTTCCTCAACCCGAAGATCAAAAAAAATTCTTTGCGGCCATTTTGTCCTCTGGGCAGTTTGAGACTTGCTCATGCCTATCTTGACAGCCATTTTGGGAACGGTCAAGTCCTCTGTGGCAGCCATTTTGAAACCGCACCAAACTTATGTTCTCCACATGCCAACGGTACCTCATTTTAGGAAGGCAACGAAACCTGTCCTTAGAATGCCACAGATATGTAAATGAATGAAGATGGCCTTGATTTATCTCACCTCCAAAGTAGGAACCATCTGAAAGCTTCATCTCTTTATTGCCTTTTGTAAGGACACTGACCACCCCATGCTGGATGAAGTACATCTTTTTCCCGATGGTCCCTTCTCTGATGATGTAGTCCCCTGGTTGAAATACTTCAAATCTCAATTTGGTGAGCATAGCTGTGACAAAATTGGGGTCGGCGTTGGCAAAGAGTGGCATGGAGGCCACCAGTTTGCGACAGTTGAAGTTGACGATCTCCTGAAGAGCGACAGACCAAAAAAAAAAAGTCTTAACATGATTTATTGCAAAAATCGCTCAGCTTTTTCTTACACGTTCCTTTGTGTCAAGAGAGGACAACTGTTCATTAATAAGCCACAGTGCTGTTTGTGGGACCTCCATGTTCTCTTAAAAAAGGGCGGGCTCAGACTTTTGTGTTAAAACCCCCCCCCCAATTTTTTGAAGTTTGGGGTCCTTTTAAGATAGGAAGTTGGAATCTTAAATCGGTGTTTCTCAACCTTGTAATTTTACGTTGTGTGGAATTGCTGCTGGCTGGGGAATTCTGGGAATTGAAAGTCCACGGATCTTAAAATTGCCAAGATTCAGAAACACTGATTTAGACCAACCAACCTTAGTTAGCAGATCCCAGAAAGAGATAACCCATGAAATGACATACCAAGGTTGCCTAAGGTAAGGTAAAGGTAAAGGTAAAGCTTCCCCCGCACATGCGTGCTAGTTGTTTCTGACTCTAGGGGCCGGTGCTCATCTCCGTTTCAAAGCCGAAGAGCCAGCGCTTGTCTGAGGACGTCTCCGTGGTCATGTGGCCGGCATGACTAGACGCCAAAGGCGCACGGAATGCTGTTACCTTCCCACCGTAGTGGTCCCTATTTTTCTACTTGCATTTTTTTTTTACATGCTTTCGAACTGCTAGGTTGCCAGAAGCTGGGACGAGTAACAGGCACTCACTCTGCTACGCGATGCCTAAATATGGAGGCTCCGTTTTCAAGTTCAGTCTGATGAACCATTGTGGGGATTGGATAAGTCTAGTCTAACAAAGAGAAGGAGTAGCAGTGTTCCAATATCTCAGGGGCTGCCCCAAAGAAGAGGGAGTCAAGCTAATCTCCAAAGCACCCAAAGGCAGGACAAGAAGCAATGGATGGAAACTAATCAAGGAGAGAAGCAACCTGGAACTAAGGAGAAATTTCCTGACAGTGAGAACAATTAATCAGTGGAACAACTTATCTCCAGAAGTTGCAGGTGCTCCAACACTGGAGGGTTTTAAGAAGAGATTGGACCGCCATTTGTCTCAAATGATACAAGGACTCCTGCTTGAGCAGGAGGTTGGACTAAATTCTAGAAGACCTCCAAGGTCCCTTCCAACTCTGTTTTTCTGTTAAACTCTGCGATTGGACTTTGACGACCTTCAGCCAAGATCTACCCCTTGCTTGTCCACCTTCTCATGGTCCATCCCCTTACGGTGCATGGCTGAGTCTTACCTCTCGCAGAGGCTCGTTCAGCTCCTCAAGGATGCTGTCCTCATCAAACATTTTGCCCTGGTAGCGATGTTCATAGTAGTCATGGATCTTCTGCCGGAAGTCAGCGGGCAGCTTGTGGAAGGACATGTACTGTTCCACTTGCTTGTACTGCAGGAGGCAGAAGGTGGAGGAGAAATAAAGTGGGAGAGTTTAAGCAGAATGTCTCACTTGAGGAATGCAAAGAAGAGGGAAATCAAACCAGGCTGGAGAAAGGTCTGTTGCAGAGGTCTCCAACCCTCGGTTTGTGGACCTGTACCGGGCCGTGGCATGCCAGCAACAGATTCCGCACAAACAAGCAAAGCCCCATCCGTGGGATGTGGGCAGCACACGAAACCACGCAGTCTCCTGTCCGTGGAAAAACATTTCTCCACGCAACCGATCCCTGGTGCCCAAAAGGTTGGGGACCTCTGGTCTATTGCATCACAGCTGGCAACAGCTGCTTCCCTGGCTGCTCAGGAGCCAAGGAGAAAAGGGAGCAGACTCAGGAAAAGAGACTTCTGCCAAAAAACTAAAGACAGGGAAAAGTAAAAGGTAAAGGTAAAGGTTCCCCCGCACATGCGTGCTAATCGTTTTCAACTCTAGGGGCCGGTGCTCATCTCCGTTTCAAAACCGAAGAGCCAGCGCTTGTCCGAGGACGTCTCCGTGGTCATGTGGCCGGCATGACTGGACGCCAAAGGCACACGGAACGCTGTTACCTTCCCACCGTAGTGGTCCCTATTTTTCTACTTGCATTTTTACGTGCTTTCGAACCGCTAGGTTGGCAGAAGCTGGGACGAGTAACAGGCGCTCACTCTGTTATGCGGCACTCGGGATTTGACCTGCCAAACTGCCGACCTTCTGATCGACAAGCTCAGCATCCTAACCCACTGAGCCACCGCATCCCTTTTCAGGGAAAAGTAGCTACCTTAAAAGAGAAAACGAGAGGCCAAATCAGGTAATTGTAAGAGCTGGAATCCAAGATACAGGCAGACCTTGCCTTACAGCCATTTGTTTAAGTGACCATTTGAAGTTACAAGGGCACTGAAAAAAGTGACTTAGGACCGTTTGATCACGTGACCAAAAGTCAGATGCTTGGCAACTGGTTCATATTTATGATGATTGCAGTGTCCCGTGATCATACGATCTTCTCTTGCGACCTTCTAAGAGGCAAAGTCCATGGGAGAAGGCAGATTCGCATAACAACCCTGTTGCTAACTGATTCACTTGACAACTGTGGCTAGAAAAGCTGTAACGGGCAAAACTCAACAACTGTCTTGCTTAGCAATGGAAATTTTGGGCTCAATTGTGGCCGTACATTGAGGACTACCCCTACTCAAACCTCTAGGGCCGGGGTAGGCCAACTTGGCTCTTTTATGACTCGTGGACTTCAACTCCCAGAATTCCTGAGCCAGCCATGCTGAGGGGAAAGGGAGAGGTTTCCAAGCTGAGCCATGCTGGCTCAGGAATTCTGGGAGTTGAAGTCCACGAGTCATGAGGGAGCCAAGGTTGCCTACCCCTGGTCTAGGCCTAGGCCGCTTTATGACTCGTGGACTTCAACTCCCAGAATTCCTGAGCCAGCCATGCTGAGGGGAAAGGGAGAGGTTTCCAAGCTGAGCCACGCTGGCTCAGGAATTCTGGGAGCTGAAGTCCACGAGTCATAAAAGAGCCAAGGTTGCCTACCCCTGATCTAGGGGTGTGTCGGGGGGGAAAGAATATTTTAATCCATGGGCCATCCAAGTGAAAAGGGGAACAATTACTACTAATTAAACAGATAAGGAAAAGAAAAAAGATTACACAGAGTATTACCAAACATCAGCCTTCCCAGGTAGAGCAGACAGGAAACTTGACCACATAAGCTAATTCTGTTTTATTGTATGACTACATTAACAGAATCTTTCAAGTCTGTAAGTGTAAATCTCCCACAGTCCCTTTTCACAGCCTGATAAATTATTAGGGAGGATTCCTTCTGAGTTTCTTTCTCTGCTTGTTATGCAGCTTTGGGCTCCCCCTCCTCTTCTCTTATCTGATTGTTCTCGAAGGCCGGTGTGGCCTCCAAATTTGGCAACTTTAAGACTTCTGGACTTCAACTCCCAGAATTCCTCAGCATGGCTGGCTGAGGAATTCTGGGAATTGAAGTCCACAAGCCTTAAAATTGCCAAGTTTGGAAGCCCCTGCTCTAGGCAATCCCCCACTCATCTCCCAAGGTCTGTTAATTTTAATTGGGGAGGGGAGTGGTCAGAGACAAAGTTAGGTGACCCTTGCTTCAAATAAGATTACCTGAAATTCTCAGATAATTGCAAAATGATGTCCAAAAAAAGGAAAGGAGGGAGATTTGATTTGGAGAAAAATGGCAAATCAAGAATGCTGTCCACATCTTAAGTTTCTCGCTTATCCTTCCCAGGTAGAAATTGCCCCATCTTGCCACAGTTGTTAAGTGAATCACACCAGTTGTTAAGTTTGCATCACAGTTGCTAACTGAATCTGGCTTCCCCCATTGACTTTGCTTGCCAGAAGTTCGCAAAAAGTGGTCACATGACCCCGGGACACTGTAACTGTCATAAATATGAGTCATTTGTCAAGCATCCGTATGTAAATCACATGACCATGGGGATGCTGCAGTGGTCGTAAGTGTGAAAAATGGACATAAGTCCCTTTTCCAGTGCCGTTGTAACTTCGAATGGTCACTAAATGAAGTGTCAAAAGCTGAGAACTACCTGTATTATAGGTTATACATTATATTATTTGGGTGTAGCAGTAATTATTTAGAAATGTGAAATATAAATAAGTAAAGTAAACAAATTATACTTTACAATATTAACCTGATTCTTAACACGATAATGATTTAGATAACTTAAACCAGGGGTCTTCAAACTTGGCCCTTTTATGACTTGTGGACTTCAACTCCCAGAATTCCTCAGCCAGGCATGCTGGCTGAGGAATTCTGGCTGTTGAAGTCCACAAGTCATAAAAGGGCCAGGTTTGAAGACCCCTGACTTAAACCTTTGAAGATATATTGGGGGTGGGTGTAGTTTATATTAATGGCCATGAAGTTACTTAAACTGTACATTTAAAAAATCTCCATTGTATTGTTGGTGTCTATACACAGTACAGAGACCCAGTCTGTTGTAGTGGTTAAGGCACCACACTAGAAACTGGGAGACTGTGAGTTCTAGTTTCATCTTAGGCATGAAAGTAGACCAGCTAACTTTAGGCCAATTATCTAAGAACAGTGAGTTCTAGTCCCGCCTTAGGCATGAAAGCAGGCTGAGTGTTTTGGGGCCAATCACCAGGAGATGGTGAGTTCTAGTCTCGCCTTAGGCACGAAAGCAGGCTGAGTGATTTGGGGCCAATCACCAGGAGATGGTGAGTTCTAGTCTCGCCTTAGGCACGAAAGCAGGCTGAGTGATTTGGGGCCAATCACCAGGAGATGGTGAGTTCTAGTCCCGCCTTAGGCACGAAAGCAGGCTGAGTGATTTGGGGCCAATCACCAGGAGATGCTGAGTTCTAGTCTTGCCTTAGGCACAAAAGCAGGCTGAGTGTTTTGGGGCCAATCACCAGGAGATGCTGAGTTCTAGTCCCGCCTTAGGCACGAAAGCAGGCTGAGTGATTTGGGGCCAATCACCAGGAGATGGTGAGTTCTAGTCTCGCCTTAGGCACGAAAGCAGGCTGAGTGATTTGGGGCCAATCACCAGGAGATGGTGAGTTCTAGTCCCGTCTTAGGCATGAAAACAGGCTGAGTGTTTTGGGGCTAATCACCAATAGATGGTGAGTTCCAGTCCTGCCTTAGGCTTAAAAGCCAGTTGGGTGTTGTTGGACCAGTCACTCTTTTCCAGTCCTAGGAAAGAGGCAATAGCAAACCACTTCTGAAAAACCTTGCCAAGAAGACTGCAGGGACTTATCCAGGCAGTATCCGAGAATAGGACACGACTGAACAGAAGGGGGGGGGGGAAATACAGGTTGGGAAAGAAAAAAAGAAAAAGGAACCAAAGAGAAGGGAAAAAGGAGGAAAATGAAAAGAAATTACTTTAAAAAGCAGACCACTCCCCAAGCCTCTCGTACCTTTTCTTGATACTGGCGCCGAGAGGAATCCAGAGACTGGATGAGGGCCGTGGCGTGGCCAATGAACATGGCATAGCAAGTGGCTCCCACGATCATGCTCAGCATCGTCAGCCATATGTCTGTCATGCTTTCCGGCGCCTGGCGCCCGTATCCGATGCAAAGCATGTGGCTCATGGACTTGAAGAGCGCAAAAGAGTACAGCTCACTCCAGGAATCGTTCTACAACAGAGAAAGGACACAACTCCAGTTAAAAAGACTCTCCTGCAAAGAGAATTAGGTCCATGCCCGTTTTTCTAAAAAAATCATTCTGAGCCAATGTTATTTCGACGTTAAATCTTTCTTTTTATTAAGATCCAAAATTCTGAAGATGGGTTAGGAAGGGTGACATCCGAGACTGGAGGTCAAAGGAACTGAAGGAAAACGGGAAGCTGGGCTTTCATTTCTAAGGTGGGACTAGAACTCACAGTCTCCTGGCGATTGTTCCAAAGTCACTCAGACAGCTTTCGTGTGTAAAGAAAGTTTGGTACTGATGCTCTCTTAAGTTTCTAGCTCAGCACCTTTACTGTGACAATGAATGCATATTTCCCAAATTTGCCCAATTTCTGGAATTCTGTCCATGCCATTCTCAGGGAACAGATATTTACCCTTAGTTTCTGAGCACATCTGAAACATAACTTTGGATAAGGCAGCCGTTTCTCATTATACCTTTTCTCCTTTAGGCAAAACAGTAAAATACAGGGAGTCCTCAACTTGCAACCATTTGCTTAATGTGTCAACGCTGCTAACATCGAATGTTCTTGCTTGACAAGAGATGCAGAAGTAGCCATTTCATACCGTATTTTCCGGCGTATAAGACGACTTTTTAAAGCATGAAAATCTTCTCAAAAGTTGGGGGTCGTCTTATACGCCCAGTCGTCTTATACGCCAGAAAATACGGTATGTTAAACTTGTGTATTGCTTTAAGAGATTGAGTTTAAGGTTGGGAGGGGGGAAGAGGAGGATTGGACCTTCAAGGCCATCTCTAACTAAAGAAGATAAGACCTTGGCGGGTTTTCTAATGGAAGGGAAACTGATTCTTTCAATTAATTGGAGAATATGATTAATGACAAAATTAGAAAGGTGGAGAATTGTGTTTTAATATATGGTGCAAGGGGGCGGAGATTTCAGATTCCAGCTTCCTTCGAGCAAGCATTTGCCGGTGTATTAGGCTGAATAAAGGACTTTTAAGGTAAACAATGCCTCAGAGTCACTTGAAAAGCCCATACATCGGAAACTTGACAAACGACTGTGTGAAGTTACAAACGCTGCAACCCACAGATAGTCTTCGACTTACAACCACAATTGTAAGTCAGAACTGAGGCAGAGTTTGACCTTTTTTTTGCAATGGCCATTAAGCAAATCGCTGCAGTTGTTAAGTGAATCATGCAGTCATTAAGCGAATCCAGCTTCCCCCATTGACTTTGCTTGTTGGAGGCCCTCCAGGAAGATTGTTAATAATAATAATATTATTATATATATTATTATTATTATTATTATATATAATAATAATAATAATAATAATAATAATAACAACAACAACAACAACAATAATAATAATAATAATATATTATTATTATTATTATTATTATTGTTGTTGTTGTTGTTGTTGTTGTTGTTGTTGTTGTTTAGAATAGAATAGAGCTGGAAGGGACCTTGGAGGTCTTCTAGTCCAGCCCCCCACTTAAGCAGGAGAACCTACACCATCTCAGACAGATGACTGTCCAGTTTCTTCTTGAAAATCTCCAGTGATGGAGCACCCACGATTTCTGGAGGCAGGCAGTTCCACTGGTTGATTGTCCTCACAGTCAGGAAGTTTTTCCTTAGTTCCAGGCTGCTTCTCTCTTTGATCAGTTTCCAACCATTGTTTCTCGTCTTTCCCTCTGGTGCTTTGGTGAACAACCTGGCCCCTCTGCCTTGTGGCAGCCCCCCAGATACTGAAATACTGCTATCATGTCTCCCCTGTTTCTAATAATAGCGGTCTTCACAGTGACCAGGACACCATCTCCTCTTTCCTCCTGACTCACCACCATCCCATTGATGGAGACCCAGCAGTCACTAGGGAAATCCTGCAGCATTGGAACGAGGAACTGGAGGCAGCCATCCCAGTGGCAGAGAAGCAGCATCATCGCGATGAGATTAATGATGCGCATCACCGCACTAGCCAGGTCGTACGTCATGTGGAATATCTGCGGCGGGAAAAGAGAAACACGTCAAATTGCAAAGAATTCCCGTTTTCGAGAAAGCAAGGCACTGTAAATTTCTTTGAGATTGCTATGAACCACCCAGATTTGAGAGTCATGCAGGTTTAATGAATTGTTATTACAGTTTCTGCAAACACTCACTAGCGCTGATGATGTTACCTAACCGGGTAATGAAACATCTGCAAGCAAACAACCAAGCTGAGAGAGTACCCACATTATTACAATAAATTAATATTACAGTCCAAGAATAGGATGAAGAGAAGCTTCTAGGCTGCTATGAGGCACTCTTATTCCTTTATTAAAACTGCAAGGGTCATACTGTAGAAGCCAGGAATTAGATGGTAGGAGGGGAAGTGGGGTAGGTTTTAAAATATATCTTTCTTTTGTTGTTTTGAACCCCAAATTTGGGTTGAAGAAAAGTCCATTCTCCTCTAGTCTGCTGGAAAGAAGGACTGGGGGTGGCATAATAGGAGTCATGCAATATCTAAGGGGTTGCCCCAAAAAAGAGGGAGTCAAGCTATTCTCCAAAGCACCTGAAGGCAGGACAAGAAGCAACGGATGGAAACTAACCAAGGAGAGAAGCAACCTAGAACTAAGGAGAAATTTCCTGACAGTGAGAACAATTAACCAGTGGAACGACTTGCCTCCAGATGTTGTGGGTGCTCCAGCATTGGAGGTTTTTAAGAAGAGACTGGACAGCCATTTGTCTGAAATGGTATAGGGTGTCCTGTCTGAGCAGGGGGTTGGACTAGAAGACCTCCGGGGTCCCTTCCAACTCTGAGCCAAGCCTTGCTCTTCAGGATTTCATGGTATTTGTTTGGTACCGCTAAGGGGAAGATTTGGGATTGGCTTGTGTTCAGATGTCTTTTTTTTCCCTTCATTTTCCAGTCTTGGTGAGAACCGAAACTGGATTTTTAATTATTACTTTTTATTTTAAAAAATTGTACAGGATGAAGCCAGTTCAAATTTAAAGACAAAAGAAAGTAAAAATAAAGAGAAGTTAATAAGAAATAAAAGAAAAAAAGATCTAAAGGAATGGCTTCTGATTTCCTTTCCAACAATTTATAAGCCCACTTATATTTTCTCCTCTCCATTACTGATGAATTTTCACCCAAATTTTAACTAGCCACAAGTGGCCAGGGCAAATCACTTGTAAGATTAGCTAGATCAGACATGTCAAACTTGCGACGTCACGTGACGTTACGCGCCGTATCGGAGCCGCGTGCTTTCGTCATGACGCGTCCAGCCCGCGGGCCAGCCATTTGACATCCCTGAGCTAGATACTTGTTAGATACATTATTATTTATTATCATTTATAAATATTTATATATATATTGCTTATTTATGTTATTTATTGTATATTTTATAAAAAAAATAATCTCAAGGTAGGGAACATACCTAATATTTGTTCTTCCACCTATTTTCCCCACAACAACCCTGTGAGGTGGACTGAGCTGAGAGAGGAACTGGGCCAAAGTCACTCAACCATCTTTCATGCCTGAGGCGGGACTAGAATTCACGTCTCCTGGTGATTGGCTGAAAGTCACTCAACCATCTTTCATGCCTGAGGCGGAACTAGAACTCACAATCTCCTGGTGATTAGCCCAAAGTCACCCAACCATCTTTCATGCCTGAGGCGGGACTAGAATTCACTGTCTCCTGGTGATTGGCCCAAAGTCACCCAAACATCTTTCATGTCTGAGGCAGGACTAGAACTCAAGAGTTTCCTGGTTTCTAGGGCCCTAACCACTTGACTAGGCCAAACTGATTCTTAAATTTTAAATCTCTTTAAAACATTAAAGCATCGTGATTTAATGAAACGTCCTTTTTTATTCTTGCAACGGGGTAAGACAACGGGCACTTAAAAGCAAAAATGATTCGCCAGACTGATACAAAATGATAATGAATTTTGCATTCCTTCTGTGACCGTTTTCATCCAGGACATGAAAAGATCTCTTGCACCATGCACAGAAGCCTTTCCTGGTGCTTCCGATGAGCAACTTGCAAATCCCACTAAAATATTGCAAAATGTCCCTAAAGCAGAAACGACGAGATAATTTTATTTCGCTCGTTTTAAATTGGAGGATACCAATCAGAAACTGAAGCATTTTCAAAGCAAGAAACCCACCGCACTTCGAAGGCTGAGCCTAACGCGTCTTATTTTCAGCAACAACAATGGGGGGAAAAATACGCTTCCATAATTTAGCGGCATAATGTTGTAAGCTCTGGAACTAATTTAAAAAAAAGACCAAAAACCAAAGTCAGAGAGTCACAATCCGTCTGCAGCTTGCTCACCAATCCCATCGGAAAAGAGGTTGTTTACCTCCCTACGCAGAAGCTGAAGCCAAATTTGAAATGGTCACCTCAGTGATTTGGAAGAGGAAAAAAATTTTTTTTTCCTCTTCCGCCTCCCTTAAGCTGCCTGGAGAAATGCGAAGCACATCCGCAGACGGCACACTGCAGGCATCCATCCGTGACTGGAGAATTTCAAAGCCAGGATCTTTGGTTGAGGGATACTTTTATTTATTTTTATTTTAATTCCATTTATATCCCGCCCTTCTCCGAAGACTCAGGGCGGCTTACAAGCTTAGCAGTAGCCTTCATTCTATGTATATGCCTGCTTATTAGGGCTTTCACACACACCCCAAGCGGCATTATTACAAAGTCAGCTTATTGCCCCCAACAATCTGGGTCCTCATTTTACCTACCTCGGAAGGATGGAAGGCTGAGTCAACCTTGAGCCTGGTGGGACTCGAACCTGCACTAATTGCAGGCAGCTGGTGTTACATAAGGAGGCATTAGCCCACTGCTCCACCAAGGCTGTTTCAACTGGATACACGTAGTCCTCGACTTATGGAGGACTATTGAGCCCAACATTTTTGTTGCTAAGTGAGACAACTGTCATATGAATTTTGTCCCGTTTGGTGACCTTCCTTGCCACAACTGAAAAGTGGCAAGAATCACTGCGGTTGTTAAGTTAGCAAAATATTGACTTTGCTTGTCACAAAGACACAAAAGGGGATCATGTTGCCACAGACGCTACGATTGTCCTAAGTAAATGCCAGTTGCCAAGCATCTGAATTTTGATAACATAACCGTGAGCATGCTCAAGTTAAAAGTGAGAAAAAGAATCACAAGTCACTTTTGTCAGTGCCATTGTAACTTTGAACGGTCGCTAAATGTACTGTTGTAAGTTGAGGACTACCTGTATGTGGTGGAGCAAAAGAGCATCGCGCTTCCAGGATCACATCTTAGGAGAAGAAACCGCCTGTACAGGCAGTCCTCAAGTTATGACCGTTGGTTTAACAGCCGTTCAAACTTACGACCTGGCTGAAAAAAGTGACTTATGACCGGTCCTCATACTTACAACCATCCCAATGTCGCCGTGATCACATGACCAAAATTCAGGCAGTGGCAACCAGCATGTATTTATGACGGTTGCAGAAACCCGGTGTGTGTGTGTTTGTGTGTGTGTGTGTGTGACGTATGGGATATTCCCAACCAGCAAAGTCAATGGGGAAAGCTGGATTCCCTTAACAATCTTGGCAAAATAGTTAATTAATCCAAGTCCAACTCACTTATGTCCACTTGACTTAGCAACAGGGGCTCCAGTCCCAAACATGGTCATAAATCAAGGACTATCTGTAGAAAACTCAAGGGCCAGAAGGATTGTTGTGTTTTTTTTTAAAAAAAAGCCAATTCCCAGAAGCAAGATCTATGGCCAATTAAACTCTACTGCCGACAATTGAAAACTCTGCTAAAGGCTGAGAATAACTATTGAACGGTGCAATTTTACTATTTTTCTACCTGGCAGTTAAATTCATGCTCGGTGATAAACGGAGAAAGCTCAATTCTAACCTTCTGATTTATTGACTCAGTGGATGGAAGAAGGATATCAGTTAACAGTAAAAAACGTCAACAATTGATCTCAAGCATACGATGCTAAAGTACAAAGGTCTCCAAAAATAAAAATCGATAATGAAAATTAACATTGCCTTCCTATTTTCGATTTATATTTTCATCCCCCTACCCCCACCCCCCACCCCGTTTTTTTTGTAATCTCCTGGGGGGGGAAAGAAAAATATTCCCTGCAGATTTACATCTGTCCTTGTATATTGACTCTAGACGCATTAACTTCCTATAATTATAATTTATCACCTTTACAAGTCAGCTGCAAGCACAAAATGTTTCTTTTGATTGAATGGAGCCTTCGGGGGCTTAAATGAAGAAGCAATTGGGCTGCTTTGGCTGTGTAATTTGGGTGCTTTATTACTCTTGACAACGATTAGATTGTTCTTGCTTTCCTGCAGAGTTTGCCGTGAGATTCCCAGGCAGCCCAGATCTTGCACAATGATACAAGTATACTTCAATTTACAACCGTTTATTAAGTGACTGAAGTTAAAGCATTGAAAAAAAAGACTTATGACTGTTTTCCACACTTAAGACCGTTGCAGCATCCCCATGGTCATATAATCAAAGTTTGGATGCTTGGCAACTGGCTCGTATTTATGACCCTTGTGGTGTCCCGGGGTCCTTTTGCAACTTTATGACATAACCAGATTCACTTTACTGGTAGTCCTTGACTTATGACATTTCATTTAATGACGATTTGAAATCACAACAGCATTGAAAAAAGTGAGTTATGATATCTTTTTTTTACACTTACGACCTTTGCAGCCTTCCCGTGGTCATATAATCATATAATCAGTCAGATGCTTGGCACCTGACTCAGATTTATGACAGTTGCTGTGTCCCTAGGGTGGCGTGATCCCCTTTTGCGACCCTCTGACAAGCAAAGTCAACGGGGAAGCCGGGCTCACTTAAGAACCAAATTACTAATTTAATAACTGCAGTGATTCGCTTAACAACTGTGGCAAGAAAGGTCGTACAACGGGACAAAACTCACTTAACAAATGTCTCACTTAGCGACAGGAATTTTGGCCCTCATTTGCTGCTCTAAGCCGAGCACTAGCTGTACAATCGTATTACTAACTAAGGCCCTGCTTAGCAAGAAATGTCATAAAATGGGGCAAAATTCACTTAACAACTGATGCTTGGCAAGGGAAATTTTGGGCTCAGTTGTGGCCATTAAACGAGGACTACCTGTATTGAGGATCACCTCCTAACCAGCAGTAGGCAAAACAGCTGCAGGGGACCAATGTTCGCTGAAAAACTCAATCCCACCACTAGATGGCAGCAACGTTGAGACTTTCAGTCTCAATGGTTTTGAAAACTCCTATTCTACAGCAGTCTTTTTTTCTGAGTAAGCAAACCTCCCACCCAGCAGCTGTTTTGAAACCCGGTTATTAAAATTCCACAACTGTCCCAAATTTGCCAATCATAATCATAATCATAATAGTAAAGTTGGAAGGGATCTTGGAGGTCATCTAGTCCAACCCCCTGCTCAGGCAGGAAACCCTATACCACAGGGGTGTCAAACTCAATTTGATTGAGGGCCGCATCAGCATTGCGGTTGCCCTCAGGGGGCCGGGTGGGTGTGGCCTGGATGGGCGTGGCCTAATTGGCTGGGCGTGGGTAGAGTGCGTATGGCCTACTGGGTGGGCGTGGCCAGCTCTACATCGTTGGCATCAAGGGTGCCTATGGGGGCCTGGGCAGGAGTGGGACAGATCTGAGGGTCTCTGGCAGAAGGAGGGTCTCTGGGCCAGGGCCAAGGCAGTGGGGACCATTCCCTCACTGTTTCCAGGATGGCTTCGTGGGGCCTCATGAAACCACTTCGCGGGCCGGATCTGGCCCCCGGGCCTTGTGTTTGACATGTCTGCTATACCATTTCAGACAAGTGGCTGTCCAGTCTCTTCTTAAAAACTTCCAGTGTTGGAGCACCCACAGCTTCTGGGTGGCAGGTTGTTCCACTGGTTAATTACCGGTAAATAAATTAAATAAAAATTAAATTAAATTAAATAAATAAATTGTTCTCACTGTCAGGAAATTTCTCCTTAGTTCCAGGTTGCTTCTCTCCTTGGTTAGTTTCCATCCGTTGCTTCTTGTCCTGCTTTCAGGTGCTTTGGAGAATAGCTTGACTCCCCCCTCTTCTTTGGGGCAGCCCCTGAGATATTGCAACACTGCTATCATGTCCCCCCTCGTCCTTCTCTTCATTAAACTAGACATACGTTTAAATTCACATGTACCTGGCCAGGCTCTTAAAAGCAGCCTTTCCATCAGGATCAACGTCACAGATGTTCGAAGCTGGAAGGAGCCTTGTGATGCCAAATCAAGGAACCACACACCATATATACTCAAGAGCAGGGGCCTTCAAACTCGGCCCTTTTATGACTTGTGGACTTCAACTCCCAGAATTCCTGGCTGAGGAATTCTGGGAGTTGAAGTCCACAAGTCATAAAAGGGCCGCGTTTGAAGGCCCCTGCTCAAGAGGTACAGGTTGTCCTTGATGTATGGCCTCAATTGAGCCTCAAACTTCTGTTGCTAAGCAAGACAGTTGTTAAGTGAGTTTTGCCCCATTTTACATTTTTTCTTGCCACAGTTGTTAAGTGAGTCCCTGCAGTTGTTAACTTAGTAACACGGCTGTTAAGTGAATCTGACGTCCCCATGGACTTTGCTCGTCAGAAGGTCGCAAAAGGGGATCACGTGACCTCGGGATGCTGCAACCGAGGCTTCCCCACTGACTTTGTCAGAAGCTGACCAGGGTCCGCAGGATTGTCTGGGACACTACACATCCTCTTCACAAGCTGTTTTCCTTGTTACTTTCTGGGAGGAGGGGGCTCCGTGGTATCCGAAGCAGAACCCCCAGATTCAGTCCCAGTTTTGTTCCATACAATATAAACCTTGTGAACTTTAATTACGTATTGAAGATGGGCAGTGATTAATATTTATATGTTGCTTATATGTTTAAGGGTGTAGATCTATACATAAGTTGTATACTGTATAGTATGTTTAAATGTGTGTTATGTATGGGTACACTTTGAGAGAGGCAACTAAATTTCATTTTTAACCTGTGCCATTGTGCCCACAGTAAAAAAAATGACAAAGGTCTGTCTGTCTGTCTGTCTGTCTGTCTGTCTGTCTGTCTGTCTATCTATCTATCTATCTATCTATCTACCTATCTATCTATCTATCTATCTACCATATGATCCTGGAACACTGCAACCGTCATAAATATGAAGTGTCCAAATTTTGATCACATGACCATGGGGATGCTGCAATGGTCACAAGTATGAAAAATGGTCATAGGTCACTTTTTTCAGGGTTGTAATTTCAAGCGGTCACTAAATGAACTGTTGTAAGTCAAGAACTGCCTGTAAACATGCAGGAAGCCTGTCTGTCCCTCCCGCCCAGCAGATCTCACCCTGCTAGGGTTAAAACTGCCTGTTTCCTCTCCACTTTTCTTTCAATTTACCGGTGTTGCAACTCTAAGCTCAGCAGCCAGCAAGCCTTTTAATAATAATAATAATAATAATAATAATAATAATAATAATAATAATAATAATAATAATAATAATAATAATAATAATAATAATAGTGTTGGAAGGAACCTTTGAGGTCATCTAGTCCAACCCTCTGCTCAGGCAGGAAACTCTATACCAGGGGTAGGCAACCTTGGCTCTTTTATGTCTCGTGGACTTCAACTCCCAGAATTCCTGAGCCATTGTGGCTCAGCTTGGAAACCTCTCCCTTTCCCCTCAGCATGGCTGGCTCAGGAATTCTGGGAGTTGAAGTCCAGCAAGGCTCAGCTTGGAAACCTCTCCCTTTCCCCCTCAGCATGGCTGGCTCAGGAATTCTGGGAGTTGAAGTCCACGAGTCATAAAAGAGCCAAGGTTGCCTAGCCCTGCCCTAGGCCAACCTTGGCATCTCTATGACTCGTGGACTTCAACTCCCAGAATTCCTGAGCCAGCATGACTCAGCTTGGAAACCTCTCCCTTTCCCCTCAGCATGGCTGGCGCAGGAATTCTGGGAGTTGAAGTCCACGAGTCATAAAAGAGCCAAGGTTGCCTACCCCTGCCTTGTACCATTTCAGGCAAATGGCTGTCCATTCTCTTCTTAAAAACTTCCAGTGTTGGAGCATTCACATCTTCTGGAGGCAGGTTGTTCCACTGGTTAATTGTTCTAACTGTCAGGAAGTTTCTCCTTAGTTCTAGGTTGCTTCTCTCCTTGACTAGTTTCCATCTGTTGCTTGTCCTTTTTGTGGGTAGTAATGCAGAGCGCAGAGCAAACTTTTTTTTTTTTTACACTAAGAGAAGTTCACTGAACCTTGTAGAAAAAGACCAATTTTTTGAGACCCTCATTTCCTGGAAAATCTGGGTGATGACAGAACTAGTTCACTGGGAGGTTTTCTGCCTTCTGCACAGAGCAGCCTCGGCAATTATTGCAACCTTTAAAAAAATCTGAGAAGTTTCAGGGGGAAATGGTGCTGTCTTACAGCTGCTGCTCTGTTTTTGTTTCCTGGGATGTCTTTTAATAATAATAATAGTAATAATAATAATGATGATGATGATGATGATGATGGAAGGGAGCTTGGAGGTCATCTAGTCCAACTCCCTCAGGCAGGAAACCCTATACCATTTCTGACAAACGGCTGTCCAGTCTCTTCTTAAAAACTGTATTTTGTTTTCCTCTACCATTAGTCCTCGGCTTGCAACAGTTCATTTGGTAACTTCGAAGTTGCAACGGCACTGGAAAAAATGACTTTTGAGCATTTTTCAGACTTAACGACCGTTGCAGCATCCCCACGGTCACGTGATTTGCATTTGGATGCCTGACAACTGGCTTTATGACGGTCGCAGCGTCCCAGAGTCACGTGATCCCCTTTTGCGACCTTCTGACAAGTAAAGTCAATGGGGGGGGGGGGGAGAAGCCAGATTCACTTAAAAGCCGTGTTACTGATTTAACGACTGCAGTGATTCGCTTAACAAAGGTGGCAAGAAAAGTCATAAAAATGGGGCAAAACTCACTTCGCAAATTCCTCACTTAGCCACGTAAATTCCGGGCTCATTTGTGATCTTAACTCAAGGACTACCTCTATTTGATTGGAGGCTGCCACTCATGTGAAATGGGGGAGGGGCTGTGTAAATTAAATAAATAAATAGTAAAATCTGTTGAGAGTCAGGGGGATTGTGGGCCAAGGATGTGGGTTGCCGAGTTGATAGGGATCAGTTGGTGCAAGAGAGGACATCTTTTCAGTCTTTGGAACAGGGGTCCTCAAACTTGGCCACTTTTAAGACTTGTGGACTTCAACTCCCAGAATTCCCCAGCCAGCCATAGCTGGCTGGGGAATTCTGGGAGTTGAAGTCCACAAGTCTTAAAGTAGCCAAGTTTGAAGATCCCTACCTTAAATCCTCCTCTTTCCTTGTACAGCAGGTTAAATCCCCCAAGCTGGCTCAAGGAAATAAGCCTCAGCTGTGACTCAATGCAACACGGCATAACAACGGTCGAGTTACCCCAAGACTCTGAACTACAAAGGGCCTAGCAGCTAGCCCTACTGAAAACTAGCCGCCTGTGTTTTGCGAACCCCATCGGTGTGGGAGGCACCACATTGCACACATTCTTCAGCCAGAAGCAGGAGTGCCAAGCGTTGTGAGTCCCTAAAAACTCCCGTGCTGGAGCTTTTGCACAGTGTCTCCTGCGTACACTGCTCATTTCCTTAAAAGTCTGAAAGTCAAGGTCAATATAATGAATCCTCGACTTACGAACAGTTGTTTAATGTAAAAAAAGATGCCCATTTGGGAGAGTGGATTCAGACTTAACCGCTGCGAGATTTGCTTAACAGCTGCCATTATGAAACGGTCAGAAAAGTTGGGTCTGCTCGTGCGGTGCCTCGACTTACGACTGCAGTGACTTAGGAGCAGGATTCCTGTCCCAATTGTGGTCGTAAGTTGAGGAGTATCTATATCTGGCAGTAAGCTGGACACGACAGTCCTCAACTTACAACCATTTGTTTAGATGCCGTTTGAAGTTACAATGGCACTGAAAAAAAAGCCTTTTTAAGAAGAGGCTGGAGAGCCATTTGCCTGAAATGATATAGGGTCTTCTGCTTGAGCAGGGGGGCAGGCTAGAAGACCTCCAGGGTCCCTGTTCTGTTCTGTTCTCTTTGCCGCTGTATCCTTCGAAGACTCCGATCTTTTGAAGCATCTTTTGACAAAAGGGGACAGACTGGACGATGGGAACTACTTCAATAAATAGGAATAAACAATTCGGGAGGAATTGGTTCTTAGCGACTTTTCAGACTCACCCATGTTATTGTAGTTGCAGCTTTCAAAAACGTAGACCTTTTAACCATATTTAAAGTTAATTTGAAAAGGTGCTTCCTAACTCCTGATTTTTTTTATTATTATTATTTTTTGGCCAGGCCAATCTTTTTCTTGCATCTTTGTTTCCCCAAGTTCAACACACTCAACTCACGTGCTTTTTGGAATGAGATGGTTTTTAATGATAACCTTCTCAACAGGACTAGGAGCATGGTGGTGAATGAACAGGATTGCCTAATTCTCTGTTAAAGTCAGATTTTTTTTAAAAAAAAGTATTTTGAAGAAAAATAAAGAAATAGCAAAGGGGAGCTGCTGAAAATCAAACCCCCAGGTTCTCCCTTTGCGCATGTTTTCAGCAATGCTTTGGGGTCCCCAAAATATCCCACTGACGTGAGCCAGAATCCTAGATGACAGGATTCTTCCAGTACAATGTTTTTCAATCTTGACCATTTTAAGATAGGTGAACTTCAACTCCCAGAATTCCCCAGCATGGCTGACTGGGGAATTTTGAGAGTCCACTTATCTTAAGGTTGGCATGGGAATTCTGGGAGTTGAAGTCCCACCCATCGTAATCTTGGCTTAGGAGTTCTGTGAGTTGAAGCCCACCCACCCTAAAGTTAGAATTCTGGGAGTTGAAGTTCATGAATCTTAAAGTTGGCTTGGGAATTCTGGGAGTTGAAGTCCACACACCTTAAAATTGCCAAGATTGAGAAATGCTGTTCTATTCTTGAATGGCCCCAACTACTATGGTGGCCATTTTGGGAACACGCCCACTGCATGCTTGCCAAATTCCAGATAGGACCCTCAACTCAAAAAAAAAACAAAAACCCAAAACAAAATAATAATGGGATGTGGGGGTGCTTGCTGCTCTCTGAGCTTGGTGGTTTCCTTGCAGGCATTTCATTACCGAACTATGTAACGTCATCAGTACTATATGGGGTGAGAGGAGGAGGAGGACGACGACAACGACTGTTGGGTCCTTGGTGCTCTCTGAGCTTGGTGGTTTCCTTGCAGATGTTTCATTACCCTACTATGGGGGTCTTCAAACTCGGCCCTTTTATGACTCATGGACTTCAACTCCCAGAATTCCTCAGCCAGGCACGTTGGCTGAGGAATTCTGGGAGTTGAAGTCCATGAGTCATAAAAGGGCCGAGTTTGAAGACCCCTGCCCTACTAGGTAACATCACCAGTGCTAGAAGGGAGTGGGGTTTGCAGAGAGGAGGGAGGAAGGAGGAGGAGGAGGAGAAGGAAGAGGAGGAGGACTGTGGGGTCCTTGGTGCTCTCTGACCTTGTTTGTTTCCTTGCAGACGTTTCATTACCCAACTGGGTAACATCACCAGTGCAGTAATGAAACCTCTGCAAGAAAACCACGAAGCTCAGACAGCACCAAGGACTCCACAGCTACAAATATAAATAAAGGGATGTTTCTCTCTTTTTCAACAGCAAAACAGCAAAAGGAACATAGGCTCTTCTTTGAAGGATCTATGAAAATTTCATCCTTGGTGGATCTCCCACAGCTTCCAGCATGTCTCTTACCTCTTCCCACTGGTGAATGTAGCGGATAAGACGGGAGAGACGCAGCAGTCGCAGGAGACTCAAAATTTTGGTGAAGCGGACGATGCGCAAGGCCCGGGCGGTCTTGTAGACCTCAGAATCCATGCCCTTCTCCACAATGAGGAAGATATAATCCACAGGGATAGAGGAGACAAAGTCCACCACAAACCAGGTCTTCAAGTACTTCTTCTTGATCCGCTCAGGATCCAGAATGATCTCCGTATTGTCCTCAAAGACGATGCCCGTCCGGAAGTTCAAAACCAGGTCCATGAGGAAGAAGGTGTCCGAGACCACGTTGAAGACGATCCAGGGAGCTGTGGTCTCCTCTTTGAAGAAGGTGATGCCCACAGGAATGATGATCAGGTTGCCCACCATGAAAAGCAACATGGTGAAGTCCCAGTAGAACCTAGAATGAAAGGAAAAAGGTGGGAATCAAGACGTGGGAGAACATCGGAACAAGCCCTATCGGGTCAAAGCTAGGTTATTGCTGTCTTTGCCCACCACAAACTTAAGACACTGAGTGGATGTATTCAGGTAGTATACTAAATTTAGTCTGCATTTACCTTAAGTTTGCTTTTTTTTCAAGAGGATCTAGGGTTTACTGTGCAATCCAAGAATGTCTTGTGTTACAACAGGGCTCTTCAAACTTGGCCACTTTCAGACTTGTGGACTTCAACTTCCAGAATTCCTCAGCCAGCCAAGTGTTAGAACATAGAACATGGAATATAATCAGAGTTGGAAGGGACCTTGGAGATCTTCTAGTCCAACCCCTGTTCAAGCAAGAGACCCCATGCCATTTCGGACAAATGGCTGTCCAGTCTCTTCTTTCAAACCTCCAATGATGGAACACCCACAACTTCCGCAGTTCCACTATTTAATTGTTTTCACTGTCAGGAAATTTCTCCTTAGTTCTAGGTTGCTTCTGTCCTTGATTTGTTTCCATCCATTGCACCTGCCTTCAGGTGCTTTGGAGAACAGGTTGACCCCCTTTCTTTGTGGCAGCCTTTCAAATACTGGAATACTGCTATCATTATCACCCCTAGTCCTTCTTTTCATTAAAGCTTTATCCACCACAGTGCTCAAAACCCCATTCCCTTCTACCACAGTGGGCAAAATTGGGCTAAAGGATCATATATTTTTCTTGATTAGTAGAAGACTGCCTACTTTGCCCACAGAAAATCATGTTTGCTCCCAGATGCTTTACTTTAGACAGGAGGGGCAACTTAAAATCCCCAGAGTTCAGTCGGAAAATTGCTGGATTCCTGGCTGACTGGGTTGCATTCGCACATGCTAAGGCCTCCCCCAAGCCCAGCTCAGATTAAAACCATCAAGTTCGCATGTCGTGTGAACGCAGCACGTTGGTTGGAAACTGAATAACAGAATAGTAATAGTAATTGGAAGGAACCTTGGAGGTCTTCTAGTCCAACCCCCTGCTCAAGCAGGAGAACCTATACCATTTCAAACAAGAGACTGTCTAGTCTCTTCTTAAAAATCTCCAGTGTTGGTGTTCTGTACCAGCCTGCTACCGGCCCTGCAGCAAAAGCAGGGACAACCCCTTTACAAACGGCAAGAGGCTGGAATAAAGCCTGCCAAATTTATTAACATAAAACAGAGCAAGACAAGACATCAACCATGAAACAGGAGCTATGAAACAGGAACTATCCAAGCGGTTGCCTTCAGCAAACCAGCCCTCCCACACATTCCCCTTAAATACAGTTCAGGGCGTGGCTTCTCTCTGCCTCCTTCTGAGGTGCCCCATTGCCTTCCTCTGTTTACTCCTGATTGACTGCCTCCTGCGTGGGGCGTCCTTGAACAGGGCCAGCTGTGGGTCATCTTCATCCACGCTGTCAGGCTCACACAGCTGGGTCTCCGTCGTGACCAAGTGGGAGGGGCCCGGCTGAGGGCTCTGCGGAGCCTCAAGGCCATCATCAGCAAGCTCTTCAACACCCCCCGTCCTCCTCCTCTGAGTCGTCCGACCCAACTGCCGAACCCACAGGCTGACCCTGAATCACAACAGTTGGAGCATCCATGATTTCTGGAGGCAAAGCTGTTCCACTGGTTGATTGTCCTCACTGTCAGGAAGTTACTCCTTGATTCCAGGTTGCTTCTCTCTTTGATCAGTTTCCAACCACTGTTTCTCGTCCTTCCCTCTTGTGCTTTGGAGAATAGAATAGAATAGAATAGAATAGAATAGAATAGAATAGAATAGAATAGAATAGAATAGAATAGAATAGAATAGAATAGAATAGAATAGAATAGAATAGAATAGAATAGAATAGAATAGAATAGAATAGAATCTGGAAGGGACCTTGGAGGTCTTCTAGTCCAGCCCCCTATCCCATTTCAGATAAATGACTGTCTAGTCTCTTCTTAAAAACCTCCAGTGATGGGGCGCCCACAATTTCTGGGGGCAAGGTGTTCAAACTGGTCAAGGGTGTTAAGGTTTGTAGCCATCTTCTGTTTATACTCTTCTTTCTTTTTCTTCAAGCACCTTGGTGCTCTCTGAGCCTGGTTGTTTTCTTGCAGACGTCTCATTACCCAACTAGGCAACATCATCAGCGCTAGAAGGGAGCGGGGTTTTGCTCTCTGTTGATGTGCAAGTGACTTTCCTGTCACTGGTGAATCAGAGCAAGTCACTTGTATACAAACTGATCAAACAAGGACCTACGTTCCTTTTGCTGTTCAGGGGCATTTTAAAAAAAGAGAGAAGAATCCCATTGTTTATAGAAAAGGATATTTGTAGCTGTGGAGTCCTTCGTGCTCTCTGAGCTTGGTGGTTTCCTTGCAGAGGTTTCATTACTGCACCGATGATGTTACCTAGTTGGGTAATGAAACGTCTGCAAGGAAACAAACAAGCTCAGAGAGCACCAAGGACCCCACAGTTGTCCTCCTCCTCCTCCTCCTCCTTCCTCCCTGCAAACCCCACTCCCTTCTAGCACTGTGTTGTGATTCAGGGTCAGCCTGTGGGTTCGGCAGTTGGGTCGGACGACTCAGAGGAGGAGGGGGGTGTTGAAGACCTTGCTGAGGGGGTTGAAGATCTTGCTGATGATAGCCCTCAGGCAGGCCCCTCCCACTTGGTCACCATGGAGACCCAGCTGTGTGAGCCTGACAGTGTGGATGAAGGTGACCCACAGCTGGCCCTGTTCAAGGACGCCCGACGCAGGAGGCAGTCAAGTAGGAGTAAACAGAGGAAGGCAATGGGGCTTCTCGGAAGGAGGCAGAGAGAAGCCACGCCCTGAACTCTTTATAAAGGGAATGTGTGGGGAGGGCTGGTTTGCTGAAAGCAACCGCTCAGATAGTGTTTCAAAGCTCCTGTATCTTGGTTCGTGTCTTGTTTGTTTTTGTAATAAATTTGGCAGACGTTATTCCAGCCTCTTGCCGTTTGTAAAGGGGTTGCCTTTTCTGCAAGGCTGGTAGCAGGCTGGTACAGAACACACTGATGATGTTACCTAATAGGGCAGGGGTCTTCAAACTTGGCCCTTGTATGACTTGTGGACTTCAACTCCCAGAATTCCTGAGCCAGCACACATGCCTGGCTGAGGAATTCTGGGAGTTGAAGTCCACAAGTCATACAAGGGCCAAGTTTGAAGACCCCTGTAGCAGGGTAATGAAACATCTGCAAGAAAACAACCAAGCTCAGAGCACCAAAGACCCCACAGTCTTCCTCCTCCTCCCTCCCTCCTTCCTCCCTCCCCCCCCCCACAAACCCCACTCCCTTCTAGCACTGGTGATGTTACCTAGTTGGCTAATGAAGCATCCGCAAGAAAAAAATAAGCCAGCTTGGAGAGCACCAAGGACCCCACACTTCAACCCCAAGCTACAGATATTCTCTCCTATCGGTATCTTTATAAGGTACTTAAAGCCCAGATCCTTCCTTTTTTTTATTAAATCCCAAGATAACAAAAAAAGAGCCTTGGTGGAGCAGTGGGCTAATGCCTCCTTAAGTAACACCAGCTGCCTGCAATTAGTGCAGGTTCGTGTCCCACCAGGCTCAAGGTTGACTCAGCCTTCCATCCTTCCGAGGTAGGTAAAATGAGGACCCAGATTGTTGGGGGCAATTAAGCTGACTTTGTAATAATGCCGCTTGGGGGGGGGGGCGAAAGCCCTAATAAGCAGGCATATACATAGAATGAAGGCTACTGCTAAGCTTGTAAGCCGCCCTGAGTCTTCGGAGAAGGGCGGGATATAAATGGGATTAAAATAAAAATAAAATAAAAAACAAGCATGCAGGAGAAAGCGAAGACTTGGGATACTCTATCTAGAGGTTCAGAGATAGACGTTATGGCTAAGCTTCTTATCAAAATGTTAAACTACAGAAACGTACAATAAAATAAACCCAGGTATATCTGTCATCCCAAAGACGACAGCAGCTCACCACACAGAAAAATCTTTTGGGGTCAAAACTACCATGGATGATTTTCACAGGAGGAATGCAAAGAAAAAAACACCCTGAATCCCTTTTCAATCTCTCTCTCTCTCTCTCTCTCTCTCTCTCTCACACACACACACACACACACACACACACAAATCAGGAAGTATCTGTCCCACTTCTCCATCCTGCTGGAAGCCTGGGTGACCTTCTGCAGATGCCTGCAAGGTCAAAAGCAGATAGCCAAGGTTTTTGAGCTCCACTTTAGCCACAGCTTCTTTAGCGTCGCTCTACAATTTGCCAGCCAGAATTTTTTTTAAAAACAAAATCAAGAGTTTCTCCCTTGTCCTCAATCCACCCCAAGAGGCACAGAATACAAATATGGATGAATCGGAGGGAAAAGCGAGAGAGATGATAATTTATTTATTCTCTGACTTTTCACATATTTTTTTTTGGCACCGCCCTCCCACTGCCATTATAATAAGACCGTCTTTTATTTCTGTAGGAGAGGAAAAATTATTTCCCCGCCAGTATTTATAATTTTTATTTTTTTGCGGCATCGGTTGCTTTTTCCCCCCCCCAACAAGCTGGCACCGCTGCTGGTGTTGAAAGAAATATGCACAATTGGAATAACTGTGGCTTGTGGTTTTTCTATTTACCCCCCACCATTGCCATTCCTGTTTGTTTCTCTGTTGGGCATAAAATATTTGCCTGGAGCAATGAAGGGAAGCAGCCATACTTGATTTCCTGTAATGATTGCCTGTGGAAGGGGAAAATTCTGCCAGTCATCTCAGAGACAGGAAAATTAGGATTTAGGGAATGCTGTGTTGGGTCCTGGATACCCTTCAGATCAACCCAATAGCTACAGGTAGACAAGTAGTCCTTGACTTACCTGTGTCTTCCCGAAAGTAAGGCCTACCCCGAAAATAAGCCCTAGCTTGATTTTGGGGGGGGGGGGATAATATAAGCCCTATCCCAAAAATAAGCCCTAGTTTTGGGGTGAGACACACACCTAAAAAACAAGCTAGGGTGAGGGGTGGGGGGTGGATCTGCCCCACCCACCCCGCACCTGCTAACCTTGCAGCCAGGACTCTCCTTGCCGGCCTACTTCTTCTTCTGAGGCCTCTTTTGCAGCCAGGCCTGCATTTCTCAGTCACAGGGCTTTCCGGAAGGCCTGTGCAGCCAAGAAACCGTGCTATGAATTCAATCCATAGCTCGGTACTCAGCTGCTTAGGCCTTTTGGAAAGACCAGACTGCAAAATGCAGGTCCGAATGCAGCTGCAGAACTTTGGCCCCAGAAGAAGTGGACTGTCTGGGTGGGGCTGTCGGTGCCGGAGGTAAGGCCTACCCCAAAAATAAGACCTGGTGCCTCTTTTGGAGGAATAATAATAATAATAATAATAATAATAATAATAATAATAATAATAATAATAATAATAATAATAATACCTGATCTTATTTTCAGGGAAACACGGTATAACAGTTCATTTAGTGATTGTTTGGAGTTATGATAGCATTGAAAAAAGAGATTTATAGCAATAGCACTTAGTGGGTTATATTTATGACAGCTGCAGTGTCCTGGAATCACGTGATCCCCTTTGGTGACCTTCTGTCAAGCAAAGTCAATGGGGAAACCATATTTACTTAACAACCGTGTCACTAATTTTCCAACTGCATGCTTGTGGCAAGAGATCGTAAACTGGGACAAAACTCATTTAACAACCGTCTCCCTTAGGAAAGAAATTTTGGTCTCAATGGTAGTTGTAAATTGAGGACTACCTGTGATAGGAATTCTGCCAAAGCAGTGAAGTAAATAGAGACATGTTGCAACTTTGTTGTTATTTTTTGTAATATATTACTATGGTTAGATGCACATTCAGCCAGATGTTTAGACTGAGTTTGATGTTTTTATCCACCTATCGTGTCCTTCCCAAAGCCCTGAGATAGGCAGATGTTGTTTGTCTGACGATGTTGAAAGTCTCGTTGCAGGATATCAGCTGTTCCGAGTCTCAGCTTCTGCAATTGACTGATGGAGATTTTTGTCAATGGGGTTCAAGTGGTGCGCCAGCTGTTTTGGAATTTCAGCCAAGGTGTCTATCACTATTGGTCCTACCCAGTGCTTTTTTTGTAAAAGAAAAAGGTGCCGTAACTCACACATGTCATACAACCCGCCTTGCCTACCCTACAAGGTTCCATTAAAAAAAGGTGCCGGAACTCCGTTCTGAGCGTTCTATGAGAAAAAAAGCCCTGGTCCTACCACTGCTTTTCTTGTGTCACAGTCATTTTGCTTCTGTTTGCGGGTCTTTGTATTTTTTGATTTTTTTCTCCAGTTCTTTTTCTTCTCTTCTGCTGTCTTCGGGTCCTGCCATGTCCACTATCCAGGCTTTTTTTTTTTTTTACCTAAAAACATATTTATTTGAACAAGCCGGCCTGGTCTGATGGGTTAGGGTTGGGGTTTTAATATGTTTTTAATACTGTTTTAAACTTGGGCTAAATATTTAATCGTTTTTTAACTTTTGTATTCCGTTTTTTATATTTATTGCCCTGTACACCGCCCTGAGTCCTTTGGGAGAAGGGCGGTATAAAAATATAATAAATAAATAAATAAATAAATAAATAAATTGTTATTCCTGGGTTGTTGTGAGGCAGGTGCTTGTCTTTGAATTCCCGGAGCAACTTACTTTCTTCATTTTCTATTACTTTTGTCTGTTTTGCGGCCCACCAATTCTTCCTTACTGGCAAATAGTATTTCTCTCAGATCTTCCAATGCACCATTGTTGCTACTTCGTCGTGCCATTGTTTGTAGTCCGTCTGCGCGATCTTCTTGCAGTAGCTAAAAAGGTGGTCCATTCTTGCTTTCTTCAACTTCTTTGCAGAGGCGGCACTGGCTTCGGGTGATGGCCGTGGTGGGAGAGTGGTTAAAATGCAGTAACTCTCTTTTTGACTCTGAAGTACCTTAATTCATCAATCTCCCTGTGCCCTGTGCGTTCCCACAGAGAGGGTCTCCTCAGGGTGCCACCGATCAGAGAGTGTCGATTGGTGGCCCCCAGGGGGAGATCCTTCTCTGTGGGCGCTCCGGAGCTGTGGAATCAGTTACCGGTAGAGCTCCGGATGGCGCCCGATCTTCGCTCCTTTCGTCGCGATCTCAAGACGTTTTTGTTTGTACAAGCCGGCCTAGCCTGATGGGGGATTGGTGGGGTTTTTTATTCTTGTATTCTTAATATTATCTTTGGGGTTTTATAATTGTAATATATCAATTGTTTTAAAATCGGGCAATTATTTAATTTCTTTTTAATATTTGTAACTTTGTATTTTATTCTTGCCCTGTGAACCGCCCTGAGTCCTCAGGGAGAAGGGCGGTATAGAAATATTATTAAATTAAAATTAAATTAAATTAAATTAAATTAATTCAGGGTAGAGTTTGGGCCGCTGGATGGAGCTGAGAATTAGCTAGCCGGATGCCCCTCCTGATGCCACACGGAGTTTTCCGCAGATATTTTTTTCTTTGCACCCTTGGAAACAAATATCTGCCTCTACCTAGGATTGAACTTTCAACCTTCTGAGTAAGAAGTGAGTTTCTCCATTGCTAGGCCACCATGCCACTCAGTGGTTCGAATGCAGTACTGCAGGCTAACTCTGCCCACCGCCTGGCGTTCGATCCTGACCGCAGCCTTCCATCCTTCCGAGGGCCGTGAAAATGAGGACCCAGATTGTTGGGGGCAATAGGTTGACCTTTGTATACCGCTTAGGGAGGGCTGTAAAGCACTACGAAGCGGTATATAAGTCTAAGTGCTATTTGCTGTCTGTTGCTGTCTTCTCAATTTTGGATGTATTTATTTTTTTTATATCCTGACCGTGTTAATACTTTGCCTTGCCGTTTGGTATTTTTCATTCGGCCATTCGTGTAGGTCACTTTGGTCTCTCCGGTACTCGGCAAGCCTTCGAGATGTAGTAGCTTCAGTGCATCTTCTTCACTGCCCTTTGGATATTCTTCCAATGCCTTTTTTTAAATTCTTCAACCGTCTGGTGCTTTTGCAACACTCCACGCCCACCTTTTCTCTGAGTAAGTCAAATCTGTCAACGTTGCTGCTGCGTGGATGAAGGGTATGATTCATTCTCACTATTTCTTTTTCCCCTGGCCTTCCTATCCAGGGCTTTTAGTTCTGCTTCAGTCCAGTCCATTATTCCAGCTGTGTATCTAATGACTGGAATTACTCAAGTGTTAATTGCCTTAAAAGGCATTTCCTCCACTGAGTTTGGACTTTTTAAGATCTTCTTCATTCACGGGATGCAACCTTTTTTCTTGACTTCAGTGTGCGTGACGCGGTCAGTTTGAAGGATGCCCGGGTATCTGTAGGGAGTCACTTTCATCCAGACTCTTGTTATTTTCATAGGGCATCTTGATTCCTTCAGTTTTCATTATTTCCCCCCCCCTCTTGATAAGTGAGAGTGGCGTGCTTCTCCAGTCTGAATTCGGGAGAAATATCTCGGCTCTTCCCTCTTCTGGTGGATTCTGGCCAGTGGTGGGATTCAGCCAGTTTGCACCAGTTTGGCAGAACCGGTAGCTAACTTTTTGTTGCCCAGGCCCACAATGGACTTCGGGAAGTGGCATCCAGACAGAGAACCGGTGGTTCACATATTTGAATCTTACCACTCATTCTGGTTGAAACTCAGATACTTTGGCCACCTAATGAGAAGGAAGGACTCACTGGAGAAGAGCCTAATGCTGGGAAAGATTGAGGGCAAGAGAAGAAGGGGACGGCAGAGAATGAGGTGGCTGGATGGAGTCACTGAAGCAGGAGGTGTGAGCCTAAATGGACTCCAGAAGATGGTAGAGGACAGGAAGGCCTGGAGGAACGTTGTCCATGGGGTCGCGATGGGTCGGACACGACGTCGCAGCTAACAACAACAAGAACAACAACTGATTCTGGGCTGGTTTTTGTATGCAAAATCAATCCGTTTTGGGAGGGCTGGGAGGAAATAGAAAAAGTATCTTTTCCAAAAAAAACAAGTTTCTAAAAAAAACAACACTTTCACTTTACTGAGATTTGTCATGCCTTCACTGCATTTTACAGGGTTTTCCCCCCCCTAAAAAAAAACTGGGAGGGGGACACATTGCAAGAAGCCTATGTGGGATGTCTCCCATTATACCCACCCCTCAACCTTTTCCTGATGGCAAAATGTAACCTGAGCTTGTACAACAGAAATTCTCAAAATCTTTTTAAAAAAAGCTGAAATGTTGCAAAGTTTTCAGCTGGGACAGTAGCCCCCCCCCCCCGAAATGTTGTCTACCCCTGTTCTAAGTTAGGAGTTTTTTTTACTAAGCCTCTGCATGCTTGCCTTGGATGCCATTTCACAGATGAGGAAAACTGAGGCACCGCAAACAATTCCAGCAAGCCGTGCCAGCACTGGTTAAATCAGAATTCGACTATCACCAATCCACAGGTACATTACGCTCTCTTTTTTTGTCTTCCTTTTCTGCTTTCCCTGCCTCTTCCCCAAAGGGAACGTGAGCTGGTCCCAAGGAGTCACTTAATATGTCCCACTGCATCAGACCAAAGCGAAAAAAAGTCAGAAGCTCTTTTATAAGAGTCATCTGTCATGGCTGCAAATTATCCTTGGGTTGCTGCAAAATACAGCTGGCTCCCTTCTTTAAACTTAGCCTGGTTTGTCCAGCTCACCTTCTTTCAGGCACTTATTTTATTTATTTTTTATTTTATTTATTTTTTATTTTATTTTAATTCCATTTATATCCCGCCCTTCTCCGAAGACTCAGGGCGGCTTACAAACTTAGTTAGATATATTCCTGCAGATAAACAGAATGAATGGAAAAGAAAGGCTGGTGTTGGACAGACCACTGGGCGAATGAACCAGATAGGCGGAGGGAGGGAGGGAGGGAGGGAGGGAGGATGGAAGGAAGGAAGGAAGGAAGGAAGGAAGGAAGATGGGAGAGAAAGACATAAGGAGGGAGGAAGAAAGTGGGAGGGAGGAGATGCAAGAGGAAGAAAGAGGAAGAGAGGAAGGAAGGAAGGAAGGAATGGGAGAGAGGGAGGGAGGAGATTGGTGGAAAGAAAGGAGATGAGAGGGAGGAAAGAGATGGAAGGAAAGAAAGAGATGTGAGGGAGAGAGGAAATGAATGAGAGGGAGGGAAGGACAAAGGAAATGGGAGGGAGGGTAACCCAATTGCAAACTATGTTGAATTGAAACCTGAACTTTAGGTAGAATGCCAGAAAAGATTAATAAACAAAAAGCTTCTATATTTGATCCTGCACGTCACAACAGCAGCAAGAATAATCTTTGCGCAATATTGGGGGGAAAAAATGAAGGAGTACCACCCGAAGGAAGAAATAATTAAAAAAAATATTGGAACGCGCAGAGATGGGACAGATTAACTATGAGATTAAAAGATAAAGAAGAAACAGAATATTACCAAACCTGGGAGTCATTCTACAAATGGCTAGAGAGGAACGAACCAAGGATTAGGAATTGATTCTGTATTAGCGCTTTTGAATCCAGACGGCACGCTGGTTGAAAAATTAACATACGTACGTACGAGAAAAATTAATACAATTTTTTTAAAAAAAAATGAAATGGGAGGGAGGGAGGGAAGAAGGAAGCAAGGAAGGAAAGAGGAGGGGGGAGGGGGGAGAAAGGAGATGGAGAGAGGAAGGGATACAGCCAGCCATGTGGCAAGATAGTAAAGAACGTGCAAATCTACCAGTGTTTGGGTTCTAAAGATCTGCCAGTCAAAACTGTGCCCAGCACCTCCTAAGGCAGACATGTCAAACACAAGGCCCGGGGGCCAGATCCGGCCCGCGAAGTGGTTTCATGTGGCCCCCGAAGCCATCCTGGAAACAGTGAGGGAACGGCCCCCACTGCCTTGGCCCTGGCCCAGAGACCCTCCTTCTGACAGAGACCCTCAGATCTGTCCCACTCCTGCCCAGGCCCCCATAGGCACCCTTGATGCGAACGATGTAGAGCTGGCCATGCCCACCCAGTAGGCCATACGCACTCTAGCCACGCCCACCCAGTAGGCCACACCCACCCTGGCCATACCCACCCGGCCCCCTGAGGGCAACTGCAATGCTGATGCGGCCCTCAATGAAATTGAGTTTGACACCCCTGTCCTAAGGACCGAGCGAGATTCACCAGAGATTTTAGGTTTGCCCACTTTCCAATCAATTATCAGCAAACTAAGAGAGCACAGAAGACCCCACAAGAAATATAAGTGCTCTGATGACCCCAAAGCCCCCCACGCACTTGGCTCCAGAGGAAGACATGAAAATGGAAGAACAGCTGCCCGGCCTTTTCCTATAAGCCGGGAAGGATGGAAGCCCGGATTCAAAGGAGCAGAAAAAGATTGGGAACAGGGGCCTAAAAGATCGAATTTATTTCCTCTTAAAAATGCATCTCCCTTCAAGTTACAGGGACAGACATCTCAAATCCGCCGAGAAATCTCTGGTTTCATTGTGCTATTTTCTGGCTTCTTCCCAACCGGCGGGCGTTTCTCCAGGAGAAAAGAGAGAGCCATCACCGTCATGAAGCAGAATATAGATTTCAGGAAAATAAAAATAGGACACTTAAAGCAGAGGATGGTGGCGGGGAGAGCAAAAGATTCTTGGCTCTCCTATAAAACCAGGCTGCCAGTCGAAACCTCAAGAAAATCCAGAGGCTTCAACTCCCAAGGCCAAAAAGTGGTGGGAGACATCATAAAAAAGGTAAAGGTAAAGGTTCCCCCGCACATGCGTGCTAGTCGTTTCCGACTCTAGGGGCCGGTGCTCATCTCTGTTTCAAAGCCGAAGAGCCGGTGCTTGTCCAAGGACGTCTCTGTGGTCATGTGGCCGGCATGACTAGACGCCAAAGGCGCATGGAACGCTGTTCATATCAGGGGTTAAATTGCCAATGTTGCTTTTAGACACTTACAATAGGTATCCGAGTTACAGGATACAGAATAATAGGATTGGAAGGGACTTTGGAGGTCTTCCAGTCCAACCCCCTGCTTAAGCAGGAAACCTATAACATTTTGGACAAATGGCTGTCCAATCTGTTCTTAAAAACTTCCAGTGTTGGAGCACCCACAACTTCTGGAGGCAAGCTGTTCCACTGGTTAATTGTTCTCACTGTCAGGAAATTTCTCCTTAGTTCCAGGTTGATCTCTCCTTAATAAGTTTCCATCCGTTGCTTCTTGTCCTGCCTTCCGGTGCTCTGGAGGATCCCCCTCTTCTTTGTGGCAGCCCCTCAAATATTCAAACACTGTTATCGTGTTACCCTAGTTCTTCTTTTCATTAAACTAGCGTACCCAATTTCTGCAACCGTTCTTCATATGTTTTAGCCTCCAGTCCCCTTAATCATCTTTGTTGCTCTTCTCTGCACTCTTTCCAGACTCCCAACATCTTTTTCACATCACAGTGACCAAAACGGGATGCTGTATTCCAAGTGTGGCCTTAGCAGTGCAAGCAAAGTTGTCACCATCAAGATAAAAACTCGGAATCTCCAAGTCAAGCTTGGCTTAAGGAAACGAAAGGGGACAAACTGTGCAGTTGTCTTGGAAATGTTATGGAAGTGGTTTGCCACAGCTTCTTAGTAGGGTGTCGAGACTACATCTTACGTATTTGTTGGTCTTCCGTCCAAGAATAACTTTAGTTTTAGTATTTCTCGTTTTAATGTATTTTTTTTTATGACTGTAAGTCCCCTAGTGTTACCTCTAAGCGATAGGAGTGACGGATAAGTGTAATAGAATAAACAGCAGTAGACATTAGACTTATATGCTGCTCCATAGTGCTTTACATTCCTCTCTGTGCGCTTTACAAGGTCAGCATATTACCCCCAATGATCTTTGCTGGCTGGGGAATTCTGGGAGTTGAAGGCCACCCAACCTAAATTGGCCACGTTTGAAAAAAACACTGTTCTGGGATGTGACCAATTTCAAAAGGACAGGCTACCTTTATACCCTCTTCTCTGATTCTTGCTTGCTTTCCAGTCTTCCCTAATTTCTCAAATTCCACACCGGGGCTAATTTGAGATTGGCTGGGAATTCTGGATGTCATCGTCCTACCATATCTGGATGCTACCCGAGGTAGGGAAGGCACCAGGTGGTGCTAAACTCCAGATCTGCAAGGCTAAACTATGGCCTTTTTGCCAACACTAACACTGTTTTTGTTTTGGCTACTGCTAGTAATGTCATTGGCTTTGGATTCCGTCACCATTCCACAGAGAAGTCATTTCCACATTTTGGAGAGCTAGTGTGCTGTAAAGCCAGGGCTTTTCAACCAGTAGTACGGGTACCACCTGTGGTACATTGGCACCTGGCAGGTGGTACGCAACCATCCTAGAGCAGTGGTAGCGGGGGAGGGGAATGAGCTGAACCAGTGGCAGCACCGCACAAGCCTGAGCGAGAGACGGCTGGAGCTGCAGGGCTGTCAGGGCTCAGCGGAAGCGCCAGGATCAGCACCAGTCTCCAGCTGGAGCTCCTCATTTATCCTGGCACTTCCGCTGAGCCCAAAAGAAACGCCGATCAGCTGGAATGTTGCAGCGTCTCCAGGGTCTTGTGATTAAATTCAGATGCTTGGCAACTGATTCATATTTATGACGGTCAGTGTCCAAGGGTCATGTGAAGTGACCAAAACCTGCTGCAACCACCCAGCAGATGGAGGGGGGGGAATAAAAACCAAACACCCCCCACCCCACCCCCACTGCCAATCCTCAAAAGAAATGCTCACAACAATGAAAACCTCGTACAGGAGGAAGAGCGCCACCGGGCGGGCAGGCAGGTGTCTTGCTCGGCTGTGGCTTGGGGGGCACTTTTTTCAGTGCCATTGTAACTTCGAACAGTCACTAAGCGAACTGTTGTAAGTCGAGGACTACCTGTACTTCATCACTTTTTTCTTTCTTTTTTTTGGTCATCAAGCTTTTGACCCCTTGCTAGGCGACTGGTGGTACTCGGATGTTGCCATATCCTAAAAGTGGTACAATGGGTGAAAAGGTTGAAAGGCCCTGCTGTAAGCTGCCAAAGGATACAAATTGCACCCTTGGATAGCAAGCTGCTCCACTGCATAACAGTTCTTACTCTCAGGATGTTCTTCCTTATTTCTAGGTTGAGATCCACTCACTGCTTCCTGTCCTGCCTTCTGGTGCTATGGAGAATAAATCGACACCCTCTTCCCTGTTATAGCCCTTCAGGTGTGCAAAGACTGCTATCGTTTCTCCCCTGAACTTTCTCTTTGTTAGGCTGTCGCCCTTAGTGGTTTGTCATACGATATAACCTCCAGACCACTTGTCAACTTCGTTGCATGTTGAAGAGGTATTCTCCTGTTGTGTGAATGCAATTCTCAAGTCAAAGAAGTTGGTAGCAGTGTCCCAGTATCTGAGGGGCTGCCACAAGGCAGAGGGGGGCCAGGTTGTTCACCAGAGCACCAGAGGGAAGGACGAGAAACAGTGGTTGGAAACTGGTCAAGGAGAGAAGCAACCTGGAATTAAGGAGAAACTTCCTGACAGTGAGGACAATCAACCAGTGGAACAGCTTGCCACCAGAAATCGTGGGCACTCCATCACTGGAGGTTTTTAAGAAGAGACTGGACAATCATCTGTCTGAGATGGTATAGGTTCTCCAAGGCCCCTTCCAGCTCTATTCTATTCTATTCTATTCTATTCTATTCTATTCTATTCTATTCTATTCTATTCTATTCTATTCTATTCTATTCTATTCTATTCCATTCCATTCCATTCATTCTATTCTATTTCTATTCTAGTCCATTACATTCCATTCCATTCCATTCCACTCCACTCCATTCCACTCTATTTTAAGTGCTTGTTACAACCTTTGGTGGAAAATGAACAGATAAAGTGGAGTTTCTCCCTAATTCAGCTAAACCATCATTCATTCTCCAGCTAGGTTCTCTCAATCTGCTAGATTAGGCTAAAATGAAGCTGGGTAATTTGGTTTTGCCTGTGGCCGGAATCCAACTATTGGTCTAGCATGTTGTGTGCAGCAGAGCTTCACAGTAAGCCATCATCAAACATGTTTCAGTATTAAACACTGAAAAGTCATTCTCCTTCATCAACCTGGTTTAAAGCTTAGCATGTTGGCCTTTGTTTTTCTCTCATCTTTTTTTCTTCTCATGCACACGTGCACACACAAAGAAGGGAGAAAGAAGAAAAACTGTGGGGTCCTTGGTGCTCTCTGAGCTTGGTTGTGTTTTTTTAAGAGACATTTTGTTATCCAACTGAGTAACATCACCAACCTGTAACCGTATTCTGTGGGGGCACAGTGATTAGAATACAGTATTGCAGGCTAACTCATTGCTCACTGTCAGGAGTTCGATTCTGACCAGCTCAAGATTGACTCACCCTTTGATCCTTTCAAGGTCAGTAAAATGAGGACCCAGATTGCTGTGGGCGATATGCTGAATCTATAAATCACAGGTGCGCCATCACTGGAGATTTTTAAGAAGAGGCTAGATAGTCACTTGTCTAAGATGGTATAGGTGGGCTGGACTAGAAGACCTCCAAGGTCCCTTCCAGCTCTATTCTATTCTAATATAAACCACTTAAGAGAAGGTTGTAAAGCACTATGAAGCGTTATATAAATCTAAGTGCTATCGCTATTCTGCGTATTGGAAGAAAGAAAAAGGTTATGTAGAGTCCTCCTGTTTGGTGACATGCTTCCACATGAGCTTCATGACCAACTTGCTGGAATTTTGAAAGGTGTCAGTTAATGTATTTGGAGGTCACCAAATACATTGCAGCCAAGAAATTAAAAGATGCTTGCTTCTGGGGAGGAAAGCCATGGCAAATCTAGACAACACACTAAAAAGCAGAGACATCATCCTGCCAACAAAAGTGCATATAGTCAAGGCCATGATCTTCCCAGTTGCCGTGTATGGCTGTGAAAGTTGGACCATAAGAAAGGCTGAGCGCCTTTGAACTATGGTGCTGGAGAAGACTCCTGCGAGTCTCTTGGACTGCCAGGCGATCAAACAGGTCAGTCCTAGAGGAGATCAACCCTGACTGCTCTTTAGAAGGCCAGATCCTGAAGTTGAAACTCAAATACTTTGGCCACCTAATGAGAAGGAAGGACTCACTGGAGAAGAGCCTAATGCTGGGAAAGATTGAGGGCAATATAATAAGGGGACGACAGAGAATGAGGTGGCTGGATGGAGTCACTGAAGCAGTAGGCGGTAGAGGACAGGAAGGCCTGGAGGAACATTGTCCATGGGGTCGCGATGGGTCAGACACAACTTCGCAACTAACAACCACAAGCTGAAAAAAAGTGCACCAGAGCCAAACGTTGCTAGGAAAAATGGTTCACCCGTTTTCAGCACCACAGACAGCTCCCTCTGCAATAGTGTTGGAATAACAAGGAGAAAACCACTTTGCACGGGAGAGATTTCAATGGCGTTACAAAACCTGTTTCTTTTCCAATCATTTATGGAGGTCATTTTTTTTTTGCAGAAGTATGTGTCCGCTCTAATTTTTTGCCCCAAAAATGATCTGCAAGCTTGCAGTAAAACGGAAACCATTAAAACCCGAACATTCATTTATTTGTTGACACAGTCCTAGTTTTTCCTGAATGATAAATTACCGCATTTATCTTCACTGGAACTCACCCATAAGAGGTGTTTTAAGATTGCAGTGCACGCTCACGCTACTCTGTGCAAGCTAACTAATCTAGAGTTTATCCTGGAAGCCAAAGTACTGGTATTTGAATCTCACCAATCCTCATTTAGCGACAATTTGGACTGGCAATTTGGTCGTTAAACGAAGCAGTTGCCAGGTGAAACCACGACTGCGCTTATGATCTCCTTTCAGCTTTCCTTTGCTTTACTGACCTGTGAAGGTCATAAACGTGAGGTTGTAAAATTACTTTTTCATCATGCATAAGGTTGCTAAGTGAAATGGTTGCTAAATGAGATGGTTGCTAAATGGGGCAGTCACTAAATGAGGACCATTCTAATTTGGATGTATATACAATTTCCTAACACACACACACAAACAGGAGGCTACGAAGACATAGAAATGAAAGTTGATCCTTCGGTGATTTACAGGTAATATTTGATACAATGAATAGGCCTGAAGGAAATTGGAATGTTTTGTGTGAATGTAGAGTTGAGCTTCAGTTGCTGAATGCAGTAAGAACAGGATATAATCAAAGTAAATCATGAATGGAAATAAATGGAATGCTTAGAAAGCATTGAGCTGGGAGTTAAGCCAAGGATGTAATATTTTCTTTTGAATGCTTAATTTATTGACAGATAAACATGTAAAGATTGTTTAGAAGTGGGTTGACTGATGAAATAAAACATACAGATGGTGGCATATTGTTGGCTATGGACCCATATAATTTGCAGCAAATGTTAGATAGATTGTATGATGCAACAAGGAGAATGGAGTTAGAACAGGGGTCTTCAAACTTGGCCCTTTTATGACTTGTGGAGAGGTTTGCAAGCTGAGCCATGTTGGCTCAGGAATTCTGGGAGTCGAAGTCCACGAGTCATAAAAGAGCCAAGGTTGCCTACCCCTGCCTATACCATCTCAGACAGATGGCTGTCCAATCTCTTCGTAAAAACCTCCAGTTATGGAGCACACATAACTTCTGAAGGAAAGATATTCCAATAGGTTAAGGCCAACTAACCATGATTCCTCATTAAGAGTAAAGGGAGCTCATTTCTTCAGGTAATTGGTTCAATTAACCCAGGGGTCTTCAAACTTGGCCCTTTTATGATTTGTGGACTTCAACTCCCAGAATTCCTCAGCCAGCAGACCTGGCTGAGGAATTCTGGGAGTTGAAGTCCAGAAGTCATAAAAGGGCCACGTTTAAAGACCCCTGGTATAGGGTCTCCTTTCTGATCAGGGGGTTGCACTAGAAGACACCCAAGGTCCCTTCCAACTCCGATATTCTGTTAAATGTGAAATTTGGGTGAATCCAAAGCTCCTACTCTTAAATGAGTCTCCATGTTGCCTCTCTGCACGGTATACCCTTTAATTTTATTTCCTTCCCTTAACAAAGGAGGTTAAGAAACCAAAGTACTTTAGATTTAGATTGGGGCAATTTGAGCTGTTGAGTTTTTTCAAAAAGAGCCACCACTGAAAAAGGTGCAAAGTGACTGACGCAACAACAATCACGGTGGCTCTGAAACAGGCTGTTCCAGCTTCAACACAAATGCCCAAGCTGAACACGCCCTGAACAAGCTCAGAACATTGCCGATTTATTGGAACAGCTCACCCTGAGCTCAGACAGTTCAAACTCAAAATGTTTCACACAGGAAAAATGAAGTCATCCCTCAACAGCTCCCAGCTTCGATTTGCAGGCATTTTTGAGCAAGTCTGAGGGGGGGGGGGAGGAGGAAGGAGACCCATTTTGATGTCCTGAAGAACTCCACTGATTATTCCCGACAATGCCAAGACAAGGCAGTTGCCTTTATTCAAAACCATGAGGACCAGAGCCTTGGTTTATTTTATTTTTGGAGGGAGTAAAAAAGTATGCTTCATTGGCATGCGGGTGAGGAGTTCTGGGAGTTGAAGTCCACATGCCTTAAAGTTGCCAGGGTTGGGAAACACTGAGCTAAGCCCCTCATTTATTTAAGGGAAAAATGAGTTTCACCGTGCTTCCAAACTTCTAAATACAGAAAACAAAAATGAGTTTGGGAAAATGTGAAGTCCAGGTCCCCCAACTTCTCTGTGCACATCAGCTGATCAAGACCACATCTGTAGGTTTGGGAAGCCTTAACAATTCCCCAATTCCATAGGATGCAACTGGATTATTATTTTTTTAATCTCCAAACTGTAGGCACGCACACTTGCCTGCTTTTCTCTGGCTTCAGCTTAACAGGGGGGGAAAAACTCACAAAGAATAGCAACAAAGGCAAAAGAGAAAAAATGCAAAAGATGTGTGATTATACTAAGAAGAAACAATGGTATTGATCCATCTTCCATGTCTGCTTCATCTACAGCAGGGGTGTCCATTCCAACCTTGGCCACTTTAAGACCTATGGCTTTCAGCTCCCAGAATTCCCCAGCTAGCACAACTGCCATAAATAAAGACAGTCCAGAGGTCTTCAAACGTGGCCCTTTTATGACTTGTGGACTTCAACTCCCAGAATTCTGGGAGTTGAAGTCCACAAGTCATAAAAGAGCCACGTTTGAAGACCCTAAGATAGTCCTGGACTTACAACCATTCATTTGGTGACTGTTCAAATTTACAATGGGACCGAAAAAAAGTGACATGGCCATTTTCCACAGTTACGACCACTGCAGCATCGCCGTGATCATATGTTCAAAATTCAGGAACTTAGCAAATGACAGTATTCATGACAGTTTTTTCCCCATTGGGGAAAACTCGCTTAACAACTGCTTTGCTTAGGAAAAGAAATTTTGGGCTCAATTGTGGTCTTAAGTTGAGGACAGAGAAGAGCAATAAAGATAATTAGGGGACTGGAGGCTAAATCGTACAAGGAACGGTTGCTGGAATTGGGTATGTCCAGTTTAATGAAGAGAAGGACGAGGGGGGACATGATAGCCGTGTTCCAGTGTCTAAGGGGCTGACCCAAAAAAGAGGGTCAGCTATTCTCCAAAGTGCCTGAAAGCAAGACAAGAAGCAATGGATGGACACTAATCAAAGAGAGAAGCAAGCTGGAACTAAGGAGAAATTTCCTGACAGTGAGAACAATTGACCAGTGGAACAACCTGCCTCCAGAAGCTGTGAATATTCCAACACTGGAAGTTTTTAAGAAAAGACTGGACAGCCACTTGTCTGAAATGGTATAGGGCAAGGGTCTTCAAACTTGGCCCTTTTATGACTTGTGGATCAACTCCCAGAATTCCTCAGCCAGGCACACTGGCTGAGGAATTCTGGTAATTGGTCCACAAGTCATAAAAGGGACAAGTTTGAAGAACCCTGGTATAGGGTTTCCTGCCTGAGCAGGGGGTTGGACTAGATGACCTCCAAGGCCCCTTCCAACTTCCTCTTCTTCTTCTTCTATTATTATTATTATTATTATTATTATTATTATTATTATTATTATTATTATTATTATTATTATTATTATCTGTACATGTGGCTCACAAGTTTCCAAATTTTGATCACATGAACATGGGGACAGCGCTATGGTTGTAAGTGCAAGGAATGGTCTTAAGTCACATATTTGTCAGCTTTGAACAGTTGTTAATCAATGGTCATAAGAAGAGGACTGGCTATATATTAACAAACATATGAATTTGAAACCCAAATGGAATTATAGCACACCAGACCCCATGTCGTACGCATAAGTGCTCCCTTTATTATGTTAAATTTCTGGCACAAAGCTGACTACGCTTTTAAAATATTCTCCGGAGTGTTCGATAAGCATTAAAAAAAATCCTACAAAATCACATTCAACCCCATGAGAGTTTCTTGGATCTATCCTGGTGCTCCGGAGATTAGAAATGACACACAAGTTTGCGTCTAAGTACAATCTCCCCTTGCATTACTCAGCCACAAGAGAACGGTGCTGCATTGTGGGACACACAGCCTGTTCGTGCATAGAGACTGTTGTGGAGCAGGCAAAATAATTCAGGTCCTCCAGATCCTCCGGCCCCGCCAAAACAGGGCTAGGAGATGGATTTGTTTATAAAGTCTTGTTAAGCCAACATGGGTCTCTACATAGTGCATATCCTATCACAGCAGCCAACACAGCACTCTTACTCAATCATGTCATTTAGCAGACAATGTGAGTTAGAACAAACAGCAATCTTGAATTTAAAGCAGAAGCAGCAAGACCCGACTTAGAAGCTTCATTCAGACGTGCAAGTGAAGATGGCGACTTTATTACTCAGATGGCGGCGCCTGGAATGGCTGCGGCTGCATTGGCTCTTGAAGGCGAATAGTTTTTAAGGGCTAGTATAGGCCACATGATCAGGAAGATTTTAATGTGTTTGAGCAACATGGTGGAACTAAGGTAACATACGACATATGACCAACAATCTTTGCTGGCATGGCGAGTTTCTAGTTGTTTTGGAACTGTTGGTGAGACCGTTAAAAGTCGTTGGCACTGTTTGAATTTGTTCTACCAGCAGCAAGATCTGACTGCTGGCCCAGTGATGGACTGTATTGCAAATCAGGGTTGTTTCCAGAGGAGGAGAGGACCCGGAGCTTATGGAGCGAAGGAACTGGATGAGACTGTCGGCAGGCCCAGAGGAAGAGAGGCTTTTGGAGGAGTTGGTGGCGGCGGCGGCAGCGTGCTCCAGGGGTGAAAAGAAGCAAGGCCTCTTAAAGGAAAAGGTGGAAGAGTCAGGATCAGAAAAAGGAAAGAAGGCGAGGTTGTCAGAATACAAGCTAACCTGAGGGCTAATCCACATGGAGCCCCATTTCCATCTGTCCTGTTTGCCATCGTTCACTCCCTAGAGACTAAAATGGAAAATGTGAAATTTGAGCGGGCCACAAACAAGGAGTATATATCGGAGGTGGTGACCCTTTGAGAGCTGTATGCAACGAAATTTCATTTTGATGTATGCCGATTGGTGTACATTCAAAGTGACAATAAAGTTATCATCATCAATTCATAGTTGCCTTCTTCTAACATGGCAATATTTCTCAACCTCGGCCCCTTTAAGAAAGGTGGACTTCAACTCCCAGAATTTCCCAGCACCACCAGGAAGCCACTTCAGAAAGCACTTGCAGCCATTTTGAAATGGTATGGGGTTTCCTGCCTGAGCAGGGGGTTGGACTAGATGACCTCCAAGGTCCCTTCCAACATTACTACTACAACTACTACTACTACTACTATAAAAGGGCCTTGGTGGAGCAGTGGGCTAATGCCTCCTTAAGTAACACCAGCTGCCTGCAATTAGTGCAGGTTCGAGTCCCACCAGGCTCAAGGTTGACTCAGCCTTCCATCCTTCCGAGGTAGGTAAAATGAGGACCCAGATTGTTGGGGGCAATTAAGCTGACTTTGTAATAATGCCGCTTGGGGTGTTTGTGTGAAAGCCCTAATAAGCAGGCATATACATAGAATGAAGGCTACTGCTAAGTTTGTAAGCCGCCCTGAGTCTTCGGAGAAGGGCGGGATATAAATGGAATTAAAATAAATAAATAAATAAAATAAAACTTTTATTCATAAAACATGAAACTCAGTCAACTGAACACTCAAACTGACTGGCACTAATGGTTGTCACAGGTTGCTGCCAGCATCCTAGGTATCAACCAGGTTTCTCCTTAAAATGTAAGATGTTCCGAGTAGTGCAGTTTTTTGTAGCTTTGCTGGAGTTATTGCAGGAAGCTGCAATTTCTTGATCATCTACTACTACTACTACTACTACTACTACTATTATTTCAGAGGTGGCGCACCTTTTTTTTTGTCCAAGAATACAACAAAGGAATGCAAACTGATACACACAGGCAGGGTATCTCAATCTCAGCAACTTTTAACATGGATGGGCTTCAACTCCCAGAATTCCTTAGCCAGCACGACTATCTGAGGAATTCTGGGAGTTCACACAATAAGTTCACACATATTAAAGTGGCCAAGGTTGAAAAACGCTATCCTTAACTCATCAACATGTTCCATAGGACAAAGATCATGATCCAAAAAAAATCTCCACTTTCTTTCTTTCCTTTCTTCCTCTGCTCCCTAGTAAGATTTGGTTTGGCTATCACATATTGTCTTTAGTTGCCCAGCTAACAACAAAAATTGTTCTAATGTTCAAATGTGAAAGAGAATTCAGAAGAAATGGATTCTCTTGATCCAGCAATGGCGGAATCCAGCTCACACGGAGGCCTAATGTGGAGATGGCTCATTTGCTTGGGTGTTCAGCAAACCCAGTTTACATTTCTACTGTGGGGAAAATCAATTGTTGGACCAATGGGACTGTTTCATAGACACGTTCAGACATAAGAGATGCATATACAAATTAAATTAAATAAATAAAATAAATAAATAAATCCCTGTAGATCACAGAAACCCGTGGTAAATTTTATCAGAACATTCCCATATTAAACGCCGATGCCTCAAGAAGCAACTGTTTCTTCTAACTAAGATCATCGTAGCTAACAGAAGGGCAGGAAGTAACCCGAGATCTATCACATCAAGGGTCTGCAAACTTGGCAACTTTAAGAGTTGTGGACTTCAACTCCCCGAATTCTGGGAGTTGAAATCCACAACACTTACAATTCCCAAGTTTGCAGACCCTTATATTATGTTATGACTTATGAATATTTATGCATGCCTTATTTCCCCCTCCTTTCTGAAATGTATAATGTATGTATTTCAAATGTACTACCGCCTACATTTGACTCATTAGTTTGCTTATCGAAAGAAGGGCTCTGTAGATGGTGCCCTTTCTTGCGTGCTTCATCTTAGTTTGGTGCACCTGGAGGAGGAGAATACTCACATACAAATGCTCTTTGTTGATATGAGTTCAGGGTTCAACACAATCATCCCTCAGCATTTGGTGAACAAACTGGGTCTATTAGGTTTTAATACTTCCTTACGTAACTGGATCTTTGAAATAATAATAATAATAATAATAATAATAATAATAATAATAATAATAATAATAATAACAACAACAACAATAACAACAACAACCATTAGTGCCAGTCAATTTGAGTGTTCAGTTGACTGAGTTTCATGTTTTATGAATGTTTTATAATAATAATAATAATAATAATAATAATAACAACAATAACAACAACAACCATTAGTGCCAGTCAATTAGAGTGTTCAGTTGACTGAGTTTCATGTTTTATGAATGTTTTATAATAATAATAATAATAATAATAATAATAATAATAATAATAATAATAATAATAATAATAACAATAAAGTTGGAAGGGACCTTGGAAGTCATCTAGTCCAACCCCCTGCTCAGGCAGGAAACCCTATACCATTTCAGACAAATGGCTGTCCAATCTCTGCTTAAAGTCTTCCACTGTTGGAGCATTCACAGCTTCTGGAGGCAGGTTGTTCCACTGATTAATTGTTCTAACTGCCAGGAAGTTTCTCCTTAGTTCTAGGTTGCTTCTCTCTTTGGTTAGTTTCATCCGTTGCTTCTTGTTCTTCCTTCAGGTGCTTTGGAGAATAGCTTGACTCCCTCTTCTTTGGGGCAGCCGCTGAGATATTGGAAGACTGCTATCATGTCCCCCCTCACCCTTCTCTTCATTAAACTGGACATACCCAATTCCAGCAACTGTTCCTTATATGGTTTAGCCTCCAGTCCCCTGATCATCTTTGTTGCTGTTCTCTGCACTCTTTCTAGAGTCTCAACATCTTTTTTAAATCATGGTGACCAAAACTGGATGCAGTATTCCAAGTGTGGCCTTACCAAGGCATTGTAAAGTAGTATTAACACTTCACGTGATCTTGATTCTATTCCTCTGTTAATGCAGCCTAGCACTCTGTTGGCTTTTTTGGCAGCTGCAGCACACGGCTGGCTCCTATTTAAGTGATTGTCCACTAGGACTCCGAGATCCCTCTCACAGTTGCTACCATTGAGCAAGGTACCACCTATACTATACCTGTGAATTTGGTTTTTCTTGCCTAAATGTTGATAGGCCCCCATCTGTACGAGTTGGAAGAGAAGTCTCCAATTCCATCTTTCTGAGCACAGGTCCCCCACAGGGCTGTGTTTTGAGTCCGTTATTGTTCACCTTGATGACCCGTGACTGCTTCTAATAAATTTGCTATGAATCATGAGAAGTAGGCGGATGACACAGCAGAGATGGGTCTTATCCGGGATGATCATGAAGATTCTTATAGGGAGGAGGTGAACTGTTGGACTCATGCAATAAAAAATAAGCTAGTTTTGAATGTTAAGAAAAGAAAGGAGATCACTGTTGATTTTAGAAAGAGCTGGCACAACCATACTCCACTCTGCATCAAGGCTGAAGTTATGGAAGTGGTCCATCATATTAAATACCTGGGGATGCAGATTGCTAGTAATCTGATTTGGTCTCTTCATTCGTTATCTTTAGTGAAGCGTGCAAGCCAGTGTTTTCATTTCTTGCGTCGGATGAGGAGAGCACGTCTTTTGTCCTTCTGTCCTGGTCACTTTTTACAGAGGCACAATTGAGAGCATTTTAATAAACTGCATCACTGTCTGCTTTGGTGGCAGCAGAGCCTCAAACAGAAAGTCCATACAGAGAGTGGTGAGGACAGCCAAGAAGATCATAGGAAGCTCGCTTCCTGTGATTCAGGATACTGAATAATAACAATAATAATAATAATAATAATAATAATAATAATAATAATAATAATAATAATAATAATAATAATAATAATAATAATAAAGTTGGAAGGGACCTTGGAGGTGATCTAGTCCAACCCCCTGCTCAGGCAGGAAAACCCTATACCATTTCAGACAAATGGCTGTCCGGTCTCTTCTTAAAAACTTCCAGTGTTGGAGCATTCACTGCGTCTGGAGGCAGGTTGTTCCACTGATTTAAGTGTTCTAACTGTCAGGAAATTTCTCCTTAGTTCCAGGTTGCTTCTCTCTTTGGTTAGTTTCCATCCGTTGCTTCTTGTCTTGCCTTCAGGTGCTTTGGAGAATAGCTTGACTCCCTCTTCTTTGGGGCAGCCCCTGAGATATTGGAAGACTGCTACCATGTCACTCCTCGCCCTTCTCTTCATTAAACTGGACATACCCAATTCCAGCAATCATTCTTTATATGTTTTAGCCTACAGTCCCCTGATGATCTTTGTTGCTCTTCTCTGTACTCTTTCTAGAGTCTCAGCATCTGTTTTTACATCATGGTGACCAAAACTGGATGCAGTATTCCAAGTGCCTTACCAAGGCACTGTAAAGTGGTATTAATATTTCAGTTATATGTGCTTAGAGCACGGAGCATTGTTAGAGACACCCCCCCCATTTCATGGTCTATTTCTGTTGCTTCCCTCTGGGAGGAGGTTTCAAAGTATTTATAGCAGAACTATTAAATTCTGTAACGGCTTCGTTCCTTATGCCACCCGTCTTATAAATTTGAAGTATTTATAGCAGAAGTACTAGATTCTGCAACAGCTTTGTTCCTTATGCCATCCGTCTTGTAAATTCGCAGGATTCATTTCCCCCCCCCATCTATATGTATACATTCGAACTAGACTGTGATGTTTCTCTGTGTCATACGTGTACATGAGTATATGCAAAATGGTTTTTTTTTCCTGAGCTGACTGGAACGAAATTTCATTTTAATGTATGCTAATTAGTGTACATTTAAAGTGACAAAGTTTTTATTCTGTTCTATTCTAAATACAAGTACATCTCTTTGTTTATAGGGGTGTATCTCCCAATATTCTCTTGGGGGAGATCCCCCCTCCGGGATGTGCTGCCTAATGAATCGCTGCAGTAAGCATTGATTATTCGCTTTGTATCCTGCATTTTGATTCTACCCTGCAGTATTTGATATTTCAAGTGTGTTCTATGCACCCAAGCAGCCAGATTCATTGAATAAATTCTGGTTCAGTTGCTTGTGGGCAAATGCAACACAAGGAAGGAAATTTCAACAGAAATAGGGTTTCAGCTGTGGAGCAAGTGTAGGTAATCCTTGACTTACAACCATTTGTTTAGTGACTGGTCGAAGTTACAATGGCACTGAAAAAAGTGAGTGGTGGCCAGTCCTCACACTTACAGCCGTGACAGCCTCGTCCTGGTCGCATGATCAAAAACTTGGCATCTGGTGTAAATTTATGACAGTTGCATTGTCCTGGGGTCATGTGATCATCATTTGTAAACTTCCAACAAGCAAAGTCAAAGGGGGGGAGCACATTCGTTTAACAACTGCAGTGATTCACTTAACGACTGAGTCAAAAAGATCATACAATGAGGCACAGCTCAACTTAACAACTGCCTTGCTTAGCAATGGATATTTTGGTCTCAACGGTGGCCGTGTTTGTGTACTGGGGACAGATATGGTGGGACAGCCATAATGATATGGGTCTTCTGACAATATATAAAAGATAAGATAACCTTTATTGTCATTTTTTTTACTGTGGGCACAACGGCACACATCAAAAATGAAATTTAGTTGCCTGCTCTCAAAGTAAACACATACATGACACCCAACTAAACATACTATATACAACATATACATGCTATATGCAACATATGCATAGACCTACACCCTACATATGCATAACATATAAATATTAAACATTGTCCATCTTGAATATATAACGGAAGGAGGAAGCTTGTGAGCTCACAAGATTAATGCTGCAAGGAATGAAACTATGGCTGAATCTGGATGTTCTGCTACAGATACCACAAAGCCTCCTCCCGGAAGGTAACAAGGAAAACAGGTTGTGAAGAGGATGAGTAGTGTCTCAGACAATCTTGCGGGCCCTGCTCAAGCATCGCTTCTGTGCCATGCCCTGGATGGGAGGGAGGGAACTGCCAATGATCTTTTCGGCCGTCCTCACCACTCTCTGCACCGCCTTCCTGTCTGAAGCAGGGTTGCTTCCAAACCAGACTGTGATGCCGTATGACAGGATGCTCTCCGTCATCCCTCTGTGGAAAGTGGTGAGGACAGGGGAAAGTTTTGCTTCCAAGGTGATAAATTGTCCTTCATTGGTAAGATTCAGGCAGAGTGAGAGAAATTGTGGTAGAGGGATTTGATGAGTCAGCCGCTGTGATATTCCTCCCCTCCACCTGACGCTTTTATGACTCTTAGCCACAAGTTGTCAAATTTACCTGGGCAAATGCGCTCCGGGGTCCAGCATAAAACCTCTCTGCAGGCCCTCTTTATAGCCCATCTTAATGGAACACAAAAATCTATGCGTTGAAAGCTTGCCAAGGAAGATCAGAAGACATCCGAGCGGAGAAACTATGCCCGTCTCCTATTTGCCAATTGGGAAAGGTGCATTTTCTAAAATTAACTTGGGAAGGATAAGAGCTATCAAGCTGAGGCTGCAGACAAATGAAACATTTAAAGCACTGAAGGAGGCACCGAAAACTTGCTTCCTCCCTCCGCTGGGAAAGAGGGGTGTGTCTGTGTGTGTGTGTGTGTGTGTGTGTGTGACACCTTCCTCCTGCCTTTTTAACTGCTCCACAGATGCACACACTAACAAATCAAATACTCTGCCATAGTTTCAATAATGTCTAATTGCTCCATGGCTGTTTCTTCTTTTAAAAGCTTGTCTTTCCCTTTAAGGACCATGAGGGTGAACTAGAAACGGTAGCCAAAGCTTCATTTCACCACCAAGTTTTAGACTTTAATCCTTGGAGCGCTGGTCTTCAATCAATCAGAATAGAGATGGAAGGCACCTTAGAGGTCCTCTAGTCCAGAGGTCCCCAGCCTTTTGGGCAACAGGGACCAGTTCTGTGGAGAAAGGTTTTTCCGCAGACCGGTGTGTGTGTGGTTTTGTGTGCTGACTGCATCTCACGGATGGGGGCTTTGGTTGTTTGTGCGGACCGGTTGCTGGCATGCCGCAGCCTGGTACTGGTCCACGGACCGGGAGTTGGGGACCCCTGTGCTACTCTAGTCCGACTCTCTGCCCAAGCTGGAGACCTTATACTATTTTGGACAAGTGACTAAAGCAACGTTTTTGAAAGTTGGTCACTTTAAAAAGGGTGGACTTCAACTCCCAGAATTCCCCAGCCAGCCATGCTGGCTAGGGGAATTCTGGGAGTTGAAGTCCATCTTTCTTAAAGTGGCCAAGTTTGAAAAAAAAGCATGGCTGTAAAAGGTCATGACAGAAGAGGACAAGCCTTTGATCTCTGCAAATGAGTTATAGGACAGATTATATGTCCTTCATTGACCGAATCAATTACTCGGGGATTTTTGCATTCTGCAGAACAAGAAAGCGGATACAAAAGGAGCAGCATAGCCATCGGATGGAAATGCTCCCATTTTTAAAATTCCTGCATCAAATAGGGCTGGATCATCTTTTTTATTTATTTATTTACATGCTCTCGAAAATCCTACAGTCGCATCCCCTCGAGGAAGCCCTTCGTGATAATCGTGATTATCGAATCCCCTCCCTCCTTCTCCCTTTCAAATTGGATTTAGAGCTTGCTGCATGATAATACTTGCTTAATCTGTCAGCTTGCTCATAATGCTGCGTTCGGTTTGTTTTTTAAGGTTTAAATTTGCTGCATTTGGCAGAAAATGTTAAGTCCTGGAGAGAGGTAGAAGGACAGCTCCTGATTCCATGCTGGGAATGAGCAAGGCAACTCGCTGTAAGGATTCTGAATGGCTGCACAACATGGATGCCAATTTTATTGTCTTTTTATTTTTTTTTAAAGGGCAGGAAAGAAAAACATCCCAGGTGCCGTTATGCTGCTCCGATTAGCTGCAAAGGGGCAACTACTGATTGTTGAGGCCTGCCTCATAATATTACTCTGTTTCCGGACAGCCCGTTTCTTTCTTCTGCAAGCCAAAATGCCTGATTTCTTTGCCAGAAATAATGCGATCATGCAATGGAGTCAATCTAACCCTGTTTGGCTCCTCCCACAGTGATTTTGACTAAATCAGGAGTAAGCAACCTCGGCTCTTTTATGACTCATGGACTTCAACTCCCAGAATTCCTGAGTCAGACTCAGGAATTCTGGGAGTTGAAGTCCATGAGTCATAAAAGAGCCGAGGTTGCCTACCCCTGGACTAAATGAATCCAGGGAACAAATCCCATCCCCTGCTCTTGATATATTTTTATATCCCACTTGTATTATTTCTGACAAATAGCTCAAGGCGGAGAATATATCCAACATAACTTCCTCCTCCTACAACCCTGTGAGGTAAAAGTTGGGCTGAAACGGAGGAACTGGCCCAAAGTGACCCCCAAATGGCTTTTATGTCTAAGGCACGATTAGAATTCACCATCTCCTGGTGATCAGCCCAAAGTCACTAGCCAGCTTTCATGCCTAAGGTGAAACTAGAACTCACCAACTCCTGATGATTGGCCCAAAGCAGTGGTCTTCAAACCTGGCCCTTTTATGACTTGTGGACTTCAGCTCCCAGAATTCCTCATCCAGCGTGCCTGGCTGAGGAATTCTGGGAGTTGAAGTCCACAAGTCATAAAAGGGCCAAGTTTGAAGACCCCTGGCCCAAAGTCACCCAGCCAGCTTTCAGGCCTAAGGCGAAACTAGAACTCACCAACTCCTGGTGATTGACCCAAAGTCACCCAATCAGCTTTCATGCCTAAGGCGAGACTAGAACTCACCAACTCTTGGTGATGGGCCCGAAGTCACCCATCTGACTTTCCATGGCTAAGGCAGGACTTGAACTCACAGTCTGTTGCTTTCTATCCTGGTGCCTTAACCACCATATCAAACTGTGTTCTCCATTCCTGAATCTTCCTAGTTTACTATTCTTGGTTTGTTGGCCAAGCCACAACTAGGAGCCGTATTCTGAGGGAATGGAAGTTTTGATGTATCTTGTTTGTTCTTGATTAATTCATCAAGTTGGTAGACACCAGAGAATACCACATTAAAAATTCATCAGCGATAAGCCAACTTTTTCTGCAAATTCTGAACAAAAATAGACCGTTGATTCCAAAACAACACAGAATGCTTAGAACAGTGTTTTCCAGCCGTGGCCCCTTAATAGGGGTGGACTTCAGTTCCCAGAATTCTCCAGCCAGCCAGGCTGGCTGGAGAATTCTGAAAACTGAAGTCCACCCCTCTTCAAAGTGTCAGTTTTGGAAAACACTGATTTAAAAGGACAACCCGGTCTTTGCTGGAGGAGAAACTGAAGGAGATAGATGTTGTGATTCAGGGTCAGCCTGTGGGTTCGGCAGTTGGGTCGGACGACTCAGAGGAGGAGGGGGGTGTTGAAGAGCTTGCTGAGGGGGTTGAAGATCTTGCTGATGAGAGCCCTCAGCCAGGCCCCTCCCACCTGGTCACGACGGAGACCCAGCTGTGTGAGCCTGACAGCGTGGATGAAGATGACCCACAGCTGGCCCTGTTCAAGGACGCCCGACGCAGGACGCAGTCAATCAGGAGTAAACAGAGGAAGGCAATGGGGCACCTCGGAAGGAAGCAGAGAGAAGCCACGCCCTGAACTGTATAAAAGGGGAATGCGTGGGAGGGCTGGTTTGCTGAAGGCAACCGCTTGAAAAGCTCCTGTTTCTTGGTTCGTGTCTTGTTCCGTTTGTTTTTGTATCAATAAATTTGGCAGGCTTAATTCCAGCCTCTTGCCTTCTTGTAAAAGGGGTTGTCCCTGCCTTTTCTGCAGGGCCGGTAGCAGGCTGGTACAGAACAATAGAGACAATCTGTTCAGAATGCACATATGCATGGATAAGTAACCATTTTGGAAAGCAGAAACATGATCGAGAGATTGCTTTATTCATCAACATCAGCAAGCTTCAGGCTATCCCAGGCCTCAACAAACTATTATGTTTTTTAAAACAACAACAACTACATAATTATTCACTCAAAAAGTACTGTCCTTTGTCCTCCATGCAAGGTAAATCTTCTGCATCGCCAGCCTGTCTCTACTCTCCCAATTTAAATCCAACTTCTGCTCAGCCAGATGTGCTCTATGACATAAGTTGCTGCCGATGAAGGATTATGCTTTTTAATATAATAAGTTAGATGGAAAAGCAAACTCTTTCTGATGTTTGGCAATCACAGACTTAACAATTCACTCAAAATCAGCATTCAGATAATAGGAAGATCTCTTTCTGTCACAGAAAGTGAGCGTGGAGAAAGCAACCTCTTTGGGATAGAAGCAAATTAGAACAGAAAACATAGAATAAACGGTTTGGAACCATGGAGATCTTCTAGTCTAGGGGTAGGCAACCTTGGCTGTTTTATGACACGTGGACTTCAACTCCCAGAATTCCTGAGCCAGCCACGCTGAGGGGAAAGGGAGAGGTTTCCAAGCGGAGCCATGCTGGCTCAGGAATTCTGGGAGTTGAAGTCCACGAGTCATAAAAGAGCCAAGGTTACCTAACCCTGTTCTAGTCCAACCCTCTGCTCAAGTAGGAAACCCTATACCATGTCAGGCAAGTGGTTGTCCAATCTCTTCTTGAAAACCTCCACAAATGGAGCATTCACAACTTCCAGAGGCAGGTAGTTCCACTGATTAATTGTTCTCACTGTCATGAAATTTCTCCTTAGTTCTAGGTTGGATCTTTCTTTCTTGCCCTGTGCTTTGTGCCCTGTCTGACACCTCCACCACCACCACCCGCTTTTCTCGGTGAGAACCCCTCAAGTACTAGAAGACAGCAATCATGTCAGCCCACTAGTCCTTGTCACAAAGGTGCTTTTTTTTTTCAAGAGGCAACTGGACTTTCTTTGTTTTTCCTTGAAGATATTTCGCTTCTCATCCAAGAAGCTTCTTCAGTTCAGCCATTCAGTTTGCAGAACTGAAGACGCTTCTGGGATAAGAAGAGAAGTGTCAACAAAGAAAGCCCAGTTGCCTCTTGAAAAATGAACCTTTGGGACAACCATAATTTGGATGACTGAGAATCTCCACAGACATCCCCCTAGCCCAGGGGTAGGCAACCTCGGCTCTTTTATGACTCGTGGACCTCAACTCCCAGAATTCCTGAATCAGCCATGCTGAGGGGAAAGGGAGAGGTTTCCAAGCTGAGCCATGCTGACTAGGAATTCTGGGAGTTGAAGTCCATGAGTCATAAAAGAGCCGAGGTTGCCTACCCCTGCC